>NC_041394.2:215443542-216184792 GCF_900747795.2 Erpetoichthys calabaricus | reverse complement strand
TTGTAAAGGCATACTTTTCCTTATCATTCTACATCAAATTTTTCACCTTTGAGAAACATTTATCAACAAGTTTACAATTACATCAAATAGCTGCTGACAGAAAAGAATTTTTTAATTGCAATTTTAGTTATAATGCCAAGCAGTTTTTGAAAACCAGAATGGCAGGTAATACAATGTTCAAAATGTCACACAGACATTTTGCTCGTAGTAAAAGCCTACAATATTTTATCATATTTACCTCAAACTACAACTGTTTTACATGCTACAATTAAAAAAGCAGCTTGAGAAAATATATTTTAATGTACAATAAATCTAAATTAACAACATAAAACACGTTAATGAAAGAAATGTTATATAACTACTTATATAACAATTAGCTTATACTGTATAAAGTTAAAAATCAGACTATACTTGGAATCTAATCTCAATATGAACTGAAGCTTCATTAAAGACACTTTATCTTAATATAAGAACAAATCAGCTGTGAAACAGTAACTCACATCAGACTTTGCTGTCTATAACAAACACATTTTTGACAGACATGTAGCTCCTATTTTGTAATGCATGGTACTCATTTCCTTTCAGTGGAAACTGGTTAATAGCTAATAAACAATGACAGATCTGTGAGGAGAAAGTCAAAAACACTAGGTATTTTGCCATAAGTAGTAATTCAAAATATTTTCCATTGTGGTTAGCAGTGACTGTGTGCTCTTGATGGACAGAGTTAAGTCCAGACATGCACTGTTTGGAACTATCACCCTGTATATCAGGAGATTTTATTACTCTGAACTGCTTGTTAAGGTTTGGAACATCAAAGTATACTGAATTAAAAAATGACATGCGAATTACTGTGAAGCAAACAGTATCTGTTTATCTGTTCAAATGGAATATGTTTAATAAGAAAATATTCAAGTTCTATGGGATGAATATTTCCATTACTTATAGGCAATACAGAACTTTCATGTTTAACAATGATATTATGTCTGGATAGGAACATTATAACGCAAGTTGAATAGTATAATTATATTTTAAATTAGTACAAAAGCTGTACATAGTATACAGTGATCCCTCGCTATATCGCGCTTCGTCTTTCGCGGCTTCACTCCATCGCGGATTTTAAATGTAAGCATATGTGAATATATATTGCGGATTTTTCACTGCTTCGCGGATGTCTGCGGTCTACAGTACGTGTGCTTCCTCAGTTGATTTGCCCATTTGAATTCAAAAAAGGGACGCATTTGAATTCAAACAAGGGACGCTATTGGCAGATGGCCGAGAAGCTACCCAATCAGAGCACGCGATTAAGCTCCTGGGTGCTGTGCTAACTCTCGAGTGTCTCGCGACCATTCTACGAATAGCAAAAGATCTCCAGATATCAGCTGAAGAATGGGACCCGCAAATGATTCATTCTTTGCAATTTAAAAATGCTCTTGACGGCGCCACGGAAGTGTATAGGAACCTCTTTACATAAATGAAAAAGCAGCGCCAGCAACTGCCCATCACAATGTTCCTTACACGCAAAACACTACCTAGTACGCCTTCAGTGGAAGAAGACGACGGTGGTGCTACACAGTGGCCTGAAGAGGCTCCTTTAGAACAGCTGTGACAGTGCAGTAAATGTCATCGTTATCTGACAAGTTGGTGAGTACCTCAAACTATTTTTCTCCGTACTTAGTACATGTATGTACATTTATTGTAACTGTGCACACATTTTATACAATTTTTTCCTTGCATTGTTGGTATTTATTGCCGGTGGCCTGTCTATCGTAATGGCTGTAACAAATGTGATATCGGAGACGCTCTACAGTATCTTTAAAATAACATTTTGATTTTATGTACAGCATTTACATGTTGTAGATTTTTCACGTATTTTTATATTACCTACTCAATTACAATATGTTTAAAACTGTATTACATATTAAATAAAACTCCTCAATGATATACGATACGTATGTTTGTGAGTAGTATATAAACAGTAGTATATATATGCTGTATAACTGTACGGGGAATATTTATAAACCATGTGGGAGAGTTTATAAGGACTTAAAATATATAAAAATAACCATATAAACATATGGTTTCTACTTCACGGATTTTCTTATTTCGCGGGTGGCTCTGGAACGCAACCCCCGCGATGGAGGAGGGATTACTGTATTATTATAAATATAATTGTCACAGGCAGACTGAAAAATGGAAGTGTAAAGGTCATTACTTTTATGACACTCTAGTATTTATTGTGTCATATGACAATGAGAAAGGAACTCAATCTCAAACACCAAGAACTCAGGATTATGTTAGGAGCTACAAGTATTAAGAGTAACCACCAGCATCTAAGCCACAAAGACACTATACATCAGAGTGCCCCAGTAAGCTCCAAATAAAAACTGGAAGAGTGTACAGTTGTACTAATTGCTTTTTAAACTATGAGATCATAGTATTATTTAAAATGTACACTATTTACAAGTGAGATGTGATATACTACCAACAACCAATGCCCCATTAACCAGTGACATATTAGTTTTCAGTATAAGGCCTGATGCTTTTTTACGACTTTAAGTGAAAAGCTGCCTAACCAAGTACTCATGTTTTTGTTTTAAACATACTAATTAAGCAATTTCAGAAAACCACACAGATTCTGCTCATTGCTTGGATCACTACAAAATGAAATTATTACAAAGAAAAACAAGGGTGAAGATCTTAAAGTAGCAGAACAGAACAGTTGACATTTCTTAAAAATATTGAAATGCATATATAACAAGGATGAATTGGTGTTATAGTTGTTAACTCTGGTCATTCACAGTTCAATAAGACTACTGTTTGAAACTATATGGATATTCACACCCTTTGATAGACTGTGCCCTTTCCAGAGTGATATCTGATGATATTGGTATAGGCTCTGCTCATCCACAATGTAATAAATTAATGCATTCTTACATATACAATAAAACAAAAAAAACTATCAATTGCATAATAGTGACATACTAATTTGATTCTTTGACATCAGCCTGCAGTTTGGTCTAAAGCTATGGAAAATACAATTTATTCATTAAATTTATTGGCAAAGAGGTCAAACATCATGAACAAGGAACACAAGTAGTAGTTCTGTATATTATGTACATTAATATATTCATAATTTCAGTGAATATTATGTCAGATATATTAAAGTATAAATATATATATATACTGTATATAAATATAATATATGTGTGTGTGTGTGTGTGTGTATATATATATATATATATATATATATACACATACACACACACACTTTTTTTTCAGTGAATATTCCAAACAAGTATAAAATACTGACTATAAAAATAAGAAGATCTATTACTGAGCTAACATTAAAATTCAGTACAGAGTACAGATACAAAAAAAGGTTGCTTACTAGGAATTCAGTTTGTAGAATGCTTAGACCTGATCTCTAATGAAAATAAAATGAACACATTTTCTTAAGCTGCATAACTCCAGGAAAGATACATAAAGACTACTGTAATTTCTTCAAGAAGTTTATTTATTATCACCTTACAAGTTTACAAATTAAATCTAATACATAACTTCTAGTTTATCATTTCAGGCATAAAACGTAAAGATAAAACAAAAATTAATGAGCAGGGGGTAAACGTTAACATTATATAAAGTTATTGTCTGTTTTTTTACCTGCATTATTATTAATCTTTAATTTAATATTGTTTTTTTGTATCAGTAAGGTGCTGCTGGAGTATGTGAATTTCCCCTTGGGATTAATAAAGTATCTATCTATCTATCTATCTATCTATCTATCTATCTATCTATCTATCTATCTATCTATCTATCTATCTATAAATATTTTGGAATTAAATAATTATTTTTTAATTAACCCATTGTTCCTTACCTTACCCCTAAAGAAATGTATGCCAGTCCCAATGTTCTGCAGGCTCTTGCTGTATATTTCATATTGTAAATTTAATTGTTTACCACTCTCTATACTCAATTGTTTATTATTTAAGAATACTAAGTTAAAAGCATTGTCTCAGTTTGCTGACATTTTGACATACTAAGCTAATCATTTATCAATGTATATTTCAGCGCATACATATTTGTTGGCTTTTGTGTAATTTAAATGACTATCCTATAAATAACTAAACATGCTATTTTAATATAGTTCTACAATTGTTGCTACATTGCAGGTATATTAAAAGAATATGGACAATTCATAATAACACATTCATATATTTTATTACAAACAGAATGTAATGGTGCTACTGGCAGTCTTGGGTAGGGCAAGATGTACATGTTCAAGCATGAAAGAACAAAAGCCTGCCTTTTCATATTCACTAGTTCAAAAACATTTCACCTCAGTCAGTATAAATAATTGTTCAAAAAATGAAACATACAGCACTTTTTATTGTATTTCATGTTATTTGAAAAGGTGTATTCTCCAAACCTAAAACATATATTTACATTACTGTGAAATCAAATATGGATTTTAAAAACTCAACTATGAATATTTCACATTACTGAATTTTAATAAACAGTAACCCAAAGTGATGAAGCACTAGAATAGTCTTTTATATAACTGAGTAATTCATGAGGAACATTAGAATTTTTTTTAAAATTTACTTTAGAATTCTTCACTGACTCCAGACAGTTTAATTACATGTCTGAATAATGGTAGCATAAGCATACTGTATGTTTAGTCCAGTATCAAATGTTTTCAGCTACCTCTGCATTCTCCTCAAAAATTCAGCTTAAATGATAAATGACTATGTAGTCCTATTAGTTACATATCTTATTAGCTACACTTAAGACTACCTTTTATAATGAACGCCAGCTGACAGGTACAGAAAAACAACAACAAAAGCGCAGAACAAGCCGATGAGTAATGTTGAAACATGCTTATGTCTTTAAAGTCCTAACAACCCAACTATTGATTCAAGTGACTCCAGTTCAAGGGTGAGCTATTATATACTGCAAGATCCTTATAGTTCCCCATTCTCCAGCCAAATCTGTTTATGTCCAAGACAATATATTAGGAAAGCAAAGTCAAAATGTTTAACTGACAAATTGCAACATAAAAATAGATGACTTACTTTTTTCTGGTACCACAATACAGCATCTCGGACTTTGGACGCCATTTACATGTCAAGGATCAACACAGTGGTCATTTTATCCTGGAGAAAAAAAAAAGTGAAACGAGTAATGCTTCACCTGCCCATTTCAAAAAGTAGAAAGGCTGCTCTTTTAAAGCCTCATCTTACAAGCTTGGCAGGTGTGTTTACCAAATGACATCACGCCTTCCCTCATTATTATTTAACTATCACATCGCAGAGACAAAATAAGATGTTTGCTTCTGTAAAGCACCCTACTTGTGGGATTTACTCTGACCTAAGAGTTGCCTGTCAGCAGCAACACAGCAATTTATTTTTTATCCCATCAACTAATAAAACAGTAATATTATTTAAATATACTTTCTCTTAAGCAAACAGAGGTATTTAAAGACTACTTTTTCTGTAGTCTGGTTTTGAATGAGGATCTGAAAAGAAGCAGAACATGCCAAAATACATATTTCAGGATATTATAGGGACCAGTAATTTCTTCTAAGAGATGCTAGATAATATCTAGAAAATACTGTGCATTCACCTTTAAAGTTTTTAAGTTCTATTTTGAAAAGCAATAAATGTGTATATTTTCAAAGGGAGTTAAAACCATGACTCATATGTATAATATTAGGTGATGTGCACAAAGGTAAGCTTTACAGACCCACTTTAACAAACTTCAGGCTCTTTTAACAAAACATAAAAATACCTACTTAAACACATCATGAAAAAAAGAGCATTTAATGAGACTTGTACCTAACAGTTTCCATCACAACACTTGGACCTGATGGTGTTTTTTCCTACATGCTCAAAAATTCTTTTAGCTGTGTAACACAAAATGATAATATGAGTGAGTGCTCAGTAATGTCATATTTCTCATATGACCACATGTTATTAATGTTTGCTCCTAACATTATGATGTAAATGATAAAGTGATACAGTAAAAAGTTAAGCAATTGTTCTTTTCCAGATTAACTATGTCACTAAAGACATGTCTCAAATAAAACAGAAAATTGTTTAGTTACAATGCCTATTCCTAACTTCACGACCCCCAACAAAAAAATGACACAACGGCAAACAAAGTGCATTACACTTACAAATAATCATGATGGCATAATTAGTTGCACCACCAGCAGAAATTATAACTAGAACTTAAATCAAAAACAATTCTAATGTGTATTTTCAGCACTGATTCTAGTTTTTACCATTCTCCTTGCTTTTCCTTCTGCAAATATTTCCTTTTAGATAACCTGCTTCTTCAGGTTTAAAGGCAATGACATTCACACCTCTGTCTAGCTGAGGTAGTAATTACAGGTACTGTTTTAGAGGATAATTAAAAATAATTAACAGTTATAAATCAAACCAGTCACCTACTGTAATAGCTTACCTGGCAAAAAAACTTAAGCCAGTATGATAAAACTAGAGTAAAGTTGTCAAATACTATAATAATCACTGATTCGAAAAGCTCTAACACAGGGTGATATTAGCAAAGTAGAGTCTGATGATGTGAAATGAATATCTCAGGCACTGTAGACTATAAAAGCAGCAGAGGTGGCAAACTCTACTTTACACTTATCAGTTCACACACAACTATTTAAAAACATAAATAAATGTTAACTGTATGAAAAGAGCTATATAGTGTTTTATAAGCCAATAAATGTCAGATGTTTTTAGACCCTGAATATACTGGATTTTGTTATTCAGGTAGCCACTGCAATTATAAACCTAACCCTGTCTATGCACAGGTTAATATAAATGCTCCATTATTTGAAAGGTCATTGGGAAAGTTAAGAATTTTAAATGCACAATGTGGTTCCCTTAAAAGGTATACATTACCAAAGATATGAACTTATGTTTCTTAACAGAACAAAAGTTCATAAGATCCTTGGTTGCTTGCATGCTTTCTTTCTCTTGCTTTTTTCTCTACAGATGGCATCTACAAGTACTAATTCAATTCAGATCAGTTCATTGTATTTTGGTATACCACTTTTCATAGACTGAAGGCTCAGAGCACTGTAACAAGTTTGCAGATAAAACACAATTACGAACTTTACAAATTATTAATTACATAATAAGTACACATAAATACAGATTTATTTAAACACATGTAAGACAAAGCACTTCCAAACTGATTAATTTAAATGGAGCCTGGCATTATTAGTCCATTAACCTTATTGTTGGACTATGGTCAGCTGACAATGGAGGAGAGGAAAACCAAAACTCTAGTCTGTAGCATTCCAGGAGAAAGTGCACCTCTGGGGGTTCCAAGGCCCAATATATGAGAAAATCTAATGTGCAATATGCATCCAACCAAAATAAAAAGCAGTTTAGAAATAAATGTATGTCCTATTGTGGGTATATATGGGTCATAACAAAAAAGTAAATGATTGTAGAATTGATCAAATTCCAGGAAAATCTCTGTCTCACACAATGGTTGCAAACACATGTGCAATTACAAAAGGCTTATCTGTATAACAGTCTCTGACTGTAAGCATCTGTAGCATAATACACCATCTGTGAAACATGGTAAAGGCAGTGTTACAATTATGTTTGCTTATTTGGCTCATGCCTTTGTCCAAGGAAACTTACAACATTTATTATACAATTGGTTACATTTCATTTGGCTTTCCAACTGGAATACAGGAAGGTCATATGACTTGCTTATGGTCACATAGTGTCAATAGCAGGATATGAACCCACAACCTCAGGGTTTGAAGTCCAAAGCCTTAACCACTACACCACACTGCCTGTCATGTTATGGCATATACAAGCATGACTGCCAATGCAAATGGACACTTGTGTTTATTGGTGATATAACTGCTGACAGAAGTAGCAGGATGAATTCTAAAATGTACAAGGCTATACTGTGTGCTCAGATTCAGACAAATGCTGCAAAACTGATAGGATGATGCTTCACAGTATAGATGGACAATGAGCCAAAACATATTGTGAAAGCAAACCAAGTGTTTGTCAAGGCAAATAAGTGAAATATTCTGCAATAGCCAAGTCAATCAACTGAACTCAACCCAACTGAACATGCATTTCACTTGCTGAAGACAAATTTAAAATTAGAAAGTCTGGTGAACACGAAGCACCTGAATAACAGCTGCATGAAAGAACTAGCAAAGCAACAGTAGGGAGGAAACCCAGCACTTGGAGAAGACCATGGCTTCCAGCCTTCAGGCTGTCATTGACTGGAAAGGACTTTCAACCAAGTATTGAAAATAAAAAAAAATCTGATGATTTTTGAGCCCCTGAAAATAGGGGGGACTATGTATAAAAATGTCTGTATTTTCTAAATGGCTCATACAATGTTTTTGATAAACCTCTTGAATTAAAACTTTAATTCTACACTTCAATTGCATCTTGATTACTTCATTTCAAATCCATTGTGGTGGTGCATAGATCCAAAATTGTGAAAATTGCATCACTTTCCAAATACTTATGCATGGTTTATACTTCACGCGATGTGACATGTGCTCCTGTGGACACTACCACTATGCAAGCAGTGCACTGTTTATAATTGAGCGCATACTTTAAGTAATGAATACTTTATGTTATGTTATGGTGAGAAAACAACGTTTGGCATCACTGTGTTGTGAATTGCCTCGAAACATCCAGTAAATTCCTAGGTCACCTTTCCACAATATCTCTGAAAAGGATGGATGTTTAATAATTACATCCATCAATCCAGGGATGTGCCCATCCAAGAAAGCATGCAAAAAAAAGACAGCAAAGAAAATGGTATGTGAGACCTTTAAAATGTATTACATCACTACGATGGGGAATATGTGACGCTTATATTGTCTATGTGAGAAATAGATGAAGAAAAGCACCACAAATACATTTTTATGTCAGCATTTAAATTTGATGATTTAGTTCACCGCATCAAACCATTCATCAGACATTGAAGCATGCACTTTGATCCTGTAGGATCTGTAAAGTTGCTTGCTGTCACATGTTGATAGTAAACAGAGACTCTGACGTAACATTCCAACTTGAACACACTGCCCTGTTTTTTTCTGGTGCTGCAACTTATGAACATGTTGTGTTAATTTCTGAGGATTTGCTCAGAGGCCGCGTCAAATGAATGCTGGGAAAGCGTGGCAGCCATATGTGTGCGCGTATGCCTTCTGAATGTAAAGTATAAACCAGCCCTTACAGTATGAGCCTAACTGTAGATACTGTATTAGCTATTGAGTCTGCCTGCCAAATATGTATGATATATTTTAATAGTTGAAGTATATGATTAAAGAAATTTTGCTCTTACACAGTCAACCTGACTGTTTTTTTGTAATTAAGTTGATTCAATTTTGAGGAAACACAGGACCACAAAGTCTTTAAAAATGATTATTAAGCAGATGCCTTTATCCTAACAGATCTGCAAATAAATCAAAAACATCAAATAAACTTGGGTAATTCTTAACAAACAAATGGTGCATAAGAAGCTTATCACTACAGTTATGACAAATAGCAATGCAGCAAAATATTAACTGGTTAATGGCTGAAAAGGTCAGTGCAATCATACATACAGGCAGGTGGCAGAGAGCAGTTCAAAGATGTTTTTGAAACGGCATATTTTTAAGATCCACTTACTGCATTCATTTGGGAGCTACACTATCCACACATGTCATTCAACCAGGACAGCATATGCTTCTCAACACTTTATTCATCCCCACAGGAAGCATAAAAACAGCCAGAATTGCAACAAAGCTTCATGTCCATCCATCCATTTTCCAACCCGCTGAATCCGAACACAGGGTCACGGGGGTCTACTGGAGCCAATCCCAGCCAACACAGGGCACAAGGCAGGAACCAATCCTGGGCAGGGTGCCAGCCCACCGCAGGACACACACAAACACACCCACACACCAAGCACACACTAGGGCCAATGTGGAATCGCCAATCCACCTAACCTGCATGTCTTTGGACTGTGGGAGGAAACCGGAGCGCCCGGAGGAAACCCACGCAGACACGGGGAGAACATGCAAACTCCACGCAGGGAGGACCCGGGAAGCAAACCCAGGTCCCCAGGTCTCCCAACTGCGAGGCAGCAGCGCTACCCACTGCGCCACCGTGCCGCCCTAAAGCTTCATGTGCAAATGAAAAAAGTATTTTAAAATTAAAAAAACAATAACAACATTGGGAAGAAAGCAGAGGGTCACAACAGTATTTTTTTTTTCCCTGAGATTAATTACTACAATTACAAATACAGTAATCCCTCCTCCATCGCGGGGGTTGCGTTCCAGAGCCACCCGCGAAATAAGAAAATCCGCAAAGTAGAAACCATATGTTTATATGGTTATCTATATATATATAAAATCCCTATGTGCGTCCAGGTGTCCGTGTGTGGGTGTCTTCTGATGAAGTGCGCATGCGCGGGGCACAGTGTGATGCACGATATTACTGTCAGAGAAAGTTAGAGGCGTTTTACAGAAATACAAACCAGTATTGCTGCGAGAGGAAATTAAAGGTACACAATACAGTGACGCATATTACAGCCACATACAAGCCAGTATTACTGTCAGAGGAGATTAAAGGCATATTACCGACGCGCACGCCTGTATTACCGCCAGAGAAAATTAAAGGTATATTACGGACGTACAAGCCAGTGGACGTACAAAACGGTATCCTTCAATAAGGGCGCACACAGGCATCCTTCAATAAGGGCGTGCACAAAAAGGCGAGCCTCAAAAGGGTGACCTCAATTGGGCGCAGCGAATAAAGGCGCGCGTAAATAAAGAGCTGCACCTCTGTTGCTCTTCACATATTCCAGAGCCATTTGAACTAAATTATATACAAACGCCTTTATTTGCCGCGCTCAATTGAGGTTGCCCTTTTGAAGCTCGCCTTTTTGTGCGCGCCCTTATTGAATAGAGCCATACAAGACAGTATTTCTGTCACGGAAAATTAAAGACACACAATACACGGCGGCAGCCCACGAAGAACGGTCAGCTCAGCAAGTAAACATCAACAAAAGAAAGGCTGAAAGAAAGAAAAATACGACCCAACAAAAAGTCCCTTGCCATTTAATATAGACTGTTCCTACTAATGTTTATGCACTACTGTTCTAGTGCCCGTTATTGTAACGGGCTAAATGACTAGTTTTTATATATTTTAAGCCCTTATAAACTCTCCCACACTATTATAAACATTTCACGCACAATTATACAGCGTAAACCCTTTGTATTCTCTTAGATATTAGGTAAGATTCGTTGAAATTCTATATGTAAACACAGTTTACATACAGTAAAACCTAAATATTATTTTAAAGATATCGAGCGTCTCCGATATCACATGTTACAGCCATTACGACAGACAGGCCACCAGCAATAAATACGTACAATGCAAGAAAAATTGTATACAGTAAAATGTGTGTACAGTGACACTAAACTATGTACATGTAATAAGTACTGTACATAAATAATTAATTATGGTTACTCACCAACAATGACACGACGACTTGTCCGATAACGATGAGTTTAATTTTACTACACAACAAAGGATAGCGTTACAGCTCTTCTAACGGAGCCTCTTCAGGCGACTGTTTAGCACCGCCGTTGTTCTTCTTCTATCACTCTTCAATCCAAATCCCTAAAGCAGATTCCATCCAGACCACTGCCTTATCACGTCCACTTGCAACTCGTTTTGCGCCTTGGTTAAAGGACACTGCGGCCGTAGCTCTTATATGCTTTTCCTCCTTTTTAAATAAAAAGAATCGTGGACTCATTTATGCTGTAATGGTGTCTTGCAGCGGTGTAGCTGTTTCCTTCCTTCAACATATCCAAAACTTTTACCTTTTCTGCAATCATTTGCATCTTCTGTTGGTGCTTGGGCACGTTAATGCTGAATGAGTGAGATTAGACTTCCTGGTTAATGCAGGCACTCCGTCGCTGAGCCAATCAGCAGCACACAGGAACTTAACCGCGTGCTCTGATTGGGTAGCTTCTCAGCCATCCGCCAATAGCGTCCCTTGTTTGAATTCAAATGCGTCCCTTGTTTGAATTCAAATGGGCAAATCAACTGAGGAAGCACACGCACTGTAGACCGCAGACATCCACGAAGCAGTGAAAAATCCGCGATATATATTCACATATGCTTACATTTAAAATCCACGATGGAGTGAAGCCGCGAAAGACGAAGCGCGATATAGCGAGGGATCACTGTACGGAGAATCATAAACTTTGATTTAGATTGAACAGTGTAATAAACAATTTATTGAAAATCAGCATGTTTATGGTTCTGCGGTGGGTTGGCACCCTGCCCGGGATTGGTTCCTGCCTTGTGCCCTGTGTTGGCTGGGATTGGCTCCAGCAGACCCCCCGTGACCCTGTGTTTGGATTCAGCGGGTTGGAAAATGGATGGATGGATGTTTATGGTTTCATTGTTACAAGTTATGTACCCTATAGAGGAAGGTACATGTGGCAACCAAAATTTTTAATCCACATTCACATATGCAAAAATGTAAATTTTTTTAATATGAAATATGAATGGTGCTGCAAAAATCCTTAGCGTTTCAAAAAAGAAATAATAAATAAAGCAAAATGTTTTTCCCCCATGAAAGCCAATTTATTGATGTCTTCCACACAACATCAATGCACATTTTTATGTGCTTGATCCATTTTTCAAAGCAAAATTACCTTGAGTTAAGCTCTCAAGTTGCTCATTTACTGCATCAATCAATTCATCATGTGTCTCAAAAAATTTTCCACACAAAGGTTCTTTAATTTTTGGGAACAACCAAAATTCAAATACTTCTGAATTAAATCGGGCAAATAAGTAGGAGGTTCAATCAGTTGGAAGACAGATTTCTCCAAAGTTTCAGTGGTCAGCTTTGCAGTGCACACCAGCACATTGTCATGGTGGGAAAATGACTCTGTTAGAATCAGGCGGGTATGACCTCCACTCCTCACACTCATCCCCTCATATCACTCGCCATGACTTCCTGTGGGTTAAAAGATATTTTTATAAACTCAGGAAAAAAAAATACTTGATCTCTAATTGAAGTCAGCTGCCACCATGTTCACAAAGAACTTAAGGCTCCCGACTACTGCAATGTCTCTCAGATTCAAATCTTAATTATTGGTTCAAGTGACATCTCTATTACCAAGTATATTTGAAAGAATGAAGGACTTTTCTCTTAGTATAGAAGATCCAGCCATCAATTAATCAAACCACAAATTTACAATCATACACAATTGAATAAATTACAGTTGCCAATTAAACAAACATATATGTCCTTGGTATATGGGAAGAAAATTAGAGTACACATAGATAAATACCCACACTGGCATGGGTGCCTGGCTAGTATCACAAACCAAGGACTCTGATGCTGTGATGCAACAGCACTAATCATTGTGTCACCATGCTGCCCTGGCATACAATATTTATGTGAAACAATAGCACCTGCTTTAAAAACCTTTAGGCTTTGTTTTATGTAAATACTCCTAGTTAAGTTCAGGTTAGGGGACATTCAAACACGCTGACATGTTATTCAGTCTACCTAGTTATTTAAATAAAAAAAACAAAAAACAAATTCAGTGTGTCACTGGGTGTGGTATACATTCTTGTCTGTGAATATATTGAAGTAATGTATTCTGTTGCATTCTGTTCATTTCCAATAAAACTACTTTATAAGAATTAAATATTGGCGATTGTACTGTATATTATGGCTGAGTCTTCATGATTAGTCAAAACAATGAAAGTAAACTATGTTTAGAACAGTTTCTCCCAAAGCTAAACTCCAGTGCCTATTCAAAATGACATTTCATTCATGTTTAGCACTTGTAACACATCAAACAGGAGCAGCAGAGTTTTAATCTATATATTGATCACTGTGTATTTACTTATTTATTTAGAAATCTCTCAATTTCTACCTTCTTTTCCAGGAAGGATTTAAGCGTTAACAGGCTAAGCAGATCAGACCTGTCAAAGAAATAAAGAATTTTCCTCTTGGGAAATTTCTGTGATACTACTTATTAAAAATAATCTAAACTCACTTTGTACACGCCTGAGGCACTATGAGCCCTTTAACCTTATGGCTGACTGGGTCAGGATGTATTTATCTGTGTTGGGCTTGTCTTGAAGAAGCTACATAAAGCCATCATATCAGAAATATTGGTAAAGAGTTTATTAAAACGCCCATAGTCAGATAAAGACTTCTATGCTTCTTGGTCAGTATACTGTAACTACAGGGATGTTTCATAAAAAACAAAAGATGGTTATACCCGATTTAAATAACAGCAAGAACAAAAATTGCATGTGTATCATCCTTTAATTTTGTTTTTATCTATGTATATAAGCTGCCTTGGTTATGATCCATGTGTGTTGTGTGTGGTCCCTCAAAAAGTAGGGTCACCTGACAATCACCGCCAGGCATGGCCCTCCTCCCTACAAATCTGGAAGGTCTTCCATAGTTCCTGGGGGTTCATTTTGAATGTACTTAGGAATGTATGGCGAGTTCTGTGATTCAATTGCGCCTTGTGAGTTACTGGATTTTAGGACCTTATTCCTTTGTCTTTCATCCATTCTTTAAATACTGTCTTGGGATTATTTTTTTTTAAATTTGCCTTTAACAGCCTTTGTATGTCTTTTTGTGCTCTTTGGAGCTTCATAATATTATACAGTATATAGTATTCACATAAAGATTGCCCTTGTTACTAGCTAGGTTTGACATTTTCCTCCTCTGGTGAGCATTTTTTGGACTATGTGCTTCGGAACTCTTTAGTGCTTGGGACTCCCATTTCATGACAGAAAGAAAACCATTACAAATTACTAAGTATTTCTCTCAAATTGTAATTAGATTTTACATTATTCATTAATTGCTAGAAAATGTAATCACATATGTAATTACTTTAAAGTTACACTCTAAATTCATGGAAATGAATAAAGATAATACCCAGCTGTCCTTAGCTTATAATAGTGAATGTGCACTGAGCAACTAAACAAATTAAGTACATGACCTATATTGGCACTGCGCCATTTCAAACACATGAAGCAGCAAGTAAAGGTATTTACTTCACAAAAATAATTCTTAATCAAAAAACAAATCTTAATAATAAAAATAAAACAGACTTATCCACTCAAACACTTGCATACATGGAATCAGTAAAAGGTAAACTTATTGCTAGTGTAGTGGCCAGAAGACGAGAGCACCTACTGATTGGTGATGTTAGCTACCTGTAGCATTTACTGCTTAACACAATCAATATACAGCATCTCCCTGTTCTTTACATTATTAAAATGGTAAGCAGAAACCAAAAACAAAGCATTTACATTTTGTAATTAACCAGCTTACATTCACTAACAATTAAGGTAAAGATTCAGTTACCCAAACATAGACTTATCCTTCATTCTTGTTGGAACATTCAAGAGATGTGATGGAAAAATTGAAATGTATGTCAGGATCTGGCACGACATTTTACAACACATGTCTCTTACAGCATTATATACAGAGTTTATTTTGTCTCTGTATATTCAATTCATTAGGAGCTCTTTGATCAAGTGGATGTAGAGTACATCACATGGGACACAATATTAAAGCAGCTAATGCTTAAATATAAAAGTTCCCAGATACAAAATGTGGTTCACTTTAATTGTAGTTTAAGTTAAACAGAGCAAAGGCTTTGCTCGCCTACCCCCGGCGTTGGGTATCCTGAAATACATTAGTCGAGCTCGTTGAACCCGTGCCTGCTTTGCTTCCGCAGTTTCAGACCTTCCGTACTATCATTGTGGATCTGTGGGGCCGCCGTAGCCTCTTCCGTTTGAATCTGGGCTGCAGCGCAGAATCCTCTTTTTCGTGTGGCGGTGTCGTTAGTCGTTAGCTATGGGCGCATTGTTGCTTCATTTCTCATTCATGTCAGTTGAGCTCTTTCGTTTTTGGGCTGTGACTCCTTCGTTCGCGGTGGATATGACTTCGCTCACGGTTTATGAGACGCGCGCTGTACGCGCCTGCGCAGTATGTCTCATGGTCCCATCGCCGTGTACCTGCGTCCATGCCATCCGGTTTACCATTCTCAGTTAGTAATATGGATAAACCTCAATACAATCCCAAATTAAAACAAACTATCACGCAATGCCATAAAATAACATGCCACAATTGCATAAAAATAGTGTGTATGTACAGGGTAAATCAGGCTGGGAAAGCAGATTGAGCAGCCATACTCACCTCCTTGAACAGTAGCTGACCTGGAATGCCCATCTTTCAAGGCATTTACAATATTATTATCTGTTAGATACATAGGTGCAATGACAGCAACAAAATTAAAACTTAAGTCAGTTACAAAGGTGTTTATAAAAACTACTTTGTTACTGGGAAGTTACATTAGTCAAAATAATTATAAGCTAACAGGTATAAACAAACTCAACTGAAGATGAATATCAGCCACAGTAAAGCTCAACAGAAACACTCCCAAATAATGAAATAACAAAAATGTTTCAGATTCACTGGTTGGCCAAGCTGTCCATGAAAAGTGGACTTGTCCTGACAATATTGTTATACTAAGGGGTGCGGTATGCATAATTTGGAAGCAAAAAAGTGACACTAAAAACCAGAGTGATGAAACATGAGTAAGCATATAACTGCTGTGTTTTAGCATCTAAATTTAGAATGTGAAAGGATAGTCTTATTCATGATGACGGTGAAACAATGACTAAAATGACTCATACACAAAATGACTAATATAATGAGACTAAAAGGTATTTGGAAAGAGGTGAGGACTAAATGTTTCATGCCTTATATAAAAAATCTAAATAAAAAAAAACAATGGAATGAAGATAACTAAACATATGTTTACTAGACATTCCTACTTAACAGTAAGGCAATGTGTTCCTAAGTAAGGAGAACCTTTTCGTTTAAAAGGCAATAGCACATGTTTTAGCTGCTATGAAAGCAACGAAACAATTTCTAGGTAGTAATTAATCTTTTACATCCACGTTCAGGTTTTTTGTCCATTCTTCCATGAACACTTACTTTAAGTGCTGGAGAATTACTGGCTATAGTACATTGGTAGTTTATTTCAGATCTTGACAGCACATTCCAAAATATGAATTTCTTCTTGTGACTCCATTATTTGGGAGATTTCTTGGGGTGTTTTGCTTAACTGACATTGTGGTGTTACAATTTTAGGTTTACATTTTCTTTATATTTGCAAATCTTTGTGAGTTAATGTGTTAACATAACAGTAGCAATTCCTTTTGTCAAGCATCACTAAGGGAGTTATGACCAAAAAAAGTTAATTTTAAATTGTCTAGCCACAATTTATGAAAAATCGACAGAATTTGAGAACTTGTATGAACAGAAATGGGCTTTTTGTACAAACAAAGGTAGCTACCCATGCATAATGCCAATTCTATTTTACTAGTGTTGTACAGTATAGTTGTAGATAGAACAACTGCGGTGGGTTGGCACCCTGCCCAGGATTGTTTCCTGCCTTGTGCCCTGTGTTGGCTGGGATTGGCTCCAGCAGACCCCCGTGACCCTGTGTTCGGATTCAGCGGGTTGGAAAATGGATGGATGGACAATTGCTACAGAAGTGGCAGCAGGTCTGGAGATCTTTGGACATGGCAATGTGGTTCTTTTGGACCACCTTTAAAAGTTTTCTTATTTCGTTTTTCCATCTTGATGGCAGCACTGTGGTTTTAAATTGTATCCATTTGTGCACTATTTATCTTACAACAGATCAATACAATCATAAAGGTTTTTACATGATGCTTCTCTTTTCTTGACCGATAAGCACTTAACAACACTTCACAAGGGTTACAAGAGGGGTCATTAAAGCATAGTATGTATGGTGAGGCTACACTGACATGGTGTTGTACATTTATATAGCAGCGGGCCTCTCCAAACCTTTTCTGGCAATTAGTTCTTTAACTGGATAACTTAATAATTACTGATTTTAGGACATAGTTATAAATATCTCATTGACTAAGAAAATGAACTTTGGTTTTCAGTTACTTTTGCACACAGGCAAACCCTCTTTTACCTATTTCTACTCTAGTGAATTCATAAGTTCCCATGAACAATGCATAATTCATGGATATTAAATACATTTTTGGACAAAAGACTAATTTTAAAAAAATCTACAATATCATTTCTCAATTTTCAATAATGTAGCTCCAAGCCATCCTTCAAGATCCCAGCTAATAAAATGCTATATAAAAGGGTTTGCTTTTAGGACTTTATGACAAGACCAGTGTAGATTTCAATATCATAAAAGGAACTCATAAAGTCTTATCAATATTTCCTTGAAGTTAGGATGACCATTTTTTAATCTGTCATGATGTTGACAATACAATATAAATATAACAAGATTATTTCTATACTGTAACTCAGAAGACGACCTTAATTGCCATAAACACCTTAAATGCCACCTGAACATTCAGCATCTGGATATCTAAGCAGGGTAAACAGAGACTCAATACATTCAATAACAACTGGTAACAGTGGTTATTGTTACATGTTTGCATGGATGATGTACCTTAAATTGCCATATTAATTATTCTGGGGTAACAACCAAGACTTAATCCTTCCCTTATTGACTTATTATTGACTTATTTCACATTATCTGTCCGAAAGCGAGTAAAGGACCAAGAGATGAAACACAGTCAAAACCAGAAACAACTCAAAACCATGAAGACAAAACCCTTTACACTAAACAGTAATTGCTAATCATAATTCAAAGTCAGAGGGAAAACTAAAAGTTTAGAAACCAGAAATTCGAGAAAGTCATTTGCCCTGCATTAATTTAGAGTTTTCTATCCAAAACACATGGAAAGAATGAATTATCACACTGGTAGTTAAGGTGTCATGCTGATGGAGTAAGACACATTGTCTTTCTAAACCATGTCCATTGGCAACAGGAAGCAGCATTCTGGTAATGGGAATGATAATATGGCAACACCCATATGCAAATCAAAATAACAATGTGGCAGGATGAATCAAATAATCACTATGATTGAGACCATTGAACTGAAAAGGCAACTGCACATAAATGTATCCAAAATTAAGAAACCCATGTACCGCTCTCAGATCCGGCACGATTATAATAATTAAATAATCCGGGGCGCGAGTGACCAACACTACTTTCTGCTACACCACTTTAAATTATAGAGACACACCAGCAAGAGCAGGATAAAGTTGAAATGATTATTGATAGACAATACACATTATCACCAGGACAACAACAATAACAGAAAACCTTATATGTATAATATCGCGCTGCAGCGCTCCCCTTCCCCGCACAAATCACAACACAAACCCTAGAAAACATACATTACTAATAAGGATTTTAGCAGATGGAAAACACAAAAAAAAAGAACAATGAATTTATAGTTTTTTTAAAGTCTTATCTGAACCGTAGCGTTGAGCTCCGTCTAGCGTGGGGAAATGAGGCGCCGACCATATATCTTATTCCGGGAAATGTATTTGATTAACAGTTCCTAGTGCTGGCCCGTCAAGTCCTCTCCCGTATGCCTTCCTCTCGAAAGAAAAAATAATTTGGCTTTCAATGAACCCGGGTTAACCTGACGATATCCAATAGTGTTAATCCTTTCCCTTGTGCCTTTTCCTGTTATGGCTTCCTCCTCCTCTTTCCTCGCTCTTCTTCTTTTTTCCCGCCACCTATTTACAAACGGATAGCTCCTCCCCGTACAGTCTGTTGGCCCTCCAAGCCAGGAGCTCCCCTCCCTCTGTATCAAGGGCTGGCCTTGCACATAAAGGCGTACCACTAAAACAGGTATGGGAAAAGGTACAAACTTACAGGTACATAACACATATTCCGGTCGACCGTTACAGAGTTCCCCTCCCCAAACCCTCCATGGGGGCATAGTAGGGTTTCATGTTGGTCACATGGAATGTATCTGTTTTCATGTTACTGTCAGTTTGCCATTGGACTTGGTAATTAACGGGCCCTAATTGTTTTAATATTGTGGCTGGACCAAACCATTTTGGCGCTAGCTTAGATGTAAATCTGGATGATGCTTTTGAGATGTAGTGTGTCCTCAGCCAAACCCGGTCCCCTTCAGAATATGTAACCTTCTTTCGGCGCTTATTGTAAAACCGGGCTTGTTTAGCCTTGGAATGCACCAATCTCTCTTTAACCATATCTTTTAAATTTTCTAACTGCAAAACTTTGCAATATTGGAATGAATCAGGAGTTGGGGGAGTGACAAGCTGCTCAAGGGGACCCAATATCTGTCTTCCGAGAGCCAAACAAGCAGGCGATTCACCAGTACTCTCATGCCACGCGGAATTGAGGGCCATTCTTAACTCTGGAAGCCTCTGATCCCAATCCTGGTGGCGGGTACCGACATAGGAGGCTATCATAGTTTTCAGGGTACGATTCACTCGCTCCGTGAGGTTGGATTGTGGATGGTAGGCTGTGGTTTTCTTATGGGTTACCCCCCATTCCTTCATGAAACTTTCCATCTCAGAGCTGGTAAATTGTGGACCTCTATCGGAAACGATGACCTTTGGAACCCCCCAGCGGGTAAACATCTCATTCCTTAGGATGGAGCACAGCCGTTCAGTTGTTGAATTTGGCAAAGGAAAAAGCTCCACCCATTTAGAGTAATAATCTACCACCACTACCAGGACGGTCCTCTTGTTCTTACTTGGAGGTAATGGACCCATAATGTCAATTCCCCACATCTCTCCTGGTTCAGTGATATTTGTTGATTGCAGTTGTCCTGCCGGAAGCCCAGGTGGGTTTTTGTACTGCTGGCATATGGTACAGGTTCTCACATGTTTCCACACGTCCTTCCTCACGGTGGGCCACCAGGCTACCTCTAATATCTTTTTTAGAGTCTTCAATCTGCCAAGGTGACCGCCGAAAGGGCTGTCATGAAAATAAGCCAAGAACTCTGGAAGAAGAGCCTTGGGGACGACTAGTTGGTATTTCTCACCCCCGAGTTTCGATGGCACACAGCGATACAATATCCCTTGGAGTTCTTGGAAATGAATGCCTCACGTCCGCGACCCAGAGTTCTCCCTTACCTCCCGACAAACCAGACTGTTATCCTGGGCTCGGGCTATATCTGATACGTCAAGTGGAAGGTCCCAACGCCGAGTCGAAATCAGGGCAATTGACGAAACTTCCCTAGGCTCTGGAACCCGAGACAGCGCATCTGGAACCACATTTCCACAACCCCTTCGATAAAAAACCTTAAAGGTGAACTGCTGGAGACGAAGAACCCATCTAGTGAGTCGTGAGGACATCTTCGAGCAGTTAAATGCCCAAGCCAGAGCACGGTGGTCAGTATACACCTCGAATAATGATCCCTCAAGATAATGACGCCACTTTTTCACTGCCCACACGACTGCGAGACACTCCTTCTCGGATGCTGAATAGTTTAGTTCGGGGCCACGGAGAGACCTTGATGCATAGGCAATTACTCGTTCTTCTCCCTCTTTAAACTGCGTTAATACAGCCCCAAGCCCCACATTACTAGCGTCGGTCTGGACTTGGAAGGTGAGCAGTGGAATAGGTTGTGCCAAAACTGGAGGTTCCATCAGATGTTTCTTCAGATGCTCAAATGCCTTTTGGCACCCCGGAGTCCATTGCCATGAGGTTCCCTTCTTCAGCAGGCGATGTAATGGGTCTGCAGTGTCTGCTAATCTGGGTATGAACTTGTGGAACCAACCCACCATTCCCAAGAAACGCTGAAGGGATTTAATGTCCGAAGGTGGTGGGTAGTCCACAAGGGCCATGATTTTCTCTGGATCCACCCCAATACCTTTTGCTGATACCACATGACCGAGGAAGGTAAGTTGAGATTGTCCGAGGTGACACTTACTGATGTTTAGGGTCAGTTGAGCCTGCTGAAGCCGATAGAAGATCTCATTTAGGTCCCGGAGGTGTTGCTCTATTGACGAAGAGAAGACAATGATATCATCAATATAGACAAAACAGTTCTTCCCAATCAGCCCCCGCAGCACTTGTTCCATTAAGCGTTGAAAATATGCCCCTGCATTCTTCAGGCCGAAAGGAATTACTCGGAATTGGAATAAGCCATCAGGAGTGATCACAGCAGTCTTGGCCACACTGTCTTCTCCCATGCATACCTGCCAATATCCCGATTGTAAATCCAAAGTGCTAAAAACCACTGCGCTGTGTAAGGATTCTAAAATTTCATGCACCAGGGGCATAGGATATGCATCACTGGTAGTTTTGGCATTCAGTCCACGGTAATCCACACAAAAACGAAAGGTTCCATTGGTCTTACGCACCAAAACCACCGGGGATGCCCAGGCCGAGGTAGAGGTTTCAAGAATACCTTCCAGCAGCATACGATCAACCAACTCTTTGATAACCTTTCTCTTCATAGGAGAGACCCTGTAAGCTCTTTGACGGACAGGGACTTCATCAATGGTGTATATATGATGGTGAATAACCTCCGTACGCCCAAGTTTGTCCGTCCATACCATGGGCCATCTCCTCAGAATAGGATGCACCTCGCAGGGCTGAGAACAAATGCTTTCCTCCACAGGGCTGATATCTTTAACTGGTACTGCAAAATAGTAATTTACTTTTGGCCAGTGTAATTCATCACGCCCTCTTACCTCAAAACTGAACACCCCCCCTCCAGGCATTACGTATTCATGAGTCCTTGGGTGTAAAATGATGTCGGCTGCCACGATGGAATCCAGCCCTAGGAGCAGTGGCATAGACAGGAAATCCCCGATGATGTCCCGCACACTCACCGGTACCACTCCTTTCTCTTCATAGGAAAGACCCTGTAAGCTCTTTGACGGACAGGGACTTCATCAACGGTGTATATATGATGGTGAATAACCTCCGTACGCCCAAGTTTGTCCGTCCATACCATGGGCCATCTCCTCAGAATAGGTTGCACCTCGCAGGGCTGAGAACAAATGCTTTCCTCCACAGGGCTGATATCTTTAACTGGTACTGCAAAATAGTAATTTACTTTTGGCCAGTGTAATTCATCACGCCCTCTTACCTCAAAACTGAACACCCCCCCTCCAGGAATTACGTATTCATGAGTCCTTGGGTGTAAAATGATGTCGGCTGCCACGATGGAATCCAGCCCTAGGAGCAGTGGCATAGACAGGAATGCATCCTCCAAGACATACACCTTGACCTCCCAAGATATATTTTGCAATTTACACTGCATTCGAACCTTGCCACTATCTCCATATGCTCGCCCGTCTGCCAAGAAGAACTTTACTGTGCCACCTCCCTTCAGTAGCTCGCCGGGCAACTTTATTTTTTCCCACAAGCTGCGATTAATTAAGGTAAACGTGCTCCCTGTATCAATGACCGCATCCCCGATGATGTCCCGCACACTCACCGGTACCACTAGTAAGGGCAACTGTGCGCTTAACATGGTGAGCTCAGCCCCCACTGACCGGTCCTTGTCCTTCGGATATTTGACCTTGGGTGCATCTCTGCTAGAAGTGTCTCTGGGAGGATCTTTTTTACCCCTCATAGCAGCCCAATCCTTCTCGATCAAGGATCCGATTTTTACCATGGACTGTACAGAACTCACCGTGCCCCTAAGTGCTACCGCAAGCCGCGGGTTACAAGCACCCAGAATGCGTCTAACCATGTGTTCTTCTGACATATTGGGGTTCCATTTTAGACAGAGCGCACGGTATTCGTAAACAAAGTCTCTGATGGGTTGAGATGGACCCTGCCGAGCGGCCAGGAGCTGTTCTTCGACTTCAGTTTGGTAGTCAGCAGGTAAGAAGGCCTCCAAAAAAGCCGTACGGAAAGATGCCCAGTCCTTAATATTATTCTTTTCCGCCTGCCACCAGTGGCGCGCTGGTCCCTGTAGAGACGTACTCAAGAAGCCCATCAATTCAGCTAGCGTTAATGGGTGCAGTTCTAAAAACGCATCTGCTTGTTCAATGAATTGAAGCACCTCTGCCGATTTACAGGAGGTTTCCAGTTTTGGAAACTCCAGCCGTACAGCAGCTGCAGCAGTAGAGGAGTAGGACGGCCGCGCTTCCACCAATAGCGTCGATCGGCGCGGAGTTTGAAAGTACGTAGTAATACTCCTCCTCATCGCGTCCTGTATTTCTACCTCCCATTGCTGATCGCACCGCAGTAAGCAGTCTACCAGCTTTTGTTCCAGACTTCTTAGACGTACATGAACCCACTCCCGCAACTCGGCCACCGCCGAATCCACGTATCCATGCAGACCTTCTTCCCGAGCTACCGCCCCTTCAGTCATTTCATCTATCCGGACTTGAAGCTCGTCCAGCTGCACCTGCACCTCTGCCCATGGGGGCTGCAAGTTCAGTGAGGCATCCATAAATTCCTGACCCTGGCTCTTCGGAGTTGAAATATATAAAGTGTCCAGCAGGCTCGCTGCCTCATCTACCTCTTCTTGTGCTCTGACCGTAACGTGGCGACCTAGCAATTCACCTTGCTCCGGCGTTGCACAAGAGTCGGCAAACCGCTGCTCAGTGCTCTCAGTCGACATCCTGACGGCTTGTGTGTGGCAAAAAAGAAATACGGTGGATTATATTTAGTCAACCGGCTCCCCGTACGGGCCACCAATAATCTGTACCGCTCTCAGATCCGGCACGATTATAATAATTAAATAATCCGACCAACACTACTTTCTGCTACACCACTTTAAATTATAGAGACACACCAGCAAGAGCAGGATAAAGTTGAAATGATTATTGATAGACAATACACATTATCACCAGGACAACAACAATAACAGAAAACCTTATATGTATAATATTGCGCTGCAGCGCTCCCCTTCCCCGCACAAATCACAACACAAACCCTAGAAAACATACATTACTAATAAGGATTTTAGCAGATGGAAAACACAAAAAAAAAGAACAATGAATTTATAGTTTTTTTAAAGTCTTATCTGAACCGTAGCGTTGAGCTCCGTCTAGCTGGGGAAATGAGGCGCCGACCATATATCTTATTCCGGGAAATGTATTTGATTAACAGTTCCTAGTGCTGGCCCGTCAAGTCCTCTCCCGTATGCCTTCCTCTCGAAAGAAAAAATAATTTGGCTTTCAATGAACCCGGGTTAACCTGACGACATCCAATAGTGTTAATCCTTTCCCTTGTGCCTTTTCCTGTTATGGCTTCCTCCTCCTCTTTCCTCGCTCTTCTTCTTTTTTCCCGCCACCTATTTACAAACGGATAGCTCCTCCCCGTACAGTCTGTTGGCCCTCCAAGCCAGGAGCTCCCCTCCCTCTGTATCAAGGGCTGGCCTTGCACATAAAGGCGTACCACTAAAACAGGTATGGGAAAAGGTACAAACTTACAGGTACATAACACATATTCCGGTCGACCGTTACACCCATATGCCCACATATATTTATGCACAGAATAATTATTTCAGAGAAAGAAACAACTTATAGCACATATACTGTATGGGAATCGAACATTCAGTTAATCAGAATAACTAGAAGGTGTTAATTTTCTTTATCTGTGTTTTTAAAACTAGCATAATGCCTTCTATGAAAACTTTTTTATTCATGTGGTACAATAAATAGTGTAGTACAATTTGTTTTTACTCAACTCTGAGCATTATTTTGAACATAGAGACCATTTTCACCTAGGTTTTTAATTAAGCAAAATTTCAACTGAAAGAAGGCACAGTAGCATAGCAAATAGTACAAACTGCCTCATAATTACTGGACCCATTAGATACAGTGAAAATAAAAAGTTTTCACAATTTCTTATCATGCAACATTGAATCACAATAGATTACATTTGACACTAATGTCAAAGTGAAACCAGATCTCTGCAGAGTGATCCAAATTAAATACAAATATACAACACAAAAAATAACTACTTAAGTATTCATTCATTTCAAGTCAATATTCAGCAAACACACCTTTGGCAGACATTCTAGCCTTGAGTCTGTGTGCACAGGTCTCTATCAGCTTTATAGATCTTAACATTGCAATTCTACCACATTCTTCTTTGCAAAACTACTCAAGCTCTTCCAGGCTTAATGGAAATCATGAATGAACAGCCTATTTTTAAGTTCTGCCACAAATTCTCAAATGGATAGCAATCTAGGCTCTGACTCAGCCAGTCCATGATATTACCATTATTGTTTTTAAGCTATGAATTTTAAAGCTCCTGAGCAGCAGTTGTTACCTGCATAGTCTTTCCAATCTTAGCCACTGTAATTTGTTACTCCTTCTGAGTTATCATATGTCTCTTGGTGGCCATCCTCACTATAGTCATGATCTTCTTGCGTGATCTTGCATGATCACTCAATTTTACAGCAGCGCCATCTTAATGATGGGCGTAAAGGCTTAAATAGACTCCAAGGGATATTTAGTGACCTGGAAAGTTTCTTGTCTCCATTCTCTGACTTGTATTTTTCAATCACATTTTCATTGAGTTGCTTGTAGTGCTCTTTTGTTTTCATTGTGTAGGTTACGCCACAATACTGACACACCACAAGTTCAACCTCACACATACATGAAAACAAGTGATCTCCACAGAAATAATTAGGTGTCTTCTAAAACCAATTGGCTTAAAGAGTAAAGGCTTCACCAAATATATTAACGGGAAAGCTGTAACTATTAGTTTGTTTAAGCATCAGAATCTAATGTTCGTAAGTTTCAGAATGTTTAGGGTAATGTGTTCACAAAACAAATATAATTTTAAAGCATCTTTAAAAAAATAACTGAAACAGCAAAAATATAAATTATGAGTACCAGAGCATCACTTAAAACTATAATAATGGTTGTTACATCAGAGAATACTGTATATATTCCAGAACCCGTCTAGGGATGATAAACAGAAGGGTTCCTCCATGTTGTATGAGACAGTATTTACAACATTAATAAGTTTCTGTCCTTTTCCTTGTCTTTTTGCAAAGTTTACATCAGTTATATCTGAACTGCGTTAAACACTGACAGGCCAGCAGTCAGGCTATTTAACAAAACTTCTGGAGAGATCACTTTGAAAGAGGGATGAAGAGATTAGGTAAAGTAAATTGTTCAACTTCCTTCACTTTCTATAGCCTGACAGAAAGTATCTCAGTAAGAGGTGAGGTTTACATCACAGTTAAACGGAATGATCTTATCTTGCGCAGTACAGTTTAAAGGCAATTTTTAGTGCTTTGTCTGATTGTTCTTTAACACAAACTCTTTGTTTTATATTATAATTGAGACCAGTGAAATGCAGGTAAATTCTATTTGTTTATTATGCTTTAAGTACTGTAATTAGTTGTGTTCTTTTTTGTGTAATTAAAAAAAAAAAAAAAAAAAAAAAAAAAAAACACAAAATAATTTTTACCTTACCCTTTGAACCAGGTATATGAAACATGACACGTTACTTGCCTACCTAACCCTGTGAACTGTAATTAATTCAAAGTTAAACAAAACAGATCACTCCTTCAGGGAAAAGATTATCAGCGTATTACCAATAAATTCCAAAACAACAATCAGACGTATGGTAAGGGGCATGAGACAACAAAGGGAACCTCTGAGATACTTTTAATATCTGTATCAAGAAGCTCCCATTGGCATTAAAACAGCCTGGGAAAATTATTTCACCTTAGAAAACATACTTAATATATTACTAATCTACTGATAGATCTGATTAAAGTAAAGTATGCAAAAATAACAAAAGAAAAATCTTTACATTAACACAGAGGTTAAGTGTAAATTGTAACACATTTTTATTTTATAAGTAGCAACACGAGCATTTTATGATGAAGGTACTTTTAACCCCATTCAAATGATTCATGCTTAGACTAAACAATAATTATTTTTTTTGTTACATGTTCCAAGGGCCAGCTTTGTTACTGCTAACAGGCTCCTCATGTTAACCTAAACTCAGCATGATTAAAATAGGGAGAATAAATTAACCACTACAAAGAAAACAATTAATATGGGCTTCATAAAACATTTTTCCATCCATTTATCATTATACTATGTTTCCTTTGCATGCTTTTTTCAGTACAAATCTTATTCTTTGGTCCCCTGCCTTTCCAATGAAAAAAAAAAAAAGAATGTGAATTTAAAAAAAAAAGTATTATTTTTTCTGAAGTAACTTTTTTTATGGGCTCCAGCAATGTTCTTTAAAACAGTCACAAAAGCTAACATAAGTTACTTCCACTGCACCACTTTACTGAGAGACAAATCCATCCCTGTATTTTACTGCCTTGAATTCCTAAGCTTGAGAGGCAAATGTACTGCTGCATCCACTTTACAGAAGGTTGGGAAAAATTCTGTTACCATAAGCCATGGAAATAGAAATAGCTATTAGCTTGATAAGCATGCTATCTTTTATCTCGTTTTAACATGCAACATGTAATACATCTTATAAAGCTGCAGGATGTAATCATGTTATTAGATATCATTAATGTTTTCCACATAAACTCTGGCATCCTGAAAACACTTGATGAAAGTGTTTTGCCAACGTTTTCTCATAAGAGATTTCCATTATTAAACATCGGTGAACACTAATAAAAATGATAAATAAAGGACTTCATGCAAAAGCTTTATTTGTTTTACTATTAATACTAAACTAGTTTTTATAAAAGTCTCCCCATACTTTATAGCCTGCTTTACAAAAGAAAACTTGTTTCAGCTGCATTGCCAAAACAACAACTACAAACAGTAACTCTCTGTCAAAGAAGAATTTTATTTTCATTGGCTACACATTCCCCTAATAAAAATACAGACAGTGCTGCCATTTAGCTTCCAACACTCTATTTAGGTCACAACCTTTTTTGTGTTATGTTACATTTATTTCTATAAACCACATTTGTGCAATCCAAAAACAGTTTAAAAACTACAAATGTAAATAAAAAAATCACAACTTACTGTAGCAATTTGAGCAAGAAATAACACATACTTGAATATCTGATAAACAGAACCAAATGGTGATTTTAGACACCTGTCAAAATTTTGAGTTGGGAAAAAACTAATTAAAATCTATAAATGAGTACTGAGTTGCACAGATAAATCTATTTATATTCAACTCGTAAAATCAACTTAGCTAAAGTATCAGAAGAATGACTAGAATCTCTCTCTCTCTGAAACTGTGTGACAAATACCATTTCAGACTGCTACTGTACAAAATGCATTATGCAATAACTCAAAGAAACGTGTCAGCTCTATTTAATTTATGTTATTTGTCCAACCTATAAACAGATGAACTACACATTGGAATGTGGACCTTACATAATGAAAACTGCTGTAATCTCACAAGCATCAAAAAGGCTTAAAAACACTTCTTAGGCTGTCTTTCTCTGTGCACGTGGCTAAAACATCAAATTGTTAAACATAAAAAAAAAACCAGCTCAGTCATCGTAAAGTGTAGCAATTGTGTGTAATGGATGTGCCATTACTATCATATAGTTTCAATCAGCCAGGGGAAATTAAAAATAAAAATGCACAAGTTTTACTAGAAAAAAAATGCACTCCTTTTCTCATGCCTTCTCTTAACATCCATTGACTTAAGCCGAAATGCTTCATAACATTAAATCTTCCAACTCAGACCAATAACAAACCCTGTAATGCTGGATGAGTCTGGTAGGAGTATTTTTTGTGGAATTTCTCTGGTGCTATTTGGTCTTTTCTTATGTACCACAATAATACAAAGACCTTAACTGCACACAGTACATTACACTGTCAAAAGGTGCATTCTTTAGCACGAAATCCCCAATTTGTTACTGACCTCTTCACAAGTGAAAAAACACCTTTTTATTTTGCTTATTTTATCTATCAAAACAGTCAAATAATATCTGGGGGATGTCATGCAATGACATCTATATTTTACATTTCGGAATACTCCTTCAAAGGTCATTTTAATTTTGGAAGCACAAGTACAGTACTAGCCCACAAACACCCACCTTAAAACAGATAGTGGAGAACAAAACATGGAACATACACAAACTAATATCTTAACTTCTGGGGCTGGTTTAACATCTTGAAACTAAACATCTGCTAAGTTACAGAATGACAGCATATCATCAGAACTGAAGCTCACTGCTTAATTCTTGACTCGTGTGCAGAGGTCTTGGGTTCAGAGCAAAAGTGCAAATGTGGTGGAATGGCAATGCTGACACGCAGTAAGAAGGCATTAAATCAATACTAATACAGCCAGTGTACTATATAGTATGTGGTAGCAGCTCTTTATTTCACTTAAAAGTTGTTAACAAAAAGTAGTCCAATAGATAATGCAACAATTTTATAAGCTACAGTACACTTTTTTCTATAACTGGAACATTCTTATTAATAACTGTATTAGGAAAGAGCATTATGCCTGGAGGTTGGTTTCATCTGTTGGCCTATAATCTGTCACTGTTAGGAAGTTTACAGTTGTGAGAAATATCACACTTGTTTTACAATTTAAAGATCCATATTATCTTTATAATTTCTTCAAATACCTGGCATTATGAGAAGAGCTTGTTCTAGTAAAAGCTAAGTACTTTAAATGTGTACTGTATATATAAATACAAGATAAATTTTGTGAACCTTGAAATTCTGTAGTATATATCTACAAAGCCATTTAAAGCACAAATCATAGACATACTGATTACAGTAATCCCTCACTTATCGCGGGAGATAGGTTCCAAGGCCGACCGCGATAACTGAATTTCCGCGAAGTAGAGACACTATATTTATTTAATTATTTAACATGTATTTGGACGTTTTTAAACCCTCCCTGTATTGTTTACAACCCACCATTTACTCTGTTAAAAACAGGGACAACTGCTAAGCAATATGAAATCGGTAGATAAGTTTACACTTACTGTATAGCGAAGTACACATAGCAGCTTGTAGGCGGTCATGATGTTGTCGACCTTGTTGCAAAGATTCCTAAAGCAGATTCCATCCAGACTACTGCCTTATCACGTCCACTTGCAACTCGTTTTGCACCCTGGTTAAAGGACACTGCGGCCGTAGATCTTATATGCTTTTCCTCCTTTTTAAATAAAAAGAATCGATGTCCTGCAGCGGTGTAGCTGTTCCCTTCCTTCAACATATCCAAAACTTTTACCTTTTCTGCAATCATTTGCATCTTCTGTTGGTGCTTGGACACGGCCCCTGAAGCATTAGCACGTTAATGATGAATGAGTGAGATGAGACTTCCTGGTTAATGCAACACTCCGTCGCTGAGCCAATCAGCAGCACACAGGAACTTAACTGCGTGCTCTGATTGGGTAGCTTCTCAGCCATCCGCCAATAGCATCTCTTGTATGAAATCAACTGGGCAAACCAACTGAGGAAGCAAGTAAAAAGACCCATTGTCCGCAGAAACCCGCGAAGCAGCGAATAATCCGCGTTATGTATTTAGATATGCTTACATATAAAATCCACGAAGTCATGAATCCGCGAAAAGTGAACCGCGAAGTAGCGAGGGATTACTGTACTGCTAACCACATGTGTCATCCATGTTTGGTTCCAGCTTTGCACTCAGAACTGGTCTAATGAGAATAAGGAAATAAAAACAAGCATTTTAGAGTTGACTTTTCTCAATATTATTTTAAATTTACAGTAAGTCTAGATTTAGTGTTCATAAGCAATGCGTATACACATTTTAGAGATGCCCTTTAACCCGTATTTTTAAATCTCTGTACTCATCCACTGAGATCTCACTTAAATTTAGTGTAACAAATTATTGCTTTAAATCTACCCTTTTTGTTGATGCTTTGCTTTTTTTTAAGGATTTTCAGCATCTGCATAAAATTTTAATTTCCTTTACAGGTTCTTTTTTACTTATGCTTGATTTATTTTTGTTGATATTGTTATTTATGTTTATTGCTAAAAACAAGAAATTGACAGCAGAAACACGAAACGCAGTTTATATTATTCCATGCAATTCCTGCTCAGCGGTATACATAGGACAAACGTCAAAAAGAATCTCAACACGTGTACAGGAACATCGCAACGCCGTCAGAAGAAAGGACGCACTATCTTTGATCTAAGCACATACTAAATCGACAGGACACACATTCAACTTGGACAATGTAAAAGTAAAATTTAAGGCCAGTACTAAAAGTGCCAGAGAATTGGCCGAGTCTTGGCTATCAGATGAAAACGCCATCAACAGACACTTGGACATAAATCCAGCATATGCCAACTTAAGAAGAACATGAACATAATAAATAAACTATACAAACCCCCCCCCCCCCCTTGATCATATGGACTTAGTCACCTCCCCCTGCCCCCCACTTAATGTGTTGCTATGTATAGCCTTTGATTCTTGAAAGTCTAAGCATTATCCTCTGATGAAGACCCCTGATAGGGGTTGAAAGCTCAGGAATAAAAAGTATTTTATGATACGTGATCCTTTTTTCTCCATTCGTGGATCTCCAGCTGCAAATATATAAATATATAAATATATAAATATAGATAGATAGATAGATAGATAGATAGATAGATAGATAGATAGATAGATAGATAGATAGATAGATAGATAGATAGATAGATAGATAGATAGATAGATAGATAGATAGATAGATAGATAGATAGATAGATAGATAGATAGATAGATAGATAGATAGATAGATAGATAGATAAAAAAGGAAATCCTGGAATGGAAAGCAAATGCAAGGCTATGATATGTGATAATCTCGAAAGACATTTAAAAGACCCGCGAGACCAAGGAGACTTGCCACGGTGCGTCTCACGGGGACCGTAAACATCAGACTTGGTGCCAAGAGATTGTCCCAGGGCCGTAGCAAAAAGGACAGCGGCTGTACAGGCTTTAAATAGATCGAAGGGCAGCGCGACGGCAGCTACCCCAAACGAACGCGAGCAGCGTTATACATCCTGCAAGAAATAATTCAAACACGCCCGGGGCCAGAAATAAAAGACAGGTATTGCTTTTACAAAGTCACGCGAGACCAGGCAGTGAGCCATCATTTAAAACAAGTCAACAGACCTCTAATCTAGCAGTTGTTGGATTGATTTTGGCAGGCAAGCATCATGTGCTCGGAGCTCTTAAAACAACGACATGTGACAGGCAGAGGAGGCAGCTAGCAAGCATCAAAAAGACAGCAAATGATACAAAGGCATATCCTTAGCATACGTTCAGCTGCAACACCCTACACAGCACGAGCAGTATTATACGTCTGGGAAGAAAGAGATGTAAACACGCGCGGGGCAGGAAATAAAGAAACAAGTATTGTTTTTACAAAAGGTTTTAAAGTAAAAGTGAAAATAATGCATATGTAACAATTCACAAGAAAATAATCTCTTTAAATTGTAGATTGCCTGCCTAAGGTAAAGTCATCCCTGATGAATGGGGACGTGGGAATGAGGGATTCTTTCATCGGATTAGCACTAATTCAGATGTTGAATGGCACAATGGGGGAGGAAGCTTGATGAATGAGGTCTCCAGGACTTAAAACAAATCCAAATCATATTATGTGATATCATCTAATTTGAAATTCTACTCCGTACTTCTAGAATTTTTATTTTTATATTGTATTGAGGATTTATTCTGTTCTATGTATTGTACTGTATGGCTTAAAAGACAATGAGTAAAATGACAAACTAGAACTTGATAAAAACGTTTACAAACGTTGACGCTAAACACATGCAGAGCAGGTTAGAGACTATGAAACCAGTGAAATTTGAAAGGCTCAAAAAAAAACGGCGCTATACACATGTGGAGAAAGTTAAAGGATATGAAAGTAGGAAAATTAGAAAATCTAAAAAAAGAAAGTAAAGATCGCAGTAGCACAAACAAACAAACTGCCTCATTTAACTATGCACCAATCTAACTTTGGTTTTGCACAATAATTACTACACTATTGCACCTTAACACTTAATTCTACTTTATTCACATAATTATACTTATTTATTATGTTCTACTATACTGTTATCTTTCAATCTATGACTTTTTGTTAATTTAACTGATATTCTTCTAACTGTGCACAGTTTTTGATAAGCAGATCAGGATGCATTTCACTGCGTATTGTCCTGTATAACTATGCATGTGACAAATAAAGAATCTTGAGAATTTCAAAAACGGAGTTTACCACACATGCATTTATTGGTTACTTTGTTAGTGTATATATATTTATCTGTCTGCTTATTTAAAAAGCTACATTTAGCCCAGGAGTCAAAAACGTTCTGTCTAGCCCTTGTACAAAAACCTAGACAAAAGCTGGGGTATCACCTTGGTAACCCCATGTACCTTTGGAACGGTGAGAGGAAAATAGCACGACTTTACAGACAGGAGTCCAGTGCAGAACTCTACTTAATATTTTTTTTTTTTTTTTACAAAGTAAAAAAGTAACTGCTGATGATATAGATCATTTTGTCTGTGATGAAATTCCAAACAGAGAAACCTGTCCTGACCTCATTAAAAAGATTCAGCGTATTGGGACTCGCAAGATTACAAATATTGTTTTTACAGAAGTTCTGAAATAAAAGTGAAACTAATGAAACAGCAACAATTCAAAGAAAAAAAAATTTTAAAAGTGTGTATCTGGAAAACCAAACACAGGGGTTGGCGAGCAAAGCGAGCAGGGGGCGAAGCCCCCTAGTGTGTGTGTGTGTGTATATATATATATATGTATATATATATATATGGTTTTCTCAGGTACTTTTATTTTTACATGTGTCCAACTCTGCTAGGACAGAAAAGTCACTAAGAACCAAGCAATGCTTATTTTTAAAATGTTTTCCCACACTATAGTACTTAATTGCTCCCCTTTTAACATGCTTTTGCTATTCTCAAAGATGTGCTGCAGACAACAACATAAATGCTGTGATAAAATATTCAGATTCTCGCTATTTCATGTCATTCTCTTTAAAAAAACATCATTAATTTAAAATGTTCCTTTCAATCCGAGGGAAAATTTAATTCAGAATGTCCTCAATCTGATTACCATGTAACAAAGGCGATTTTTTTTTTCCAAGAAAGATTTTTTTAGCATGGGAAGCCACAACTTTTCAAGGACACAACATTGTAACAGATGGTGAAACTTACTGTGCTGACAGGGCTAACAATCCTTGTGGTTCACTTACTTTTGTAACTGAGCTACATATTTTTACCCATTGTTATCTAGTGCATACATTAATTTCCATATACAAAACTTTTTTTTCCATACACAGTCTGTTTTAGTTAAGCAAGTACTAGTTTTGTTTAAATAAATATTTTAACATGTAAAGATCTAAAAAACAGGTTAAGACACTTTCAAGGCAATTTTCCTAATTAATTTCCTTTTAAACTGAGTTGAGCTATGGAAAGTATGCAGAATATGAAAACAGGAGTTGTTTAAATTAACTGAGTGATGACCAGCCAAAAATCTAACATCTAAACATCATTGAACCTTTATGAAAGTCATTAAGCTCAGAATACAAGTTAAATTTGTAGCTTCTTCATCACTGAAAGACCTGAAGTCTTGAAGAATGATGCAACACTCCACTACTCAAACCCTTGGACTTCTTTTGACAGTATTGCACAAGGTACTGAAACTCTTCTGAAAGCTAATGGTGGCCTTACTTACTCTTAGGAGTAAGAGTTAATATATTGCTGGACAAAATTTTGTCCATACCATGCAGCTATAACGGGATCTCAAACTCAATTACCCTCTGTGATGCAGCCCAGCAACACATCTACCAAACGTCAACCACAAAAAGTTCCTGTTCAACTATGGTGCTATTAATATATCAGATGATAGTTCAGAACAATTTACAAAAATATTGTTTGAAAGCAGTTCTGCTTTTATTTAGTCATGAAAAAGTAACATTTATGATTTGCATTACCAAAAAGGATCGATGACTACATATCATTTCCTAACATTAAACATTAATATATACATATTGCATGCTCTCTCAGTTTATGTAATCTATTTTTGTTATTTTCAGCTTCTTCAAATCTAACATCATTACCACATACATCTTTAGCTCTTTCAATATAAACGTCTGTTTGCATTATCAAACTAAAAACCAGAAAAAACACAACTGAAACAGGTTTCTTGTCATATACCTGTAATGTAAAACAAAAAAAAAAAAAAACAGTGCAGGTAGCCATCCACTTTTTTAAACTAATAATCATGAAACAATTTAATAGATTCTGTTAATGTTGAGTGTCAGTATTTATGCAGTTTATTTTTGCAATGTCTACAATGTACAGTGCACTAATTAAATAAGACCAAAAAGTAGTCATCTGATAAATGAGGGACTCAAAGTAAGCCAAAGGCATTTGCTTTCACATAGGTGTGGTTCTCACACTCTCAAAAGTTGGTTTAAAAAATCCTGTTATATATAATTACAGTTAGCCCGCCTAAGAGGTGAGGGAACACTAACTCTGAAAGACAGGTGATTACCAGAGCTTAACTGACTGAAATCCCTTACGTTTCACAATGAATAATGTCTAAAATGATGTCAATATAATGTTTAGAGCCAAAAGCACATACTAATAGACTATGATGTCTCAGCATTTGTTCTAAGGGCAAGACTAAACAGGCAAGGAAAGACTGACCAAACTACTTTAAACATAGCATTCAAAATATCTGGTATTACATGTTATGGAGATAAAAAGAAATGGAGCAGCACTGAAATGCAGTATGTAATGACTTAAAGATTAATTACTTACCAAGGTCTCTACAATCTCATGAGTGCATGGCACACACCAAAAGAAGCTTAGAGGCCTGAAAGCTTAGTCTTGGCATTTCAGGAAGCCACCTACATTAAACAGGGTGGGGGAGCGGTACACTTTCATCTCAATGCTAAAGTCAGTTGATTTTAGGAGATTTACTTCATCCTTTCTTGCCACAAAAAGTATGCGTGATATGTGATACATAACATGTGCAGTCCAAAGATATATTAGACATGCCTTTATGTAGTGATCCACTGTGCCCAAACACAGTCAAGGATCCTGGAATGATGCTTGTGACAGTGTTATCAATTGCTATGTTTCCACTAGCAAAATGTGCATTTTTTAAGCAACAAAATGAAAATACTTTAAATAATGGCTTGTAATTTTTGCTGCCAGCAGTTCATTTGAATCAAACTAAATTTTACCAACTACAATAATTTACATAATGACCTAATTTCCTGAAAAAAAAACAAGAAGTTGTTGCTAAAGTTACTTTTAAACAGAAAAAAGGTTTATAATGTGTTTTCATTTTGAAAGTCACGTATTTCACAAAATATCTATCTTTGGCTTCCCTGACTTTCCATTTCTTACTGATCAGGGTGAGAAAAACTAAATGGACAGGTCTTAAAAACAACTGGTTAATATTGGCCAATTTCTAACTATTCTCATGTCTCACCTAACTATGCAGTTAATAGCATCTAAAGACAATCTTCCCAAAATTAAGTGATTACTCATGATATACCTGAAGGAAACCAACCTTTTAATGCGGTGTAAACTAAATGTACGAAAAAGAATGCATATCAGGAAGTTCTGGAAGATTGTAGGTGAAAAACATTTTACTGTAAGACTATAGCTGCAACATTTGAGGTTCTGTGTAGTCACATAGTACCAGATGACTAGTGAGCCATTAACCACCAGATCCAACATGAAAGCGCACTGCCATAGCTTTATACAAACTGTCCACTTGCGGCAATATACACCTGTGGGGGGAGATGTTTGGGGTTAGTAACACCACAATCCACTGCTATGTTTATGCAGTGTGCATGCCCATTCTAATGAAAATAATGTACAGGTACATCAAGTTACCAAACATTATAGAAACCAGGTGATTGTATACCACAATGTTTGGACACCTTGTGCCACAGATGTACAAGTGCGCTTAATGAAACAAAATACGTTTACCTCTTCCCGAAACTGAAGGTTAACACAACCCCATAATGGATGCCCTTCTATAATTTGTCAGGTGCTTGTTGACAAGTGTTGAATCCAAAACACTAGTGTTGGCACACCTGAAAATGTGCATGACGCAGCCGTATTTACTACTTCAGATTTGTTTGGTTATGCAGAATAACTTCAAGACTCCTACATATTATGAAAACCTCGACAGGCTATGCACACACTAGACAACTTTTTAAAATCAAAATACTGTCACTTGATGAATGCCCAAAAGGAAGTGTGTTTTTTTTTAGTTTTTGAAGGTGACAGTGAACATTCTGGAAAGTTGTAGCTATTATGATTTTGACAGGCTGTATGTTTTGTTTTAGGAGTGGTATGTTAAGCATAAATGCATCATTTTTCCTGTTATAAACTTTTATACTACAGTTTTTCACAACAGTTCACGTACTGCAAAAACAGAATGGGGACAAAATCATATCTACTGCTATAATATCACTTGGAGCCTGAAATTTTGAAATTAAAATTTTGTATGGTCTTCACCAAATCAAATTCCACACAGCTGATGTTGTTATGGAAATAAAGCATTTACTTGCTTACTTACCCTCAGTAATTTAAAATAAGATGTTTTTTCATGTTACAAGCTTGTACTATGACCTTATACTTTTGTTGGATAAATAAGTTTGGACTAGGAGATGCCCTGCTAAAAATGAGTATACTGTATACATATTAAACTGACCTCACATAAATGTATCTTAGTCATGGTACAGAGCACATGCTGCTGCTGGAGTATGTGAATTTCCCCTTGGGATTAATACAGTATCTATCTATCTATCTATCTATCTATCTATCTATCTATCTATCTATCTATCTATCTATCTATCTATCTATCTATCTATCTATCTATCTATCTATCTATCTATCTATCTATCTATCTTTTCATTTACTTTATATCAGTTATGTACAAGATAGAATTTAGCAACATGAACATTAGTTTGCTATTAATGTATACAGCTAGCTAGAAAAGCAAAAAAACAAGGTTAATCAAGAAGAAATAAAATCAAACACAAATCAGTACAGGACAGTACTTTCTGATTCAACCTGCATGTGAAACTGCAGATACTAAAATGCCGATATGAGTGAGATAAATGATAACAAAATGGAAGCAACTATAAGATTCAAGGCCTATTATTCCTTCTCTAAAAGGCTAATAATACTGTCAGACAAATTTGCTAAACAAGTTAGCTTTCTGGATTATTTTCAAAAAACCCAGCATGTTAAAAGTTATGAGTTAAGAAACATATCTAACCCTTACACAAACTGGTGAAATCCCAAAAACCTGAGAACCCCTGGAGAATGCATCCATTTGAAGTGGAGTTTTTAAAATGTAAAGTTTATTTATGGTTCCACAGGGATATTTTTTAGTGATCACAAACCCCCTTTAAAAGGAGCCACTCGGTCCGTAAGTCATGGGCACAGATGGGTTGCATTCTCCGAGGTTCATACTGCTGCTGGGGAGAAAGTCTCTAGTACACAAAACTCTTTGAACACAATATATTACACCTAAGTCCCAAAAGACAGAACAATCAGTAAACAGTCAGTAAACATTTTTGATTAAGGTATTTATGAAAACAGTCAGAAAACACAACATAAATAATCTTGTTAAACTTCAATAAAAACTTGGTCACCAAAAAAGTGTTACATATCAGCACTGCATGAGGTGCCAGACAATATAGCAGTTATGAGACAGTTAAATCTGTTCAACACAAACAATTAGCAAGGTCTCTGCATGCTAGGAATCCAAGATATGAAGTGTTACATACCGTAATCTAGAAATGATAATTAGAGACATCACTACTTCACAGAGTCCAAGCAACAAAACTGATATAATGAAATTACTAAGAAATTTAAAGTCCAAGACAATACTGGCAAGATCAAATGCACATTTTTTTATGTTGTTGACGATGCAGTCTAATTTAACTATATGCCTTGAAAACCCCAAAAAACCAGTCAACGTTAAGCTAATTTGCTTTGGCGCCTGTAGCAGTCAATCAGAGAAAAAAATGTGAAGAAAGCTCTGGACCATTTAACCTTGGCTTCATTACAATGCCTGTTCACACCAAATGGGCTGCAGTTGTTGTTCTCCAAAACTGTTGTTCTTAAAAGAAGCTACAATCACCCTATCCTGAAACTACCACCTGGAATCCATGATGTTGGAACTACCATAACCTGAGCAACAACCTCCAGCTAATGAATATAGCTACAGAAGAATGGATACACAAATCAAGACAAAACGTTTGTTTGAGAGGTAAAGAATAGCTGATATGAAGTAAATCACAATAAAAAAAAAATAAAAAGTAAATCACATCACAACAAGTGCATTAATGTTAAAAGGTGACTATGCTGAAAAGTATGGCTTGTTTAGTTTAGTAGATCCTAGTGTGGTAAACGGCCAGTGAGAACTGAGACGTTTTGTTAGTGATTCAGTATGCAGTGCTAAAATGACTATTTCATTGGGCAGATTAAAATAATTGCAGGCAGTGAACCAATTTGTTTCAGTATCACCCTGCCATAGATCAGCTCTGTAGAATTCTAGTTAGTTAAGAATACGACAGGTCACAGGAAATACCTCCAAAACAACAAGCGTGAACTGGGAAAAAGATAAGAGTTAGTCTCACATTTTCCCTTTCCAAAATTAATATTGTCAGTAGCATGGTAATCAGCAATCACAGAGACTACCACAAGCACCAAGTCCTGCTAAGCCTATGCTCTCTTTCTCAAATCTTCCCAAAGGTTGTCAAAGGGTACATTCCTTTTCATTGCTGCAACTTGGGCATCTAGACCAGTTCTGCTGGAGAAAGGCTCATAGGCAGTAAAAAGCTGCATACTGGCTGCTACAATACTTTCTCATAAACTCTGTTATAGGAACCAGTTGATTTATTACGCTATACCATATTTGTAAAACTTATATATAGGCACCCCCACTATTTTACAACTTACTTGTTTATTGACTAAACACTCAAATGTGCAGGACACACTGTCTAAGCAAAGGATTATCAATGCCTGGTGTGTATTGCAGTGCATTATTCAGTTTAACAATAATTTCCCTTAACTTCACTCTATAGATTCTGGTAGATTATCCAACATCTTGTTGGCATTCTTCATAATTTCTATATGCTCTCTGGATGTACTCTGAAGAGTTCACTGCAATTCCTAAGCCCTCCTCATAAGGTGTACCTTGGAGTTGCAAAATACCTATTGCATTTTGGCAACATAATGTTCTGTGTCAGTGGAACACATCATTAACTTGCGTTAGCTCTATAAACATAACAGTGGGTTCAGTTTATTCCAATAGCATGCACAGTCTGCAGACCTCAGCCACCTTTAGGATGAGGCTGAATGACATGTTTACAGCATGAATCTACTGTATGGCTGTCTGGAAAATTTGCAGAGACTGCAAGATGCTATAGAATGTTTAAAATTTCTAAGGAATCGTTTCAGCCTCATTCTCAATCCAGTCCACAAAGAATTCTGTCAATTCTTGAATACAAATAGGATCCTTCTTATTGAACTCATTTTAAAGTAACAGTCTTGATCCACTGTACTAATTCCCTTCATAATTTTAAAAACTTTAATGATGTCTCCTCTTAATATCCTTTTGCTTAAACTGAAAAAGGCTCAGCTCTTTTGATCTTTGCTGGTAATTCATGCCCTGTAGCCCTGGGATCAGCCTAATCACTCTGCTCTGGACTTTTTCCAGCATTGTTATATCCTTTTTGTAGCCTGGACACCAAAACAGCACACAGTACTCCAGATGAGGTCCTCACCAGTGTGTTATAAAGCTTGAACATAACCTCAAACACCTGGACTTGTACTCTACACATCGTTGTTATATAATCTAGCATTCTGTTAGCCTTCTTAATGGCTTATGAACACTGTCTGGCAGTTGAAAGTGTTGAGTCCACTACAAATTCTAAATCCTTCTCATAACAGGTACTTTTGATTTTCAGATCTCCTGTTGTGTATTCAAACCTAACATTTTTACTTCCTATGTGTAAACCTGATAATGCAGACAGCTGAATATTTAGGAAATATGTAGTATTTTAGTGTTTAGAAAAACAAACACTACCCAAAACTCCAGTGTTAAGGTATTTAATAAACATGTATAAACGTTAATTATATTCTGATTGTGAACTCTTTAAAGAAGGAAATTACTTCTTTGAAAAATCCCTTTTTTTCAAGCAATTCAAATATTGCACATAAACACACATACTTTTATGGATTGTGTTTTTGTTTTGACCACATTTGTAAAATCAACACCAGCAACATACTTCTGAGCTGTGGGATATTTGATATGACAAATGAAAACTGGCCTAGTTCATCTTCAATAAACTTGTAAAAACATTCTAAATATACAAGTATGTTATGACAAAATGTACATTTGAAATACCATCAGTATGTAAAATTACACATTTTCTACACAGCACAAACACTTCTACTCATCAGTTGAAATACTTGTATGGTATGTACAGTCTCAACACCAGGGATCGCTATCTCAGTGCTCATTGTCCTCAAAATATTCATCACTAAGTTCCCAACATATACTGTAACTGCACATCATGTTTAACTGTGCATTTTATTTTCTAAGTTATTTATTAATTTAGATTTTTTTAAATCCACACACAAAAGTGCAATACAGCAAACTTTGAACATTTGTGTTTTTTATGTTCTCCTTTTTCTTTTTTTAACTTTCTAAGCTTTCATAAAGCAGTTCATTTATAGTTCCTATGGAAACAACTCAGACTCAGAAGATCCTCTAACGCATATTTAACAGTAAGCACCCATACACATTTAACATAATTTACCAACATTTTGCTTAGCTGTTCAAACAGAATGAGCTTAGTTAGCAGTAACACCAGACATACTAAATTCTTTTGTGAAGTCAGATTCTTAGAAAATTGGTTTTAGCAATTCAAACAGACAGCAAACCATGAAATGTTAATAGGTTTGACAGAAATCTCTCTATAATCAAGAAAGAGGTAAGTAAATAAAGTAATATAGTACAGCTATGGTAGCCTCATAGACCCTGATTAAGTCATCGCTAAACTATTTTTTCTCTATAAATAAAAAACTATCAGTCATTAGCACAAATGCACAAAGTTCTATCCATCATTTAGAACTATGGCCATAAACAAGTAATTAAGCTCAACAGTATGATCATTACATCTGTATGACTGCAAGCGTCTACCACACAGAGTCACCTGAGAGTGTCATGGGTGAATGCAACTCGTGAAATGCTGTCCTGTGATTTCATTCACTCCATCTATCAATACCAATGACTACTTAATATTTACTATTATAAGTAATCTAATAAAAAGATAATATATACTGTAGATGTCACATGGGCTGGACGGGCATCCCGGCCAGAAGAGGGGATGGTTCCTTACCCAGGCAGGAAGCTCCTAACAAGCAGACAGGCATCCCGGCCAGGGAGGAGAAGGGGATGAGACCCGGAAGGAAAGACCAAAAGGGACGGATGGACAGCCCACTGGAAAGGAAAGACGTAGCTGGGGGCTTTTTACTCCCACACCATGCTAGATGGCAGCGGTCCCGGATATCAGTACCCAGTGGGAAGTCAGCAGGTCATGTCGGGAGATGTAGTCCAGTAGAGCAGCCTTGCTGGGGTCACTGGGTGCTGCAGGCAGACAAGCTCCCCTGCTGAGATGGACTTTCAATTGATCCAGAAGTGCTGCCACTGGGCAGTGGCCCCGACATCGGATGTACTCCTGGGTCTTTAATAAAAAGGACTTGGCCAGGGGAGTCAGAGCTGGGAAGTAGAGAGGCAACACTTGACTGGAGGAGGGCAGTGCGGTGGTGAGAGAAACTGGGGAGGGGAACTGGTTTGTGGCGAGAGAAACCTGTGCTTTTGTTAACTTGTGGAGGTATTGTGTATTTTGGTGTAATAAACACACCTTTACTTGAACCCGGGACTCTTAGTGTGTTTGTGTTGGGGTTTGGGGCTCATTGATGCCCTGCTTTGTATCACAGTACTAATAAGTATTATATTATATTCATTAAAAAAACATATAATTAAAATACTTGGCAGTAAGATGGCAGTAAAATATGCTATGTTTCACATTATCAAATGAAACCTTCATAGAAATCTAGGGCTGCAACAACTAATCGTCATAATCGATAACTTTTTTATTTTATTAAAAGCAAGTAACATTCCATACAATCAAGTCAAACTTAACAAGACTACATTCAATTCAACTCCCACCAAAAAGAAAGAGAGGAAAGCCAACAGCCAGAGTAAAACTTTAAGTGTAGAAAAGAGGGAAGAGAATCTTTTTCCCCAACATAAATGCTTATTCTAAAATGTTATTGATTAGATACTGCCAGGTTTTTAAAAAGCTCTGAACAGATCCATAAAGTAAGAATTTGATTTTTTCCAATTTCAAATACTATATAACATCAGTTACTCACTGACTTAAAAGAGGTAGGCTACGATTTTTCCATTTGAGCAAGATAAATCTACTTGCTAGTACTACAGTAAAGGCAATTACAGTTTGTTTGTCCTTCTCCACTTTAAACCCATCTGGAAGTACACCAAACACAGCTCTTAATGGATTAGCAGTGATTGTGACACCAAGACTCCCTGATAGGCATTTAAAGATTTTGATCCAGAATGATGTTAATTTTGTGTACGCCCAAAACATGTGGCCTAGTGAAGCTGGACTGCAGCGTTCACAGGTTGGATCTTGCACTGGAAACATTTTGGACAATTTTAAATAAGACAGATGTGCTTGATAAAAGATTTTAAGTTGAATAATTGCATGCTTTGTGCATATGGAGCTAGAGTGAATTCTGTGTATGGCTGCTTTTGACTTCTTTTCTGAAATGTTGAGTAAGGGATCCTTTTCCCACTCTACTCTGGGATCTTTGAAAGGAGGGAACTTTAAAATGTTTTGATATATTATGAAAATGCTGTCTGAGTCTTCAAGACTGATCAATATTTCTCCTGGAATAGAAATAGGTGGGAGGTGAGGAAAATTGGGCAGGTTTTGTTTAGCAAAGTTTCTAATTTGGGAAATAGTGGAAAAATTGTGTTGATGGGAAGCTAAATTTGGAATGTTATTGTGTGTAAGATGCAAAGACGTTATCTATATTGTGGCAAGCAGCTGGGGGTGGTACCCAGCCGGGACGCCCATAAGGACCGGAGGAGGAGGGATTACGCCTCCTCCAGACCACGAGGGGGCGACCGCCCTGGTGGCTTTGGGGACCACGGGAACAGAGCTTAGAAGCTCAACCCTATAGGGGCCCGTGGTCACTGCCAGGGGGCGCCCAGATGCCCGAGGAGCCCTGGCCCTCAGCACTTCCGCCACACCTGGAAGTGCTAGGGAAGAAGACCAGGGACACCTGGAGTGCTTCCAGGTGCACAGCCGGCACTTCTGCCACATCAGGGAGTGCCGGTAGCCACTCATTGGGAGGCACCTGGAGCACGTCCGGGTGGTTTTAAAAGGGGCCGCCTCCCTCCATTCGAGGGCTGGAGTCGGGTGGAAGAGGATGGAGCTCGGAGGAGAGGAAAGCAGTGGAGGTGGACCTGAAGAGAGAAAAGGCATTGTGAGGCCTGGACTTTGGGGGTGAACATGGGTTGTGTGCTGTGTTTCACTTGTATATAATGAATAAACGTGTGCTGGTTTTGGAACCATCGCTGTCCGCCTGTCTATGTCCGGCCTGTTCCCCACAATATACAAATCTCTAAAATGATATAACTCCATTTGTTTTCCAAACATTAAAAACTGTGTTAGTTTGAGAGGGTGGAAAAAGGAAGTTATCGTGCAGTGCAGCCACAGATAAAAGCTTCTCTATCTTTAAGTGCTTCCTACATTGGTTCCATATCTTGAGTGAATGAAGGGCAATTGGATTGTTAATATATTGATAATAACTTGTATTTACTGGGGTACAAAGCAAGGAATATAAAACTACTGCAGGATTTAATTTCTGTTGTGGACCAAGCCTGTGTATGTTCATCTATTTGTGTCAATGTCCAGGTTTTTATAGTTTGTATATTTGCTACCCAATAATAAAACTGAAAGTTAGTACAGCCATGCCACCTTCTGCTTTAGGTTGTTGTAGGGTCACCCTTTGGATGCGTGGATGTTTTGAATTCCATATACTGTAAATGAGGTTATGCCTTAATCTAATTACTTAAAAATGATTTGTTAATGTACGTGGGGATGCTTTGAAACAGTAAAAGTAGCTTAGGAAGGATATTCATCTTCACAGTGTTAATTCTCCCTGCTACAGAGAGATGGAGAGCGGTCCATCTATGCACGTCTTGTTTAAGTTTTTCATTCAGACAGAAAAATTTTGTTTTGCTTTATATTTTCTTGTAATGCTTACCCCTAGGTATTTAAACTGATCTGCAATGATAAAAGGGAAGGTGTCCAATCTAATGTTGTGTGCTCTAGAGAGTTCAGTGAAAAAAGCACATTTTTATTCAAATTAATTTTTTGCCCAGATATCTTTTGAAATTCTGCTAGTGCTGGTAGGATTGCAGACACATAATTTGGAGAGTCTGATAGTACCATATTGTATGCATATAGTGATATTTTCTGTTCAAGTCCTTCTCTGATAATCCCCTTTGTCTCAGATGCACTTTGAAAAGTAAACAGCCAATGATTCAATGGTGATTGCAAATAGCAGTGGTGACAGGGGGCACCCTTGTCTACTATCATGTTCTACTTTGAAGTAGTCTGAAGTAATGTTAATACTTCTAGACTAGTATATAGTAGTTTGATCCATGCACATATGTTCAGGCCAAACCCAAATTTGTGCAATGTAGTGAATAGGTAGTCCCACTCGACCATATTGAATGCTTTTTCTGCATCCAAAGATAATAAGATCTCTGGGGTTTTACACTTTATGGGTTAATATATTACATTAAACAGGCATCGAAGATGGAAAGCTAAGTACCTTTAATAAATGTGTTTTGGTCTTATGATATTACCGAAAGAAGCACTTTCCAAAGATCTAGTTAGAAGGATTGAGAGAGTATCTTAAGATCGTAATTCAGAAGTGAGATTGGTCTGTTGATTATGTGATTAGGCTGAGTATGCTGTGCCATGCATTTGCATCACTACTTGTGAACGCATTTGACAATAGGCAGATGGTAGGCAAGTGTCAGAAAAGATAGTGCAACCTAAGACTTCACTTCGATCGCAGAAAAAAATGTTGCAAGTTGCAAAATGTGTGGGTCTGACCTTGCACAGCATGACAGCACCACGGAGATGCACAAACATTTGAACAGGAAACATAATATTGAAGGATCTGTGGAAGATGAAGACTTGCCGTCATCCCAGTAAGCTGAAAGTTACTTCAGCGTTATGTGATACAGATACATAACACAGTGTTTGCTAGGCTTGGCATAATGACATGACTTCCAGTATGAGGTGAAGAATAATTCAAGACATAGACTAGCTCTGTACAATGCGAATAAAACACTAGGATATGCAACAGAATTTCATGATAGGTGACTTTACACACTTGCAGCTGTTCAAGATTTTGCACCCATGTGAGCAACAGCAATAATGTAACAAAATACATTAAAAAAAAATATATATTACAAAAAAAAAAAATATTATAAAATCTACACAATGTGCTAAAATTGATGATAAAAAGGATATAAAACTAACAATATGACTTAAGGGAATTACTATACAGTACTATACATGGTCAGGTTTGAGTACATATACCAGTCTGCCTTACGTCCAGATCAACTTACAACTGGTCTGTCAGAACCAATCGTGGTTATAAGTCGACAACTACCTGTATTGAAATGCCTGCTAGCAATAGCATATAAAGGCAAAACAAAGTTTAAAATGGTGCCAGTCTTCACTTAGAAAAAACAAACTATTTCTCATAGTTGTGTAATTTTGATTTTGCTTAATTTGAATACACAATGTATGGTCAATATCTAATTATTTTTATTAAGATAAGGAATACATTGCTCCTTAGTTGCACAACCATACACACTGCATAAAAATACTTAGCTCTAATGACCACATAATGTTTAACTAAAAATGTTATCATTTTATAGAGCAGCTCTATTTGTCGTTTTTGTGTAAGACTTTTGTCTCCAGTGCTCATTTTGGAAGATCCAAAATGCATCACTCCATCTGTCACATAATTTTAGTTATGACATGAAAATATAGCTTCTGCCTCAAATATGAAACGTGACAAAAATCCTATGTAGACTATCCAAAACAAAAACACACTCCTTTTAATGTAAAAGACACTGCATAAAACACAGGCTTCAGCTTAATAAACACCATCATTTCTGAGGGCATGTCCTGCATGTTGTCTGCAATTCAGTCTAAGGGAAAATCTGGCACAACTAAACAGATGGAAAAAATAATACTCGAGCGACACAGATTAAGGAACTGACATAGTTGGAGTGACTGCCATAAGGGAGGGTTATGTCTGGATACAGACAAGCATGCTGTTGTTTTCTTGCCAATACTCTGGAGTCTATTTTAGTATCCAGTGTTGTTCCTTCAAATTTAAAATGTATAGCTCTCAATATTGAAAAAGGACAAAGTATGGATTGTTAATTCAACAAATTAAACCTGGCACTTGACTGTTTAATATAATGGCAACTATTCCAGTATCATTGCTTTGGATGATTTATTTGATTCCAGCAGACCCCTGTGACCCTGTGTTAGGATATAGCAGGTTGGATAATGGATGGATTTATTTGATAAGACACCTGTTTAATAGGCTTTCAAAGCAGCTCTTCTGCTTGGGGAAAACTACTGTTCTGACACAACTTCACGCTTCTATGAGATAACAGTACATATTAAACTGAACTTTGAACTTTATTGGCAGGCAACATAGTTAGGAATTTCTGTGCTGTAATCATACACATACTGTAACATAGAATTAAACACAATATACAATACATGACACCATCATAACATTATATACAATAAACACAGATATATAAAACAATATAGTACAGTAGAATTGCACTCCAGCCCAGTAATATATTAGGCAAGTCCAATATAAAATAAAAAATTTATATTCAATTTAGTACTAGGGTGTTGTACCGTGTTAGCCATTATGAATGTAGTGAAAAGTCAAGCAAAATGATACCTTTTATTGGCTAACTAAAAAGATTACAATATGCAAGCTTTCGAGGCAACTCAGTCCCCTTCTAGGAGAACAGAAATCAGGAAGAGACAGAAGAATCAGAAACTGTGTTTAACCAGTAGGAAATAAACTGTTTCTATGTCTAGTTGTTCTTGCCTTCAATGACTGGTTATGTTTCCTCAATGGTAGTAACTGAAAGAGATGGTAGCCCAGGTGAGTGTGGTTGTTGCTTATATTTCCGGCAAGTTTCCTGATCCGGGATGTAAAGAGGACCTCAAAGAACTCCAGTTTCAATCCTACAACCTTTACTGCTGTCTGAATAAAACGCTGCAGTTTATATTTGGAGTGAGCAGATTATTTGCCATACTAGACTGTTATCGAGAAAGTGAAGATGCATTCAATGGCGGCTTTATAAATCTGTTCTAGCACTGATTGGGACTGTTGAAACAATTACAATTATTATTAATCTGATTTGGTTGCTATTATTGAAAAACTGTGCTTTGCTAGCTTTACAAAAATTAATACCCTTTCTTTAAAAGTGGAATTTAACAAAATGATTACCAGTATAAATACATAATTCAATTACAATTACATGAAGAAAATTAAGAATGCAAGTTGAGAAAAATTAGCAAAACATACTGTAGCATAATCTATAGGCAGAGATGTAATAGAATCTGACAATGCAAGAATAGCCGACTCTCATTTAATAATAAAATATTTGCCTGAATTACTTATCAATAGTTAAGTGTCCAGTAAACATATCCAGTAATCTGAATCAGCAATATACAGCTTCTTTAACTAACCTCCAGAACACAGTAAACATTTCTGTCAATGGAAGTGGTATAATCTGATAGCACCTCTAGAGATACAAAGCTAGATCAATACAAACATTCACTTTATCTTTGATAAACTCTGGCTATCCTTGTTATCAGTAGAACTATTTTAAAACACAAGATAAGCAAGAGTCAATTGGTTAACTGTAAATCTGCAATAACTGCATGCCATGCTACTAGAAAACGGTTAGCAAAGCAGGCAAGCAAAAAAATCATAAATTTCACTATACTGAACTGCCAAAAAACTTTTAAGTAACCAGGCGAATTGTAAAATCAAATTGGCAATCCCCTTTATAATTTAAACACCTGAAATGTGAGGCTAAAATACTATAATCTGAAAGAAAAAGCACCACAGTTTAGGATTTGTAGTCAGACTTTTGTACTGTACTCGCACTGAATGACGAATGGTTTGAGTAGTAAGGTGACAGAATAATAGGAAGAGTTGACAGCTGTTACATACCAGGTCATGGATGTGAAAAAAAATCCTAAGAAAGGATTTTTGAAGTGAAAAGTTACTGTGTTAATCCTTCACCTTTATAATATACAGTGTGTTGCTTTTTCCTCTATGGTGTCACAATGCAAAAGCTGCGTTTAACCACATTAATTGTACTATTGTTTGCTGCTGTATTTAAATTAACGTAAACTTCTTTTTTGAAATAACATCTGCATAAAGATGAAGCATTATTATTAAAACTTTTTATAGTACATAAAGGAGAAGCTTAAAAGTACAACAGTAAGAGGAACAATTCAGAAAACTTCTGACAACTTACATAGTTGCGCCTGAGTAGAGCACATGGACAAAACAGAGTACAAAGGTAGCGGCTACCCAAAACTGGAAACAATCCTGTGAATGACCACCACACCTTTCTATAACAAGTCCAAGGTTGGCAAGCGTGGAATGGAATGGTGAGATCAGTGAACAAATTTCATGGCCATTTTGTCAGTGAAAACAACAAACACGAGTGGTGACAAAATGTATGATGTATAATTTTTTTTCAGTGTTGATGAATTTGGCAGAAGTGCAGTGCACTTTAACTATATACAAATGAGCAAACCAGACTACAATGGCAGCGGACCCAAAGCTGCTATATTTTGACCCGAGTTCCTCCACTGGCTAGGGGTTCAAGGTCTCGTTTTATGTTTTTTTTTTTTTGTTCAGTTTTGAGTTGTTCAGATATTTTAATGTTACTTTTGGTTATTGTCTGCTTTACTTTCTATGCCTGTGGTACGCTCTATGTGTTTTGTGGGTGGTCTCCCAAGAGGCACAGCCACCTGCCAATCACCACCAGGAAATGCCATCTGCCTTAAAAATCTGGAGGGTCTTCCACAGTTCCTGACCATTCATTTTGAATGTGCTAGGGAACAGGTGAATATTACGTGTGTGGTTTTGCTGTGCTTTTGCCAGTTTGATTCTTTGGATTTTTACAGAGCGTCATGTACTTACAGGCATTTTGTTTTTGATAATCTTTTATTTTATAAAGATTCTACATGGCCATTTTTGTATCTAGTCAGGGCTTTTGATGGGATTTCCCCCTTCTACTGGACATTTTTGGAAGTGCCTTTGGGACTTACATACTTTGGGACTCCCAGACTTAACAACGGCATACATTAGCAGCTGATTCAAAAGAATGATCAATCCACCCTACTACAGTAGTACAGTAGTACTGTGAATGTGAAAAGTTTGCATTAGCAGTGTAAAACTTCTATAGTATGTATACAGACAAGCATGCAAAAGTGTTTCACCAGTAATATTCTATCTAATCCACATTCGTGCTGTTAAAAGGATTATTGTGGAAGCACACACTCATTTTGCCGGAGCCATATATAATGGGGATTTTCACAAACACACACAATATGCTAAATTACAGCCTGAAGGCAAGGCATAGACTCGTATACATAAATCAACATAGCATACAAAGACAAGTAAGTTGTTTCATTTCAAACATAACACTAATAAACTTATTTCACTCCAATTAACACTATGAAAATCTTTTGACATATTGAACAGAAAAAGAAAGCTCAAAAGGACTACTTGTATAATGAAATGTGCTTTTTCTATTAATCAGCAATCATCAGCCTCCTGATAGCTTGTCCTTTAACTTCAAATCAAAAACCAAGAATCACACATACTCACAGTAACAAACAAACAAGCAAGCTAGCATCAGTGCTGCTAGCTAGGGAGAACATGCTGTTAAGGTTCAGAAGAGACAAATATTTTAAAAAACAAAGATCAGAGCCAATACATAAGAAAATATAATTGACTAACCTATCCATTTACCAAGAAATCTGCCCTAATGCACACAAATAGCTGTGAACTCTTGCTAAAGAATAGCACTGGACATACTGTAAAATAAATCTTCACTGGACATTTCCTCCTCTGAAAATATTTAATGATTTAAAAATGTCATCATGCTACTTTATAAAGCCACTAAAATAAAGACACAGACAAATTGCCACTGCATTTCCTTCTGGTACATTGATGTTTACATACATTAGTAATGTCAATAAAACACAGACAGTACAAAACTGCAGTTCTCATTTTGGCTGCTGATTTATATGCAAGCTTTCGGTGTTTACTGCTTAATTAAAATTCTGAATATAAAATGCATAAAGCAAACATCTCAAAAATACGCCTAAAAATCCTAGCAGAATATGGATTCAATAGTACAAGAGGGCAGGGAGCTGCTTACAAAATGTCAGCTGTAAATGAAAGCCAATACTATTGAGAAGACCAACGTGAGATGAATTCAGCAGACTCCCAGTTAAGTAAATGTTGATAGAGGTACTGAGGAATGGCAAGTCACAACTATAATGGGTAGTGAGGGAGTTCTTAAAGCGATTCTGTAATAAACAAAAATCCAGTCAAAGGGCAATCCGACGTATTGTTAGCATGGTTTAAAACACTGGTTCAGTAAACTTAATTTTTGCTGGTTCAAACTAACTCACAATTTTTTTTACATTTCAACTTGACAAAATAATACTTACCTTTAACAATTATAGGTCGTCTTAATCAAAGACAGATGTATGCCATGTAAACTTGCTAGTGGAATTAAACTTTACCTTACTAAGCTTGAGGAAGAATAGATTCTTATCTAGGGATAATTTCCAATAATTGATTTGAGAAACTAATTGTATAATCCTGTTCTTAGCACTGTGTCAGATTAATCGCATTACGACAAAAGCAATGCTGCAGTCTTACTATATTTTCTTTAATATCAGTAGCAGTAACAAGCACTAAAGCCTTTCAAGTACATAATGAAGAAAAAAAAAATGGAGCCAAGTGAGTTTTAGTAAACCACCAAAAACAGGCCAGATGAATTAACACACCATTTCTAGGACATACTCTGCAAATAACTGAAATATAATTTGGTTTGCTAATCAGGAAGTCGGCATTTTATAAAACAAGAACGATCCTATTCAGTATAAATAACAAACCAAAAACTAAAAACTATGAAAGAGGAGAAAAAAACATTTGTTATATTTGGTATTTGCTGGACGTTTGTAAGCCATGCAATTTATTAGGGTTAACTTGTGTTCCACTAGACAATCTTTAAAATGACTTAAGCAGGAAATAAGTAACTATATTTTCTTAAAATGGTTGAAAACATGAATGATATATCACCGACATATGTTAATTATTTTTTAAAGAGTTTTCTAAAAATAAAACAAAGCAAAATTTTAAACAGAGTAAAATTTTCTTTTCTGTAAATACTAGTAAAATACTAATCAAAAGAATAGGCAAAAGCCCAATGAAATGTGTATGTTTTAAGTATTAATGGACAAAGCCACCATGGCAACTGGCTTGTTTTGACCATGTCACAGCACCTTGTTCAAATGTCTACCTAAAGATATGTGAAGAAGGTGACTTTGGCAAGCGGTTTCATGTGTATGAGCTGTAGTTGCTTATCCAGGTGTACGACTGTCATACTACAACTACCAAAGACCCTTCATTCTTTCAGTCTGTGTTTTGAAAACAGCACCCTTACTCCTTGTCTAGTATTTCTTTTGTTCTTAGCTGGCACACTGTTCTCATTACCTAAGGTTTGGACTTTGGAGTTGATGGGCCAGGACTTCATTTTCAGTGACCCAACAATGTTGCGTGGAAAAGAAGAAAAAAAGAAAAAACAAAAAAAAGATTTGCGTTTATACATATAAATGTTAGTTCTTGTTAAAGTCTGCTCGCAGAGGTTTACAAAAATGCTTTCATGAAGGAAGGAGTAACATCTTTCACTTTCTAATTTTATTAATCCTCATGTAACATTAATTGTATAGATTTCATTAAAAAATGTTAATGACACAATCTATTTTAAATGATAAATACTGTATATAAGGGAGAGAAATGCAGACACAGGCAAAAGTAAGTAAACTATATATTGATAATTACAGGAAGAAATAATATCATTATTAAAATAAAATGTATGTTTATGTTGACATTTTAATTCATTGCAAAGCAAATAAATTGCAAATAAGCTGAGTGCATATGGGCAGTGAGTTGGCATAGTGGTTAGAGTTGCTCCCACATAGACCCAGATATACTCATTACCAATTTCTCACCCAGTTGCTGCCTGCAGTTAAGAGTATATCTCTGGATTCTCTAGTTTTCCACTCATATCCCTTAGACTTGTGTGTTAAGTTATGTGGATATTCTAAACAGTTTTCACTGGATTCTGTGTGCATTGTGATGTGAAGATGCTTTCATTAAAGCCCAACTGTGCCGTTTTCTTAGACTATTTTCCATTATTTTATCTAGATACTAGCTATATTCCCTGTCAAAGAAAGGTAATACAAAATATTTAAAATATTTGATATATTTGTTCTACATGTACCCTGAGTGCCTTTCCTCTTTATCCTCATGTGTCTGAGACTCTCTTGACTGGTGCTCCTGCAAAGCCTGCTCCTCAAACTCATTTGAAGATGCCTTGCTCACCTCCTATCCCCATGTACACGTTTTGTCTTTGAAGGCAACTCTCAGTGCAACTCCTGCACCTTTACTCCTCCTCATGTGTCTCACGCTCACACTTCCTTGTGCTACCAAAGCTAAACTGACCAACCGGTTTACTCAGAGAGACCGGACACATACACAGACTTCAGAATTTTATTATATAATAGACAGATTTTACAAAGAAAAGGGCTCAGTTGCCCACCATATCAGTGTCTTAACTTTTCACTTCAAGAGGACAGAATTTACACCATACTGAGATACTTTGTTAAAAAAAGTATTTTAGTAACTAAAATGAAAGCTTAAATGATATAAACAGGTCAATTATGGTAGCTGGATGGGTTTCCTTTTATTAATTAAAGCTTCAAGGAGAGTGCCCATAATCTATAAGCAAGTGAGACTTACACTAACAACATCAGTTAGCTTGGATTAGATTTTTAAGAAGAAGAAATTATAGCGATTACAGTACAAAGTCAAAATTAACACTGACCTTTAGTGAGAACAGATACATAATAATGGAACTTGCTTTAGTTATTTATTTATTTTTTAAACTAAACACGAATACTTTAGTGGGTTGGTCCAAAAATCCACACGTGTCAGCTCCAAGGTTGGCCAAGGATGAGCGTAAAGGACAAGGGAGTCTAGTCTTGAAGAAAATGAAACTGATTTATTAAATTGCTGAAAATTTTCAACAGAGGCATACCGCAACTGTGTTGTCTATGGTGTTAATTTGCTTACTTTTTATAGTACATCTGTTCTTATTTTGGCATTCTTTCCATTGTCTAGCCACGAAAGTGATGCCCAGCTTGTGATACTCACACAGTGCAATGCATGACTTGGAATCAGATTGACAAAGCAGAAGCAATTCTGTAAATATTCACACATTGCAATCCAATTAAGGTAACAGCTCCAGTAAATGAGAAGTTGTGAGATGTTAGCAACGGGAGTACTTAAATATGGCATGCTGTCTACCCAAAGGTAGTGGCGAGTTGTTTCGAGACATAAATCTGACATTTAGGCAACAACATTACCTCCTTCTCCCCTTCAATAATTAAACTTACATTGCAAAGTAAACAATAGTGCTCTGACTCCATTCTTAATATAACAAGTTAGAAAATTCATGCTTTGAGTATTCAGGTACATTAGAGAACAAAGTTAACCGCTTCGAAAAGTGAAGCATTTTAATTGTTGTTTATTTCATTAAACAGAGAGAAAGAGGAGATGGACAGATGACATTTTTATTTATTAAATATGTTTATAACAAAGTGGCATATTCAAAAATAACAATTGTAACAGTCTGGGGATTTGCTCGGTGGCACCACTACCAACGTGCCACTCCTCAGCTGCAAGCCAGCACCCCTTGGCTTGCAAAGATGCCAAGACTCTTTCCCAACAAAATACGAGGGAGCTTGTGTGAGTGCGCGATATTAAGATGCGCTCTCTCCAAGCCCCACATTCCTGTGAATACTGCTGAACAGTTATATAGTACTATACTTAAAATACATGTTTTTGAATGACATTCTATTAAACTATGCAATGTGCCCAAACAAGATATTGGTATGATGTAGTTTTAAGCTTTGAATGTTGTGATAAAAATTAGAGTACTGTATTTATATAGTTATAAAGTTATATATTTAGTATACTTGTATGCATATACAGGAAACCAGAACTTTTTTTAAACCTCTGTCATCTTACTGCTTATCTCTGCACCATTTCAGGTTATTCATTGAGGTTGACCTGCATAAATATTTCAATAAAAACTGGACAAACTGGAGTGTTCTAAAACGTTTGACTGGTAGTGAATATCTGTGGCAAGCAAACAAGGTGACAGCAAGGTCCACTAAATGCATGAAATAAAAATTCATATGCAGGTCTTTTTTCTAGGTATGCTTTTACTGTAATTCCATTAAAATCTCTATTTTTTTTTGTTACAAAATGATACAATTTGCATTACTTATTTATCTGTCAATGTTATCTCTCTAAAAGTGACCCCCTTGGGGAGTTCAATTTGTTTTCTTAGACAACGGTTTAGTGGGTTTGATAAACATATTACTAAATTAATTCCATTTTCTTTCTCTCCTCAGTGTCTGTGGTGGCACAAATGATTGAACTTTGTATTCAACTGAAATTGTTGTTGTCTGCCTGTAGAGGTATCCTTTTTAAAATGCAGTAAACCAAAGTCAGTTCAAATTTGGAATTAAAAAAGATGCATCTTGTACATACTTCACATATTTTTGTGAACAAGGCTTGGGTTGGCGCTGCAACTGCAAGCATTTTAACCTAATGCAGGGCATGCCCCTGAATAGCTGCCCTGAGCATGGCTTGAACTCTTCAAGAGGTTCAGAATTACAGAGACACCTGAAGCTACTAAGAGTGCAGCTCCAAGAGTTTCTTACTTCTTTGTTGACCCCAGCAATCTATTGGCTGCCGCTAGAAGATGTTTCCAGCCAAGGCTTAAAATCCCCTTCTGGTCATACAGCAGATATTATTCAAGTATAACTGGTAGGAGGAAGAGATGCCAGAGAGCAAGCACAAAGGGTAGAAAGGGCAAAAAGTTGAAGCAGAAAGTATGGCTTTATGAATAACTGCAGCAGGCACTCCATAGGTTAGATAATGTAAAACTCTTAGAAGAGGAGTATGTTAGGGCTATAATACTATTGTTTTTTTTTCTTTATTAGTAGTAATGTTTGGATCTTCGGTCCTCAAAGAAAGGTGTTGCACGCATTCTCAGGTTACTCTACCAAGGCTGCTGCAATTCATCACCATTCAATAATACCACTGCACCACTATTCCTGACAGCTTTTAACTGGACTCAAGTGGAAGTGTGCTTAACAGGAAAATATTTAGATTGAAATAATGTACCTTTCACACAGCATGTCATCAAAGCTTTTTACAGAAAATACAAGAATATTAGTCAAAACAAAAAGAGAGCAATACACTTGAAAATTAGTGATACCAAACATTTAGAAAATATGTGCTAAAATTCCTCAAAATTACAAGTAAAAGCTAATAATGAATCAGGAGAAAATAAAAACCATCTGCAAACATTACCTCCTGGGAAATTATACTGCTTATATAAAAATTTGATTGTCATAAAACAACCCCAGTTTTCTGTTTCTTACAAAAGTTCTACAACTAAATACCTAAGAACAACAAAAAAATCAAGTTTTATTTTCCATAACAGATCAAATTCTACTAACTTTTTTTACAACAATGCAGGCATCACTTATAATAATAATAAGAAGGCAAGCAGTTGGAATGGTTGTCTCCAAACCTGAACACAATTGCAGAAAAAAAAAAAAAAAAGAGTTCCTGGCAATTAAAGTCGGACAGCAATTGAAAATATGCTTCTTTATAACATGGCAGCAAAGAGTAGTATTGTGTGAGCTGGTGTGAAAAGATATTTTTATATATAATTAATTGTGGTTAATTGCATCAAACAACATACACAACATCTTAAAACATACAATTATAAAATTAATACATAAGTCATGAAGTAAATACACACTGAATCTCAAAATGAATGTAGAATCAACACAAGTTTAATCTTAAACAATGACCTTGATCCTGAACTTTTAACAAAACACTACTTGAACATGTACAACCTGAATTTGAATGCCTTCCTAAAACGCAAGTTGAAAAGAGGGCAATAAGAAAGCCAGGCCGATGTATTAATTATTAAATTGGCACAGCATATGAGACACAGATGTGTCAAAGTAAAAATTAAATGATCAAAACAACTGTAGACTTTGAATTCACTGCTGAATACTGATTTAATTGAAATAATAAACAAATCCCTTAAATGGGAATACATTAAAACTTGTGCTAAAACCCTGCAAATACTATCCTCAATCGTTAAACATCTTGATAAATATACTATACACAAGTGTTTTTCAACTGGTGCACCATGGAAATAACAGTGCAGTGCTCCTGTGGCCAGACCCGAGAGAGACATGCTCCTCAAGTGGTTGACACCAGTCTAAGGAGGACTGGACTACTTGCAGAAGCTGACATAAAAGCAGCTCCATGATCTCTGTTTTGCAGACAAAGCACTTAGAGGACACTTTAGCAGCCAGGAGATGTGTTGCGGGTCCATCTGCCTGGGTGCGTGTTTGCCAACGACTCTTACAGAGCCGAAGGACAGTGGGCATACGAGTTGCCTCTGAACCCGGTCCAGTGGAGTGAGGGAGAGAGAGGACCCCCAGTATGAGTGGGCAAAGGGACGAAGCAGCTGGAAAATGCATCCAAATTGCTCACTAAGTGCTATGTCTACAAACGGCAATCTCTGAGCTGCTTTGTTTTCCACCCCCTGTCCTGACTCTTCAGACAGATATAATGCTTTCATGGTTGGTAGATTTGTAGTGTGCCTTGGGATTTTTTGGGTTACAAAAATTGTTCCACCACAGAAAAGCAGTTGGAAAACACTGCTCAACCTACATTGTTGCTCCTGGTATGCTAAAAAGATCTCCGCAGCTGCAACCTCACTTAAAAACTGACAGTGTGCATTACTTGAATGGTTATGTTGCATCCTTTTCATAATTTAGTGAACATACTGGCATACTGGAATAATGGGTAGGGATAATCATTGCACTTCTATTTCGCTGAATTTTGTCGTTGTATAAGTACAGTCAGCACTGGAAGTTACCTGGCATAGTGGCAAGTTAAATACTGAGGTACTAGATACTTATTTTGGTTTTAGTGCCCCTCAAAGATACTTTTTTTTAGCACTTATGACAATGATTCGAATCTTCTTATATAAACATAAAACAGAAAAAAAAAAAAAAACAAAAAACTTTTCTCTAGCACTTCACCAGGACTGCACCTATCCAAGCTCCTTCCTCCCACTCCTCTTCACATATGTCAATATGTATAAATTAAGAAAATGAACATCAGTGGTAGGTGCTGAACTGCGTAATACAAAAGTTTAAACCTGGATGTGAAAGTAATTCTTTAGGTACATATTTAACCTATTTTTGTTTCGTAATAATGTAAAAAAAATTTAAAAATACATGAAAATGCTGTCCTGACCAAAGCACTGTCAGGAGGCATTTGCCTCATTGCCGGCCCTGGATGCAACAATATTGTTTAATGCATTAAACAGGCCACATTAATTGCATAAGTTAATGTGTTAACTTTGCAAGGCTTTTTATATATATACACCCACACACACATATATACATACACACACACCCACACACACAGTATGCGACAGTATAGGTGTCAAGATTGTTTAAAAAAAATGCGACACCAAGAAAGAAATAAGATAAAATAAGCAGTGAAAGTGCAACTTGTCTGTACTAAAACTACAGAGGACCAACAACAGTTAGTGCGACTTCCTCACAATTCCAGTGTCCCGAGTTCAAATCCTGAGCCAGTCTCTGTCAGAGCAGAGTTTGCATATTTTTCCCATATGTACATATTCAACAGCTCTTCCAACCTAGCTCTACAGTTTTTGTCCTACATCCCAAAGACTTGCGGATTAATAAGTATAATGTGTCTCAGTGTAAGTGAATGTAGCTGTGTGATTTTGCTTTGCAATGGATTAGCACTCCCTTCTGGGTTAGCTCCTGCCTTAGACCTGATGCTGTTCAGTTTTGGATGGATGAAATAACTTATGAATAAAAAAGACCTTCAAAGTCAATAAACTATTACTCTTCTCAGTAATGAACTGCTGTGCCATTTTTTAAAGATTTCCTATCCCCATCGAAGGTAAAATGCCCCAAACCAATGAATTATTAACACCAGCTAGAATTAGTTTGATTGATTTTAAACTGCACTGCAAGCATGGCTTCTCGGGCTTATGCTGTATGCAGATTTTTAGAAGTCTTTATGGAGGCAGTATTTTTATATCTGTAATAAAATGAAAATTGACAAGTATGTGAAAGAATTTTAAGTGATGGAAGTGATGCTGTACAGGCTACACACAATTAACTCTTGCCTGCAACACAGTCATTTAAAGAAACATGCATGTCTGCATTGCTTCATTATGTGTAACTCGATACAATCCATAATACAATATTAATGAAGGTAAAAGATAACTTTCTGAAAAAAGAATTAAACTGCCATACCCTCAAGCAACAAAAGTGCTACATGGGTGAGAGAAAAATCGGAGCATGATTGTGCTCTGTGGAAATCAGGATGGAAACAACAGTCAGACCAAAAACATATAAAATTTGCATTAGTTAATCCTCTACAGTCAATAATATTAAATACTTTTTACATGCACAGTGTAAACATACAAAGAGTACTTAGTGTTGAGCAGGAAAAGTAGCATGAAACAAAAAGTCCTTTCTGGCAAAAGAAAGCACACATGGGTCACTAGTAAATCTGTACAGACTCAGATAATTTGTATAATGAATACAGTAATCCCTCCTCCATCGCGGGGGTTGCGTTCCAGAGCCACCCGCGAAATAAGAAAATCCGCGAAGTAGAAACCATATGTTTATATGGTTATTTTTATATTGTCATGCTTGGGTCACAGATTTGCGCAGAAACACAGGAGGTTGTAGAGAGACAGGAATGTTATTCAAACACTGCAAACAAACATTTGTCTCTTTTTCAAAAGTTTAAACTGTGCTCCATGACAAGACAGAGATGACAGTTCAGTCTCACAATTAAAAGAATGCAAACATATCTTCCTCTTCAAAGGAGCAAACAAATCAATAGGTCTGTTTGGCTTTTAAGTATGCGAAGCACCGCGGCACAAAGCTGTTGAAGGCGGCAGCTCACACCCCCTCCGTCAGGAGCAGAGAGAGAGAGAGAGACAGATAAAAAAATCAATACGTGCCCTTCGTGCTTTTAAGTATGCGAAGCACCGTGCAGCATGTCCTTCATGAAGCAGCTGCACAGAAGGTAGCCAACGTGAAGATAATCTTTCAGCATTTTTAGACGAGCGTCCGTATCGTCTAGGTGTGCGAACAGCCCCCCTGCTCAATCCCCCTACGTCAGGATCAGAAAAAGTCAGCGAGAGAGAGAGAAAAGTAAGTTGAGTAGCTTCTCAGCCATCTGCCAATAGCGTCCCTTGTATGAAATCAACTGGGCAAACCAACCGAGGAAGCATGTACCAGAAATTAAAAGACCCATTGTCCTCAGAAATCCGCAAACCAGCAAAAAATCCGCGATATATATTTAAATATGCTTACATATAAAATCCGCAATAGAATGAAGCCGCGAAAGGCGAAGCGCGATATAGCGAGGGATCACTGTATGTACAGTGCTGTGAAAAACCATTTTCCCTCTTCCTGATATCCTCTGTTTTTGCATATTTGTCACAATGTATGGCTTCATATTTTAGACAAAATGTACTATTAGTTAAAGAGAACAGGAGTAAATACTTCAACACCATTCTACAGTAAGTTGTAACTTAATATATTTAAGTAATACTGTTATCCAACACCTGTATTGCCTGTGTGAAAAAGTAATTACCTCTAATTGATAATTGAACTCAGCTGACTGACTGTTGCCAGACCTGCTGAATCTAAATCTCATCATGTATGGTTGACTACCCCAAGAGTGAAGTGGTCCTCACAGTTTCTAGAAGAACACTATGCCTCAATCAAACAAACTTCTGAAAGAGATGAGTAAAACAGTTCTTGAAACTTATCAATCAGGGAAGTGTTAGAAAGCCATTTTTTTATTCCACCAAACCACAGTGAGAGCCATTACAGTATCTACAAATGAAGAACATTTGGAACAGTGGTTAATCTTCCAAGGAAAGACTAGACAGCCAAAAAACAGCAAGACCACAGAGTGACAGTAGACCCAAGAACAACACTCAAGGATATACATGACTCTTGACAGCCTCAGCTAAGATTAATGTTCATGACTGTACACTAAGAAAAAGACCTTGGAAAAAATGGGATTCATGGAAGAGTAGCATAACAAAATCCTCTGGTATCTAAGATCAGAATCAGTGCTTGTCTCAAATTTAAAAAGAAACACAGGATGATCCCCAAGCTTTTTAAAGTAAAGTTATAGAGAGATGATCTCTGGACAATATGGGCAATACAGAGTTCCACAGTAAGAAACCCATGTCTGCAATAAAACATGGGAGTGTAATGGTGCGGAAATACTGCTTTGGAACCTGGAAGAATTGCCATTATTGAAGGAATAATGAATTGTGCACTTTATAAGTGTGTATGGAGAATGCCTTATCATCTGTCCATGACCTCAAGCTGAAGGGTACTGTGTTATGAAGCAGGACAATGACCAAAAACACAAAAGCAATTACTGAAACTGAGTACCCCAGGTTTTGGATTGGCCTAATCAAAGTCACGATCTGAGCCCCAATATAGAACCTGAAATGAACAGTTCATGCTTGTAAACCTACTGATGTGTCTGAATTATTGCAGTTGTACAAAAAAGAATTGGCTAAAATTCCTCAAAAGTAATATGAAATACTGATTAAATTATAGGAAGTGTTTAATTGATATTATTGCTGCTGAATGTGCTGCAACCAAGTACTGAAAATACAGGGAAAAATTACTTTTTCATATGGGTAATAGGCATGTTGGATAACTTTGTTCAATAAGTAAAGAATCTAATGATTTAGATACTGCAGTGTGTGTTCAATCAGGGTCCTTTCCTTTAATATTGCATTTTGTCGAAATGTCTGAGGCTATTCATTGTGTAAAATACATTAAACAGAAGATATTTAGATAGGGAAAATACTTTGTCACAGTAAAAAGAGACATTAAAATCAAAATCCAGAGCACTTCCTCAGCCATTAAGTAACAGGAGAAGCTATATACAGTATTAGTTATATGAATAATTTAGTCTAACCAAAGCTAACATCAGATACCAATAACAGCACATTGCAGACAGATTCTTTCTTTGAATACCCAGAATTAGGGACAAGTATACCAAAAGGTTACAATATATTACAAAATGTCTCATTCTTTCTAGCTACATAAAATGTTAGAGAAAGTAATGAAAATGAAAGAAAATGCATTTTTAACAATGTGACCAAAAGGCAGAGAAGCACATATTTATGGCATGTCAACTAGAGTTACAAGCGCATTACAAAAATGGTGATTGACTTCTTTATATACAGTATGGTGCAAATAAATTTACTGCAACACTCAAGCATCCAATACTCCTATTGTCTGGTAAGCCCTTCCTAATTTGTCTTTATCAGACAAAACAATATAACAATATAATGAGCAAGATTTAGAAAATACCCTGGGCTTGACTACATAGGCTGTATAGCATGCAGCAAATGCAGAATGCTATATAGTTTGCATCTTCTGCTTAAGTCCAATGGCATGAGAGGCAGGAAGGTCTTCTATTGCAATTTCTATCCAAGGTTTGATACAGATTGAAACTGATTATACTTAAGAGCTTATTTATTGAAAAAACTACATACCCATGAAAAAGACTATTATAGGTCTGTATAATGAAGCGCTGCCAAAGTATACAAGATCTTCGTATCTAAATGAATGCCAAATTCAGTGCATCTCTGATAGTAAGTCACACAGAAAATGAAAGTCAAACAGTATCCACTAATACACTAGAGTTTGTAGACCACACCGGCAGGTCCACATAAGATGCCATAATCCATGCATTCCACATTCTGCCATGAGTGCAAACAGGTATGCACATGAATGGAATAGAGACCTATGCTGTGTCTGTACGTTCAAGCCCCACATTCTGCCATGATAGGCTCTGGCTCTTTGTACCCATGTAATGGAAAAATGTGATTCAAAATAAAATTGGACAGATATATAGACACTAACTGATTTATGGCCAACCAAGTCAAAGCCATTCATACTTATGGCCCAAGGGCCATAGGAAAACAATAGGATCATAATGTACTAGAAACTGTCAAAACCAGCCACGGCAGGTTGCAGAGGCCATGTGCCATTTGTTTGTCACATACTTGTGTGGCAGCACAGCCAGCCAAAGAAAGAGCTGCAGAGATACAGTAGCAGCTTCTCGGTTGTTTTCTTTCATGTACTGATGCTACAAGCAACGAATGACCACAAACTAGCAATCAAGGAAAAAAAAAAAAAAAAAAAAAAAAAATGACTGCACTCAAAGTTGCAATTTCTGGGACACTGGTTGGCCATGCCACAGAGGTTGGGAGCATGCGCTTATTACAGTGCAAAGCCACCACAGGTCAAACCACCTGGATTGGCACTAGAGTGCTGTTGTGCAACAGGTGACACCACAGCACCACACTGGAACAGTGTGATTTAAAAGAAGAAAAAAAAAAAAGTGGCTGGAGTGCCAATTCTGCCACCAACCCCCGAGTTTTCTCTGCAAGTTGGATGCAGGTTAACGTCATACCCTTGCTCAAGAGGCCAATGGAGTAGAGTTACTTCTGGCGTTTACAGGATTTGAATCACAAATCACTTGCCTTAGAGACATGCAGCATTTTTTTTTTAATTCACTCTTCATGCAGCTTGCAAGTCTTTTTTGCAGATGGTTCGCACCTTTAAATGCATTGTATATAGTAATAAATCTTTTGGGTTTGGCCCGAATATTTGTGCATGGATCAAACTACTGTATACCAATCCAGAAGCTTCAGTTTGTATTAACAACATTTGTTCAGACTACTTTAAGCTAGAACGTGGTACCAGACAAGGATGCCCCTTGTCACCACTGCTGTTTGCAATCGCCATTGAACCACTGGCAGTTCACTGTCGAAATTCCTATCAGATATAGGGGATTATCAGAGAAGGACTGGAAGAGAAAATTTCTCTACATGCAAATGATATGGTTTTATAAATATCAGACCCAGAAAACACTGTGCCTGCAGTTTTAACAGCACTCACAGAATTTCAAAAGATATCTGGTCTTAGAATTAATCTGAATAAAAAGTATACTCTTTCCAGTGAATTCACAAGCATATAATATTAGATTAGACAGCCTACCTTTTACCATAGCAGATCAGTTTAAATTCCATGGGGTAAATATCACAAGTAAACATAAAGCTCTTTATCAACAAAATTTTGCCGTCTGTATGGAAAAAATTAAGCAAGACTTGCATAGATGGTCAACCCTTCATCTCACTTTAGCCGGAAGAATTAACGTTGTTAAGATGAATATCCTTCCTAAACTTCTTTTTTTATTTCAAAACATTCCAATATATATCAATAAATCATTTTTTAAACAGTTAGATTCAACAATAACCTCATTCATTTGGAACTCAAAACACCCACGTATCCGAAGAGCGACCCTACAAAGACCTCAGGCAGAAGGTGGCATGGCTTTACCTAATTTCCAGTTTTATTACTGGGCAGCAAACATACAAGCCATTAAAACCTGGACACAAAAAAATGAACATACACAGGCTTGGTCCACAATAGAAGTAAAATCCTGTAGTACTTTTTTATACTCCCTGCTCTGCGCTCCAATAAATGCAAGTTATCGCAAATATACTAATAACCCAATTGTGCTTTACTCACTTAGAATATGGAACCCACTTAGAAAGCATTTTAAGATGGAAAATCTTTTATCCGTGGCACCTCTGCAACAGAACCACCTCTTTCAACCCTCGCAAACATATCCAGTTTTTAATACCTGGAAAAGTTTTGGGATTAAAATGCTCAGAGATCTTTATATAGACAATATATTTGCATCTTTTGAACAATTACGTTCCAAATTCAACCTCCCAGCTACACATTTCTTTCACTATCTTCAAATTGGAAATTTTGTTAAACAGAAATTGCCCGATTTTCCTCACCTCGTACCCTCCACCATGCTGAAAAAAATACTGCTCAATTTCGAGGAATTAAACACCATTTCCGCATTATATAAAATCTTATTAGAGTCCCTACCTTTCAAAGACCCAAGAGGACATTGGGAAGAAGATCTCTTAATCAATATATCAGAAAATGAGTGGAAGGTAGCAAAGCAGAGAATTCACTTGAGCTCCATATGCGCAAAGCATAGAATTATTCAACTAAAAATTATATATCGAGCTCATCTGTCTCGCTTAAAACTGTCCAAAATGTTTCCAGGGCAAGATCCAACCTGCGAACGCTGCAACCAAGCTCCTGCCTCACTGGGTCACATGTTTTGGGCCTGCACCAAACTAACATCATTTTGGACAAAAATTTTTAAGTGCCTTTCAGACAGCCTTGGGGTCACAATCCCTCCTAACCCATTAACAGTTGTGTTTGGTGTTCTTCCAGATGGACTTGAAGTGGAGAAGGACAAGCAAACGGTGATTGCATTCCCTACACTTTTGCCACACAGACTTATTTTGTTAAATTGGAAGAATCCTAACTCTCCTCTGATAAGTCAGTGGGAAACCGATGTTTTATATTATTTGAAACTGGAAAAAATCTAATTCTCAGTTAGAGGATCTGTACAGAATTTTTTTAAAACCTGAAAGGATCTAATCAATATTATTTTAGAATAAGAGAAATAACTATTACCGCATTTAATTCCCTTCTCCATTTTTTATTTATCTATATATATTTCTTCCTTTCTTTTGTTTATTGTCGCCTTATTAAAAAGCCCTAAGCAAATCTCCTTTGGCTAAGCTCTCCTTCCCAGGGGTGGGGTTTGATTTGTCTTCAATTTTTTTTTGTTATAAATTGATCTATTTGTATGGAATGGTTACAATAAAATTAATAAATAAAATTTAAAAAAAAAGTAATAAATCTTTTGTTATTATTACTTTACTGGGTCTCATGTTTTCTGACTGTTGGAGGGGCCCTTTAAGGCTTGTTTTGATCAATGCTGTTCCACATGGCTAATTCTTAGGCATTCAGCCTGCACTGTCCTCCATTACACTGACAAGGCTTGTGGCTGGCGAGAGTTGGAAATTAGTTTCAGCTTCTTCGCACTTGCAGTTAAAGTATGCATAACGGTGACTCACACCAGACCCACAGAGCGTCAATTTCAATAAACTGTACACTTTGTGGCTGACATATGGCCAATTTGACATACAGCCAAATGGATGGTCCCAAATGGTGCATGACTGTATGTTCAAGGCTCCTTTCTCTTAACATTTTTCTACTTCTGGTATTAGTGCACATTGTTTTCTGAAATACTTTGTAACAAATATTGAGGGTTGATATTCCCTGTAAAGTACATAAAAGGTGATCTTGTGGACAGCTTTATTTCCTCATGGACCAAGGATCATGGATTCAAATCCTGCAGCTGTTCACTCCTTGTGTGCAGTTTGGACTTTCTACTTCTGTCTGCAAGGGTTTTTTTTTCACAGTTAATCCTACATCCCCAAAGACATGGAGTTTAAGATAATTGGGAACCCTGTTTGTGGTGGTAGGTATGAAAGTGAGTGGCCATGAAATGGAGTGATGCCCTGTCCAGTACTGTTTCCTGTCTGGCTTCTAGTGCTGCCCCGAGATGTTATGCCTACAACCCATAACTGGGTTTGGAAGTGTTGAGACTATTACTGTATTACTGTATGTTACACTGATTCTTCTCACTTCACAATGCCACAAATCCAGTATATAACACTGTAAAAATCAAAGCTCTGGGAGAGGGAGCTAGTGAGCCAAGAGAGTTAGCCAGCCAGTCAGCGCACTCTGAGGAGGCCATCCTGGATTAGCAGGTTAGGAAAATGGATGGATACATATGTACATTTATTTAAAAAAAAACACACAAATGTACATGCCTTAAAATACAATGTATGTTACCTCTACAGTTACAAAGAAAAGGTGTGCTCCTTCACCACCTGTGCCTTTTTAAATACTTAAAATATGAACTGGGGCAATTTACTGTAAGCACCACAAAACCAACCCCACTTACACTGTTACTTTTACTATCGTAATTAAATTTATTGAGAAAACAGGCTCACTTGTACTGTTTGTGGCCTAAGGACATTTTACTACAAATCATGCAAAAGTAACACTAAAATATTAAAAAACATGCAAGTGCAAAAAGTCATATTACCTGTTGGAGTCAGTCAACTGAAGCTAAATCACATCTGAAAGAAAAGAAGAAAAAGACTGTAAGAGCACTGTTTTGATGTGAGATTTTGCATATAAGTTGATAAATATTTTGTATGTCTTTATTTGTAACTTAGGTAAAGCAATGTAATATTAGTGTTACATTAGTGAGAAGCATTCATGTTTACAACATCACCCCCACTCTCCCTCCAGAACTGAGTCTCTTTGAATTTTACGGCAGGATTTGGGGGAAGTGCCTGAAACAAGTTTGGTAAATGTTTCTCTGAAGTCTCTCAACTCCCACACAAAGCCAGGATGCCTAACTGCCAAGCTTTACCTTAACACCTGGTTTGGAGGGCAGGTTTTAAGATGTTCTTTGCCTCATTAGTCTGATGTATGGCTGTTTAGAACTGTCTTGTATCAAAAGCCTTTAAATACCATGACGCCCTATTGGCTGTAGGGGTTAGACAGAAAACCCATAAATTTGCTTGCTTATCTCACCCTCTCTCTCTCTTACAAAACTGCTGAATAATAATAATAATAATAATACATTTTATTTATATAGCGCCTTTCCCATGCTCAAGGGAATGACCATCTCACACCATGAACTGACAAGGACAACACAGTGAAGAGCACAGCTCGGCAGCCATATTGAGACAGGCAAGCGGCCTGTTCTGAAGAAAGCTGACCACCAATGATGCCTTAACTAGAGACATTTTAAAGTAACTAACAAGTCTGTGTCCCACCTGAAACTACACATCACCATTTATCAGGTTGTATGGTTGCCAATATTCAAATGTACCTTGCATAGTGTTATTATTTATGAATATTATCAATAATACATTATTTTATGTGCAACTTAAATCCTGCTTGTCTTTTACTACACTTAATTGCCTGAGGTTATAGATGTAGAAGGGAAGGTGGAGAGAAGTTATATGGTACAGTACCTTATAAACAGTGGTACGTCTGTGAGATTTGAGGCATTCTGACAAAATATTACTCTACCAAGATAAAACAAGCACCTTCCAGTATAAATACACACCTTGCGTCAAAGGATGCAAAAGTGGCAGAAACAAGTGGCAGATGTATGCACCTAGTACTTCATTTCAAGGCAGGCCAAATAGTCTTAAGTTTCTTATTAAGTCTAGTCTCTGCAGAAGACATGTGTGATCTCCTTGTTTTGGACACAAGCTAAAACTTACGGAAATATATTACAAAGAACAAACTGAAATCTATTTAAAAATGTAGTAAATATAAATGTTAATGGGCGACTTCCTTACAAGGGGAGGAGGAGGGTGACACAGGATGGGATTGGCTGCAATTTCCTGTTCTCTTTGTCCACGTAGGCCGTAAAACCAATGACATTGCTTTCTAAATATTATCTTTTCAGATTTTACTGATGCCAGTAAAAGCATGTGATGAGATTTAAACCTTTAAAAATGTGCAAAAAATGAATTTAATTAAAAATAAGGTGTTCATTTTTTTTGTATTTACTCAATTCAAAAAGTAAAAGTTAAGTTGACTGCACCATACTATGGTACTAAAACATCTACAACCTCTTTATATATTTGTTTGGCTCTATTAACGTCTCTGTTACTTGTTCACTGCTTGCTTCTCTTTGCATTAAATGTATCAATTCTGAAACAAGGTTGTTACAACAAATCAGCTGTTGGATTCACCAGACCCTGGATTTTCTGTTACATATTTTGGATGATTTATGTGAAGGAGAAACCAAAGTTGGGAATATAAAATAAATCCCACTTCTTTCTTTCTTTCTTTCTTTCTTTCTTTCTTTCTTTCTTTCTTTCTTTCTTTCTTTCTTTCTTTCTTTCTTTCTTTCTTTCTTTCTTTCTTTCTTTCTTTCTTTCTTTCTTTCTTTCTTTCTTTCTTTCTTTCTTTCTTTCTTTCTTTCTTTCTTTGAGCAGCAAACCTTGATTACAGGTCTTCTCACTGCTTTCTGGTCTTAATTAACACCCTGGGTCCTGTTTTGCCTTTGCTTTGGTTCTTATTAAAATATGTAAAATAAAGTTGTAAAGCAGTAAGCAGCAGTGCAGCCTATTACAGTACAGTGGCACATTATCTGCTCTGTGACCCAGGGATTGATTAGCAGCAGACCCTCAGAGATAAGAATGCAACAGATTGACAAGCACTGTTACCGTATACAAGATTCTTCCCCTGCCTTCCCCAACCCAAAAAAAATACTCGTATTAAAGCAGTAAACAAGTCTGAACAGAGAATTAACAATGTTTTTGTCTTTCTTTAAAAGAAATATATTAAGTTATTGTGTATATGCTCAAAAAGTAACAGTAATGACTGACAGTCATTTTGGGAAATACTGAGAGATCCCTAATGACTAACAAACAGTATTTGTATATCCACAATCAATTTTCTGTTCAAATATGTACAATTAAGAGACTTTATAAGAAAATGGGTTAGTCATTTATGCTAATACCATACCACTCTCAAAAAGTATTCACAATATTTAATAAATTCCCTTTTTTAGGCACGTTTGCAAATTATGCTCAAAACACCTTATTGCGATAGCCCTCCCTGTCTGTCTGTCTGTCCACATAAGCCAACTTGGCAAACCCAGGACCAATTTTGTTGAAATGTGGCACATTTACTCTTCAAAGAAATTTGTTGAGACGGGTCAATTTTCACCAAGATGTCTTAAACAGATTATGTTGTACACTGCCTTAAAATGTCAAAATCTCTCACTGAATCTTCCATAAAATGGAGAAATGTTGTGTGTGACTTCAACTATGAATTAGTTTACTGTTGCAGATTTAATTTGACAGCAGTTACACCAATTTGAATATTTTTTAAATGTTCCTCTTTCACCTACAATAGACACTACTGATGGCAAACTGATCGTCAGTACAAGTTAAGGAAAAACCAGAAGACTGCATGCACAGTGCAGGAAGCCGCAGTCTGATTACGCATGCATCCAATTAAAGATTGCTCCTCTGAAACATACATTCTCACAAAATATTTAGAACAGCATATATGAAGTTTATACCTCAGTTTGATGTAATATGCATATAACAGCACAGTCAAAACTTTGATGGGGAAAGCTTAATTAAGAACTTGTATTAAATATGAACAGCATTGTGAGGACATGCCCTAACTCCTCTCTAATGACTATGAGATAAAGCAGCCATTAAACAAATGAGGACAGGCTTTATGTATGGGGCATACATTCTATACAAGTGGTACTCCCAGGTTTGGGACTTCTGGTTACAATGTAATTTACCATCAAAGTGTCACATTCACTTGATGTTAACAATGGTCATTCGCTGTAATAAAGTTTGCCTTTCACGTCTGTTTTTCCCTTTTTTAACATTTGTCTGTAATTGCACAGCTTTTCAAGTTGTATGTCATGAAAATGACATTGGCTAGACATGTTCAAGTAAAGAAAGATTTATTTACAACACTTTTTTTTTTTTTACTATTTAGGCTATCTTAACTTTCAATTACAAATTGTGGTTGTATGTGCATGTGTGTTTATTTGCCTATGTGACAGTAGTAACAGTGAGAGAGGTCATTGCGATGAGCTACCATGCCCAGGGCTGTTTTCAGATGTTTGCCAAATCCTGGTGAGATAGACTTTGGCTCACACAACCCTAAAATGGATTAGGTTCTAGAACCAACCTAATGAACTCAGTTCTTTGAGGGGCACAGTGCGTACATTTTCTGTAAACAAACACTACTGCAGCCAAATGTTTTAAAGATCTGGCTATAAATGTTTGCCTGGGGAAGGTCTGACCCAGAGAAGGAAGCAATGCATTGTAACTTTTCCTCTAAAATGGGTGAAGATATTTCAGGGGAAACTGAAATCATAAGTAATGCATGTCATTTAGAAGAAACAGACTACAAGGAAATACAGCATGAGTTTAAAACATACAATTGGAAGACACTGCATGACACACCATGAGTTTGGTTCATGTTTTAGGCCTAACACAAAAAATTTAGAGTAAGATTTTAAAGAGTTAAAAATAAAGTAGTTCAAGTGTATTGCCTGTGATGAATGGCAATTAAATAAATGTATTTTTCAGACTGTGCTAAGGAAATAGAATGAGCTGAATGTATCAAGGACATGACAATGAGACTGTATGTGTGGAGTTTGTTTGGATGAATTCCAGATGAAAGAAAAATGGGAAATGTACAGACTGCAGCAAAGACATTTCAGGCACCTAGAGGAAGTCGGATTTACATGCATGGAAGGGAGGACATATAGGTGCTTTGTTAACATGAATAATTTTGCTTTTGTAATTTGGCAAGTACAAAAGTAATTTGACTCCTAAATGTGTACCCTGGTGCTGTATACTTATCTTGTAAAGTATTTATACTTGAGTATTTGTAGCTTTTCTGTTAGTCTGAAAATGTTTTGCCCTTAGAAATGCCAGTCATTGTACTTTTGTTGTTTATTGCACCATTCTCTCTACACTCTAAAGCAGGGGTCCCCAACTCTGGTCCTGGAGGGCCCCAGTGGCTGAAGGTTTTCATTCTAACCCTTTTCATAATTATGACCAGTTTTTGCTGCTAATTAACTTCATTTGAATCATTTTTAATTGATTTGTTTTTTAAGATTTGCTCCCCTGAATTTCTTCATCGTTCCTCTGAATTGCTTCATTTCTTTCCTTAAATGGCACCCAAACAGAAATGAAATGTGAAGTCAGTGAGCCAACAGAAGACCAACTAAGTCAGGCCCTCAAACTTCAACCAGTTGCTTAATTAGGCCCTAATTCTTGTTGTTAATTAAACCCTTTCTTTAATTCCATGTCTTGTTGCTACTCTCACTGTGCAATAGCATACATTTCCAAAATTGCTAATGTTCTCTTTTCTAAGAGTACTGTTGAAATGTTTTAGGGACCTGATCAGGTCAGATTCCTGAGACCTTCACCTTTCCCTATTTTCAGATGACAATGTTGGTCATGTTTTGGTTCATTTTGTATCTCATTATTGTTTGGCTGCCAATTAAGGAAAAAATAACAATTAAGGAGTTTGAGTCTTCAAGCGCAAGTTAATTAGGAGCAAAAACAGGTCACTAATTAAGAAAAGGGTTAGAATGAAAACCTATAGACACTGGGGCCATCCAAGACTGGAGTTGGGGACCCGTGCTCTAAAGACTATTGTGCGTGAAAATCCCAGGAGAGCAGCTTCTTCTGAGATGCTGGAACCACCACACCTGGCAATAAGAATCATACTGTGGTCAAAGTTGTTCAGATTACTCATTTTCCCATTATGGTGCCTAGGCCAAAAACAACTAAACCTCTTGACTATGTCTGCAGGGTATATGCAATGAGCAGGAGCCACATGATTGATTCTTTGGAAGACAAAAAGCTTATACTAATCATCTTAAATAATGAGAGTAATTAACAATACATTTTCAAATTAAGTTGTGAGACAATGTAGCTGGAATTAATGTTTATCATTATCTACTGAAAATGTGCACTCATCTGACTGTTAATACTGATGAGCGCTGCCAAAACAACAAGCACATTTACAAATACACTTTAATAAAATTTAAACAAAGAAAAACTTGCGAATGATTTGTCAAAAATATAGATATACACTAACACATGCAGGGTCTAAAGCAAATCTATACAACCTCTATAGATTATCATGTACTGCATTCAAGATGTATTAAGTGTTTTTGATTTATTTACACATTGTGACATAGGTAATGAAGCACAAAAACTCAGTTTTCCAAAATTCAATTATAAATACATAACAAAGAAAAAATGTCAGATATACATACGTACACATCTTTAAACTAGTACTTACATGAAGCTGCTTTTACTCAAATCACTCCCATAGCTCTGACCTGTGAAAATGCAGCATTTCAAAATTTTCATCTTTCACTTTCTAAAACTGTACTTTTGAAGTTATTCCACATCAACTGGATTCCAGTCACAGTTTTGAAATGGCAAGTTAAAGACATTTTAGATTCTTTTTTAAAACTATTTTTGCTCAGTCTTTGTATACAGAGGCTTGTTTCTTATCTGTCTTAAAAAATGTCCCTATTGAAGACAAATGTCCTTGCACCTGAATGCTATATGCACAGTAGTTTACGGTGGTCATGGTTTGTACTGAACTAGACTTTCATCAAAAAGCCTTTCAGTCAAAATGTAACCATCTAATTACAAATGGCTTCATTTGCATACACCAAACTCAAGGACAACCCAAAATTAAACATTTTACTAAGATCAAAGACTGGCTTAGACATGCAGCAAATGCCTGAAAATTGCTAAAGGTGTCAAAGGATTTTTGGTGAATCTCACCACTGTGGTCTATACACAACCCCTTTGTACAGTTAGGTCCATAAATATTTGGACAGAGACAACTTTTTTCTAATTTTGGTTCTGTACATTACCACAATGAATTTTAAATTAAACAACTCAGATGCAGTTGAAGTGCAGACTTTCAGCTTTAATTCAGTGGGGTGAACAAAACGATTGCATAAAAATGTCAGGCAACTAAAGCATTTTTTTAACACAATCCCTTCATTTCAGGGGCTCAAAAGTAATTGGACAAATTAAATAACTGGAAATAAAATGTCCATCTCTAATACTTTGCTGGCAATGACAACCTGAAGTCTTGAACTCATGGACATCACCAGATGCTGTGTTTCCTCCTTTTTAATGCTCTGCCAGGCCTTTACTGCAGCGGCTTTCAGTCGCTGTTTGTTTGTGGGCCTTTCTGTCTGAAGTTTAGTCTTCAACAAGTGAAATGCATGCTCAATTGGGTTAAGATCAGGTGACTGACTTGGCCATTCAAGAAGTTTCCACTTCTTTGCTTTAATAAACTCCTGGGTTGCTTTGGCTGTATGTTTTGGGTCATTGTCCATCTGTACCATGAAACGCCGCCCAAACAATTTGACTGCATTTAGCTGGATTTGAGCAGACAGTATGTCTCTGAACACCTCAGAATTCATTCGGCTGCTTCTGTCCTGTGTCACATCATCAATAAACACTAGTGTCCCAGTGCCACTGGCAGCCATGCACGCCCAAGCCATCACACTGCCTCCACCGTGTTTTACAGATGATGTGGTATGCTTTGGATAATGAGCTGTTCCACGTCTTCTCCATACTTTTTTCTTGCCATCATTCTGGTAGAAGTTGATCTTGGTTTCATCTGTCCAAAGAATGTTTTTCCAGAACTGTGCTGGCTTTTTTAGATGTTCTTTAGCAAAGTCCAATCTAGCCTTTCTATTCTTGAGGCTTATGAGTGGCTTGCACCTTGCAGTGCACCCTCTGTATTTACTTTCATGCAGTCTTCTCTTTATGGTAGACTTGGATATCGATACGTCTACCACCCTGGAGAGTATTGTTCACTTGGCTGGCCGTTGTGAAGGGGTTTCTCTTCACCATGGAAATGATTCTGCGATCATCCACCACTGTTGTCTTCCGTGGATGTCCAGGTCTTTTTGCGTTGCTGAGTTCACCAGTGCTTGCTTTCTTTCTCAGGATGTACCAAACTGTAGATTTTGCCACTCGTAATATTGTAGCAATTTCTCGGATGGGTTTTTTCTGTTTTTGCGGCTTAAGGATGGCTTCTTTCACCTGCATGGAGAGCTCCTTTGACCGCATGTTGTCTGTTCACAGCAAAATCTTCCACAAGCAAGCACCACACCTCAAATCAACTCCAGGCCTTTTATCAGCTTAATTGATAATGACATAACGACGGACTTGCCCACACCTGCCCATGAAATAGCCTTTGAGTCAATTGTCCAATTACTTTTGAGCCCCTGAAATGAAGGGATTGTGTTAAAAAATGCTTTAGTTGCCTGACATTTTTATGCAATCGTTTTGTTCACCCCACTGAATTAAAGCTGAAAGTCTGCACTTCAACTGCATCTGAGTTGTTTCATTTAAAATTCATTGTGGTAATGTACAGAACCAAAATAAGAAAAAAGTTGTCTCTGTCTAAATATTTATGGACCTAACTGTATAATTGATCTGATCTACACAAGTTCCTGTGTAACCAAACAGTACAACCTATGAAAAAGATCCATGACATTTGTGGCAGTACTGCAACTAACCTTAACAAGCATGACACCCCAACCCATCCTCAACTTTTGAACTGCAAAATGTTGCTTTACCAGTAGCTGGTGGCAGCGAGCCAGCACCACATCAACTACATACTGTTGCCGGGTTTTTTTTTGTAATGCAGGGGAAAGCATGGTCTCTGTGGAGTTGTTTCTCAGTCCACATAAAAATCAACTGATAATCTGCTCTATAGTTTAATTGTAGAGGAGAATAAAAAGCTGTCTCTTTACACAATGTACTCCATTACTCATAGTACAATGTAATGTAGTCTATGTAACTCAAAGAAGTCTGTTGTCTCGTCTATAACATACTCTTTCTATCCGATTACTGAACACATTTTATCTATTTTTACAGATAAATATATTTAGTACCATTTAGAATATAACACAAAGGCAGTCGATCATACTTTTCTACACAAGAGGCAGAGTAGCAGGGAAAAACAAACAAAACAAAACACACACACACAGAACTGACATTGCTTGACCGCTGAGGTAAACCAAGAAAACAGCAGTCGATAGTGGGTAATCAATGTATTTTAGCAACATATTACACAACTTCTAGTTGGAGGGGATGTCAATCTTGACAACTGCAGTTGCTAAACTTGCCGCATGTCAGTTCACATGACTAAAAATGACTGGACATGCCAGGTAACATAAATGCATCATGACCTTCCAGCACAGTTTCATACTTCCAAAGAATCGTGTGCTTGACCCTTTGACTAACAAACTGATGCCTGATGGAACTAGTGCTGTCATAAGTGTTGTAAGTTCAGGTATTGTAAGTTCAACCACAATCTCTCTGCCTTTCACTTCTTTTTCCCATTCTATCGTCATATGTAAAGCATGAAACATCAGACAGACAAGCCCCTCTTCAGTCTGTAAAACACCCATGTTCTTTTTTTCTTATTGCTGCATTATATGCATTGTACTTCCACAAAGGCACTCATTGGTTGTCAGTTTTCATACAGACAGAGCCTGTCCTACGACTTAAGACAAAATTTAACCTGTTGGACTTCCTGGAGTGAGTCATTGGGTATGCTAGACCTCACAAAAAACATGGGAGCCTGTTGCCTGGAGCCTGTTGAAAAAATGCTACAAACGTTATGTAATGTGACATGACCTTAATGCTATTATTCCCACTTCGCTTCAGCAGCCAGCACAGTTGTGAACAAATGACAAAACAAACTCTTCAAAAACTTTCAAATGAATACACTGTACAGCAATCCCTCACTATATCGTGCTTCGACTTTCGCGGCTTCACTCTATCACGGATTTTATATGTAAGCATATCTAAATATATAACGCGGATTTTTTGCTGGTTCTCGGATTTCTGCGGACAATGGGTCTTTTTATTTCTGGTACATGCTTCCTCAGTTGGTTTGCCCAGTTGATTTCATACAAGGGATGCTATTGGCAGATGGCTGAGAAGCAACCCAATCAGAGCACGCTGTTAAGTTCCTGGGTGCTGATTGGCTCAGCAACGGAGCGCTGAATTCGATTCCGCTTTGCGTTAACCAGGAAATCTCGTCTCGCTCATTCAGCATCAATGTGTTTTGCTATGTAAAGAGTTGACTTTTGTGCTCTTTTGTGTTTATCTTTGTGCATAGTCAAGCCCTTTGTTATAGCTCCAAAACAATCTTCAGGGTCCATTCCCAAGCACCAAGGGAAGATGCTAACGATTGCCAAAATGGCAAAAGTTTTTTAATATGTTGAAGTAAGGGAACAGCTACGCCGCTGTAGGACGCCATTACGGTATCAATGAGTCTCAATGAGTCCACGGTTCTTTTTATTTAAAAAGGAGGAAAAGAATATAACAGCTACGGCCGCAGTGTCCTTTGTCCAGGGCGCAAAACGAGTTGTAAGTGGATCTAATAAGGGTGTAGTCTGGATGGAATCTGCTTTAGGGATTTGGATTGAAGACTGCCGGAAGAAGAACAACAGCGGTGCTACACAGTCATCTGAAGAGGCTCCTTTAGAAGAGCTGCAACGCTCTCCTTTGTTGTGCAGTAAAATTAAACATCGTTATTGGACAAGTCGTCGTGTCATTGTTGGTGAGTAACCATAATTAATTTTCTACGTACAGTACTTAGTACATGTACGTACGTTTAGTGTCACTACACACACATTTTACTGTATACAGTTTTTCTTGCATTGTACGTGTTTATTGCAGGTGGCCTGTCTATCGTAATGGCTGTAACATATGTGATATCGGAGACGCTCGATATCTTTAAAATAACATTTAGGTTTTACTGTATATAAACACCTCCCACAGTCCAAAGACATGCAGGTTAGGTGGATTGGCAATTCTAAATTGGCCCTAGTGTGTGCTTGGTGTGTGGGTGTGTTTGTATGTGTCCTGCGGTGGGTTGGCACCCTGCCCAGGATTGGTTCCTGCCTTGTGCCCTGTATTGGCTGGGATTGGCTCCAGCAGACCCCCGTGACCCTGTAGTTAGGAATATAGCGGGTTGGAAAATGGATGGATGGATGGATGTATGTATATAAACAGTGTGTTTACATACATAATTTCAACGAATCTTACCTAACATCTAAGAGAATACAAAGGGTTTATGCTGTATAACTGTGCGGGAAATATTTATAAGAGTGTGGGAGAGTTTATAAGGGCTTAAAATATATAAAAATAACCATATAAACATATGGTTTTTACTTCGCGGATTTTGACCTTTCGCCGGGGGTTCTGGAACGCAACCTCCGCGATCGAGGAGGGATCACTGTACAGCCGCACCGGTGTTCTTTGTGTTTGTACATTAGGCTGAATTGATAAACTAACAGCAGAAAGAATGATAAACTGAGTGCAGTTGTAGGTCTTTGGTTTCTTTGGGATGAGCAGGACCTTTTATTTCAAAACATATTAAAAGATACTGTCATTTTCATGTGCATCCATGGTTTCATGATATTTGCAGTTGATGGTGTTAAGTGAGAAACAGACTGCAAGATCTTCCACCAGTCAGTTTCCCAGTCCCATCTCACACTTCTATTAAACTATGGGTAATAAAACAGAAGACAAGCCAAAACCTGCAACCTCTGTGTGTCTGCCTCAATAATTATTTAATCTCCGTTTACCTGGCATCTGCCCACCTGGCACTCCTGAAAGCACAATAAGGCATTTCATACTGAGGCCAACCCCCTTCAATTTCTCTGCAGCATTGACGACTTGCTCCAGTTTACCTCTCAACTCTAGACTGAAAGGCCCATCTAGCTCAAGACTGCTTTAGACTTCATTCTGTTATCACATTTAACATAAGGAGTAGAAGGAAATTTATCTTCCTGTAGGCGTTTTGAAAAAAAAACCATTTTATTAGTATTTGTGGAAAATATGCACAGTTAAACATAAAATATACAACATGCAAGTAAAAGAAATGTGATTTTGAGTTGGTGTATTAGTGTCTTAAAGGTAACATTATTGTGCATGGATTTGTATTACAGTAAGTGCATTACTCAGGGCAATGTGCAGCTCAACCTAATGGGTGAGTCAATTCAAACAAGAAGAAAGGACAGGAAGAAGTCATGTCTTGTGCTGTGTTTGCTTGGCAGTGGTGGCACAAGTGAGTATGAAAGAGAAAGATACTGTTCAAGAGAGGTGAATACCTGCAATCACATCTAGGTGAGCAGCAGAGTGTTGCCAAGCATTCCAATGGATAAGAGAAGCACCTGTGTTAATTCATCTTTACATTAATCTGTAATATATTTGCTATTTGTTGACAAAAGTTTCAGTCTAAAACGTACATACAGATACATTATACTGAAACAGACAGAAGTTTTATTTATGCTGTCGTGAAAGATAGGGGGCATCACTGAGCCCCAAACCCTGGGCACAACTGACATGAACAGTCATGGGTTCAAATATAATGATTTATTTTAATTTCATTCATGTACCTTACACAGCACCTTATGTACCGTGACTGAATTCTTTGTCTTTTTTCTCTTTCTCCAAACTCTTCATCCTCCTCACAAGTGTTGTCTGCTGCCTCCAGATTCTGACTCCATATTAAGCCAGACCCTGGAAGTGCTTCCAGTGTTTTGGCAAAGTCTGGAGGAGGTACTTCCAGGTCAGGTGGAAGTGTCATAAAGTAGGGATGGTCAATCCCTGTAGCTCCCCTGGCAGCATCCTTGACAGGGCTGTTCCACGGGACGAAGATTCCCAGCCTTTCCTGTGTTCTGGAAAATGGAAGCAGTAACATATGGATGCTGCCCTCTAGCATGTCAGGAGAATATATACTGGCTAACTCCCCCAATCCTTCCATCATTCTGGCCTCCCTTCCAGGGAAGGGATCAATTCCCAACCTGGTCATGACATCACTCCATTGCTGCCCTTCTACATCAACCTCCCTTCCTGACAAGGGGACACCTTTCATCCTGGATGGGATGCCAGACAATACCATATGGAACTCACAACGGTAATGCAGATTTCTGGTCATACCAACTACTCTTAAATTTCAGTTATTTTCCAAAAGAATTCAACTCAGAACAATGTCGGATGGGAGCAGAACACAATTATTGGATTCTTTTCTAGTATACAACCAACCTACTATATAGAAACATATTCGTTTCTCTAATACAAACTACACAGGAAAAGTCCATTAGGCTAATGTTCATGTTTATCACTTAGAATGTGTCTATAAGCAGCCCAGCTTTTATAAAACCAAAATCATTTACTTCAAAAGCAACATTAGACAACTGTTAAAAATGTGTTATTTTTTGTACAACATCATGAAAATAATTAAATTAATACATGAGCTGACCTGATAAATAAGGTGGTGGACACCATCACAAGATGATAGGCTGAAACACAGTCACTGACTCAGAGGCAGACACTGAGTAAGTCACTTAAACTCACAGTGTTTAATTGTGGAAATATGGAAAAAAAAAGAATATGAATCTGTCAGCTATTGAGATGACTTGTAAACGTGTCAGATACAAACATATGCAATGTATTCAACTGTGCGTTAATACAATACAGATTAAAATGTACTGCTCCACAACAACAAGCTGGTAAAGAGATATCATAACTTAAAACTACAAAGCACAACTGTAAAAATCTAATTCTGCACTGGCTCCCAGGTATTCTTATTGTCTATTAAATTCTTATTTAAATAAATAAAATGAATGACTTTGCCTTCTCCTTCAGTTACAGAACTACTGCCAATGCTCCAAAGTGCACATGTCATATAGAGGATACAAGTCTTCTTCAAATTACAAGGGTAAATGTAAACTAATACAGGAAGAAGTGCCATCAGTTGGAGATCCTCCAAACTCTAGAATAATCTACCTGCTAATATAAGTGGGACCATCAGCCTTCATATTTTCGTTCCAATTCTAGTTCCAGTTCCAGTTCCAGTTCACTTTGTCCTCCCCATGACAAAATCAAAGCACTAGACACATTTACACATACGTAACAAAATTACATTTACTACAAGCACAAAAATGCCAAGACTGGAAAAACAGTTTTAGAGGTTTCTTCATAATGTGTTTTAAACAAATGCAAATGTGGATTGCTGTTACAAAGTAAGCACCTCTGAGTGGAGGGGAGATGACATCCTCACCAGTAACAGACCCACCTCAAACCTTGGTCTCACAAATCAATGCCACTAGCTTGAGCACACCACAGACTCTCAAGAAAAAGCAGAGCAGACAGCTGGTCTAAGTCAGTTAGACTTTTAACATACCTCCTGCAAATGGCCAGAAGCCGTAGAGGTTTACTTTCTCTGGGATCTATGCACACTGTTTCTCCTTAAACCCCACCCCACCATTTGCTCGGATGCCAACATGTCCATATTTTAATGTACTTTACATTACCATTTAAAAACCGCTGCTTAGACTATGAAGAACCAAAAAAAGTTGCTACATGTATATTTTATGTATGTATGTACTTTGTATTTACATATCGGTTGGTATTAACTGAATGCTGTTCTCTCTCTGTTTAAGTTTTTTGACAATGTGTACAGAGTAGGGCTGTAAAAAATGAAAACCGGAATCTGAATTAAAATGAATTATACATTTGAAAGCATTCAAAGGTAGGTTAAAAATTCTCAGTGCTACATGTACAGTATGGTAGGTTTGTAATATGCTGCTTTTTAGATTTTTATTATCAATATTTTTACATGTTTGCTCATGGCATATCAATAACACGTGATGTGCTCATCACTTGTGCATCAAAAATGCAGGAGAAAACTGCAGCGTTCAAACGAATGTGACACGTAAAAACACACATATTCGCAAAAAACGGCATTCACTACAAGTGCAAAGTAATGTAATCAAAGAAAAAGTGAAGCTGTTCAGATTGCCTCATTCTATTAGTGATACACATAAGAAACACACACAATAGCCGGAGTATTCAAACATTAAACAAGGTCATTAACCCTATTTTTATTTTCTCCCCCATGTATGCTTTTTTTTCCTTCTAGACATCAAGACATGTAATCTGTCTTTTAAAGTATTTCCTCCTTGTTATCATCATTATTTTTTATTTAACACATTTATTCAAAGCAGCTTACAAAAAGAAGAAACAGTAAAAGAATATTTGTCAGGAAACTAGTAAGTTAATAATACAGAACACAATTTTAAAGTAAAGCACAAGATGAATAGGCTAGAGTTAATTTGATGGCTAGATGAAAAGTAGCTCATGGACAACAGATAATATGTGAAGGACCCTAACGCAGGACACCAGTTAAGTGCAACGGGTGACTAAACTAAAGGACTAAACTAAACTGACACTGTATTTTTTTCTCTTTATAATTAAAGCAAAAAAATGTAATACAATGTAATATTTTCTTTTTGTTATGCCTATTTTTGGTAATATATATCAAGTCAGCAGCCAAATGAAAGATGCAGACTAACTGTAAAACCACGGCTTGTCTGAAGTAACTAAAATTAACACTGTTGACATTGAAAAGTCTCTTTAAAAAGTGATTTTATTGAATCAGAAATAAGACAGTTATTTTCCATTATATTAAATGAGAAACGAAAGGGAGCTTTTGTTTGCAAAGCTTGATAATCAACAGTTCGAAAATAAAACAAGCAGAGCAGCGAAGTAATCATTCGCAAAACATACCATGAAGGGGTAACTTTAAGAAGAATTGTCTATTTTACTAGTAATTATACAAAATTACCATTCAACAATAAGAAGTGATCTGCAAAATATCACGACATTACATAGAGTACCTGGTGCAATACAATGTTGAAATCTATAGGAGATAAAATAACCAACCAATAGTTTACATTCAAATATCTGGTTTTGCCATTGAGTACGATTTTTTTAGTAACACATTCATATTATACTGTATATGAATAGCAACATTCACTCCGACAGCCCTGGTACAGATTTATGAGCTTGTAAATGAATATATTTACATGCACTTTAATAATCATGCTATTCACAAAAACCCGGATGCAAAAATGCCAAGTATAACCATATTCCTGTTACACGAACTTGGATATTGGCCTCTGAGAAACTGTGTTAGCATATGTAGATTTCTCCACAAGTAACCCACTTATATGGTCATGTAAATCTTTAAACTGGTTACAGTTAAGGATTTCATAGACTGTGCATGTCTGTTGCACTCTGTTAAGGTGAGCATGTGTTAGCTTTGCACACACTTCTAGCAGCCACCACAAAGAAACATTTCCTGAGGCAAACACATGGCCAATTGCACAATTCCTTCTCCTGGATAAAATAATCTGAAATCATTTGTTGGCATTATATTTTCATATAATTTAAAAACCTAATATAGTACATATTTTACAACTATGTTATATAGAAAATATTTTATTAAAAACTTCAAGTATTTTCTAAACTGATGCTGTCATAATCGATTTCTGGTCAGATAAGATTAGCTGCAGATTCAGATCTGCTTTCTATTCTGGATATCAGTAAGATTGCTAAGTGAGACAATGGAGTATTGAAAGACAATGACAAACCTCTAAACCATCTATTTTACGAAAATGATCAATCTAGATGCTTTGGGCATCTATTGGGCAGGTCTTTTTTTATTGCCCTACCTTTTTGTTTTGAAAAATGTCTTTTTCCATCAGACATGTACAGCAAATGACTATAAACTGGCAGCAACCATATGGCATACATTTGCTATTTTATGAAATGTGTGGAAACTTCAATTCATTTGATGCTTTATCTGTTATTTGTTCATTTTCAAATTAAATTTGCAGAATTACAATAGGCAGGAAGCAGCTCTTGATAACGTGTTAATCCATGGTAAGGCACATTCATAACAAGCCAAATTTAAAGTCACTAAATCACCTAACATATTGTACATGGAACTAATTAGGTAAACCTACAGAAAGCAGCTGTACAACACCCTACAGAATATGACCAGATTATTACTTTAAACCCTTTCCCCTGGAGTTACAAAGCAGCAGCCCTTGCCACTAAGCCACTGTAATGCCCATCTAATTGTGTTTAAAAAATATTCAGTTTTTTGCAAATATTTAAAACATCCTTCAAGGGAAAAATGAGCTTTTTTGCAACACTTATTTCTTAACAAATGAGGCATCAAAAACTATATAATTATGCAAACAATAAGCAAAAACATTATCAATAATTAGAATAAATATTAGGAGTCAGAAAGCTGAACTCTGGATCATAGAAATGAGACCAACTGAATGATTCCAACTTATTATTTATTTTGTGGTTAACAGTTTGTTATCTGTTACGCCCAGGAATACATGTCATCAAATCAAATCAAAATCAAATCAAATAGCCTTTTATTGTCAATTCACTATATGTACAGAACATACAGAAGAATTCGAAATACTGTTTCTCTCTCATCTTTGTAGTACAATAAAATATAAAAAATATATACTTTTTTTTTTTTTTTTTTTTAAGTATAACATATAAGATAAATAAAATTAGAACTTGTAAAGTAACCTAAGTACAATGTGCAATAATCATACATCTTACTTAAAGAAATCAGACCCCTTCAAACCTTTTAATCCATGCTTAAAGATTTTGAACCACATACACTTTAAAAGTAACAAAGAAAAATAACATTATAAGATGGCAAAGACTAACCTTTCATTTTGTTATTTTTCTCTCCTTAGGTCTGACTGGTTAAAGTGTCTATGACTTATGAATTTCTGCTGTGCAGCTGGCTATCCATTTTTTTTTTTTTTAACTCACCAACAAGAATGAGGAATTGTAGTTCTGAACTTCAGTGTGTGACAGAAGAACTGACAGCCCTAGAAAAACAGGTCCACCACCTTAATTCCAAGCTCTACTACAGAAAGAGAAAGTCTGCCTGCAAGAGTTCATGGCACCTCTCTCACATTCAGTACAGATTTCTTCTTTCATTGTGGGGGCTACATGACAGCAAGTGAGTTAGTAAAATCAAAGGCAGAAAGCCTGCTCCTTAACTGACAAGGTGAAAACTCCTTTAAAACCAAGTCCTTCCATGATGAACTTTGGGAATATAACTGACTCAAGGAGAGATTAAGGTCCTTGTCTCCGTTATCTACTCAACTCAACTTTAAATGAGTGACAAACAACAAGTACAAATATCTGAGCTCCCCATCTTTGTCAGCACGCTCACTGGACAGTGAGATCACTGGAGACTCCATGGCATGAAACTTGAATTTTGAGACTTTAAGAGAGCATAGACCTCATGTTTTCCTGTCCTGCACACTACAAAGAAAGCTCTATCTGTTTTCAGTAACCACAAAAACATTACTCCTTTAATATTTTACGTTCAAGTAAACAATATTCACCATCGCCAATCCAAAGAACTCAAAAAAAAAAAAATTATCTCTTGCGGCTTCTGCACACTGTCAGATGAATGCTATAGCGGCTAAGACTATGATCACCAAACACAGTACAACGTTATTTAAAGCCTGCCTTCTCCAGCAGATATACAAAAGCTCTTTCCTGCATTTTATTTCTTTACTTATTTTTAACACTACATATCACAGTACTCTTTTACATCGCCTAAAACAGTAGGTTGGCCACTCTGGCTCCTACTTAACTCTTGTAAAGCTAAATTGTTTTATTTCTGACATCACTGTTGGCTGAATTTTGTGTATAAAAAAAAGTTAGCTTTACTGGTAACATCCAAATAGCCTCAATTAAATGTCTGTGGTTGTGTGTATAAGTGTGCCGTGCAATTCACGGATGACCCGTCAAAAATTTATTCTTTTTTTTTTTTGCTTTGCACTTACTCTGGTCAGGATAGGCATGACCCAAAGACATTGAACTAAATTAAATAGATTGATGGAACTGTTAGTAACAATTTTCCAGTTCTCAGTTGTTGCATATTCTAAATTAAAAGCAATCTGTCTCCTTTAAGCAAGAGAGATCCATTCTATTACATCGATCCTATTGGCAAAAAAGTGGAAAATGTGAGAAGTGATTTGTTCCAAAGCTGGAATAAACAGTTTATACTACTTGACTGTTAAGTGGTTTAAATCAGTTATCATGGGCTCAAAGATATTTTGTAAGGTAATTTTACTTTCCTCCCTTTTGATTTGCAGAAGGGCGCCTGGAGCAAAAAAGGTAAGAAAAGTAGGGGCCAAACAAAACTGTCTTTAAAAGGGGAGCCTACCAGTGAGACAGCAGAACTCCAGTGGACATTACTGATTTGTGTAATTGGTGCGCCACAAGTTATTATTTCTAGAGAACCACATTGACAAGGGGGTCATGAGATACTAGCAGAAAGTCAGGTGAACCAACTCTGTCTCAAAAGTGGTAGCAAAAGCATCTCATATGAGACATCTGGGACCATACAGTCTACTTCAGTGGGTAGGCAGCACATGAAAACTAAGGTTATTCGGTCATTTAAATGAGAATTCAGACTAAAACGTTCAGGGATATATGAGGTCACCAGGGCGTTCAAAGGTTTATGTTATTCCAGAAATGAATCCTTTCTTTGTTTTAGAGCAGGGGTCCTCAATCATGGTCCTGGAGGGCTGCAGTGTCTGCAGGTTTTTGCTCCAACCCATTTGCTTAATAACAAGCACTTATTGCTCAAGTAACACTTCTGCTTCATTTTAGTTGTCTCGCTCGTTAAGATTTTGAACACTTATTGCCTATTTTAGTCTAAACAGCTGTAGTCTCCGGTTTTTAATTGCTCCTAATTAGCAATAACATGTATATGACAAAAGAGACCAGCTTTACTCCATTTAGCTTGTTACCATTTACACCTGTGTGTATTTATCATGCACTATTGGGTTTAATTAAATACTTGGAAAGAAGGTGAAGAGAAAAAAGTGAAGGACTGAGAATTATTATCATCCATTTTAGCCTTCAAATCATTTAGATGATATCCTTAGAAAGGGGCAGAAAATCTAGGATATAAGAATGACCTGACATGGCAGAGTTAAAGCACTAACAAGCCATGAAATTAAATTATTGCCAAGGATTGCTTTCTAATTAAGCAAATGGGTTAGAACAAAAACCTGCAGCCCTCCAGGACTGTGATTGAGGACCCCTGTTTTAGAAGCTGCTCTCAGTGAGCTTCATTGCATTACTTTCTTCTCTAATAAAATCGACACTCTTGAATTTTGTAGCACTTCTTTTTCCAGGGTGGATGGTAAAGAGAGCTGTAGTCCATCATAGAATCAACAGGATTTCACCTATGTTTGAGTAGAATTCAAGACATATACCAATTATTCTCTATTTGGCAGACCTAGCAAGACTAAAATAAACTTTGTTCCTTGTTTGTTGCAATATTTTGTAGTTTTCAGTTCAACTCAGATTTTATCACATCACAAACTAAAACAGGAAATATTAATATTACTGCGTAAAAGGTTTATATCAACTGTTGGATGACCGAGGCAGTTAGCAACATCATCCTTGTGAGCAAAACTGGATGCTCTGTAGACTAACCTGACAAGAGTTAATGTGATTTCTGTCTGGTGGGTGTCTTATTTTCTAGTATGCTACTTGAGATTAATGAAACAAACATAATTATCACCATTGCTAATTTTTCAAGGCCCATCAGTTCTTATTTAAAGTTTAAAAAACGTCATTTCCATAATTTGCTAGGGATAAGGAGTAATATTAAGTCAGTCAATCTTTACTTCAAATAGTACCCTTCAAGTAACACAATATCACAAGGTGCTTTACAAAGAAAACAAGAGTAAATTGCACAATCATTGCACACAAAATTAATTTCAAGGAAATAATTTTTAAATTACCTACACACAAATCTGCAGATCTTCATACAATATATTATCACATATGAAACAAGCATGCTGCTTGCAAGGTTGGAGCTAAGCAACTTAGCACATCAACAGCACTAGGAAGAAAAAATAACTAATCACAAGCAATCAAGAGAGAGTAAACAGTGGGGATATACAATGTTGTACATTGACAGAACAGGACATTTTGTCAATCAAAAAAGCACAAAGAAGGGATATACAATGATAGAACAAGATATGTTGTCAATCAGTGTGGTTGACAGTAAAGACTAATCAATTACCTTAAGTCAGGCTACCACACTCCATCTACAGACATTGACACCAGCCATACTGAAATCCACTTTACCAGTAAGAGCTGAAAACCCAGCTTGCCACTGCCAATTATTCTGTAATCCAGAGTTACCAACTACAACATCTTGCCTTTCCACTTAGTTATTAAAACATACAATTCAGGTCAACACTTTGAAAGAAATGTCTTGACACTGGTGGTCAATCTCTATAAAAAAGCAATTAAGGATTATATTGAATTGTACATGAAAATAAAAAGCAAATTAATTGCATATATAATGTATAACATAATACAAAAACACCATAAAAATGAAAATTTCTTGCGGAGCCCATTATTTTTCTTATTGAATGGGGTGAGAGGATAAGAGTACGTCATAGCTCAGCTAGTTTGAGTTTTTTTAATGTTTTGTTTTGGTTTTAACTGTCCCACTGAGGGATACCACTTTGAAAGGGCGTTCCCATTATATTTCCTGTCTGTCTCATTACAAATGAATGCTGCACAAGTTCACAATCACAATAAACTTTAAGATTGCACTAACAACTGAGACATATATTAAAACAACATGCCTCTATATAAGGGAGGACTAACAGATAAAATTTGGGATAGTATAGACCTGGGGTGGGCAGATTCAGTCCTGGAGGGCCGCAGTGGTTGCAGGTTTTTGTTCCAACCCAGTTGCTTAATTAAAAACCAATCCTTGTCAATTATTTAATTGCATGGCTTGTTAGTGCTTTAACTCTGCCATGTCAGGTCATTCTCATATCCTAGATTTATTTTCCTTTCTAAGGATATCATCCAAATGATTTGAAGTCTAAAACAGATGAGTAATTCTCAGTGCTTCACTTTTTTCTCTTCACTTTCCTTCCAAGTATTTAATTAAACCAAATAGTGCGTGATAAATACACACAGGTGTAAATGGAAACAAGCTAAATGGAGAAATGCTGGTCTCTTTTGTCATTTGCATGGTATTGCTAATTAGGAGCAATTAAAAACCAAGAATACAGCTGTTTAAGACTAAAATAAGCAATAAGGGTTCAAAATCTTAACGAGCGAGACAACTAAAGTGAAGCTGAAGTGTTACTTGAGTAATAAGGGCTTCTTATTAAGCAATTGGGTTGGAGCAAAAACCTGCAGCCACTGCGGCCCTCCAAGACTGAATCTGCCCACCCCTGGTATAGACATAACATTTTGTAGCCAGACATACAAATAACAGCCTTGTTCAGAAGGTGCTGGGTAGAAATTCTATTCCTAACCAAAAATGCATAAAATGCTTTCAGAAATGTAAACAGTCTCTGACTAACTATTTTAATGTTAAAATAAATTCTTACACATATAATGCACAGACAAAACATTTTCTGTGAAATATGCATTTGGTTAAGCTTAATGCCTGGCTGGACCCAGCAATTTAACTCAGGATTCTGCAGCTGTAAGGCAGAAATACTAAGTGCTGCACCACTGTGTCACTCATTATATTCTCAATTTCTCACAATACAGAATACTTATTGGTCCATTGATTTTGAAGCTTACTTATTCAAGTATGCAATGGTGCCAGAATCTAACCCAAAAGCACTAGGTTTGAGGCAGGAAACAAACCTGGACAAGATGCCCTGATCAGAGGATAAGCTCTTGCACACACCCAGGGAATCAATTTAGAGTCACCAAATCAGAATAACCTAAAACCTGGAGTAAACAAAGAAACCTCATGCAAACTGAGGGAGAACGGGCAAACTCCTCAAAAAAAGTAACCAGGTTAAAATTTGAATCCAGGAGTCAAAAGAACAGAAGAAGCAGCGCCTACCAGTTTGGCACTGGGCTACAACATAAATATTGAATTATGTTTAATCCTCATTTACTTGTACTTGTTTGTCTCCTACCTATTAACCAGTTTCCAAAGCCTTACATGAGACAAATCTTAGGCTTACTGATCTATAAATAGAGTAATTCAATTTTTCTAGTTTCTTGTGAAGCTGCAGCTTTTCAGTCATCAGGTACTTCTCCCGCACTGGTGAAAGAATAAATTCACAAGTGACTTCACTTGAATGGTTTACTTTGAAAAAGGTCACATCCTCGCTTTGCCTCCCATCCTTGTAAGCAGCAATCAGTTTGGCCATCTGTGAAGGAAAATGCTACCCTCCACTTTAACATAGTTCAAGATTCTGGAAAATTCATTTTTTCTGTGCATGCACACATTCTATAGTGTTTTTTGCTATTGAAGAACAAAATAATTCATTCTGAAGCTCTTACTTTTGTTCAGTCTGTATGTAGGAGACTAAGCTTAAAACTGATTCTGTATTTCACTTATTAAATCTGCTGTTATAAGCAGCGTTCTTAATATTCCCAGCTGCAAGTAACAACTTACTAAAACACTCTGTTTAATGGCACAATTTCACCATTATTTTAATATTTGAAAAACAAGTAACTAATACCCAGAGTATAGGTTGATGGCCAAGGTTGAGTGCCTTGATTGATGAACAGCTTTTAATTATTCTAGACACTATAGTGTGGCCTTGTTATAAGTACTAAAGAGCAAGAAATGGAGTGAAAATTTTAAAAAAAAAACTGCATGACTATATAAATTTAGACGCTTATGTACAATTTATAGTAATATGCTGGAGGCCAAGAATAGCAAAAATACGAATATTGTCATAACTTGAGCCCCCTGGAAGCGGCACTGTGTCACACAAATTTCTCACAGGAAGCTCTGCTTTCAAATTCATCACATCCTGCTTTAGCTTCAGTGATTTGTTCTGACTGTTGATTCACAGCAAAGCTTCATGAAATATTAGTTCCTGCTTCTAAACTAGCTAGTGCAGCCTCTCGCCTTCAGCTTGCCAGTGGCTTTCTTAGACATGTCAGAGTGCACCCTCTGCTGTGATGACACCAAAGGCAGATTTTGACAAGTTAGTCTCATTAGTGCAAAACTGCACTGCTAAATGCTCCGATGCACAGCAGAACTTGAGACTGTAGCAACATAACCACAGACAAAGATGTAGGGAACTGAACCACAGAGCTACTGGTATAAGTGCACTTCTCAGCATGTCAGTTTTGTCTACGTGCATGTCAAACTGTCCTCTTCATGTCATATGCAATGCATATCAAGAAATGTGCTCTGAGTGAGGAGCAGAAACTGCAAGCAATGATACACTTTTTCAAGTTTGTATTCTCACCTACTGAGAAATCGGCAAAAAAATAAAGACATCTTCATCTCTGGCAATGACATATCCTCCCTGTCTATAAGTTTTCATTTTAATTTTTTTCTCCTAAAAATCTTGCATGATTGAAAGCAACTTATTGTTTTAATAATAAACTAAGACAGCTAAATACTTATCATGAAAGCAATGACTTATCATTCATAAATTTGTTATTTATCCTTTGTTCTAAAAACGGTCCAGAAATAGCAGATTTTCTTTAAATTAATGTGCCAATCTAATTTAAGCATATTACTTACATTAATCAACAAAGTGTACTCAAAGTGAAGATGTGAAACAATTTTGCAGTAACCAAAAAAAGAAAATTTAAATAGGTGAAAGACAGTAACTTTATTGTTCTTTGTGGAACTGACGTGACATTTTGATTTATCAACTAAACTGGGAAATGCTGTCAAAATAAAGATAAGAGTGGGACATGAAAGGAACAATATCCAAGACCATAAAAAGGATACATGACCAGAATGGGTGCAAATATGTAGCCATTAAAAATAAAAATAAGTCCGTTGTTCATTAATGATAGTAGACAAGCACAACACCGTTCAATGAGGTCTTGCAACCACCAAACATTTTTTTTCAATAAAATCAGCCTTCAGGTTTTGTGGATGCACTGTGACAGAGCCTTCCTCTTATACTTTCAATAAATAATCCTTTTTTCTAAGTGCAAATCTATATAAAAATTCGGTTACATGTATACCTATCTAAACCCAGCTATAATTCTGTGTATGGCATAACTAACTTTTCCATTTTATTTCTAACACACAAGGAATATAACTAATTTTCACACTCGTACACTTAAGGAATTAAATAAAATGGGTTTATAATAGGTATTAAGTCAAAAAAGTTACACTAACAATATTAAAAATATGCGAAAGAAACTTGCGATTAGATTTTAGTGACATGTATTTGGTCCATGAAGTTTAAGGCCACAAGACCAATCAATAAAAGTAATGTATGAAAATTAATTACACAAGTACATCATGGAATTGGTGCACATGTCAGGTAAGCATGTAAAAGGTGTTTTAAGCAGCCCACCCACATTCTCAAATTGGAATTTCACCTTGACGTAGCAAATCGAAAGGCCTTGTCGCATTACCTATTTGGTTTATTTTCACAAAATGCCTCAAACTGGTTTAATGAAATGTTCTCTGCAATCACATTATCAATAACTATCATTCGTTTTTTTATGTCTTCATTCCATGTGATGGAATGGCAGGTCTTGCGCCTAATGCTACCTGGACAGACTCTTATGCTTGTGACACTGAACTGGATTAAGTGGGTTTGACAGTGAATTAATCAGTGAATGGACAGACTAGATAGATTGACATATATGACAAGTACCTCTCTTGAACAAACTACAGAAAAATGTAATTTTCAAAAGAAGTGGTTATATTCAAGATACAGTTAAAATAATGCACCAACTGTTTGAAAACACTCTTAGCAGTAATGGTGTGTGTCAATAAAAGACTTTGATTATTAGCTGCCATGATCCAGCTAGGCAAACAAAAAGTCTTACTTTATGCCTGCTGAATGGCTGAGGTTATATTTGAGCTCCTTTGTTTAAATACCTAAAAGCTCTGGTTCAAATAACAAAGTAATAGGGCACTAACAGAGAAACTTTTATTTATTTGGATTAAACCTCACGGGTCCCAAGCACAACCCTTAATGTGGGGAAATATCTGATGAAACCATAATTTTATACAATTACTTTGGGCTTCTTAATCTAGGGAGAACCACTGTTTTATTGAACAGACCTATGATGGTGAGAACTATAGTAAGGTGAGAACTTCATTTTCCAGGTTATACATAGCTATCTGAAGAGGACTACAAGTTACAGACAAACACCTGCTGCCCACAGGTACAAGAATGAAGAAAAGAAGGAGAACAAGATAGCACATCTAACACTGAAGTGCACAGGCTTGTTTTGAAGACAAGACACTGATAAGATACACACAGGAAGATGACTGTACTTGACAGCTGGATCAAAGCATAGAATAAAACAGTAAAAAACACCACTAAAACAAACAATGTGTCAACTGAACTAAACCAGGCTGAAAAAGCACAAGGTCACTACTGTCCTGGTAGGTAACAAAACAAACAATGGGGCATTGGCTAAATCTAAAGGACAACACTTCTGCTGCTCAGTGAGATATGGATGCCCCACGGTAATCAATGAAACACCTCACAGTTACCGGTCAGAGAAAAATGGCTAGCCTAGTGGAACAACTGGTGAGATGGTTAGCTAAAAAGGAATCATACTTAACATGAAGATTATTCCAAAAAACAAAAAGATGGCTTTGCTTTGAAATAAATAAGGTGAATTGGATCCCAAGAGACCTTTTCTCAACATTTTACTCTATACAAAAATATTGATTTATTCTGCTTTCTGTTTTGAAGTGGCACCTTTCCTCCTGTTTTCTCCAAATAAATCCAAAGCAGTAACAGGAACGGCCAAAACTGCACGTGCATGTCATACCATTGCATACAGTACATAGCAAAATGTTCAAGGCGTGGTAAGGATTGCTGATGGTCTCACCGACATGCAAAAATTCAACTGTCCCAAACAAAAGAATTAAAAAAAAAATAACATGAAAGGCAAAGAGATGTTGACAATAATAATTAAAAAATAAACATTCACAATTCTGTACGCACTACCAGTGTAGAGGCCAAAACTCCACTTATCAGTAAACGCCTTAAATAGGAAACACACCACTGGTTCAGTCAACATCAGTATAATCTTACAACCTGCCCAGCAAACAAATTAATTTCTGTTGCTTTTAATGTAAGGAGATTTGAACAGTAAAGGGGAGCCTTGTACTTTGTATTTTGTACTATGTACGTAAAATGCATTTTTATAAAATAAAAAATGTTTGCTAATGTGCATGAAAGTAAACAATCTCGAATTATTAGTAATGTTATTAAACCTCCGAAATTGTTTACGATGTAAAGATATGCAAAATTTCCACTTTACGCGTAAACCAATGCAACACCGGTAGATATCAACATGTGTAACAAAAAAAAGCCATAAAAGATTATATTTTAATAAAAAAATGTATACAAAACATGCACTAATCTTCATCTCCCCCAACTTATCAGCAGGAAGTCAAAGGTTCTGCCCACACATTTTTCTCCTGCATATCCTGCGGCTGCCCTCAACAGTATCACACTGCAGAACATGATGGAAGATGGCTGTAGAAAAAGAAACTACATTTCTACACACAAAGAACTAACACACGGCAGGAGTAAAAACTCTGGCAGATGAATTTACAAACTGGAAGATTTTTCCACATTCTCAAGCTGTTGAATGCAGAACTGAAAATCCATGTAAGACAGGCAGCTGGGCAGGTAGATAGAACTGGCGTAGGTAGTGTAGGCTAGGGATCTGCACTGGCAATCGGAAGGTTGCTGGTTCGAATCCCGTAAACGTCAAATGAGACTGTGCTCTGTTGGGCCCTTCAGCAAGGCCCTTAACCTGCAACTGCTGAGCACTTTGAGTAGTGAGAAAAGCGCTATATAAATGCAAAGAATTATTAACTTTATTTGCCCCAAGGGGGAAATTTGGCCTTTTACAGAAGCTCAATAAATATATAAATATATTCTAGCAACACAATGTACACAAAAATTACTAAAAATAATGAAAATATTTGACTTGGCAGTTAAAGTAAGACATTATGCAGGCATATTGCTGTAGGTATAAAGGAGCTCCAGTGGCATTTCTTGACACACAGTTCTATTTAATAATTCGCTGGCTGAAAGTCCTCAGTGTTGGTGTGTCATGGAGAGATGATGTGCAGCAGTGTTCACATTGGCACACAGTTTTGCTTTCATTCTCTCCTTGGCTGCTCTCTCCATGGGGTCCAGAATGAGCGACACTATAACTGAGCCTGCCTTTTTACTTAGCTTGTTGATTCAGTGGGCCCCTCTTGAAGTGAAACGCAAAGTACCTATGAAGAACTGCACTTGACATCCAACCAGAAAAAAGGGAAACGGTTTAATATAATAGAGAAAAAATATTTAAAACAAAAAGTAATTATCCTGCCAAATTTCAGACATCAATGTACTTCTGATTTGATGGAGATCTAGTTCAACATTTGTAATACAGTAAAATGAGGAAAAACTTGAAAAGAAATTAACAGAGCCCAGCACCCGTGTGGTATGGCTACTAGTAAGGACCAAAACGTAACAAATGTGCATCACGGTTATGTGGACATATGGCTGGATGATCACATTATAAGGCCTTTCCATTAGCAGCTAGAAGCAGGAGGGAAATAAGCATGGGTTGTGTTTTGTTTCCATTGCACTTTATCGAAAGGCACCTTGAAACAAACACTCAGTCTGTCAGTACGAGTGATTCTTGAGCAGTGTATGGAAACTGTGATGGTCTCCGATTAGATTAACTGTACTTCTTATTAGCACTGCTAAGTCTATACCACATTATTAATTATCCCCTATGTGAATGGCGTCTTCTTTCTTTCTCCTCTTTTATTCCGGCCTCCTCTCACTCCAATTGCCCTTCCTTTTTTCTTTTCTCGCTTCTTGGCAGTGATGACCGTCTCCTTACCCTCAGTACTATGGAAATGGGGCATCAGTGAGCTAAGCCATGCAGCTGGCAGCTCGAGACTGGTGGTCAAAGCGAGTTACCTTAACATCACTTTCAAGCTCCACTGCCGTTTTAGATGAATCTATACATTTCTTCATTTGTGATTTTTTATTTAAATTTCTTTCTTTCTTTTTCTTAACCATTCTCAGGCTTGAACACGAATTGCAATAAACGTATTTTGTGCCACACATGGCTTTCTTCAAAATGAGAGGCATTAGTGTAGGATGGACAAAGCAACAATGCCAGAGAAAGGGGTTTCAGATGTGTGTGCATTGTTTTGCTATCTGTTTTTTGGAGATCACTAACTCAGCGATGTCCTCGAACTGTTTACGTGCTAGCAGATAAAAATAGTACCTATGAAGAACAGTCGTCCACACGACCCCCCGGCATTCGCGTGTAAACACGAGGAACATGCTCAAGTGCAGCAGTAAATCACAAGGCTGAGATCCAGTTCAAGAGACCCGAGCTCGGCGGGGAGCCGATTCATCACACTCGAGCGATGAGACAATCATACCAGTGCTACGAACAATGCGCATCTGCCTGCGGTAACTTTAACTGAGGTGGAAGGCTAATCACAGCGAAACACGAAGTGCAAGTATTACAATGGGTGCCCGGAGGGACCGCTTGTAAAGTGGAGGAGTCACTGCGAGCACTCACTGCTAGGGCAACGGTCACCTCGAATGGCTCCCGTGGGGGACCACCGCGGCAACGAAAGCCCGAAAAGCAGACTGTGTTCCTTACCTCTCTTTGTTGCTGATTTTTGCAAGTAGGCGAGGATACAGGCTTATCTTTCGGCAAGGCGCCTTCTTCCACAGTGAAGTATCTACAGTGATGAAGCTGTAGCGTCGAGCAACTGCTGTCTGCCTGTCTTTCTCTCGCTCTGACCTCCAGCCTGCCAGACTCCTTACCGTAATCCTCGCAAGAGTCGCGCGTGTGCGCGCACGCTCAAGCGTAAACAGTGCCCTGCTCGCGCTGACAGTCGACGGTGTTAGGCGATTTCGTATGTTCGTGTCTTCAAAGGCTACTGTTGCTTCAGGGTACGCCGTAGTAGGTGATAAGTTAATGTTGCTGAACGTTACATGTTTTTTCATGTTTACTGATTTAACTTCATTATAAGGTCCTTGCGTGGCTGCAAATGTCTTTCCTACAATGATTAAATCCGGGGCCCGATTCTAAATTTATCTCTATGTCTTATTTTTTTCACCGTGACCCTGTAGTTGGGATATAGCTGGTTGGATAATGGACGGGTGGATAGCTCTCTTATTTTTTAAGATGGCGCAATTCAGCTACCAATCCTCACTAAAAATAGCTGTCGTATAAACACATTTGAAAAAAGCTTGTTCGGTCACCTAGCGACTTTACGTCGGCCTGGAATGAGTAAATGTGTCTCGGATCAGTTCCTGCTTGCTTTACACCTACAGCTTCTGGTTAGTTAGCCTAAGGGCCACCAGATGGTAAAAACGCATCGGTGGATTTCTGTTACAGCGTTCACATTTCATCCTCTGTTATTTCCGTTGCAGTCAATTCATGTCAGTGTTCTGCTGTGCGGCTCGATCCCACCTTGTGACAAATACTGCCAGGATAAACACAAGTTCCCAGCTATCCTGAAGTTGATAAGTGGGTTATGAAATGAAATGTAAAAATATGGAGCAGACACCGGTGCAAAAAGTAAAGCGTGTTCACTACCAATAAAAACATGCATTTGAGGCTCACCAGAATTTTCAGTATTGCCCGTGCTTTAAAAATGAGCTGTGTAGGCCTATTGTTTTAATTACTTGACATTACACCAATTTAATAAATTGTAACATTCAGTAAATACATGATAAGGAAGTCATGTTTATGTTAATGGGATTAGCGGACATTTCTGGATGGTATAGGCTTAACATGTTTGTGTTTTTACATGATAATGTTTAAGTGTGGACGTAGTCATAATTGGCCCCAGTCTCATGATGACTTAATAAGGTCTAAAGTGGACTAGTGTCTTGTCCAAGGCTTCTGAGATAAGCCTCAGGCCCCTGCCACTCTGAATTGGATTCAATAGATTTGTGGATGTTAGGTTATGTTGTAATAATGAAGGAGGCTTACACATGTTTTTTGAAGATATTAGTCTAGCTAAAACAAGGAAGATGTCTGGATTGAAAACTTGCAGCAAGAAAAGTTTTTCAGTTCCAAGACAGAGAACGACTACTTAATGATAAGGTAAGTGTTGCAGTGTAGTGTTGTTGTTGTTAGTGCCATTTTTGCCAAACCAATTCTTCTTCTTCCTTGTACTCTGTTTTTCCCACTCACAGCTGTATTAATGTATTGATTATTTTTGCATAATGAAATTCACCCTAATTTAATACCACCATTGCAATTTATTATTTCCCCCTCATAGGTAAGGCTATTCTGAGCACATCAGTCAAAATGTTATTAAACAAAACTTGCATACTCACTGTAGATTTACGTTTGTCAGTGTTCATTCATTCTTTGTTTCGATTATGGTAGACGACAAAGTCTTGTTTCAACAGAAATGAACTTGGCAATTGTATAGATCAATCAGGCCTTTTAATCAGCTTGCAAGGGCCATCCTAATGAAATGGTTACACAAAATATTCAAACAACAGACAGTGCCTCAAATACAGTATACAGTACATACGCACACATACACACTTTAAAACTCATTTAATCCAGTTCAGGGTCACTGAGGGCCAGAGCCTATCCAGCAGCACAAGTCAGGACACTGATGACACACAGATAAATATAATTTACTTCCAGGATTATATACTGTTTTAAAATAGATTTAACTTGTCTATTTGTACAGTCACATCAGTAAACTGGGTTGTTTATTTATGACTGACTGTGTTCACTCATGAGTTACAGTATGTGTTTGAACCTGTCTTGAAGTGTTGTTGGGTGATGCTTATTAGCTTTCATAAAGCAGGCTCAAAGAAATGAGCTGCATACCCATTAACTCTTTAAACTGGAATCTGTTTATTGGGCATATTGAATTCCTGCAGAAACAGGGACCTTGCAGGACTGACGCCCTTGTATTATGTTTCTTACAAGTATATACTTATGAAATAATTACTGAAATGTAATTTTGTATTGATGAAGAAAAACAATAACGAACCAAAGAGTATATATTGTAGTGCTATACTAAAAGCCATCGGGATAATGGTACAGTAGCAGCATTTCCTCTAGAGTGCTTGGACCCCAAGTTAATTAACAAGTGAGGTGCTGTCTCATCTTGTTTTAGTGGGTTTCTTCCCACAATCCACAAATGTTTACAGCAAGTCATTGTGCTGTGTGATGGACTGGCATTCCTTCTAAGTCTGCTCCCTGTCTCGTGTGACACCTGCTCTCTGTGACCTCAGTATAGATTAAGCAGATAGATAGATAGCTGGATGATTAGGTCAGGGCCACCTTCTGTATTTCATGAGTGCCAAACAAAGATATTTTGTATTAGCCCTGTGGACACTTTTTGTGACTGAAGACAGAGAAGAAAATTAAAATTAGTAAAAACCTTTTATTGATACATACCAGACAAGGGTAAAATGACAGAGAAATACAGTCCTAGGACACCGCACTTCATCTGCCTCAAGCGCAGATATACTTGCTCTTTTATACCTTTCTAGTCTCCTGATCGTTGACCACGTAAGCAATAAAAATAGCGTCCTGACTCATTTTGTATTATTCCAATTGGTAAAGTCCTTACCCTAAAGGTATATTTTTTTGTCACACACATCATTGAAAGAAAACTTCCAGAAAGTATATATGCTTTTTGTCACGTACGCAAAACACAAACAAGTTTGATCATTCTGTCCTATTTTCTGTACTTACACACATACAATTTGTTCAATTACATCATTTTATGTTTTTACAGCCCTTATTGAGGAAAGCTGGTGACACACCAATGTGTATAGCTGAGACTTTGGGTTTTGTGAGTTTAATGCACTCCTTATTTCTGCAGAGGCTTTTATCACAATTGCTTTCAATAATCAAAAGAGATTTATCTCAATGGACCACTGGCCCTGGTAGAGGTTGGACAGGTAGCAATGTGGACAGACTAACACTTCAGCTGACAGGTTACATATGGCCAGCTATCAAATGAAGTTTACTTATATTTACAACAGGAGTGAGAATGACTCCACTAGACAAACTCCTGGAAACCACAGGACTGCACAGAAACATGCCATGTGTGAATAGCATAGAGTCTTGTTCATAATCGTTTAACCCTTCCATCTACCCATAGTAAAGTTTTTTGGATGAATGGAAGCCATCCTTTTGAAAATGCTAATTTACTGCTTCACATACTTTAACATCCGTTTTGTCAAAAGAGTCATACCTGTTACAGTGGAACCTCGGTTCACGAACGTCTCGGTACACGTACAAATCGATGTACGACCAAAAAGTTCGTCAAACTTTTGCCTCGGTTCACAACCACACACTCAGTATACGAACAAGCCAGTTTCCCTTTCGGTTTGTGCGTGCCGATTACTGTATTTAAGCACGTGTTCAGCCTCTCCCTGTTCATTGTTCTCAGTCAGACGTGTGTGCTTTACCTGTGAACTCTTTGTGCTCTACAGTATTTCGTGTGCTTTTGCAGTTAACCATGACTTCTAAGCAAGTGAAGAGTGGTGAGAAAAAAGTTTTGCAGAAAATTGAAATCGAAGTAAAGAAAGAAATTATTGAAAAGTATGAGCATGGCGTTCATGTTACTGATCTTGCCGCCGAGTACAAGGAGTCAAAATCTACAATTTCGACAATTCTAAAGCAGAAAGAATCTATTAAAGCAGCTGATGTTGCAAAAGGAGTTACAGCGTTAACCAGGCAGAAGCCTCAAGTGCTGGAAGAGGTGGAAAAACTGTTGCTAGTGTGGCTGAACGAGAAGCAACTTGCAGGGGACAGCGTAAGCGAGGCGATGTTATGCGAGAAAGCCAGGAAGATTCATGGCGATTTGCTGCAAAACTACCCTTCTATGAGTGGCGAAAGTGAGGAATTTAAAGCCAGTAGAGGATGGTTTGAAAAGTTTCACAAAAGAAGTGGCATTCATAGTGTGTTAAGGCATGGAGAGGCTGCTAGTTCCGACTCTGAAGCTGCGAAAGAATTCGTGAAAAATTTCACAAAATTAGTGGAGGACAAAGGCTAAATCCCGCAACAAGTCTTCAACTGCAATGACACCGGATTGTTCTCCACCCAGTTCCTCCTCACTTCATGCCAGAACTCGACTCATGCAAGGTTAGTTTTCTTGGTGGTTTATGGTTAGTTTTTGTATTACACATTTTTCAAATGTTCATTTTTCGGTTCGTAGCGTGAATTGTTGCAATGTTACTTTTCTCTTTTTTCAAATGTTCATTTTTTTCCCTGTGCTTAAAACTCATTTAAAAAGAGTGTTTACAGCGATCGGGTTGTAAGGCTATTAGCGTGAACTCCTGCAATGTTACTTTCTTGGTTGCTTATGGTTGGCTTTTAAATAAAGTTCGGATTTGTTCAAATGTTCCTTTTTTTTTTCCCAGTGCTTAAAACTCAAAAAAAAAAAAAAATTTTACAGCGATCGGCTGCAGTATAGCTCGAACTCTTGCAATGTTAGTTTTCTCTGTTGTTCTTTTCTCAGTGTTATTCAATGTTTTTACATTTAGTTTACTATTACGCTGTGCATTCTGTGGTTTGATTAACTATATTTGTGCTTAAAAACTTCAAAAAGTACATATTTACATACAGTTCGTATGGTCTGGAACGGATTAATTGTATTTACATAGGATTGTATGGGGGAAATTGCTTTGGTTCATGACCAAATCGGTTTACGAACGAATTATGGTCGTGAACCGAGGTACCACTGTACTTTTCTAATTTGGTGCTACTATGCTGCATTAGACAAACAGATAACCACCTACAGGGGTTGCTTTGAAACTAAGAATATACAGAAAAGATAAAAACAGGAAACAAAAAAAAATTTTTTTAATAGATGTCCTAACTATTTTTCTACATTTTCCTCCAATCAATCAACACCTAATGCAGATATATTTTTCTGTATTCCCACAGTTGCATATTCCATCACAATTACAACACATGCTCTCCATGGCATCTTTCAGCTCATTTTTGCTTATAAATTTGTTCTCCACTAGTATTTATTTCAGCATTAAAGTAAGTTGGCTCATATCTGGATGACACTCTTCCTTCACTGAATTAGTATCACCATTTTATGACACCATCTGTTTATGATCTAATTATCTTTAGTACACAGATGTGCACTAATTCACAATGAATACTAGGTCAGTTAGTCTTTCAGATGGGAGAGCTAATCGCTATAGGCATCACCAGTATGGGCAGACTTTATCATCAACTTTATTTTATATAACACCTTTGCCAGCATACATTATCACAAGATACTATTTAGCATGAAAGATTGCAATTCAAAGGAAAAAGGTAACTGCATAATAAAAGATAACTGAATACATTTTAAAGCAGAAGGAAATATACACTAGAAAAAGCTGGCAAAAGTAAAAATAAGTTGATGCTTAATAGGACTGTATTAATATTAAGAGCTGATAAACCGTACAGCAAAATCAATATCAATAAAGTCAGAGAATAAAAAAGCTGCTATTTTTGGTAGATGTATTTAACAACTGCAGCAAAGTCTGATATGCTTCTGTGTGCTGTCATTGGAAATGACTGGCTTTGTTGGCTTAATGTTTGAGGAATCTTTATATAAGAATGATACTGTGGTTAATATTATTATTATGCTTCCAGGCCTGCATAACTCACACTAATCATGTGTTCCTGTCTACTTTAAATTTTATTATTTCATTTCTTACTTGACGCCTCAGCAGTTAGTGCTATAGCCCCATAGCTCCATGGAATCAGATACAGTTCCCAAGCTACTTGTATATTTTCCTTGTGTTCTCACAGGTTTGCTCAGGGTAGTCTGATGTCCAGTCACATCCCTAATATTTGTAGGTTAACAGCAACAACATTTATTTACTGTTTATAGCACCTTCCAACACTAAGTATAATTCAAGATGCTTTACAAATGATATTAAGTGGAAACAAAGAAAAACAAAATAGTCAAATAAACAATTGTACTAAGGGTTGAATAGTCAGTGGGGAAAGGAATAAAATCCAGAGGAGAAAAAACCTCTGGGGTTTGTGATCAAAAACGCATGCAGGCCCTACTGGGCATTCTATTATATATCTAAGATACAAAAAAAAAAGAATGAAAGAGGGAGTCAGCCTGTGCAGATGAATTCATGGACAGGGCCTCAATATTCTTTTCTTTCATCAGAAGGTGGTGGCACAGAACCACTACCAGATCTCAAAAAGAGAAACAAAAGACAAACAATGTGATTAGTCACAAATTTAACAAAAAGCAGATTGAAAAAGGAAGTTTTAGGATGCAATTTAAACAGCCCTACTGTGCTGGCCTGGTATATTTGTACCGTTCAATTATTCCATATTTTTTGAGCATAGAAACTAAGAGCAGTCTCTCCACTTTTTTAGGATTTACACTTAGAATAGCAGAAATAGCTAACTTGAGGATTTAAGGTTACAAATGGCAATGTAAGGGGACAAACATTCAGAGAGAAATGAAGGTGCAAGATTATCCAAAGCAGTATGAACAATTAGCAGTATTTTAAAATTGATTCTGAAAGACACAGGCTGCTGGTGTACAGATGCTAATACTGGTGCAATATGGTCAGATTTCTTCTTTTTGTTTAGGATTCTTGCAGGTGCAATGTGAACCAACTATAACAGAATTAAATCTTTTTTAGGCAGACATGTTAGGATTTCATTGCAGTAATCTAAACAGCTAAGGGGGGGGGGGGGGGGGGGGTTGGGAGCTTGCACTAATTACTGCGTGTTGCCGCACCCACCACATGACGAACCATCCGGATTGGGATCTGAGTGCAGCTGTGCAATGGGTGACACCACAGAACCACACTGAACAGTGAGGTTTTTTTTACACTGGCTGAAGTGCCAATCCTACCACCAGCCTCACAAGTTTTCCCTGTAAGATGAAGGACCTGCTTACAGGGCTGGATGCAGATTAACATCATAAGGTAATCTTAAAAAAATAGAATAAAAGAACTTTATAGGCATGTATCAATTTTTTTGCATCATCTAAAGACTTTAAGGACTGAACATGTACTATATTTCTTAAATGAAAAAATGCTGTTTTTGTGACATTTTTTAAAATTAGGTTTTGAATCTAAAATAACTCTTAAGATTTTTCACCTCAGATTTTCTATTTATTTCTAGTTTTTCTAATTAAAATAAAATCTACACTTTTTCTATTGTGGCCAACAACAAGTACTATAGTTCAGTTTTCTCTATTAAATCTATGAAAATGACAAGTTAGCCACTGCAGAGTGCTGTTCAGGCAATCTGTCAGACAGTCTAGTTCCTCAGGCTCACCTGGGACTATGAGAGGTTAGGTTACTATACAAATCTCAAACGGCCTGGTGTAAGTGAGCATGCATGCTTGACCTAGCTCTTATCTTACTTTTAGAAATAGCTTTGGGATTAAAAAAAAGAGGATTTAGAAGTTGATGGTTTGGATCTTACTCACTAATTCATAACTTTCCTTTAATTCAGTTTGTATTCTGCCTGACTTTACTAAGAATTAAAATATCCATTCAATAGATTGAGTATAAAAGCAATGACTACGTAATTCTAAATCCTTCTAACACTGAAACACTGAATTTTGCCATACATCAAATATACAGAATGGTTATGCAAAAATTTTTTTTCATAAATGATCTATATTTGTCTATAGGAGTCATTTCTCATAGTGACAGATACAGCAAGAAGTATGTTTCACATTCTCATTTGGTGACACAGGTGTTTTAATGTTTGCACTTTGAAGGTGTTTGTTTCAATTTTTATGGATTATTACAGCAAAATGATCACTTATATGTGTTTATATGTTTTGTATGGTTAATATTCTAACTTTTTAGTTAACAAATACTTTTTCTAGCTCTCTTTATCCAGAATCTAATGTGCTTAATATCACTGACTTTACTGTACAGTTTTTTTGTCTTTCACAGCTGTAGTAACTGGGGTTTTAGGATCAAAAAAGCCTGCTGCCATCTTATTTATTGTATCGTACCCTTACATTTAGAGACCACTAAAGGCCCATATAATTACAACGCTTTACAATGTGTTAGTGAGGTCTCTGGTGACTGCACTAAACAAGAGTAAAGGTTGAATGATGTTGTTCACCTATAGTGTTGTGATTTTGGAAGCACCGACTCAAAAATGGGCTGGAAACATCAAAACAGGTCTGAAAACTAAAGGTAGTCCTAAAAACTCAAAAATCCCAGAATCACAGACGAAAGTGATATGTTAGTTGGTGATTTGCCTTTGCCTATAGCATATTCCTGTTTTTCTAAACCACGTTTATGAATATCTTACTTCAGTATTGTGCTTTACTACTAATCACTATGAAGAATGAAAACCTAGACATGTACAGTATTTACTGTAGTTACACATGCATTTTTATTTTACAATGGTCAGAATGGGCATTTGAAAAGCATAAACATGTTTTTGTGCTGTAATGGCAATGTTATTAATGTTCACAGTTTGATGTGTTAGGAGAATAACTGTAAAAAAATATGTATTAGCATTTAGTGGTCTACAGAGGCTAAATCATCCAGTCAGTGTGTAAAATAAATGCAGGTCAGATGAATAAAGTAACACTTTCGTCAGTAACTGTTTTGTCTTGGTATAGTAATATATATTGCTGTACTTTCCCCTATTGTATTACTAATTTGTAGCCTTAGAATGCCTAATCTCACAGACTTACCACTGTTTATAAGGTACTATTGTATATAACTTATCCCCACCTTCCCTTCTATATCTATAACCTCAGGCAATTAGATGTAGTAAAAAGACAAGCAGAAGTTAAGTTACACATAAAATAATGTATTATTGATAATATTAAGAAATAATAACAAAATGCAAAGTATATTTGAATATTGGCAACCATACAACCTGATTAAATGATGATATGTAGTTCAGGCGGCACACAGACTTGTAGGTACTTAAATGTCTCTAGTTAAGGCATCATTGATGCTCAGCTTTCAGCCACATGTCTTTCAGCCACATGTCTGTTCAAAATGGCTGCTGAGCTGTGCTCTTCATTGTGTTGTCTTCATCACAGGTTAGCAAGAGAGATGCTTCTTTCAGATGTTGGTTAGTAAGAGAGACATACAAAACATTTATCAAGTTATATGTAAAATCTCACATCACAACACTCCACCCCAATGAATGTTTTGTACAATGTCTTTATAAGCAGTCTTAATTGTTTAAAGAGTCTGTTGCATAATTTGTGCTTTGATTTGCAGTATTTGCTGTCCCAGTGTTAAAAGTTGTCCGTGACCATTTGTCCATTACATATCTTCTTTATTTCAAAGACAATCTGAAGAACTTGGATGCGCTTCTGATGACTTGTATCTGCTCTGGCTTGCTTCAACTGTTTATTTAGCTTTCTGCAGTCTTTATATGTCATCAGATCTGGTGGTTCAAAATGAGACAAGTCCACACCTTCCACTAAACTAACCGTACTGCAATTTAAGTCTAATGTGAATTCCTAAAACTGACATTTGTTCTTTACTGGTTTTGTGTCTAACTGTTAATTAGACCCCTGTCCCAAACTATCTGCTTAAGCATATGCAGCTGTACAATTAATATCAAAATTTGAAAGGTAACATGCCACAGGTGCCAGTACAACCACTTCTGCCCAAGTGAGAGCACATGTGCCACTGCATAAACTGTTCACAAACCAACCTTTGTGGCTCCTCTTCACACATTTGGGGTTGACTTAGTTGCCTCTTGTGCTTTCCTACCCATGGTGCAACTCTTGACTGCCATCAGCCTTTACCAGTATAGGCTGGCATCACCACCATGAGAAATCACAGCTATGCAACTCATCATTCCCCCTGTAGGCCACCCCTAGAGTTGTTTGCTCACCATATGCATACTCATTGTGCTAAACACCTCGGTTCAGAATTGGCCCACTGGTCCTCTGCTTGCACCACAGCTGACAACCTCAACAGGGCTTCCAAATTTTCCCAATTAGACTATACCTAAACATCGGAGCCCATATGACTTGCAAATGTACCAGCTGCACCTGCTTTCCTGAAAAGTTCACCAGTTTGCTCAGTATACTGCTCTTTAATAATAGTACTAATTATATTAATTATCCCATTTAATTAATTAATACCCAGAATATATACTTTATGAGCCCAAAATTAATCCTCTTATTTTGGCATTCCTAACTGGTTTGTTCAGTTTCCACCCCTTGGAATATAAATTTTCTGCAGTAATGAACAAACCTTTCCTTTTAAACTATAGCTATTCTGACTAGTCCTATTATTATGTGACTTGTGGACTTGTTACTCACTTAAACCCCAGTAAGTGTCTTTTTCTTGCTGTCTCTTCAGTTCTTGTTCTTGTCTTTGTCTTTAGTCTTTGCCTTTGGTCTTTTCTGCTGTTTATCCATTCTGCTATGTAGGCAGGTCTGCAAAATGGAAGGTGACAAAGCAGTTTCTGTCCATCTCACCTTTTTGGTTGTTTAAACCTGGTGCCAAAACTCAAACTTTGCTTCCAGGCATTCATTGGAACAGCTTGGCCACACTGCCACTCTGCTCCAATGTGCTAGTGGTAACCCAATCTCCTGCACGGATTTTACTCTGCTAATTGCCTTCACAAACCCAAAGTCCGTAAAACCTCAAATAACAGAAGTTGCACTATTACAAAAGGCTAGAAAATTGAAACAGAAATAACTATTTTCCCTTTCCTGTGTCTTCCTGTGCTACCCTTCTATTTTTTTCATTGCCTGTGTGTCCTCTTTTTTATTTTATTGTATGGTAACTGCTACCTGAAAGTGTGGACTAAAACCTCTCCAAAATCCGAGTTCTAAATCCAGCATCTCTCCTAAAACTGACCTGTGTTCTTTACTAAAGACCAGCTCACTTCTCTCCATTTATTACGTGGAGTTCCATAGGCTGTCTTTTTAAACAACTGGTCAGTCAGGTTTCGAATTACTGAACCGAAGTGTGTGTGCTTTTTAATTACTGCTGGCCCCAGCACAGCTGTTAGGACTTTCACACCCCTGTGCATTCCTGGCTTGCTGCCTGAGCTTGGAAACCTTCCTGCTGCACCATCCCCCATCCTTTGTTCTTTGGCTTGTCCTGTTTCATTCAAACCAAATCCTAAACTAGTGCACCAACTCAGCCATCCTTGCATTAGCACTTTTAGACCTTTCACACACAAACACTTGAATTCCCTTAATTTCCATTGTTCTTTGTTTTAATTCCACACTTTCTTTACTCAGTATCCTTATGCCATTATCCAGTTCATGCCCTCTAGTCAACAACTGCCATTCACACTCACCAGCTTCTCTGCCTTCTATCTGATTTCTTTGTCCCAAATCAAATTTCAGTGCAGCACTGGTTACCTTTCTTAACAGTGGTGAAATATCTATCGGTGTAGCATGTTCTTTAACTACTGGACAGACCTCAGAATCACCTTGAGATTGTGGTGCAGTGGAAAATAATAATGGAAGAAAACATCCTTGCTATTTTCCCTTCCTTTCATCTCTATCCTTTTCCTCACACTCACATTCCCACTATTTTCTGAGCACCCATCTGTCTCAGGTAAGTCACTCACCCATGTTTTAGGGTTCCAGTAAGATCCCATTACTATTGCCCTAACTTTCACCATAGGTGGTTTTCTTTCCTTGTTTCCCCTGCTTTCTGTGCTTTCCACTTCAGCAGCGGGTGTTCTACATGCTAGCACTTCACAATTTTCACACCAGCTGTTACAGCTTTCAAAACTTTCACACATTCCATTTTCACTTTCTTTCTAATACTGGTCTTCCTTATTGCCAATGATACAAGATAGTAAACCTCTTATAACAGCAGCTGTCTTCTTTATACCTGATCTCCATTTTCTGCTTTTAATCCTTCCAGCCCCCTTCCATTTTGTGACATGCTCAGCTCAGCTTCTGCTTTCTCTACCTGCACTACAGGTTTGCATTTCCTAGCTTTGGCCTGCTTACTTCTGCCACTCCACTGGAAGATGGCTGACTTTAATATAAATTTAGGCATTTCTGAGTCTACAATTATAATCTAATACAATTTGCCACCTTCGTTATGTACATACACGTACATACACAAAGATCCTAAACGAATAAGTACCGTATGAATGACGAATGCATGTCCCATCACTCCCTAGCACTTTAACCACTTAAATGCCGTATGAATGACGCATGCATTTCTCACCACTCCGTAGCACTTTAATTAGGGACTCACTACCACCAGCACTAACAAACATGCGGGTGTCCTTTGTTGGTTATATTCCATTCAGCAACCAAACAATGTTTTACTTCCACCGCATTTGTACACCGGATGCCCTAAAATTCACATACATAAACACACATATACATCAACAGTATTTGCAAACAGGGTGCAAAACATGGTTACCCCAAAATCCTGCCGACTACGCCAATTGTTTTGTCTTGGTAGAGTAATATATATTGCTCTACTTTCTCCTATTGTGTTATTAATATGTAGCCTTAGAATGCCTAATCTCACGGACTTACCACTGTTTATAAGGTACTATTGTATATAACTTATCCCCACCTTCCCTTCTATATCTATAACCTCAGGCAATTAGATGTAGTAAAAAGACAAGCAGAAGTTAAGTTACACATAAAATAATGTATTATTGATAATATTCAGAAATAATAACAAAATGCAAAGTATATTTGAATATTGGCAACCATACAACCTGATTAAATGGTGATATGTAGTTCAGGCGGCACACAGACTTGTAGTTACTTAAATGTCTCTACTTAAGGCATCATTGGTGCTCAGCTTTCAGCCACATGTCTGTTCAAAATGGCTGCTGAGCTGTGGTCTTCATTGTGTTGTCTTCATCACAGGTTAGCAAGAGAGATGCTTCTTTCAGATGTTGGTTAGTAAGAGAGAGATACTTCTACATCATACAGGTTAGCAAGAGAGAGATTGTGAGGTTAAACACGTACATTTATAGATGTTCTGTCCAACCCCGAGAGCCAATAGGACATCATGGTACTTAAAGGCCTCTGAGACAAGCCAATTCCAAGCAACCATACCTTAGACCAATGGGGGAATACAACATCTTAAAACCTGCCACCCCCAAGACCATATGTCTTTAAGTCTTTCTTGCGGGGATAGAAATGAATTAAGCAAAGAAACACTAACCAAACCGGTTTAAGGCACATCTTCCCCCAAATCCTGTCGTAAAATTCAAACAGACCCATTCCTGAAGGGGGGGGGGGGGGGGGTGAGGGGGTGAGTAAACACTAAATTACATTGCTTGGTGGTGGAGTGCCAAACGAGTGATATGTGGCATATAAGTTGATAAATATGTTGTATGCCTTTATTGGTAAGGTTAAAGGCTCAGGAAGCTGGACAACCCATTTTTATGCCCCCAGAGTCTCGTTGATAAGGAAAGCACCATCTGGGCCAGCTTTTATGATTTGTTTCCTTTCTTTCTTGTTTATTTGGAACTACAGAAAATGCTAGACTTGGGGGGGGGGGGGCTGTGTTTACATGAGCTGTTTCTTTATTTAATGGTACACTTCTACACATTAAAGTAGCTGAACTGGGAAGGGGGTTGTGCATGAGACGTTTCACTGTTTTACTCTCCTCAGGAAGTGTCTGGGTATGTGTGTCAGGAGCTGCAGAGGGACAATAAAGGAGAATTGCAAAGTCATGCTTTCTCTCTGCTATTTTTCCATCCTGAAGAGAGCAGACAAGATGATGACCTGAAGAGAGCTGAGCAGAAATGAGTTGACCAGAAAGAACAGAGTGTAATTACAAATTGTCCTTGTAATTTAAACATATTATTAATTGTACTTAGTTAAATGTGTAACATTAACTTCTGCCTGTTCATTTACTTTATCTAACCGCCTAAAGTTATAGATGTAAAAAGGAAGTGGGGAGGAAGTGCTGAACTACAGTACCTGACAGTGTAAGTGTATGGGATTTAAGACATTTTCTATTAAGGTCTACACAATCAAGAGTATAAAGAGAAACAAGATAAAACAAACTTGATATCCCACAAGGAATAATTCAGGTTAGTGTGCTGCTACTTAGACAGGAAGGAAACATGTGTGTTGCTTTTGTGCATCTGGGACTGCTCTTCATATGGAGAGGACTATCATTAGCGTACAAGTAGAATGTAATACCATGCTAGTGCATCAAGTATTGACACTGCGCAAAACTGAACAGGGCACCAGTCTCTAAGGGAGACTACATTAGGGAGGATACAGACAGCTATATTTGCCACCAACTAAAATTGGTTGTAGGATGTTTCAGTAGTCAGGCACCGTTCTTCATGCATTTCAAGATAGTTCTGTGAACATAATTAAGAAAGTTACAAATAAAAATCACAGTGGAAGTACCAGCATTTGTAGGAAGGAAGAGATCATTCACCATTTAAACAAACTGAATCCACTCATAATCCCCGTCTAGAATCAAAAGTTTCATACAATTTTCTTCTATCTTTCTTCCGTCTGTAAACAGGAAGTAGAGGTCATCTAAGCAGCAAATGGCAAAGTTAGGTAAGTAAGATGAAGAGAAACAAATCATTCTAGAGTTATATTAAACCAGACAATACATGAAAGTTATACATAAATGTAATGCATTTGATTATTCTGTACAGAAACAACTTTTATAATCTTTTGGGCAGCAGTGACCAAGCCAAATAGAAGTGACAGAAAGACTTTGTATATGACAGACTAAGTAATACCAGCAAAATAAGATCAGAGAAGATAAAAAAGTAGAGGATCCAGACAGACAGAAGGTAATTGATCTGGAATGAGAGAGAAGATCTAAGCCTTCAAATACATACAGATTAGTTGACAAGTGTCAAAGCAGTGGAAGGACAAGAGAGGACAGTGTTAAACTTACATTGAAGCCAGAAGGCAAATAATGGCAATTTAAAAGATATTAGGAAAAGAAGGATTTTACCCTGACTGCAACTAACATTTGTCTGTACTGAAAGTTATGAAGACCAAATTTCTTTATGAACAGAGAGAAAAGCCAAGCAAAATGACACATTCTATTGGCTAACTAAAAAGATTACAATATGCAAGCTTTCGAGGCAACTCAGGCCCCTTCTTCAGACAAGATCATCTTGCCTGAAGAAGGGGCCTGAGTTGCCTCGAAAGCTTGCATATTGTAATCTTGCCTGAAGAAGGGGCCTGAGTTGCCTCGAAAGCTTGCATATTGTAATCTTTTTAGTTAAGCCAAGCAAAATGACACCTTTTATTGGCTTTCTCTACATTCATAATGGCTAACACGGTACAACACCCAGATAAAAATGTATTTCTTTATTTTCATGGCAGCCTGTGACAAACTTGTAGTTGTGCAATGTACCTAAGTACAAAGCAGTTTTTGTCTCAGTAGTCAGATATGCGTTAGTTGAAATCTAAAGCTGGAAAACATTCTCATCTCATCAGTAGACTGGAAGATAGGAGGAAGAGTGGAAGAACAGGCTGAAAAGATGCAGACATTCAGGACTCTTTTGAGGAGATAAGCAATAGTAATATATGAGTAGTAGGTAGCAAGTGCTTTATGAAATTTTAGAGAAGAAGTGGTCTGAGATTGTGAAATAAGCTAAGATGTTACGAAGATGAATTCCCTGAGAAACAAGAAGACCTTATGATTAGGAGTGAACCAACTAAGTGAGTTAAAATGAGATTGTTGCAAGAGGGTTGTCAGTATCAATATTGAAGTCACCAAAGAAAACTTTTTGTCCTAGTGTAAACAAAGTAAGAAGCTCTTATGTAAAAGAAAAGGTGTAAACAGGGTTCAGGAAATAAATTTTAAAAAATATTGTCATGAAATAACTTTTTTTTCACATTTTGCCAGAATTCAAACACACACCAGTATGTTTAACCAACATTAATACAAGTTACACATGGGATAAATTAAAAGAGGAGGGAGGACCTCGCAGCTTCTCAATTCATACAGTATAAGTGGAACATCAAACCATATTTGAGTATACGTATGAACATAAAATGTAACAAGTTTCATAAACTAGGAGAAAAGTCAGTTCATCATTCCTTTTTGGTTAGCTAATAAGCTATGTTGTCCCAATATATCATACAGATTCTTTCTAATATTTGTTATGTTTTCTGTCATAGGCATACAACTCAGTTGTTTGTTTCACATCCTCAGAACCGTTTGCAAGAAAAAAATGATTAACACAGTTGTTGTTAATTTCCATTGGTGTCCTTAGTAGTGAGAACAGTGATGTAACAATTTTACAAATGCACTTGAGAATTTTTAATACTTTGATTAGGTTCCCACACAGTGTTCTCTGCTGACGAGTAAAGAGATTTAATTCTCTCAGCTTGTCAGAGTAAGACATGCCTTTTAGTCATATCACTGTCTTGCTTGCTTCTAAACAGCTTCTTTAGCTTCACTATATTTATATGTATTGGCTATTCCTCTCACCACTTCACCACCTAATAGCTAAAGTGTGCTGAGTGTACTGGCAAAAAAATGGCTGCTGTCATATCATCCAGGTGGATGCAGCACATTGGTGGTGGTTGAAGTGGCTCGCTACACACTCTTATGCACTTTGAGCAGTGAGAAAAGTGCTATATAAAAATGTAAAGAATTATTTTCATTAATACCATGACTACCAGAATTACACACAGTTTGCAATAAAATGTAAAATGTTCATTTTCCCTTTTATTTCTTTTTTATCATCCCTTTACTTAGGAAATATAACATAATAACAAAGCATAACTCACTCAGCCAAATGAAAATAACATAGCTATTCAAGACAATCCAGTAAACCTGGCACTTAAACCTCAATTGACAAAGAGAGCTGCACAACTAGAGAGGCTTGTCTAAAATGGTTCTTTATATAGGATAAAAACGGCAAAGAAAATAAAAAAAGGTTCAGCACAGACCTGGCATGTTTACTTTGCAATTATACCAACAAGTTAATGCTATGTTCTGAAGATATTCTGAACAGATCCACATAAAGGGAAATAGATTTTTTTAAAAGTTAGAGATAATATTACAACATCACTTTACTTGGGATTCTTCCATTTGAGCAAAATAAGTCTATGTGCAAATAGTGTCAAGTACGACATTAGAACCAATTTATCAAAGCATAATTTACTCCCATCTAGTATTACTGGAAAAGTTACTGTTAAGGTGTTAGGTATGATTTTAAATCCAAGACTGTCTGAGAGATATGCAAATATTTTTGGCCAATATGGTTAGTATAGAGCATTTGTAAAATATGTGACCTAGCCATACATTATGCCTTTTTGTGGTTATTGTTCAGCCAGAAGGTGGAATTTGGCAGAATTTTAGAAACAAGGACTGGGGGTTGAAACACAGACAAGAAAACAGACATAGTTCATCACCAGAAAGTCAAATAATAATGCCAAAGACACCAAAACCAAAACAAAACCCCAAATAGTTATTGAGAATATTCAGAATAGTTAAGGTGCTGAAGGCACCTTATAATCATAAATGCTATTAATGGTGTCATATAACATTGCTGCTGCTGCTGCTGTGCCACGTGATCAGCATCTCGTGCGGCGCTTTGAACGTTTAAAAGCCTGTACAGCAGCTGTCCGTTTGTCTTACTGCCTTGACTCTCTTCTCCCCCAGACATCCTCAAACACTATTCGATCTCTTTTTGCTGTTCCGTTATTTCACTGAGTAATATTTTCTGGGTTTTTTTGCGCTAATGTCATCTTGACTATCATTTTTTTGTGACTTTTGAATTTTCGTACTTCCATTATCTCTAACCTGCTCTGCATGTGTATCATGTCAATGTTTTTGAATTCTTTACGACATTCTACTGTCATCTATTCTTCGTCTTTTGTCGGGAGTGGTTAAATCTCTTGGCACAAAGACTAGTCTCGCGGGACGTGAAAGTGTCTTTTGTCTTTCTGAGAAAGTCACGTCTCGTCTCCCTGAACAGGTCTTTTCTCGTCCCAAGTTTTTTTTATATAATAGAGAGATATGCCTGTTCCCACTACCAATTCACTCTTCTTGCCAATTTACTAAAGACATGTTTAATTTTTATATTTATAAAGCACAGTCTCTGCTTGTTTATTGTTTGTGCATAAACACATGAAAACTAATACATAAAAATCACAATAAAACATAAAATACAGTCCATAAACTCAGACCATTACATAACAAATTTATATTTAATAGTTTCTACAATATAGCTTAACATTTTATTTGCTTCTGCACTTTTTCAAGATGATGCAAATGTTGCATCTGCATAAACCCTATATCCTCTTCAGATTTGCCTCCTGTAAGTCAGCTTCACCCTTTTGTATTTATATACATTGTATGGTTTTCAAGAGTTCACCCCATTTTGAATATTGCCTGGGTTATTTTGAATTGTTTTTGCTGGCTTCTTCAAATTTGTTGTATGTAAAACTTTGGTGTCACCTTCAAATTTCACAAATGTATTAACTAATTTGCAGTGAGTGCCATTAAAATAAATGGCACTGAAGGACTCCACTGATGATCTCACTCATCTGCAGCATTCTGTGCTTATCTCTACTTGTTGTCTCCAGCCAATTCTGTAAGTTAACTCTGTTGCCAGTAGTTTCCAGTTTAAGAGTTAATATTCAGTGTGGAACTGTATTAAAAGCATTATAAAAGTCTAAATAAACTATGCAATATGCTTTACTTTTTTCTACTACTGTATTTGCCATTTCAATTTATTGATCTATGCTGGCTGTTATTTAGTACATTATTTTTACATAAGTAAGTGTTGCATTTTGTTTCGTGTTGGAATACGTCTGCCATGTTTTTTAAGTAGGGTCTTTCACTTTGTGTAGAACTATCAACAAGGTAACAGAACATTACCTGCCATTTAGAAAGCATGCATATTCCTGGATGTAAGGAACACTGTATACTGTATATACTGACTCCATATTTCTGCATCATTGAGTTTCATTGTTTGCCTTCAGATTCAAACAGCTTTCCATCTCCTGTTCCCAAGGAACTTTTCCTACTTTATTAATGCTATTTTTAAGCTTTCAATAGATCTGATATCTCTTCACCTAGAATTCCTGGTTACTGCTTCTGGAACGTCTGTTACTGTACAACCACAGCACAAGGCTGAAGATGCTTCTAGGATTTCTTATCTAATCCCATAGATTAGCCTCTGACCTCAGTTTTGAATGCTGCCTTTTGCATATCACTGCATTTCAGAATGACTACTGCACTTCACGCTTATCTTCATAGACCCATTGTAAAATAATTTACTGCACGTTGTATGTCTTGAAGATATGACTGGTATGTAAATGAAAAAGAGAAAGTAAAATGGTAAAAAAAAAAAGACAGACAAGAAAACGGCAGAAGAGGTGCCATTTAATACCCTGTTAGTTGATCAGATTATTAAATTGTCAAAAATATTTCAGTAATTTGGATATGATTAACCAAACCAGTATTTTATACATCAGTTTTAGTAGTGAGTATAAATGCAAAGCATATTTAAAAACATACAAAACAAAAGGTGTTAAAATAGTGCATGAAAAATACAGAACCATAAGGTCACAGGTTTCAGGCAAGTTTTTGAAAGTAGCTTTGTAGTACTAGGGTGTTGTACCGTGTTAGCCATTATGAATGTAGAGAAAAGCCAAGCAAAATGACACCTTTTATTGGCTAACTAGAAAGATTACAATATGCAAGCTTTCGAGGCAACTCAGGCCCCTTCTTCAGGCAAGATGTAATACAGAAACTGAAGTTTCCTATGTTTATATACACACTCTAGGACAAGAAACAACATTGGTAAATCTTTAAATGAGAGATTTTGTATGTAAAAAATTAATAGATGAATGAATCTATAAATTTTTTACATACAAAATCTCTCATTTAAAGATTTACCAATGTTGTTTCTTGTCCTAGAGTGTGTATATAAACATAGGAAACTTCAGTTTCTGTATTACATCTTGCCTGAAGAAGGGGCCTGAGTTGCCTCAAAAGCTTGCATATTGTAATCTTTCTAGTTAGCCAATAAAAGGTGTCATTTTGCTTGGCTTTTCTCTGAAAGTAGCTTTGAAAGTCATAGTTTTCTAAAATGTTACAAACACATTTAATTCAAGTAGCATATTTCATGAAATATGAAGAATCTATTTAGAGTGGCAAATTGATAATTGTTTTAGTGATTTCTGTGTTAAAAAAATCACTGATTTAAAATGTTTAATTTTTTTTTTGATTTATTTGCATACTTCATTTTACATACAGTACATTACAAGCATTTCACATCTTTTCAGCCTTATTTATGGCTTGCATGTAATATCTGTACATGATCTCAATTTCTAGATGTTTTTTAAAACCATGTTGATTGTTGCTTTGTGATATACTATATGTAGCATGTGGGAACAGTGGTGATATGAATCCTGTTTGCCAACTTAACACTACATTGCCAGCTGTGGTTATTAGGATGTACTTCCTATAACTAGAAATGCTTTAATAAATCATTGTACATTTATACACTGTGTGTGTATATATATATATACAGTGGTGTGAAAAACTATTTGCCCCCTTCCTGATTTCTTATTCTTTTCCATGTTTGTCACACAAAATGTTTCTGATCATCAAACACATTTAACCATTAGTCAAATATAACACAAGTAAACACAAAATGCAGTTTTTAAATGATGGTTTTTATTATTTAGGGAGAAAAAAAATCCAAACCTACATGGCCCTGTGTGAAAAAGTAATTGCCCCCTTGTTAAAAAATAACCTAACTGTGGTGTATCACACCTGAGTTCAATTTCCGTAGCCACCCCCAGGCCTGATTACTGCCACACCTGTTTCAATCAAGAAATCACTTAAATAGGAGCTGCCTGACACAGAGAAGTAGACCAAAAGCACCTCAAAAGCTAGACATCATGCCAAGATCCAAAGAAATTCAGGAACAAATGAGAACAGAAGTAATTGAGATCTATCAGTCTGGTAAAGGTTATAAAGCCATTTCTAAAGCTTTGGGACTCCAGCGAACCACAGTGAGAGCCATTATCCACAAATGGCAAAAACATGGAACAGTGGTGAACCTTCCCAGGAGTGGCCGGCCGACCAAAATTACCCCAAGAGCGCAGAGACGACTCATCCGAGAGGTCACAAAAGACCCCAGGACAACGTCTAAAGAACTGCAGGCCTCACTTGCCTCAATTAAGGTCAGTGTTCACGACTCCACCATAAGAAAGAGACTGGGCAAAAACGGCCTCCATGGCAGATGTCCAAGACGCAAACCACTGTTAAGCAAAAAGAACATTAGGGCTCGTCTCAATTTTGCTAAGAAACATCTCAATGATTGCCAAGACTTTTGGGAAAATACCTTGTGGACTGATGAGACAAAAGTTGAACTTTTTGGAAGGCAAATGTCCCGTTACATCTGGCGTAAAAGGAACACAGCATTTCAGAAAAAGAACATCATACCAACAGTAAAATATGGTGGTGGTAGTGTGATGGTCTGGGGTTGTTTTGCTGCTTCAGGACCTGGAAGGCTTGCTGTGATAGATGAAACCATGAATTCTACTGTCTACCAAAAAATCCTGAAGGAGAATGTCCGGCCATCTGTTCGTCAACTCAAGCTGAAGCGATCTTGGGTGCTGCAACAGGACAATGACCCAAAACACACCAGCAAATCCACCTCTGAATGGCTGAAGAAAAACAAAATGAAGACTTTGGAGTGGCCTAGTCAAAGTCCTGACCTGAATCCAATTGAGATGCTATGGCATGACCTTAAAAAGGCGGTTCATGCTAGAAAACCCTCAAATAAAGCTGAATTACAACAATTTTGCAAAGATGAGTGGGCCAAAATTCCTCCAGAGCGCTGTAAAAGACTCATTGCAAGTTATCGCAAACGCTTGATTGCAGTTATTGCTGCTAAGGGTGGCCCAACCAGTTATTAGGTTCAGGGGGCAATTACTTTTTCACACAGGGCCATGTAGGTTTGGATTTTTTTTTCTCCCTAAATAATAAAAACCACCATTTACAAACTGCATTTTGTGTTTACTTGTGTTATATTTGACTAATGGTTAAATGTGTTTGATGATCAGAAACATTTTGTGTGACAAACATGCAAAAGAATAAGAAATCAGGAAGGGGGCAAATAGTTTTTCACACCACTGTATATATGTACATATGTATATATTGTGGCAGTTGGCCGGGACCCATCCCCGGCCAGGACGCCCCTTTGGCACTGGATCCCAGGGAGCAGCCATGGGATGCACATTATGTCCCCCAGAACACTTGGTGGCAGCCCCCCTGGGTTGCATCTAAGCCCCAATTATGTTACACTGGAGTTCATCCCTGTTGGGCTCTGTGGCCACTGCCAAGTGGAGCTGCAAGGCTTCCTGAGCCCGTGTGAGCTGTAACATAGCCTAATTAGTTACCACCTGAAGCACTTCCGGGTGGGCTATAAAAGAAGCCTGCAGCCACTAATCAAGGCGCCAGAGTCGGGAGGAGGAGGAGAACGAAGCTGCCTGCAAGGAGTGGAGGAAGAACTTGAGTAATTTGGTGTTTTGATTTTGGGTTTGTGTGGTTGTGCGGGACTGTGCTGTTACTGAGGGACATGGGAAAGACGTGTCCCCCAGCTGAAGAAAAATAAATCACTTTGTGTTAATTTTACACGTGCCTCCGTTGTCAGTCTGTGTTGGGTCAGGCGCCATTATAGCGCCTTTCACAATATATATATATTGTTTTTATTTGAAATTGTCTTTGTTATCCATTGCATTGGTAGAGTTATGTGATTAATGCCTCTGTTGTGATTCTTTATTTAACTATATCCAGATAATAAGCTTTTAATTCTGACACCACTGCTAAATATCTATTTTTATGATTTATTTGTAATCACATCTGTTGCAAAGCAGATTGTAAGGAGTGGAACATTATTTCCTATCCTGTGACATGGATGAGCAATGCTTATGTGTGCATATCAAAACTGAAAATTACAATAAACATATTCAAAACATAGCATGCATGATAAATAAAATGTACCATTTTGATAACCAGTAGTATTTAATTATTCTTCATGTTGTTTCATCACACAGCATGAGTAATGCAATATGCTGCTACATCTGTTCGAACAATAGAGGTTATCCTGCAACATAAACCCAAACCAAAAGTACTCCACACAACTCTTAATTAAAAAAAAATATATGTATCTTTTATCAGGCCTTCAGACACACCATTTCGTCTTTCACTCCTCTCTAGGTGAGTTTCACCCTTACTTCACTCCTAACTGTGATAGTACATCAGAGGAGTAGCTCACAAGAACGTCTAGGTCGGTCAGAGCTCCTGACAGGTCACCCATATTACTGGTGGAACATATGGCCCTGCCATTGTCCTTTCATTATTGTGTCCTCTTGAGCAGGGAACGTAGCACCAGTCATTTAATCTTATGCCTTCCATTATACCTGTTACATAAAATGTGACCATGATATCCTGGGTAAAAATGATATAAAAACGTCGAGGATAACTTGTGCAAATGATCTTTTTTGTGATACAGAATACTGTAAAGTAAAGATGTCAACTAACACCTTAACCAACAGACTACTGGAATGTGATTGTGCTACTCAAAAGTAGGAATGTTCTAAAATAGAAAACACACAAGTAGAAATTAAAAAGAGCTGAAAGTAAAAAACAGGCATTAAATTCCGTTACTCATAAAAAAAAGCCCAATATATTAACATTATACTTTCTTGCTATATTTCTGTCCAGATTTATACCATAATTTTAAAATTGACTACTATAAGTCAAGGCATCGACATTAAAACTGCTTTTTCGTGTATCAAGCTTCCAGGGCTTAAATCTTTGGTTGGTGTCTGTGCAGTACTTGCATGTGAGTGTGCATGAGGACCTGTCAGCCCAGGCAGTACAACCAGGATAGAGCTTATTGAACAGAATTAAGTGGATGTGGGAATTTAATATTATACTACTGTCACCTATCAGCTGTCCATTTATAAATTTCAAGATAAATTTAATATTAATATAGAGACCATGAAAATCAACCTTTTTTCAAAACTTCTTTCCCAGAATACACTGTAATGTGCTTTACAAATCACAAACATGGTTACAAGTAGCAATGAATGTAGTAGGTGCAATGACTGTAAGGATTATTATAACTGTAGAAAATATAAAAACACTTGTATCTATCAAAATCTATCAAAAACGAAAAATAACAGACTAGAAGCACTCATGCACTAAGACTGCCCTGGTGCAACTTATTTAAATGTATTACAAGAAGTCTAAACCCGTAGCCTTCTGCTTTCACACAACTACCTCTCTGATTATTTTGAGACTCTGCTTTTCCTCCCTCACAGATAGAAAGCGGAGGTTATGTTTACAGAGAGGCCAACACATAATGATGCAGGCCTAACACAAGGCAGTACAAAAATAAACCAGTAGTGATATCAAAAGAGAAGTAGGTCTATGAAGCTGATTCATTTACAAGCAGAAGTGCTGCTAAAACAATAAAACCAATCCCAAAAGGTTTATTTAATGGGTATGATTGTGAGCATATGACTTAATTTGAACACAGAACACAAAGAGCAACAAGCTCTCTATAACTCAGATGACTTCTATCCAGCTTAGCAGTACCTTTTTATTTAATTTTATTTACCTTTTTTTTTACCCCTGTGAGAAATAAACCTTGTGCATATTGCATTCTGCTTCTAGTGACGTAAACGTCAGAAACCAATCCACTGACCTCACCAACAAGCTGTTAAAGTGCAATGATGAAACTCAGTGTAGTCTACAATGGCCAGCGTTTAGGGGAAACCACAGGCTGCATATGGAAATGACAGTTTACCACATTTTTATTTTTCTACTTCAGCATTTTTCCATTTTAAACAAGTTGTAGTTTAAAAGTGAAAGAAGATTAATAAAAAAGAAAACACTGCAGAAGCAAACTTTAACTAACCTGATGTGAAAATGACCAAATGGAAGGAATTAACTGTTTTTAGTCATACTTTTGAACTTTATATATTCAGCAACAGCATCAGAAATATTTTTTTCTGTTCAATACTTCATTCCAATATTCCAAAGTAAATTTGTAACAACATTAACTTTTATTTCTCTTTAAGAAAAACCTGCACAATCTATACGTGTGTGCACATTGCATCTCTCTAAAAAAAAAGTATTCAGTAAAATAGCCACTTACGATTACACGGGTATCTTATAATGAGTTTCAAAAGATCCCATTAAACAGAACTATCACTACTCCATACATTAAATGATAAAGACTACACAAAATAAAGATTCAATTGGCTGATGAATAGGACTCCGTCCTGTATAAAAGACACACATCGCGCACTGTGAACTCTTGCTGTATGTCCTAATGCTAAATGTCACTGTCAGTCAGTACATAAACGCACTCCTCATCAGGTTTTGTTAGTATGGGGATACATCAACTGGTTTACTAGCCATCTTAAATGTTGATTTTTATTTAGAAACAGATGAAGATAGAATAAAGTTTAGAACTTTTAAAAGTCTGCCATTAACTATACTAGTATAAAAGTTGTAGGTTGTCTTGGATTGGTTAAAGATACAGTAACTTATAAAAGACCCTGAAAAAGAAAGACAGGCATAAACAACAACATTTATTTATATAGCACATTTTCATACAAAAAGTAGCTCAAAGTGCTTTACATAATGGAGAGAAGAAAAATAAAAGACAAAATAAGAAATTAAAATAAGACAACATTAATTAACATAGAAAGGAGTAAGGTCCGATGGCCAGGGTGGACAGAAAAAACAAAAAAAAACTCCAGAAGGCTGGAGAAAAAAATAAAATCTGTAGGGGTTCCAGGCCACGAGACCGCCCAGTCCCCTTTGGGCATTCTACCTAACATAAATGAAATAGTCCTCTTTGTAGTTCGGGTTTTTCACGGAGTCACTTGATGCTGATGGTCATACAGATTTCTGGCTTTTAATCCATCCATCATTGTTGGAACATCATGGTGCTTTGGATAGATGGTGGTGGCGCACGCCACCACCAACAGGACACCGGAAAAGGAAACAGAAGAGAGAGTAGGTAACAGGTAACAGGTAATTAAAGACCAAAGCTAACCAAACAAAAAGAAGACATGAAGTGTCACAGGAAGAATTTGTGAATATCCACTGCTAGGTTCAATCACTGATGCTTTGCTAGTTTTCAGATACTTGTCTTTAGAGTGTGTAAATAAAGCGGAGTGCCCAGAAAATATCCATTCCAACACAGGTGGAATATGTGGATTGTATACAGTGACCAGACCAGAGTTGAACCCTGGCTCCTCAAGCTGTTCCTACTTTAACTTGGGATTCTACTAATTTCCTGTATTTGTAATATTCACATACATTGTGGGTTCTTTTTACTTCCATATAAATGAAAGTATGGGAATGGATTTAAAATTTTGCAACAGAAGCCAGATCAGATTCTGATTCTACAATGTTCAAAACACTGAGAAAAATTGATTTTAGCATGGTGTCTATGTGTGTCTGGAAAATTAATATTGATTTTCATGTATTAAAATTACAATGTTTGTTGGAAAAGTATGCTTTTTTTGTGTTTTGTAGAGCTCCTGAATGACTATATCCCAGCAATGATTTAAGAACAAGCAATTTCCAAGACATCTGCACTGAATGCTGACTCTGTGTACAATGTTAACTTCTGACCTGTCTTCATCAAACAAGCTTCATCACGTTTTCTTGTTACAGTCTCCAGGCCTGTTGTTTTTAGTCTAGTTTGGCCTACTACTTATCACCATATCTTTGGTAAACACTTTGATCTCTGTTTAACCATAACTGCTAGAGAAATTGTTTCATTTTCAATAGATCTTTGCAGTCTGCTCCATTTAATCATGGAACCAGGGCTACTGATTTGCAAAATGTTTGCATGTGTAGTTTTTGACATGCATAACTCATTTAACCATATATGTGTGCAAACAAAGAGGCACACACACATTCATGCACTCAAAGAAATTTCCAAACAAAAATGTCTGACAGCTTGTTTGCCTTACCAGGGCATATATATGGTGCGGAGTGGTGGCTCTGAGGCTAAGGATCTGCGCTGGTATCCAGAAGGTTGCTAGTTCAAATCCCCGTCACTGCCAAAAGAGATCCGACTCTGCTGGGCCCTTGAGCAAGGCCCTTAACCTGTAATTACTCCAGGGGCGCTGTATAATTGCTGACCCTGCGCTCTGACCCCAAGGGGTATGCGAAAACTAACAAATTCCTAATACAAGAAATTGTATAAGGTGAAATAAAGAACAAAAAAAAAATATTGGGTCAGGAAGAGAAAGAAATGAACACGAACATACACACACACACCTAGATCATTAAAGGCTGATGATGACATAAATCAGTCTGTTTATGCAGCTTGTTTATTCCATTTCACCAAACGTGTTTAGCTTCAAATCATTATTTAAGTTATTTATTTGATTCAATCTCTTGTTAATTTTAATCAACATCATTAACCAACTGTAATCTGAATTTTAAATCGCATATTAATCAGATCACTAGGACAGCATTTTTTCACTTAAGAAACATAGCAAAAGTTCGACCTCTTATATCATCGAAAGATGCTGAGAAATTAATTCACGCATTTGTTTTCAGTCGGTTAGATTACTGTAACGCAATCCTCTCAGGAATACCCAAAAAAGACATAAATCATTTGCAACTAGTGCAGAATGCAGCTGCTAGAATCCTTACCAGGAAAAGAAAATCCGAACACATTTCTCCAGTTTTGATGTCACTACACTGGTTACCTGTGTCATTCAGGATTGACTTTAAAATTCTGCTTATGGTTTATAAAGCCTTAAATAATCTCGCCCCGGCTTATATATCGGAATGTCTGACACCTTATATTCCAAATCGTAACCTCAGATCCTCAACTGAGTGTCTCCTTAGAATTCCAAAAGCAAAACTTAAAAGAAGTGGTGAGGCGGCCTTCTGCTGTTATGCACCTAAAATCTGGAATAGCCTGCCAGTAGGAATTCGCCAGACTAATACAGTGGAGCACTTTAAAACACTGCTGAAAACACATTATTTTAACATGGCCTTCTCATAATTTCACTGTAATTTAATCCTGATACTCTGTATATCCAATTAATTATAATAACTATTCATGGTGGCTCTAAAATCCGTACTAACCCCTACTCTCTCTTCTGTCTCTTTTTCCGGTTTCTTTGTGGTGGCAGCCTGCGCCATCACCATCTACTCAAAGCACCATGATGTTCCAACAGTGATGGATTAAAAGCCAGAAGTCTGCATGACCATCATCATCAAGTCCTTCCGTGAGAATCCTAAATACAAAGAGGACTATTTCATTTATGTTAGGTAGAATGGCCATCGGACCTTACTCCTTTTCTATGTTAACTAATGTTGTCTTATTTTAATTTCTTACTTTGTCTTTTATTTTTCTTTTCTTCATTATGTAAAGCACCTTGAGCTACCTTTTTGTATGAAAATGTGCTATATAAATAAATGTTGTTGTTGTTACAACAAAGTACCATTCCATACTGATTTTTGAGTACTTGCATGCAAAGAATAGATCTACCGTTTTTATTAATTTGAGTTCCCAATATGACCAAGCTAACAAAAGAGATTTTTAGTATCAACTGAAATATCTCATGCGTACCTAAAGTTTTTATTTAGGACACTAAAGAACAGTCCATGTTAATAAAGTGTATCCCATCACTATCTGTGCTGCCAGATGTGCCTCTTATGCTCTTTGTTTTGTACTTGTAGGTGGCAGAGAAGATCAGTTATATTCAGAGTATCAGTGTAGTCTATGTGTTTAGTAAAATTTGAATTCACATAAATAGCCTGCTTATGAAATATTCTTCTATATACAATATATACAGGCAAGTCAAAATTATGTTAACATTTCAATGGCGGAAACAATTTATTCACAAAACATACTTCATATGTACAAGATGATTTACAAGAATGTCTCAACCTGTTCACCATCATGTTCAACGCACAAAAGCCAGCGAGTAACTACTATTTAAAGCCCGGACACACATTTCACAGGGAATAGATGATACCACAGTCCATATTCTGTCCTTCAGGTCATTGATATCACGAACATTCCTGGTACACATGCACTCCTTCACCATACCCCATAACCAGAAATCACAGGGTGTCAAATGAGGGGAGTGTGGAGGCCATGGCAATGGTCCACCACCACCTATCCATCGACTTGGAAAGGTGTGGTTGAGATAAAAATAATCCATTAGTGTTAACATAATTTTGACTCACCCTGTATACAGTTATATAAAACTGAAATATATATATATATATATATTTCTCAGCAATGTAACACAGTGATAATAAAAATAAGTAGAAATAATATATATATTATTTCTACTTATTTTTATTATCACTATATTACATTGCTTGCTTTTAATGTTTATTTTTCACTCTTGCTATTTCTTTTCATTATTGTGCTATGTAAGTACTTGAGAAGGTATTTTGTGAACTGTACCCGGGGAAGCAGTGGCAGAATTCTAGAACCCTAGAGGTGAAGCTCCTAGTTAGATGCTGATTGGTGTATTGCATCACAACAATACTACCCTAAAGTTATAATAAGTGTTACCACACCCTGTCGTTTGATACCCCACAACCAGGACACCTGTTTATCTGCGCAAAGGATATGCTCAATATTTTTCAAGTTATTTCTTTACAGTCAAGGTATACTGTATATTAATTTCCCGCATCAAAGTGTGTTTGAAAGCAGTGGTTTTCAACCTTTTTGACAAATGGACCTGTTTTAAATGTATTAACTTTTTGTGGACTGGGGCAGTTTTTAAGCCTTTTGTTTTATTGTTGTTCAATTATAGGTCCAGGGTTGAAGTGGTTTCCACCTTGGAGCTTTAGGCGGCTCGATTTAATAAAGATCAGAGGCTCTGGGCTGGGAGGCGCATTCCCTTGGAGTTTTAAGCAGATACATTTAATGATGAGTTTTGAGCAATTTCGAGGAGTGATTTGATTCTGGGTTTAATACAGGAAGAGCTCTGTAGACCTACGCCATTTCATGGAAAAGTGTTTTGCAGACCAGTAGTAGACAATAACAGCATTAATATAATGACCACACCTACCATTTTAGCACACCATCAAAAATTCTCCACAAATCAGTGCCAGGCCATGGACCAGTGAATGGGAAGCGCTATTATAAAGTGAAGCTTTTTAATTATGGGAAAAAATGCATAGCCTGCTCTTGCATTTTATAATGAATTTGAAGGGTTCTAGGGTTCCAGTATGAAAACAAAAGCACTAAAACTTACTGAATACATCAATTGTTCAAGCCAAAAGTGGTATCAAATAATTGCTTTGCATCTTGTGATTGTACACATATTGTAAAACAATGTATCCATGTCATTTTAGGAAGGAAAGAAGGCCAAACCATTGTTGTGAGACAGAGCCATTAAAAAAAAAGCAGCTGTGCACTTCACTTCGCTGTTCTTCTTTCTCCATACCAACTTTTCAGCCTCAGGGAAGCAGTGTCTTAACATATACTTTTCACTTTAAAAAGTCATCTCCATGCACTGTTATTGACATTATTCAGTGTTGATATCCAGATGTGAGTTGTAGTGTATATTCTGTTAACAACCAGACAATAATCCCACATATGACTGCTCACACTCTTTCACTCTATGGAAGCTTATTTTGTTGTATCACAATGATACTGCCTATTGCCACTCATTATCATGCACACATGAGCTTTAATGGTCTCGTGGGAGGAAGGTTAAGCATAGTGACAGGAAATGAACAGACATTGGAGGCTTACATTTAGCTTTAATTACAATGAAGTTTAGAAAGTTGAGTACAGTTGTTTTAGCATAGGCAGAGTGGTAGCAAAGAGCTGACATTCCTGCCTTACAGCACTAGGGTCTACATGGAGTTTGCACGATCTCTCCCCATACATTTATGGACTGATTGGTATCAGTGAGTGTCAGTGAATTTAATCACTCAAAGACGCTTTCCTTGGCTTTTCCCATATTCACAGCATGAGAGTCCCACCAAACCATAAATGGTTTGTGGGGCTTCAATCTGTTTCACTGTGGTTTGGCTCTGATACACTCTCTGCCTTTTTCACTTCCTCAGTATTTTTTTATTATGCTATGCAATGGATTGTGCATAATGGTGAGTGCAGATTGGCCCAATGAACTTAGTATTGGTGTACAGGTGCCTTGGCCCTTTTAAAAACCTAAGGCTTTTATATAAAATGCAATATAGTATAATCAGTTCAGTTCAGATGTACTGTTATGTGTACAAAGAACAGTGAAACTTTCATGTGCGTTCTTCACCACATTGCTCTCACTCAGTGTGGGTTACCTCTGTGGACTATGTAAAATAACTGGGAATTTTGAATCCCTGCACTTCTTTAACTTCCAAACTCCAAACTTCTGCACACTTCAATAGCATCTGGAGCAGACAACATCCATGGCACTAACAATCCCCCAGATGACTGCTGCATTCATCTCTGTTGACTTTTAACCCTGGGGTCCTGACAGAGCCTGACTGAGGCTTGTGCTGAATGATTGCCTAATACAAGCTAAGTATACATTTATTTTTTGTGTTACGACTGGGTTTTGTTATTGTTGAGGCATCCCTTCCACAGTGCAGTTCCCAGCATTGAACCTGGTCCATTTGTGGATCTAAAACCTCCTCATGAACGCAATACACCTATTTCCTGGTGAGGGGTGGTGAACGCTGAAGCACAGTTACCGGATTTAAATCCTGACTTAGTACTTCTTTAAGGATTTTGAAATATTCTTCTTTTATCTGTGTGTCTTTTTCTCCCAAAATGTACCTGTTAGGTTAACTGGCTACCCTAAGCTGACACTTGTGATTAAGAGTGCCCTGCAATAGACTGGCTCCACATCTGGGCTCGGTTCCTGGCCTACATCTCTTGTTGCTGCGTGAGGCTCCATGCCCCTCAACCCTGAACTGGATTAAATGCGTTAAAAAATCAGCAGATGAATCAGTGGATCACAGGGAGTCTAAAGATGCATACTTTTTGATGAATGGGACATAATCTCACCTCATCAAAAACAACAACAACAAAACTAGTAGAGCTCTTTGGAGTCCCAGCAGAAACCTTTACTCAGGTGAGTAAAAAGAAAAATCTGCAATGTGTAACTTACTGAGTTTTCTAAAATAAATTAGAACCCTTAGTTTTGCATGTTTTATTTTACTTTATTTACTAGTACTAAATTTTAGCTAATTAAAATTTGAACAATTATAACTAATACTTATAATTTATTGTACATTTATTTGTAATAATTCATATAATTATAACTGTTTCTTATAATACATTATGCATTTGTTTTTTTATAATGTATGCACTTCTAACTATTAATTAAAATTTATCATACATCCTGTGGAAATATCTTCTTTAGAAACAAAACGAAGCGTCACAAAAAGAAGTTCTGGGGACCATCCCCGTATATTGTCCAACAGAAAAGGAAAAATAACACAAAAAGAAACATTATGGTGATCAAAAGATGATTTACAGTGGGAAAATGGCATTTTTATACAGTAAAAGAAAATGGAAGCAGGAAATGGTTGGCAGGAAACCGGAAGTGATGTTATCGGGAGTTGCCGGAAGTGACATCATGTCGGGCACCGGAAGTGGCGTCCCAGCAGCCATCTTGGAACCCAGTAGTAGCTTTCTTATTTTTCTTCAGTTTTCCTGCTGAGAAGAATGGGAGATTTAGGTAAGTACCATGTGACAACCCCCTGTCTCGCGATATTTCACTCACCTTTAGGCTTTTTGACTGCCTCCTAAGTGCACGTGTGTGACAATCCATTTTCCTCCCACATCCCCAAAATTGTACAGATTAGTTTAGGTGCCCATTCTGCCTTGACCCTGCGTGACAGAGGGTGGGCATGACTATAAGTTAGTGAGCCCCACAATGGACTTGCACCCAGGGCTGCCAGGAAAGAAAGACTCTAGAATTGGACTAAACAGGTCTGATCACATTATGTTAGGTATCAGTTATTATAAATAATGTTATAAAAAACACATTGTTATAATAATTTGAAATAAAGAAAAATTCTATTTCTTGTGAGCAGGGAAATTTATATACTGTAGCAAATAGATGAATAGTAAGGTAAACAGAGCAAACCAAATGGTTACCTACCAAAACCTGATCTCTGTAAACTGCAATGATTTGATTTAACTTCAGTCTGACGAATTCAAATCTCTCCATTAAAATGCTATTAAGGTGACTGTAGTGTGTCACTGACCTCCGCTAATTTTTAAAAACACCAAATCAGTGACCAGCTTTCCAACTGTGCCCATCCATCGATGTAAATGCAGTTACAAAGCCTGTGAACAAACTAAGAGAAGATTCTCTACATCTACAGTAGGAATGTCATGGCCATCTAGCTCTGTGAAGAGGTGTATTGTGTATCCTGTTTACCCCATTTTATGTCACCCATTGCATGCCCAACCTTCCTGGAAGGTCTCCCTCAATTGCCTTTCCTCAGATTTCTTCCATGTTTTTGTTTTGGGGCTGTTGTCAAAAACCAGGACCTGTTAAAGCCCAAAGAAGCATTCCCTGTGCAATTTTGGACTTTACAAGAAAGAAATTGTTGTTGTTGATGGATGTGTGGAATCTTGAGCTCAATGTACATGCAATCGTATTTTATGTTATTTCAGTTTTAATTATTTTGTGTGCAGGCTTTTTCCTGTCTTGTTTTCACTGTTGCAGGAATAGGCTTGGATTTCCTGCGACTCTAAATTGAACGACACAGTTTGAGATGTTTTTTAAGCAATTATTTTATTTTCTATTGCTTTTGGTGGTGCTAATCAGTCAATAATAAACACAGGGCACCCACCACCTCTTTCTGTCGTACTCTTAGCACAACATTGTTAGTCAAATGCCTCCATAAAAATAGGACATGCTGTCACGTCTACATTACACAAACACTGAAAAAAGTTAAAATATAGCTGACTGTAAGCTGATCAGCGTTACAAGTGCTCATTTATCCTAAGCAGGAAAACATTTTGATTGTAGGCCTTTTCAGAGTAATCAGTGGTAAACCATTGCCAGGACACTATACTGTAAATAACAATGAACAGACCCAGAAAAGGAAACCCTCTTCAAATGATACATGCTTGGCTCACAGACAGCATAGCCTTAGCACGGCCATAGCACCTTTAGACTCTGCTGCCCAGATTCTGTGGGCCCCTACTTTATTAACGGTTTCCCTTCATGAGAAGGTAGGTGCACACCATATTCACTTTCCACTTTGCAGTATATAATTAGTGGAGTGCAATTATTGGTCACATTTGTTCTTTGTTTATTCCATAAAAAAAACATTAAAAAGGTACAAAGCAATAAATAGTGTAGCAGTAGAGGTGTGGAGCCACCTCTAACACCCTCAGGTACCACTCTAGACACCAGGTGAAAGTATAAGCACTATTCTTTTTATTATTATAATGTGCACAAAGCACCCTCCACTCCACACTCATAAACACAATAAACTCTTCTCTATAAATCACCAATCTTCCTCGCCCAGACACGTCGCCACCCTACCTCCCAGCTCAGCTCAGTGTTCTGGGCTTCCCATAGTCCTTTTATAGCCCCTGACCCGGAAGTGGTTCTTGGCCAAACCCACAAGTCCGTTTTCCTTCCGGGTCAGGGCAAACCATCCTCTTCTTCATCCCGGGAGCACGTCGTTCCTTCCGGACACGTGATGCTGACGCACTCCCGGGTTATAGGGCATACAAGAGCCCACTAGCCCCCCTACAGCGACTCCCGGTGGCCCCCAAGGTATCCAGCAGGGCTGTGTGTATAAACTACAGAGTCCATGAGGCCCTGCTGGAAGTCGGGGCACCATCCTGCTGTCCGGAGGGCTCCTCCTAGAGGCCTGGGGGTGACGACCGGAGTCCATAGCCGGTCGTCCATCACAATAGAAATGTGAATAAGAGATGTGAATTTTCATTCTTTTATCACTAACATGTTTCATCCAGGGAAAGGCTGACAAGATGTCCAATATAGTAGCCTGGCTACATTCAAGTCCAAAGAAAATTATTTAAAAGCAAGAAAAAAATTTTGCTTAAAAATCACTTATTATTTAATGAAACAGAGGCCCTAAATTGGTAGACATTTGTGTGTATAACACTGTAGTTGTAAGACCCACTTGATTGAACTAGGCCAAATATTTATCAAAGCAAAACACATTATTTTCTACTCTTTGTGTCTCAATTTTAATGACAGAGAAAAAGTGTAATTTGCAGTTGACCAAGTCCATTCTTGAAGGAAAAACGGACATCTCCTAATCCTGTAAGATGGCCACAACAAAACCATGGATTTTCAGAATTGTGCAATAACTCAGCAATACAACACAAGCTGAATAGAAATGAGATTCATGGAAAGGTCTGCGGTGGGTTGGCACCCTGCCCAGGATTGGTTCCTGCCTTGTGCCCTGTGTTGGCTGGGATTGGCTCCAGCTGACCCCCGTGACCCTGTGTTCGGATTCAGCGGGTTGGAAAATGGATGGATGGATGGAAAGGTAACTAGGAGAAAGCCTTTGAATGAAATAGGGATAATTCTGCGCATATTAAGGTTTCAAAAACTAGTCACAAGTTTTAGCAGAATGTTAAATCCAGAGAACATTTTATAGCCACAAAGAACGATATGGTTGTGAAACATGGACGCTATCCAGTGACCTGAGATGAAGACTGGTACTGTGTCTCTCTGGAGAACCCTTGGGTACTGCTGGTTTGACTTTGCGTCGAATGAGCAGTGAGGCACATTACCTGCATTGTGAGGGAGCATCAGTTACAGTACCACGGTCATGTGGCGCGTTTCCCCGAGGGTGATCCGGCTCGTAGGATCCTCATTGTTGGGGACCCGAGTGGTTGGACCAGGTCAAGGGGACACTCACATATCACCTGGCTGTGGCAGATAGAGGGTCATTTCTGGAGGGTGAGTCTGGACCACGTGTCTGCCTGGGGGGTTGCCAACCGGGATCCCGAGCTGTTTCGTCGTGTAGCGGGTGCGGCAACGCACTGTACCAGGGCATGCTGCCCAACTTGACTTGACTTGAAAGAACGAGCGCAACATTTAGCAAAAAAGTATCATGTAACCTCCCACCCCCATTAAGCACAACAGTCATGGTTTAGGTGAGTTGCTATCATCAAGGAAATTCTAAATTCACAGTCACACCAAAATATTGTGGGGAAACTGACATAGAGCTGAAAAGGGGTTGGTCCAACATTCTTGTAGTCTTTAACATCTACCCAAAGTACATCAAAACTACATTTTTGACAAAAAAAATATAATACAAAAGTAAGGGGAGATGAAATCTGTTTTGAATAAGATGTAGTATTTTATACCTTATAGATATGTAATGCACTCCTCAAAATGCACATTTCAAAATCAATAAAATATTCATGTGTAAATGAAGTCCATAGGACAATATAATTATTGGGCACATCTCAAGTATCTAACTTGGTTTTGCTAGCAGATGTGGCAGGCAGACTATCTGGTTACTGGGATAGCTGTTAAACTATACACCGCCGCTTACTAAATTAATGAAGTTTATGTACTGTTTTTGTTATATAAACATGGGAGTCCAAAGAGGACGAGCCCAGTTTACTGCTGGAACAATAATATATAAAAGATAAGAAAACAAAAGGACATCACCGACCTTACGCTTCAGCTACACCAACGTGCTTCTTTCACTTGCTAGGTCAAACTCATGCTGTGTTTATAGTTGTTCTGCATTATATTGTCTGGGGGCCGCAAGAGGGATACAGGAAGAGATCTCAGAGGAATCCTGGGGAGAAATAACAGAGACAGTTTACAGCTGGCGTTCCTTTGACATCAGAACCCATAAGGCTCAAAATTTGTTCTTGCAGCCGACAATATGTATTTTAAACATGCTGTTTATACTGTACCAAATCTGCTCATCAGATATCGAGTTTCTTTTTATTTTATGTTGTACCTTCTGTCTTCCCCGGGAACTCAGTGATCTCATCATTATGGCTGTTTACATCCCTACCAAGGCAGGCACTAATGCAGTACTATCTGCACTTTATGAAGTGCGTAGCAGACAGTTGCTCCGATATCCTGATGCTGCGCTAATTGTGGATGGGGACTTCAACATGGCGAACCTTAGAAAAAGTTTTGCGTACCCTTCAGCAACATGTCAAGTGGGGAGAGAACTTTGGATCATTGCTACACATAATTCGAGAGTGCTTTCAAAGCCATTTCCATGCCTCCATTTGGGAAATCTGATCACTTGGCCATATTCCTGCTACTGGAAGACAAACAAAAGATCACACATGAATTAGTAATGATGCCAGAGTTCAAACAATGGAACAACCAATTTGAGGGCATGCATCAAGACACCCTGGCTGACATCAACTGGGACACATTCCAGTCCAGCTCCAGTGACACTGGGGAGTTTACGGAGGTTCTGATGAGCTTCATAGTGATACTAGTATGAAATATCGTCCCAGTGTTTAATGTTAGGAGCTTTTCTAATCAGAAACCGTGAGTTGATATTTTCTTCTGCAATGTTTTGATTGCTCTCATCACTGCGTAAAACTCTGGTCTTGCATCAGGTACCATGAAAGGATACAAGGTGGTGTCATAAAGGTTAACACTGGTGTATACAGGGATAGAGTGGCAGAGCAGATGGACCAGCATGACTCCAGATGCTTGTGGCAAGGTGTTGTCATACACGCACGCTTAGGAAGCAGCCATCCAGTCCTAAGGTGAGTGATATTTCGCAAGATGAGGGGTTGGATATGTGCACTGATGTCTCTTTCTCTTTGTCTGCAGAAATAAAGAAGAAAAACCATAATCTACCTACCTTTCTTCTGGTCTCACAAAATGGCCACAATCTCACATATGGAAACATCTGTGACGTCACTTCCGGTTACTGCACAGTGACGTCACTTCTGGCCATTCCAGATGATGTTTCTTCCGTTGTGTCACTTCCTTCCACTATGTTTTCTTATTTGCTATATAAACGCCATGATTCTGACTGTATGTGTCAATTGTGATTAATTTTTGATTTCTTTTTGACCTTATTTTCATCTTTGTTCGTCGGACAGTATACAGGAACATTTCCCAACTCTTTTTGAGCATTTTCTTGTGGCTTATTTCACCACAGTGTCTGGGCCATCACAGACTACAGGAGCACACTGGTTAATGCAGACACTACTCTAGCTGAGGAGCATGGTAGTAACGGCAGCCTGCCAGATAACATCGGCACAGCTGATGGAGCTATTACAACACCTACCTATCTAGAGGTAACCAACCCTCTTCTGTATCTGAGCACAGAGTCTGGAGATCTCTGATGCGTGTAAACATTAGGAAAGCTACAAGCCCTGATGGTATAACAGGTCATGTGCTGAAGGTCTCTACTAATCAACTAGCTCCTGTGTTTACCACTGTATTTAACACATCTTTGGCTCAGTCTGTAGTCCACTTGCTTCAAAAGGTCCACCATTGGCCCAGTCCACAAGAACACCTCCTCATTCAGTCTGAATGACTACCATCCTGTAGCTCTCACTTTGGTAGTCATGAAATGCTCTGAACGTCTGAGTGAGGACCACACCTGCTCCTGCCTTTCTAAACACATGGATTTCCCAGGTGTTACTCTCCACTCTTTTCTTCTTGGACACTGTTAAAAATGAAATGCAAGGCTGTTGTTTATTGACTTTAACTCAGCCTTCCACACAATTGTTCTCAACAGACTAGCAACAAAATTACAGATTCTGGGACTTTGCTCCACCCTATGCACAAGCATCCTGGACTTTCTGTCTGCCAGACCCCAAGGAGTCAGGGTGGGAAAGCACACCTGCAGCACCATTACCATGAACATCATCACCCCCCAGGAGTATGTTCTTAGTCCCCTGCTGTATTGTCTATACACACATGATTGTGGAGCCAGGTGCATCTCAAGTACCTTTGTAAAATTTGCTGATGCTACAGCTGTGGTAGGCCTCATCAGCAACATCATTGAGAAGCCATACTGACCAAGTGGCTGGCCTGTCAATATGGTGTCAGGAAATCAGTCTGTCTATCAACAAAGAAACTCACACTGGACTTTAGTAGGAAGAATGAGAGGCAAAGAACTGAGTGCAGAACTCTGTTTATTAATGCTATTGCAGTGGAGAGGGATGAGAATTATCATCAAGAGTGACTTAACAAGGCCCACTCACAGAGGCATTCTGGTGAGAAAGATGAGGCAGCGCCTTTATCATCTCAGGCAACTGAACAAATTCAGAGTGTCAGAAAGAGTCCTGAAGTCCTTCCAGCACACAGCCATTGAAAGCATACTGGCTCAAAAAATGACCACACAGCACAGCAGGGAGTTGTGTGCTCAACTGAGTGCATCATGGAGTGCATCACTACCATCACACCACAGGACCTACATACAAAAGGGAGCCAGGACCAAGAGGGACTCATCTCACACTTTCTACAGCCAGTTTAAGTGGCTAAGATCTGGCAGGTGGCTGCGTTGCCTCAAATCATGATCAGAAAGAAGGTGAAAGAGCAACATTTCTTTTGAGTGTGTGTTTATGCAATAGCATTGGTTGTTGAATGTTATGTCTTTGTTTATCTATTGGATCTCTCTAACAATGTCTTCTGTTTTTGTACTTTCCTACTGCAAACAAATTTCCCTCTGGGATAATACAGTGTACCTAAACCTAAACCTAATTTCCCAGGTGATAAATGTAACTAATGGTCACCTGGTCAAAAAACACCATTTATTTTTCCTAATTTGTTGATGGCTGTGAAAGCTGACTAAATAAAGTTAGGTTAAGATTAGTGCTATAGGGTATGCCGTCCTATTCAATGGGGAATTCTGTTTTTGATATACTGTATACATTATTATTGGCTGAAAAAGAATGTTGCTTTGTTTAAATCTGGCTTTCTGTCATGTCCTACTAATAAGTCATTTCTTTTTAGTCATTCCTATGATATTTGGTGTCTTGATCAGGACCACAGATTGTGGCAGCCTACAGCATGTTCTATGCAAGATAAGCCCGTGAAGATGTCAGCCTTCTTTATTCAAGAAGATCATGAGTCAGCTCGCACAAGAAAAATAAAAACCTGGTTTGACATGTTATGAATTTTAAACTAGAAAAGCAGGTTTTGTTGTTACTGACCGTCTCAAATGTGACTTATTTGTTTTATGGTTTTCTGACAGATTCCCTTCAAGGTGGTGGGTAAGAGAAGTTGAACTATTTACAACATATTTGTCAGGTAAAGGGCAAAACAAATGTCCCACACTAATTTAGTTTAAGTTAAAAAAGCAAAACACTCAAGGTCTGAGGCTTCTAACAGTAACCAGAATACACCATTAAGGCACTTTGTGGAGAAGAGGAAAAGCATTGAGCCTTCCAATTACTAATTTTTCTCACTTACAAAATGTAGCACATCTCACTCAAATCCATCACGATCAACTGAATCATGACTGGAAGGAAGCCACAATTAACTCAATGGGCACATCCTCATATACAGTAGGACGCACAGTTAATCAGTGTTAAAACTGTCAATGAAAATCAGAGAAATAGTAAAAAAAAAAAAAAAAGGTTGGGATTCCAGAGGGGGAAAAAGCAGCAGTACTTCTACAAAGGACTTAATAAGTATATAGTACATATACTATATATATATATATATATATATATATATATTGTGGATGCCACATGGGCTGGATGGGCATCTTGGCCAGGAGAGAGAGCAGACCTGGAAGGAAGGACTGGAAAGGGTGGACGGATAGACCATTAAAAAGAAAAGATATCGCTGGAGGTATTTTATTCCCCCAGCATGCTAGATGGCAGCAGCCCTGGTTATCAGTGCCCAGTGGGAAGTCAGCAGGACATGCCGGAAAATGTAGTCCAGCAGGGCAGCCCTGCTGGGGTCACAAGAGGGTGCTGCAGGGAGACAAGCTACCTACTGTGATGGACTTCCATGTGACCCAGAAGTACTTAGATTGGGCAATTGCCCTGGCACCAGCAATACTCCCTGGTCTGTAATAAAAGGGACCGCACTCCCTTATCCAGGAAAGTTGGAGCTGGGAGGTAGAGAGGTAACACTCAACTGGAGGAGGGCAGTGTGGTGGTGAGAAAGAGAGTTATTTGAGGAGAGAAAACCTGTGTGTTTTTGTAACTTACCAAGGAGTGTGGTTAATAAAGACACTTGTACTGTATGTGCACCTAGGACTCTGTGTGCATTCATGTTTGGGTGCTTGCTAATGCCCCTGGTTCTATCACAATATATACACACATATATACAGATACATTCATATATATATATACATACAGTACATACACTATCAGTCCAAAATTTTAGAACACCTCAGTTTTCCAATTTTTCTTCAAATGTAGTTGGAATGCAATGAATGACCTAAAATGGTGAAAAGATAAGCAGTAAACTGCCAGAGGTTTAAAGTTAAAGTTTAGGTTAGCAAAAACTGGAAATTTAAGAATATTATAAATGGGCCTTCTTAAGGGAACAACTAATAAGTTACAACCTACAGATGTTCTTCAGCAATTAAAGTAAATTAAGCCTTGCAAGTTGAAGCAATTTTCCCCATTTAAGATCATTCATTGCATTCCAACTGATTAAACTTGAAAAACTTTTCTAAAACTTTTAACCGGTAGTGTACTAACTGTGCTACCATCTGCGATGGGTTGAAATGTAAATAATCAACGTAGACCTTAGCATTAACATTTGCAGTGCACTTTCTATAGGAATGTATTCTGTAATACATTGCATTTGTCATTCCAACGAATGGCGCACCATAAATATTTGTAATATTGAATTGCATTAATACAAAAGTTTTGTGATACATCATCTGCTGGAATGACAAATGCAATGTGTATGTCTCTGTTATATACTATTTAGTAATGGACTCATAAAAGTGGTATTAATGTTTGTGATACAGCATCTGTTGGAATGACAAAAGTAATGCATTTTATTACTACATACTGTATGTTTGTGCTGTGCCATCTGTTGGAATGTCAGAGGCATAGCAACCAGACGGACACACAGACACTTGCCCTTTTATTAAGGTGGACATATACAGAGGTCTGTTTTATAAGAGGTATGCAAATAAGTGACAAATCTAGGATTGACCTTCACTCCATTAAATCTATCAGACCAGAACACTGTTAACTGGAGAACTCAGAAACTAATCAAATGAGAATTACAAACTCCAAATGGGAATAAGAAGACCATATGGAAAATTTAGGGGCCTTTTCATGTTTTGCAAAAATGACACTTGTGTTCTCCACCAGGATTGGTCCAATTAAAATGATCTCACAACCACTGACTGCCTTCTGCCTGTAACCTTTCTGATACACACAGGATTCCAGTCAGTTATAGTTTTGAGTTGCTTGAAGAAGTGCATACTTAATGATCATTACATCAAGTCTGAAGGCAAGTTAGCAAACTGCCTGATTGTCACGGTCCCTATTTTTACTATATTCTACAAAACTAAATAAAACATGTTACCTCCAAACACTGAAGGAGACTTTCTTTTCATGCAGTTCTGTGACATTCACAGCAGCACATAGCAGGACCATCAGTCTAACAGCAGTGTTCTCTTGCAAGCTGCCATTGACATTCATTCAAGCTGTGATCCCCACCTGTCAATAGGCTTGTTGGGCTAAATTTCAGAGTTCACACTCCCAAGGGCAGATTTCTTTTTCCTGCTCAAACAAGACAAAGACACTAAAGAAAGGTAAAATGAAGAAATACGATATTGACGTCACTGTTAGAAATTTGTTGCCCTTGCTGGTGTCTGATGGATTGGGGTGCTGCAATTCCCGTTACTTGCATATCTCTGATATTATCAGGAAGTATCTTTTATATTGTAGTGAACGCTCCACCCTTGTCTCCTTCTCCTGTGTGTTTTTTAAATGTACGTCCAGCCTTTGGTGTCTGAAGATAGGCCACTTTTTGAGATGAAAGCTCAGTATCAGTAAATGATGTGACTTTAACTTGGTTCCTTGCTTATTTAGATTTTTGTTTTGTTTTCCCACTGTGTGTGTTTTTTAGTACTTAAACGTGAGACTTTGACTCTGGGTTACCTTTTGTCAACTCTGTTTACAATGTTCTCTTTTCCTTATAATATTCTCCAAATGAATTCACTTCTCCAGGGCAAAATGGGTAAACTTGCTGTGTACCAAGTAGGCCATTTAAAGTGTCCCACTCAATACAATACATTCAATTATCATAAACAGAAAGTGAATGCATTTTTGAGGGTGTTAGTTTCCCACTAGCAAATAAATTCTCCCAGTTCTGTTCCTTCCCAGGGAGATAAAAAACCTAAAAACTAAAGGAACCGAATGAATCTCTGATTTAAATCAAGAAGAAGTTTTATTCAAAATTCCCAGACTGGAAGAATATGAATATTAAGTAAATTCCAGATTGATTATTTTTAGTATCTGGCTGATATTTAGATTTTGACAGTCATGCTATTTTTTTTTTGAGTCCACTCAGGGTGGCATCACTTTTGGGCTTAAGCCATCCCTAGAAATGCCAAAGCTGTTGCATAGCCCCTATACTGCCAAAAAAAGTGACACTATGTATAATACTGTAACAAATGGCGACATGGATCAACTGAAGCACACACTATTAACAGTATAGTTCAACAAAAAACACATTTATCCAAAAATGACTTTGTAGAGCATAATGCTCCTCCTCGTACTGTTAAACACTTCACAGAGTAACAAATGTGCTTTTCCTCCAACACATAACATAAACAGTGTCTCTAATGATCTTTCCATTGTTATGCCGAAAAGGCACACTCTTCTATTTATTCTCTCCTCCAAACGTATCTGACTGCATTCTTGAGTCTTCTTTAGCTTTTAGAACGGAGCACAAATCTTCTGTAAAAGGGTAGCTGTCACTCAGGCATCCAGCCCAGTCCATCTCCAGGCTACTACACTATTGCTGAGCTACCACAAGGCACAATGACATGCAAGATTTTTTCACACATTTGGAAATGATATGTGCTTTTTTTTGGTTGTTTAAATATAAATATGTTACTTCAAAATGAAGATCTTGCCTAGAGCGCATCCTTTGTCCTTATCCATTTTTTTTTTTGGCTCAGCTCCCAAATTCATAATCAAAAATGAAAATCTGTAGACATGATGTGACCAAGGTTGGACTGGTCTATTAACACTGAGGCACTGTGTAAGGAAGGACAGAGCAGCCTCTTTTGTTTTTAAGAGTTTCCTTTGATATGGGTAGTGACATCCTTCACATGTTCTACAACTCTGTGATGGCCAGTGTGATTTTCTACGGTGTGGTGTGTTGGCCCAGTAACATCACTTCAAGAGAGGCCCACCGATTCAACAAGCTGAATAAGTAGGCAGGCTCAGTTATAAGACCCACTCTCGACCTGCTGGAGGTAACAGTGGAGGAGAATGAAGACAAAACTTAAGGCCACACTTGGAGTCTACAGTACACATCCTCTCCAGTCTCATTCACTGTAGCTTGTAACTCATTCAGAGTTTATCATAAGTCTCTTGGTAGCACCCACACTAGTTTTGTTCTTATATGATAACTCCGTTTTTATGAATGATCTGCTCTTGGCAGATCTCCATACTCTTTCCATTACTTAATGATTTAATTAATTGGACTCCAGAGGCTATTCTATGACTTGAATACTTTCTTGTCTCCATCCCAATTTATGCTTTTCACTCACCTTTTCACAGAGCTGCTTGGAGTGTTCTTTTGTCTTCATTGTGTTGGTTAGGGCACCATACTGACTCACCACAAGTTGGACCTCAGAGATACACAGCAGGTGCATTTACACTACAATCAATTGAAACTCCTTGACTAGAGAGAGGTGTCTCCATTTAACTAATTATGTGATTTCCTAACTCATATACCTGCACCACTGATGAGTTAGCTGTGCCATGTTAAAGGGGGTGAGTACTTATGTGATCAACTATTTTGTGTTTTATATTTATAATTAATTTAGGACACTTTGCAGAAATCTGTTTTCACTTTGATATTTCTGTTTGTCAGTGTTACTGATTCTAATAAATGTGTTTGTTATAATCAATATTCACAATGATTCATAATGATGCCAGAAACCTAGGTATCACCTCCGAGTCATCACTTAGTTTTGAAAAACAAATCTCCATGGTAGTAAAGTTCAGTTTTTACCAACTGAGGCAAATTTCTAAACTAAAATCCTTTCTATCACAGAAGGACTTGGAAACAATTAATGTAAATCCTTATACGTGTGGGTGGAGTGGTGGCTCTGAGGCTAGGGATCTGCACTGGTAACTGGAAGGTTGCTGGTTCAAATCCCATAAACGCCAAAAGTGACTCTAGCAAGGCCCTTAACCTACAATTGCTCCGTCCTGGGTATGAAGTTAATCTGCATCCAGCCCTGCATGTAGGCCCTCAACCGGCAGGAGAAAACCTGGGGGTTGTTGGCAGAATTGGCACTCCAGCCACCATAAAAATCCTCACACTGGTTTCATTCCATCTGAACTAGTGTGCTGCTGAGGAGTCACCCCGTGCATGGCTACACTTGGGTCCTAAGCTGGGATCCTGAGTTGGTTTGTCATGTGGTGGGTGCGGCAATGCGCTGTAACAGTGTGTGCTCCTAACCTCTTCTCTCTCCTGCCAAAATCTGCTCTGTCGTGCCTTCTGCTGGTTCAAAACGCTGCAGCTAGATTCTTAATTGGGTCAAGAAAAAAGGATCATATCTCCCCCATTTTAGCCTCTCTCCACTGGCTACCGGTGAGGTGTCGCATTGATTTTAAAATCTTGTTGTTTGTTTTTAAAGCCTTGCATGGTCTCACTCCAAAATATATCTGTGACCTCCTTCACCCCTATGTGCCCCCAAGAGCACTGAGGTCATCTGGACCAGGCATGTCAAACACGCGGCCCCCGGGCCCCATGCGGTCCGCAACAGAAATCTGTGCGGCCCATATGACAGATCCTAGTTAGCACTGAAATTGTACAAAATGATTACTATCATTTGTGATTGAATCATTCTGCATCTTCGCCGTTACTTATTGACTTTTCTTACTTCTGCCGTCTGACAAAAGCGTGTTTTCCCATGGCATTACGGTATTGGAAACGTCACTTGGTTTTCAAGTTACGGACACGCGCATATAGAAGCGTGTCATGAGCACGAGGCGGCTATGCAGTGTCTGCAAAAGACGTGGCCATCCGCCGTGCATAAGATACCGTATTGACATTGCCAGGCGAAGGGGCCACCGATTCTTTCTCTGCCCAGGGCCGCCACGAGCCTAGAGCCGCCCCTGCTAAGGCTACACTACTAACTGGGCTGCTGAGACTGGCCACTGGGCAGAACTGACCATCACGAGTAGTAATAGCTTGCATATTTTCACGTTTTTTTTTGCTCTAGTTTTATGTAATTTTGTGCTAGTATTGTAACGAACAGTTAGTGCAGACTACAGCTGAAGATCTGAAGTGGACGCGAGAAGTTGGTGAGTCGTTTATTAATATATTTTTGTGATTTTGAGTTTGTAAAATTATTGTAGGTCAGGGGGCTTTTTGCATATCGGCTTATTTTACAATATAAACTTTGAAGTAAACTTAGTAAAGTAAAATTTGATTTTTGGAGGATTTGTTTTCCAACTTGAATTACTGAGCAATGAATTCAGTGAGCGTTTTCGTGATTTCAGTTCACACGAACAGGACTTTGCGCTGTTTACGTCACCGTAGTCTTACAACGTTGAGAATGCGCCTGAGAATATCCAAATGGAATTGATTGAAGTGCAGTCAGATTCTATTCTGAAGGCAAAATACTGTACAATGAAGTTGGTGTGCCAGGCTTGTATGCTTACCTGTCACCCTCGTATGTGCAGATCCGTAAGTTGGCATCGAGAGTACTGTCAATGTTCGGAAGCACTTACCTTTGTGAGCAATTGTTTTCATTAATGAAAGCTACCAAAACCCCACATCGCTCAAGACTTACCGTCGAGCACCTTTCATCCCTCATAAAAGTTGCAGCTGCACAAGATTTCAAGCCTGATATTGACGAACTGGTTACTAACAAGAGATGCCAAGTGTCGGGACAAAAGAAATAAATCTCACACTGTAAGGCTCCTATATAAGCAATGAATATAATATAATAATATAAGGACCTAGCTAAGAGGCTAAGACTCTAATTCTACACTGTTGTACGGAGTTGTATGGAAATAAATTGCTTTTCTTTAAACTTTAAGTGTTACATTTTTTAAAGTTTTCAGTATTGGAAAGAAAGCTACAGTAACTTTGTATAATAGTATTTGTTACAGTGCGGCCCACTGACGCACGTACGGCAGTCGAAGCGGCCCACCAATGGTAGTGAGTTTGACATGCCTGATCTGGACGACTGCTCCTTGTAGTTCCAAGATCTCGGCTGCAGTCGAGGGGAGACCGAGCTTTTTCAGTTTTTGCTCCTAGACTTTGGAATGACTTGCCACTTTTGTACTAAAGAGCAATAGTTTCCTTAAATATACTATATATAAGTAATTACTCGACATATTACTGAGCATGAATGCAAGTACTGTTATAAAATGTCAGTATTTTAGTAATGAATAAAAAGAAATCGCAGCAGAAGCACATTGTGCATTCATGTCATTTACTCCTTCACCTGTCCTTACCCTGACAGCTATAAATTAATAATACAATTTCTATGGTGCATGTTGATCAAATATGTCCAAAATAATACTGCACAAAATAAAGAGGCAAATAAAAAATAGTTTATCCTATTTCTCATATTTATATCAGGAAATAGACAAAAGTGAACAGGAATGGAATGATTTTTTTTTTTAAATACACCTATAATGTCTCATCAAAACACAAAAACAAAAATGTGAGAATAAAACTGTTTGCCCTGTTTTGCTAGAAAGCCTGAAAACGTACTTTCTGCTTGTGTCGATGAGTCATGGTAGCAATACACTGCGCTGAAAAGGCCATAATGTCTTATCATCAGCAGCAGTCCAGACATTCCAAAGCTGCTCAATACACCGGCTGTTTTTACAATTTTGAGAAATGCCTGACAAGATGAACATTTGCAATTTTTATCATCTGGGAAATGAAGCTCTTTCTCTGTCTTTCTGTTCTTGATTTGAGGTAACGCAGGCACCTGTCAGATCAAACCATTCAAACTAGCTGCAGAAAGAGTGAGAGGGGTCCTTCGTGATCCTGGCTCCCTTGGGAGTTCACCCTTTTTGTATACAGTAGAGGTCCTAGGGATTGTAGCCATATCCCAATGGTGCACAACTCCCCACAGCACGCTATGGTCCTTTTATGAGACATTTCATTACCAACATTTGATAAATGAGCAAAAATCAATTAAATGTCCATTTCCAAAAATATTAGCCATTACGCTTTTAGGATTTCCTCACTTCTAATAATACAACATAAGAATGCGCAGACTCATTTTTCCTGATTTGTGTGGGCACAGGACCAATAGTTTCACTCAATGGTTTTGTCTTGAAATTATAACAGGCAGAAAATAAAGATTAGAGACATCTACAAATGACTTCTAGACACCTTAAAATGCCGCTTAGCTTTTTCATTTTCAAGCGATCTCAAAATAAGTTCCTTTATATTTTAGGATATCTGTAACACATTTAGCAGTCTCTCAAGATCTCTCTGCATTTCAAGATACCTAAAACTAAGTTCTGCCCTGCTGAAAAATGTCCTTTCTTTGTATTTTAAGAGATTGTAGGCTCTGGTCATTAATAGGGACACAGCACTTAGCACTTCGATCATGTCACCATGCTGCTCCAGCTCATAGGCCTGGATGTGTGGCCACTGGTGAGCCTTGGATATGGACCCTCGCCTTGAGTCCCCAGGGCAGCATGAATGTGTGTCGCTGCAGAAAATCTGAGCACCATGGCAGAAGTACGGTCACTCACCAGTAATCCATTCCTCTGTATCCTACACCCCAACCATGGTTGTTACAATTTTTAAACATACATTTGAGATATAACCATATGTGCATTTTCAGATACATGGAAACCCTAATAAATAGATACTTTATTAATCCCCAAGGGGAAATTCACAATAATAATTTCACTTACAAATGTTTCAAATGTAAAACATCTGAAAATAATATTCAGACACCAATAAATAACCCTGCCTTCAGATATCAGGAAAGGCATCTTTGATCTTAAAATGAATCTGAAGTGGTTCCAAAACATCACAAAATGCTTCTGAGCCATTTTAAAATCAAATTATAACATCTGGTAATATATAAAAATTTAGGATAATCCATAATTTGTTGAAAATATTCTGAAATGCGCTTAGATGTCTAAAACTGCTTTGTGAGGTATCTCATGTGAATTCGTTATGCCTCCTCTCAGTACCACACAAGGAAACACTGCAAAGGAGAACTGGAAAATTTCAAGCCCACCTTGAGGGGTTGGCAGCTCCTGACAGTGTTAGCTTCCATCTCTTAATAGTTTTGTTCGAGTTCTGGGATTCGGGTTTTCAAGGGTGGAAATCCGCCTTTATGGAATTGGAAACCCTGGTTAAGAAAATAATTACTGGATTTCATCTATCTCACATTTTACCACAACTCCCCTTCGTGAAGTTTTCTGGTGAACAGAAAGATAACACATTAAAGAACACTCGCTGGTTAACATTAAACCCCCAGTGCTTTAATGACTCGGTCAACAGTACTCCTCAGAACGTGTTTTGAAGTATACAACCAGAGCTACAGTACTTTCCGCACGCTTCTGAGACGATGAACCGCTACCCTCTCAGAATAACGTTCTCCCAAACTCTGGCTTCATTCGCAGTTCTACAAGATTTACGGTTGATAGACCTTTGACTCCCGGAAAAGGTAATTCGAAGGTTATTTTGACACGCGGACTGTTCGAGTGGCAGCTGTCAGCGCCACTTAGAAATGCGTACTCGTGACGTCAGCAAGACCGTCGCCAAATCACAACGCAGGAAAGGAGGGTCCTCGCGAATCGTCATGGTCGGCTCCTACAATAACAGGAAGAAAAATAAGTAAAATGTGATGTGTGATGCCGTAGGAATTTTTTAATCTGATAAGTGCGGAAAGAAAACTGCTAAGCAAGCTCCCGAACGAGACACACTACACGGGTATGTGGTTTTTCGAATTTTTATCATTACGTTTCTGAAAGTAATTTTAAACCGTTAACCTAATTTACAGCCTTGACAGTAAATGCCAGTTTTAAGATTTTTTTTTAATTCCGCCAGTGGAATTGGTTTAGTTTGTTTGGTGTCCAACCGTGACGCTCCAGATCTGTGGCGCATTGTGGCACCTCAGAGAGGACATCCCCAAATCTCGCCTCTCTGTTCGTGCATCAGCGCGTTTTAGTGCTTTTAATTGCCGGCATTCTAGGCCCTTTGTACCCCATGCCGGCTTGTGGACTGAAACCAGTAATAATGGAGTAAGCTTTTTAATCGCAATTAATTTTATACACGATTGTAATAGAGAAAACAAATGTTTTTATTGCAACCGATTCCGAAAAAAATGAAGCTAGACTCGTGCACATTTGCAGATTTTAATTAAAGGAAATATCAACGTTTATGCATACAATAGATACCTATCGACACAACGTGTAGAAAAGAAAAATAGCAGATTAGTGATCATGCAGACCAGGTTTCTGCGTGGGTGGGCTTTAACGTCTTGAAATAAGCCTCAAAAGGACTACATTTGGATTTGTTGCAGATCGCAGGGAAGCCAGTTTTCTTACATTTTTAGTATCTTCATTTCTTGGTGGAAGGTCTTGTTCTCCCAAGCCCCGATTTAGCCTCCCTAATTTGTCCCAGTGTGTTTGATGTTCCTCGGCCCATTTGCAGTGAATTAAGAATTGGTTCCTCCAGTGTTTTTATTGTGTTTTATGTCTTTGGTTTAACCTTATTTTGTCTGAAAATGTAGCAATTTCTACCATTTTTTAATATGTTGCACAATGTAGGTTGTTTTATATGTACTTTACAAACAAATAAACTAAACTGTTTTCTCCTGAAAAGTTAGTAGGATTCATAACATGTCAAAAATATAAATATACACTCACTGAGCAAATTATTGGGACCACTCTATTAATACTGGGTAGGGTGTCCTTTTGCTTTCAAAACTGCCTTGGTTCTCCATGGCATGGATTCCACAAGATGTTGGAAGGGATGCACACGGTCAGCAACAATACTCAAATGAGCCTTGGCTTTCAAGAGATTAGTAATTGGTATTAATGGCCCCAAAGTACTTCAAGAAAACATTCCCCACACTATTACACCACCACCACCACTAAAAGCCTGGCCTGTTGGGTGCTTGAATTTGGGCTGTTGGCGCCAAATTCTTGTCCTATAATCTGCGTGCTTCAGCAGAAATTGAGATTCATCAGACCAGGCTCCGTCTGTCCAGTTTTGGTGAGCCCATGCCCACTTCAGGCTCAAGTTTCTGTTTTTCGCCAACAGGAGTGGAATCTGAAATGGTCATCAGCTGTTACAACCCATCCACCTCAATGTTGGATGTGTTGTACATGAGATGTTTTACTTCTCACTACTGTGGTACATAGCAGTTATTGCATTACCTTAGTTTTTTTTTTTGTCAGCTTGAACCAGCTTGGCCATTCTCCTTTGACCCCTCTCGTCAACAATACTTTTCTGTTTGCAGAACTGCTGTGGACAGGGTGTTTTTATTTTTTTAGCATTCTAATACATTCTATAGATTTTTGTGTGTAAAAATCCAAGGAGATCAGCAGTTACAGAAGTGCTCAAGCCAACCCGTCTCGTACTAACACTCAGTCAAAATCATAGAGATCACATTTTTTCCATTTGGTGTTTGATGTGAACATTAACTGAAGATTCTGATCTGTATCTCCATTACACTGCTGGCACATGATTGGCTAATTAGATAATTGTATGGATAAACAGGCATACAGGTGTTCCTAATAATTTTCTGAGTGAGCGTATATCGCTTTTGCACAACGTGAAAAGGAGTGTAAGCACATTTCCGGTTTAATAGGAGAATGCAGCTGTTTGAAAGTGAGAAGATTAGAATTCTAGTTTGGAATGGAAGGTTTGTAGATTATATATTAAGAACATAAGAAATTTGACATACAAGTGGAGACCATTCAGTTCATTAAGTCCATTTGTTTAGCTAACTGCTAAGATGTCCCAACATGTCTTCCTGATTTATCTTAAAGGTGGTCAAGGTTTCTGCTTTAACTATATGTCACAGTAGTTTTTTTTCTGGGGTCCCACAACTCTTTACGTTCAGAAGTTCTTCCTGTCTTCAGTTTTAAATGCACTTCCTCGTATGTGATTCACCCTTAAGCTGAAAGAATGCTGTTGGGTCTACTTTATCAGTGCCTTCGTGGATTTTACATACTTGGATTAGGTCCCCATGCAGTCTCCTCTACTGGATTAAACAGGTTTAATCCTCTGAGTCTGTTGGAGTACGACAGGTCTTTAAGTCCTGGGATGCACTTGGCTGCTCTCCTCTACACAGCCTCAAGTGCTGCTATGTCTTTCTTGTACCGTGGTGATCAGAACTGCACACAATACTCCAGACAAGGTCTTACGGAGTGTATTATATAGTCTGAGCATAATGTCCCTCAAATTTATATTCAACAGTTTTTACTATATAACCTAACATTTTACTTTCTTTTTAATAGCTTCTATGCATTGCTTAGAATATGAAAATGCTTTTTGAAACTGTACGTAAATTATATTGAAAGCTTTGTCAACTATTCTGGTTGCTTCTTCAAAAAAATCTAAAAGATTGGTTTGGCAGGACCTTCCTCTCATAAATCTATACTGGCTGCTATTTTAAATATTTTTTTTCTTTTTGGTAATTTTCTGATTTAGTTCTTGTAATACTTTCCATAATTTTGTAGAAGAAGTAAGACTTGTTAGTGTGTAATTACCAGGATCCATTTTGTCCTTCCCAGTCCTCGGGTACTTCTCGTTTCTGAAGTGACTGCTGATGTATACCTAAATAAGTGTTTTATATATGACATTTTTCATGTATTTCAATGCAATTGATAAAATCCCATCCGCGCTTGAAGCACATCTGATTTTTTTATTTTTTTATTTATTTATTTTTTATTTTAAAATCTATGAACTCAGTTTGTTTTTGCTTCTGCATGAGACATTCCACTTGTTTCTTCTTTTATAAATTCTTGGGCGAAATATTTGTTTGGTCAAAAAAGCGACTTAGCAATTGCAAGTGATATTTAGATTGGAACGTTGTGCTTTGAAGAAGTACTGACATGCTGATGCCATCATTGGAAATGAGAGAAGAGCAACAGCTTGTTTTGGTTGCTGCTAAGGAAACATATGAGAATTTTTAAAGCTTTTTTTGCCTTTTTGGAGTTGTTTTGCGCTTTTTTTTACCCACACAGCAGCAAAAGCAGCTTGGTGCTTGGGTGTACACTTGGAAGAGCTACCTGCTACTTGTTATGTGTAGTTGGTCTTGTTACTTGTATTCAAACTGCCTTCTGCGAGGCAAGGCAAAAAGCAGTAGTAGCTGACACCAGTATCTCTGTAAGTACATAACTGGTGTCATAGCAATGAATAGTTATAAGTAACAGAAATAGTGAGTTCTTATTGGGGGAAAAAAAGGCTACAGCTGATTTCAAAGCAGTAAAGGGGAAGGCTCAGTGGTATGTAGGCAAGCGGCAAGTGTTAAAATGCTGATCAGGCACAAGCAACTGTAGAAGCAGAAAAGACAGTAAGAAATTAACTAGCAGTGCATACTCGGTAAGCATTTTTTCTAGACTAAACAGTTTTTAGAGGTCAGGAAATAGATCAGTTATGAGGGCAACAGCTTAAAAAGGAATAAGAGGAAAATAAAGGTTTGGAGAACAGACAGAAAAGTAAAGTTAACCTCAAAGAAGAACAAACAGCAGGCAGTCAAGGGGGAGAAGATTACAGGAGCTTGAGGGGCCAGAAGGTGTAAAATAACTGTGGCAGTTCTTTAATTTCTTTGGTATATATGAATATATATATATATATATATATATATATATATATATATATATATATATATATATATATATTGCTTTAGCATTTAAGTTAAATCATTTAATTTTAGTAACATAATAAAAAAGTTAATAGTTTTAGTAATCCAAAGTCAAATAGTAATAATGAGGCCAGTGCAATGCAAATTCTGTTGCATGTTGGACTTTGTAGAGGATGGCTTGGAGGAGCCAGTCACCTGTGAGGGCTACATCTACAGGAGATGCCAGCTGATCGACCACCTCAAGCTAAGGGTTGCTGAACTGCAGGAGGAGTTGGCTTGACTGCGTTGTAGTATAGAATTGGTGGACCTGACCCAGCTGTCCTTTAGGGACATAATGTGTACCACTAAAGTAGTATGGGAGGAGATTCTGGACCAGACAGGTAGAGATAGGTGGGTCACGGTTGCAAGGTGCAAGGTAAAGGGTGTACACCATCCGGGGGGCAGCAATCCCAGAATTGGAAGTTTCAAGCCGTTTTGACTCCTTTGGAGTTGGATGATGTCCCTAAAGATTCTGAGGTGGTAGATGGGCACGAGGAGCCCCAAGAAGCCACCACAAAACCAGTTCCCAGAGAGAGAGAGAGAGAGAGAGCGAGCAATAGTTGGGGAGTCCGTCATTAGGGGGGTTGAAGCACAGATTTGCTCCAGAGACAGAGAGTCTTGCATAGTGTGTCACCTTCCGGGTGCACAGGTTGGAGATGTCTGTTGAAGGGAGGATAGGCTTTTGGCCAGAGTGGGGGAGGTTCCAGTTGTTATTGTTGATGTTGGAATAAATGACATACATATGGGTGGTCTGTCAGTTCTGTGATCTGAATTTCAAGAGTAAGGTGCTAGGCTGAGAAGCAGAATTGACAAGGTATTCATCTCCAAAGATCTGCCTGTGCCATGCGCCAGTCCAGGTAAGATGGAGGAGATCTGAAAGCTTAATGTGTGGCTGAAATCTTAGTGCATGGTTTATGGAGCATTGGGACTCCTTGGGAAGGTGTATGAGTAGGTTAGTTGAGGAATGTTTAAACTTGAAAGTTTAAGACAGACCAGGTTTAGAACTGTACATAAGGAAACAAACAATAGTGTAGAAATAAAAATACACAGTAATGTAAATTGCAACCCAATGTTTAAATGCAAAAATAAAATGACTAACACATTAAAAATAGCTTGCCCTAGAAGTATAAAAAATAAAACCACTGAGTTGGAGTTGTAAGTAGCGGAGCATAATTATATTACAGCAATAACAGAAGCCTGGCTGAATATCAGTAATGGGGATGAGTATAACCTAGAGGGATATACATTTGTTAGGAAGGTCAGGCAAACAGAAAACACAAAGAATTTACTTAAGTCCCCTTCAGTTGGATGATGACTCCTATCCATGTGGCTTTGTCTGGAAAGCATTAGGGAAGGAGGTCTTGTTTTAGGAGTGTTATATACTGATTAATACAGATAGTGTGAGTAATTTCAGCACACATCTTTTTAGTAATATTAAAAAGGCAAGTTTACAGGGGGATATTATAGTCATGGGGAACTTTAACTACCCACATATTAACTGGGATAACCTTACAAATAGCAGAGCACAAGAGCAGGAGTTTTTAGAAGTAATCAGTGACTTTGAAAACTAGACTTGATATTATTTTTGAAGAATTAGGTGGATAGGATTGTTGGGTTGAATGGCCTGTTCTCATGTTCTGATGTGGAAAAACCTGAGTAAGATTAACTGGGATAAGCTTTTAAGTGTGGAGACGGTTGAGGAGATGTGGGACGGGTTTGAAAGTGTTTTATATGTATATGATGCAGGACAAGTTTATATCAATATTTATAAGTAGTAAGAAATTAAAGACAATGAAAAAGAAGTTGCAAAGAAAAAAAACTGCAATATAAGGTGTAAAAGCCTTATAACTCAAGCTAAGCATAGGGAATATGAAAGCAATGGTTAAAAAGGGTACTGGGAAAGCTGAAAGGCATTTGGAGAGAAATATTTTCAGAATTTTAGTGTTAAAATAATGTTCAAGAAGGAGGTGAAGTTTCATAGGAATGGTAAGGGAGAACTAAAACATCCCAACAATATAATAGCAAATATTCAGGCACTTGCATTATCCTGCGGTTTAGCCTTGGAGGTACCTGGAGTTTTGAAAATAGTAGAGAAGTGCTGCTTAGACTAAATTGTCTGAAATCTAGCAAATAACCTGAACCAGGTAATATTTATTCCTTGATGCTTAAGTAGATTAGTGATATATAGTGCAAGTGTGTGTATGTGTATATAGCATAAATAAATCCTTGACATTTACTTTTTGAAAATATCTGCACATAGAGAAACTTATAAGGCCTGGAAGTAGTGGTGGGCGGTATGATCAAAATTCTGTATCACGGTATTTTTCAAAATTGTACCGTTTCACGGTTTTCGACCATATTTTTTTCCCATGCATGAGTTAACCACATTTTCCACTGCAATTACTGCAGTAGACTGGCTAAGAATAACCTATTCCACTGTCATGAGAATTGTACATAGTACAAAAAACATTTTAATGTGCACACAAGTATTAATGCAGGTTTGCACGGCCCCATAAAGTGATAGTTTTCAATGAGGGGGGCACTAATGAAGAGAAGCAATCACATTGCATGACAGTTGCAGTCAAAATATAGAACCTTTTTATTGAACAAATTTTGCAAACAGCTTAAACTAAAATTTTGACAAGAAATTGTCAACCATCCAAAGAGGCATTTAGACTTAGTAAAATATCCAGAGGTGCTTGTCAAAAGTTGTACTGCACTGAACATGTCTTAGAAAAGGAATAAATGGTAAATATTTTTTGTAAACCAACTACACTTTCTGTTAATGTTAACAATCTCTGTCCACCGATTCTTTTTAAACAACTTTACCATCATTAAACTGCATAATATTTAAACTAATAAATAATAACAATAAAATAAATAATAGTGCAACTTCCAGTAATAATACTATTACTTAAAGACTTTGAGCCCAGGTACATTAAACAGTATTCACCAAATAAGATAAAATAAAACAAGTGCATCTTGGTGATGACATCTTTACCAACTGAACCGTCATTAAGGCAAATTGCATTAATTTGGACCTTACTTCAAGCAAAGCTATATACATAAATAATAAAACTGCAACTTGCATTTATAATGCTATTTGTGGTTTAGTGGGTCCGCGGCTTCAAAAAAAAAAAAAAGGCCTGTTTTTAAATCCAGTTCGCCGTGTCCGTCTCCGTGGGTGCGACTGCACGACCGCGGGGAGTTGATGAGGTGATTGGGGCAAGTCGCACCCGATCGTTTTTAATTGCTTCGTCGGCTTACTGCGGCATGTGAATAAGGCGCTACGCCCACGGAGACGTATATTTATGGGCCGGCAGGGTAGGGGGTAGGAAAAAAGAAAAGATAGAACACAAGGAAGTTAAAGAAGGGAAAAGGCAGTCATGGGAGACGATCCAGACACCAGGAAGGTGAAAGCAGCACGAGCTGGGGCTCCGTGAGGGAGCACAGACTTAGGCGATCTAGGGGCTGGTTCACCCCACTAAGCGTGTAGAGTGGGGCGAGCGAAATGTAAGACCTCCCAATGGATCTGAGGAGCGACTGAGTGAGCGCGAAGGAAGACAGGAGGTGTGCCGACCTCGGACGGTCTGGCTGTGCAGTGTGGCGGCAGCCAAAACAGGGGTTGGCAGAAAGCAGTTGGTGCTGCAAAGGCTCCGCCAGCAACGCCAGTGAAGGGTGAGCCGTGGAGACAGAAGGTGGTGTGCTGAGATCGGGCGAGGAGAGAGACTACATTTTAACGGATTTATTTATTATGGATTTTATCCCCACGTTTCACTGGTTTTATGGATTTGCTATTTATTTGGGTACTGTATTTTTTCTGAACACTGCACAATAAACACTTTTGGTTTTACTTTTGACTGTTTTTAACAAAAGCACTTGAGCACTTTCCACCATCCCCTGGCTTCAATGAGATTTCTCCGCTCATCTCGGTCATAACTATCAACGGTGTTGGTTCAATAGACTCCTATGTGGGAAGAAGGAGTCTGTAGGGGACCGGCACACTATTACACAGTAACCAGGTACTTTACACAGTATTGGGGGGGGGGGGGGAAATAAATAAATAAATAAATAAAACAAGTACAACTTGGCTTGCAGTATTATCCAGTAGTATAGAAACAGTATTCACACATTTGAACATAATGGTCCACATCCGACCTTTTAAAACCAAAGTATCTCCAGACAACAGACACGGCTCCTTTTTATGGCAAAAGTTCTTCTGTGTCATCATGTTCAACTTTATCGTCTGCTACAGCTTCAGTTTCAGAATGTTCTCTGTCCATTTTCACTGCTCAATACCTCCACTAACACATGTACTGTACTCTGTTGGATGCGTATTTTGCGGTGCACCAGTAAAAAAAAGGTCCCCCCCTTAAACAGTTTCCCACTGTGCCACATTCCAAATGTTGTTTAGGCTGTTTAAACCGGTGTTCCGGTATAAGAAAAATCCATATCATAACAAAATAAAAAACGGTTTTTGGTATGAATCGGTATACTGCCCAGCGCTACCTGGAAGCATATATAAATAATCTGACATGGAATAAAAATAATTAGTTGGTAAAGTTTACTGGTGATCCTAAGCTCAGAGGAAGGGCAGATAATCTAGAAGAATCAAAAGGGACTGGGACAGCAACCAGGGTAGAGCAGGCAGGTGAACTTTAATGTAAGTAAAATTTAAGGTGGTACAGTTAGAAATTAAAATGTTAAGTTGAATACACAATTTTTTGGAGGTTGTTTGGGAGCTGGTGTTCAACTTGAAAGTATGCTTCATGAAAAGGACCTGGGAGTCATAGTGGACTTGTCACTATCTCGTACATCCAGACGGCACAGAACCAATCAAAAAGGCTAATATAATGTTAGGTTATATATATGTCAGGATGGGTAGCCTACAAGCCCAAGAAGATTATATATAAAATCCAGTGTCTGTCTTTATGTCTGTCCGCTTTTCAAGAGAGAACTACTTAACGGATTTTTTTCTATAGTTTGCTTGAACAGTCCGGTTGCAACTTCTCTCATTGCGCTAAGTATTATAGTTCAGTTGCAGCACTGATTTATTCGCACAAATCCGAGAGAGATGCTGCGGGCCGAGGGGAGGGGGAGGCTGGACCTCAGGATTAGGGAGCCGGGCGGGGCCATCCTCGCTCACACACCAGCCTCTGAGTCGCTCTACCTCTTGCCACGTGTTGGAAGGTACCTTGCCTTCGCTTAGCTAGCGATACCTGTTTGTTCAGCAGACATTATCATTTAGAGACTGTTAAAAGAGTAACATTTGACGTTTTTCAGAGAGAGATCTCAGCTACGTGTGTTTTAGAGGGTATCTGCTCATTGGCAGAGATATCACGGCCACGTGCTCTTCTTCCCACACCGGGGACACTCTCCCATCAGAGCTAAACACGATCAGATACAGTGGCAATGTTTGACGTTGGATCATACCTACCTTCCGCTTGGCCAGAGATACCTTGCCAACATTTTACATTTTTGGCAAAGAGATCACAGTTACATTCTCACCCCTGATAGCAAAACCAAAAATGATGTATATTAAGAGGCCCTCAGATATGAAAGCTATCAATATAAATTCTTCTCAATACAAATGATTACATTTTTAAACATTTTTTTTTTTTTTTATTGATTTAAGTTTTGCCTGTTTCCCTACTACATGGGCAGAGCCGCAGGGGACAGCTAGTTTAAGCTATATAATGCAATAGTGAGGCCTGATGTGGACTACAGTGTGCAATTTTGGCCTGCAGTGGATTCCAGCTACTACTTTTTAAATTAATTCTTCAACAACAACATGGGGACACAGTTGGAAACTTATTAAGAGTAAATATTGTACAAATGTTGGAAAGGTTTCTTCACACAGATCATTATAGTCAAAAAAGAGTTGCACGGTAGACAGGACTTTAGAGACCTTCAAATCTCAACCCAATATTATTTTGGAGAAACTACCTGAATAGGATTAGTGAATTTGTTGGGCTAAATTTTGGTATAATGTATTACTCCCTTAGTGGAAATTCTGTTTTTTGCACATCCCAACTTTTTTTTTTTTTTTGGGGGGGGGGGGAGCAGAGCGCAGGGTCAGCTAATTGTACAATTGCAGATTAAAGGGCCCAATGGAGTAGCATTCCTTCTCTCACTGCCGGGATTTGAACCAGCAACCTTCGAGTTACCAGCACAGATCCTTTAGCCACAGAGCTACCGCTCTCTTCTCTTCAAACCTGTTCTAGTTTATAGCATTTAAAAAGTGTGTTAGGAAAGCTAAAAGGCAATTGGAGATAAATATTGCAGAAAGGTGAAGGATGATGGCAAAATGTTTTCATTATTTTAGTAAAAAAAGAACATTAAAAAGGAGGCGAGATATATTAGGAACAGTACAGGCAAACTAAAGTGTATATAAACAGTGACAGTGAAATTGCAAAAGCTCTAAATTTGCACTTTTCTTAAGTTTTCAGGTTCAAACAAGTTGATAATCTCTCAAAAGTAACATGGGCTGCCATGAAGGTACTCAATGATGTGGAAATTGTAGAGAGAAGTGAGGAACCGCTATCCTGTTCTATAAAACTAGGTGATTAAGCTGAGCTTAGTAAATGCAGAAGGCCCTTGGGTAACACATGACTTCTGTTCCTGCCAGAGTTTGTAATCTGATGTATGTAAATCGGAATTTTTATTGAAAATATCTGTTAATGGAAACATCTGCAAAAGTGCTTTCAAACTTAAAATGACAATGAAGCACTATTGCTGTGCTTCAAATTGTAGTTTTTGATAATGATACCTGATAGAGTTGGAAAAGCCACAACTAATTGATAATTAATCCCTCAGCAGAGACTTGCTATTTTTGTTGAGCAGTTGTTGAGTATCCCCATGTGGTGATAACTCCATGAGGTGATATGGCTGTGACATGTACTTAGAACATTGGGAACTACAAGCAGTTGTTTGTATCACACAGGTAAACAGTGAGCTGCAGGCACAGCTGTCCACCTATTCTGCAGAACTTTTTTTGACTTTAGTTTGTTACGGAACTTTTTCACAGTTATTTTTGTTCTTTTTTTAACCCTTAGAATCTGGCAGGCCAGTTTTTGCACCAGCAGCATAGCGGGTATATCTGAAATGCCAGTATATCGGCCTATCTATTGATCATCATAACCGTGCTGGCCTGAATAACAGCCTGCATGTGTATATTATGCTCTGCTACTGTTACCCTACTCTGCTTTCTAAATCTTGCAGTCTGCTGGCATAGAGGCATATTCTTGAAAAGCCATTACACCACTGCCTTCATAATCTGGCTGGCTAGACTGGCCTTCATTATAGAGAGAGATACAGTAGGGGAAGGGGAGGTACATGGCAATTGACTGGAAGTCAGTGAAAATCATGGACAGTGTTTGTGTGCATTGCCTCTGGCACTAACAAATGTTTTGAAGCAGATCACTCAAAAGTGCAGGTCCTTACAATGAACAGTAGAAAATGATGAAAACTGTGACGGAAAGTGATACATCTTGTTCTATACTATCAATCTGTTCTTATAACAGTAAGGCTTGTAATCACATTATCATTACAGTAAACCCTCGTTTATTGCGGTTAATCCGTTCCAGACTTTTATCGCGATAAATGAATTTCCGCGAAGTAGGATTCTTTATTTATAAATTGAATATTTTCGCAGTTAGAGCAAAGAAAACCTGTTTACTGCCTTCTAAATACGTTTTGTAACATTATTAGAGCCCTCTAGACATGAAATAACACCCTTTAGTCAAAAGTTTAAACTGTACTCCATGACAAGACAGATGACAGTTCCGTCTCACAATTAAAAAAATGCAAACATATCTTCCTCTTCAAAGGAGTGCGCGTCAGGAGCAGAGAATGTCAGAGAGAGAGAGAAAAGCAAACAATCAAAAATCAATAGGGCTGTTTGGCTTTTAAGTATGCGAAGCACCACCGGACAAAGCAGCTGCAAGGAAGGGAGCAATGTGAAGGTAGTCTTTCAGCATTTTTTAGAAGAGCGTCCATATCCTCTAGGCCAGTGTGCGAACAGCCCTTCTGCTCACACCTCCTCCGTCAGGAGCAGAGAATGTCAGAGAGAGAGAGAGAGAGAGACAGAGAAAAACAAACAATCAAAAATCAATACATGCTGTTCGGGCTTTCAAGTATGCGAAGCACCGCGTGGGAAGCATATTGTATATCATTGAGGAGTTTTATTTAATACGTAATACGTGCTCTGATTGGGTAGCTTCTCAGCCATCTGCCAATAGCGTCCCTTGTATGAAATCAACTGGGCAAACCAACTGAGGAAGCATGTACCAGAAATTAAAAGACCCATTGTCCGCAGAAATCCGCGAACCAGCAAAAAATCAGCAATATATATTTAGATATGCTTACATTTAAAATCCGCGATGGAGTGAAGCCGCGAAAGTCGAAGCGCGATATAGCGAGGGATTACTGTATATTGAAAAAAAATTACTTTTATAAATCAAAAAAATTTGTTTTTTTTTAAAATAGCAGAAAATTGCTAGGGAGGCTAGAGTTATAGTACCAAAACACTTGGGAGGGCAAGGTTCAAAGGGTTAACATACGTGGACATGTCAAGATTTGGTCTTCATTTAAAAGGTATCTATAGATAAATGTGATATAAACAACAACATGCCACATTTACATATTGTTGTCCCTTGTATAATTTAATAAACCCAAATTTTGCATGTGGAAAAAGTAAGTACAGGCTTCAAATCAGAATCCGGTGCAAATGATTACAGCATCATTAAGAGAGGATCTTGGTGGAACCTGTCATATTTGAGCCTCAGATATTTAGTTTGTTTTGCTCTTTGTTGTTGAAGTTTGTGTTATCACCATGCCTAGATCAAAAGAACTCTGTGAGGCCTTTAGATGCCTAAGAGGCTGGGAAGGCATTTAAAAACATCTCCAAAACAACTGGAAATCAAATACTTCACTGTCTAGAAGATCATCTACAAGTGGAGGAGATTTCAAACAACTGCCAACTTGGCCATGGCTGACCACCAAAGAAAGTTCAGCCCAAGAGCTTAATGCAATATAATTAAAGTGATCACTTGGACCTTCAATGAGTTCTTGTTACAGATGATGTCAAAGTACATGAATCTACCCTTAGAAAGAGGCTGCACAAATTAGATCTACATGGAAGCTGTGCCAGGAGGAAATCTTTAATGTCCAGAAAGAGTATCAGGGCAAGAGTAAAGTTTTCCCATTAACACCTGGACTGCTAGAGGAGTGTGCTCTGGACAGACAAGGTTAAGATAGTTATGTGTCGTAAAAACCAAAGACGACATTTGACCAGAAGAGCCTGATACCAACTGTAAACTATAGTGGTGGAAATGTTCTAGTTTGGGGCTGCTTTGTTTCCTCAGTTCCCGGGCAGCTCATCATCCCAGAATCAAGTATAAATTCTTAATTGTACCAGAAGGTGTTTGACAAAAATGTGTCTGTTGGAAGATTGAAGTTCAACCAAAAGTGGAGCTTCAGGCATAACAAATTTTTAAGCATACCAATAAACCCAACAAGGAAAGGCTGAAAAGAAAGACATGGAAGGTTCTAGAATGGCCAAGTCAAAGCCTGGATTAGAATGTCATGGAGATGCTGTAGGGGATTTGAAATGGGCTGTGTATGCAAGACATCCCTTAAACATTGCACAGCTGAAAGAATTCTGAATGGAGGAGTGGGAGGCAATTATAGGAAATGGCTAACTGAGGTTGGCTCTGTCAAAAGGGGCCATGCCAGCTATTAGAGCCAAGGGAAGAGTGTACTTACTTGTTCTAGTGCCAGACATGACATATCTGTTCCCTTTTTCATTTAATAAATTATTGTAAACACTGATTTTTTTTTTTATTATTACATTGTCTATCTAATGATACTGTTTAAATGATGATTGAATACTGATAATATGTTCAGTTATATTAAAACTGAAAAAAACAAACATTTGATTGGGTAAATTTGCATCTCCCATGATTGTGTCTTGATGAAAGATAAGGTGACACCAGCTCTAGTCTTGTGATATATTATCTGTGAAATAAAATGTCCATCAAACCATCAGTAGAATTAAATAATTTTTTAAGCATTTTATAAACCCCAGCTAGCTCAACTTGATTACTGCTTTTACGGTGAATAGCAGCCATCCTTTTCATCCCACCATTCCATAAGGAACCCCAGTTGTCAGTTCCCTCACAGTCCTTCTGTTATTCCCCAGCTTTGCATGTCACCTCTTCTCTTTCTGTAATTCACTCTGTTCAGTTAGAGCCTTATACTCACTGTTTGCGTTTAGCAGAATCAGAAGTCCGCAGTAATCCATGGTATGCTGTTAGGCTGTTGTCAGATCTGTCTAGGATTTTAGCATCTTTGCAGAATAAGATTCAGCTCCTCACCCTGTCCATCAGTTCTTTAATATTCACTCACGCTTGACTCTTTTAATACATATTAATCAGTAGTCTCTCTTAAAAACTGTGTTCTCTTAAAAAATGAGATGGAAACACTTAACCTAGTGGGGATTTGGTCCTCAAATTTTTAGTTATTTCATGTAAATGTCTGTGATGAACACTGGTTACAGTCCCTACAAATAAAATATGAAGTGTCTGGAGACAGTGCAAAGTTAGTTGTTAAAGTGAGCTTCTAAACTCATTATCACTCTCAGGGGAAACATACACAACTGTAAAAAACATGTGCAGTCACAGCAAGTACTTCAGATGGACAGCCTTCCTGTAGCCATCACTGAGTTGTGGGCGTGTGACCAGGTCTCATTAAATACTGTAATGTGTGAAACTCATCCTGTAGAGACGTCTGCACTAATTTTCATCACGGTAAAGTTCACGTCATGTCATCTTTGGTTTCTTTCCATTAATCTTTGAATATCTCCTCCACCTCTCCTTTTGTGTTGTCTTTGAGTAAGCTATGTAACTAAACAGGTTTCTGTTGGTAGGTTTTGTTTTTTTATAAACATAATGCTGAAGTTGTCCGTGCAAAAACAGAAAATGTATTTTCTAAAAGCCTTTATAAAAAAATCTTATTAACTATTGTTGGATAAAGACATCAGCCAAATGTACAAAGTAACATACAAGAGCAGGATAAAGTATAACTCTTGACATATATGGCAGGAGCTCAGACACATTCAGTGATCTCTTCAGGGTCTAACAGTAAAGGAAAGTCTAATGCCACAGGCACTGTCCCAAGAAATATTACAAGACATAAGACATACCAGCATTGGATTTTGTTAAGAAGTTCTCTTGCCACAAAACCCCATAACCTCTTTGGTAAATGTGTAAATGCTTCAGAAGCAAGGTGTAGGTGACGACATGTCACTTGGGGAGAGTGTATGTGTGTGAAAAGGCACATGTCTACATTCAGTCTCCAGGAGGAATTTGCATTATTACTTTAAGGAAAGTCAGTCAGTCAGTCATTGTCTAACTCGCTATATCCTAACTACAGGGTCATGGGGGTCTGCTGGAGCCAATCCCAGCCAACACAGGGCGCAAGGCAGGGCGCCAGCCCACCACAGGGCACACACAAGGGACAATTTAGGATCACCAATGCACCTAACCTGCATGTCTTTGGACTGTGGGAGGAAACCGGAGCACCCGACATGGGGAGAACATGCAAACTCCACAAAGGGAGGACCCGGGAAGCGAACCCAGGTCTCCTTACTGCAAGGCAGCAGTGCTATCACTGTGCCAACCTTTAAGGAAAGTTTTTTTTTTTTTTGATTTGAATAAATACAGCAAAAAGATTCATGCATTAACATGTTATAATTTCTGCTATACACTATCTTAATGTATTCTGTTTTTTTTTTTTCTTTCCTTTAGTGTCTTATTTTTGTATGTGAAGCGGGACTCATTAAAGGGTTATAAATGAGAATGTCCCTGGCACAGAGAGTGCTGCTCACTTGGCTTTTCACGTTACTCTTCCTCATCATGCTAGTTCTCAAACTGGATGAAAAAGCCAACTGGAGCTGGTTTCTAATCTTTATCCCTGTTTGGATCTTTGACACTATCTTGCTCGTAATGCTGATTGTGAAGATGGCTGGACGTTGCAAGTCGGGCTATGACCCCCGCAATGGACTGCAAAACCTGAAGAAGAAGGTCTGGTACCTGCTGGCTATGCTTCTCAAACTGGCCTTTTGCCTTGCTCTGTGTGCCAAACTGGAACAGTTTCCTAAAATGAAACTTGCTTTTGTATTTGTTCCACTCTGGGCTCTTCTTTTAGGAGCCTTGGGGCACCTGGGGTGGACAGTATTTCATGACAGGAGAGACTGAAGTTAGCTAAGCATCTTGAAACATGACTGTGTTTCCACACAACCAAATTGCTGGAATTTGCTCTCAGAATCCTTTAAAAGTAGAACTGGAGATATGATGCATCTGAAACAGCTGGATGAAGCAACAGTGAACAAAGCGTGCAGCAGAAGGAGGACTGCGATTGGAAAGGAGTAACTGAAGGTGCAAATGAGCAGTGAGAGTTACAAGTGAATTATCCTACCTGGGCGACACCCTTGTTTTCAATGGCCCCCATGATACTGTGGTGTGACCAGGAAGAATTTACACCTCCACTAGACAGTAGTAAAAATTGGTTTGTAGCATGTGGCTAAAAACTTTGAACCACTTTATTAAATCGTATTAGAAACATGCCACACTTCAGATATGGTGGAAGTAACAATTATCTTCACTCATGCCATTTTCATCACAAACAGTTGTTAATTGTATTTAACAGATGTTTTATGTATTCTAAGAATAAACTTAATTTTGATGTTGTGATGTCCTGCAAGAGTATCCTTGTCAAGTTAGTCACTTGCAAAGCAAAAAATTTTAAAAACATATTGGAATTAAATATTAGCAGTTACCCCTTTGCAATTTGCAGCTAGAAAACAGAATGATTTTAGAAACTTTCTTGCTGTCAATATGTCTTTATATTTCTAAGCAGGTAAAGTGGGTCACCCTTAAAATAAGAGGGTGATGTACAATCTACTATGTGACTCTCGCGGACAGTGTTATTCTACCAGATTCACACAGAGTCAGCCAGCTCGCAACAAGTGATAGCTAGTGGCAAATGTGACAGGAGGTCTAACATGAAATTACACGTGTCTCTGCGTCTTTGACTGCTGGTTTTTCTATTGTATAAAGTTTGTGTAATTTCATAACTGACTGTAAAACTATGCTATTAATTGATCTTACCACTAGGAACTGGTATTAGCTTGTCAAAATAATGTTTTTCTTGTAGAACCAATCGGGGTGGGTTGTGGTCAGGGCTGCAGTGTCCAAAATTATATATCCCCCCACCCCACAAATGGCTACTACTCCTTTATTTTAATGTAGGAGCTACAATGGTCAAAGAGTAGTGAGTACAAAATTCCAAATTAAAAAAATTTTGGACATAAGTGTCAGTTGTGCCCTAGGAATCAAGTTACCCAAACTATTCTATAACATTTCAGTAATTATTTATTGCTCTGATGCCGATCTGTCTGATTGTTAAATAGGTCATTACAATAAATGATGAGAAGAAGTCATAATTAATTATATGATTGCAGTATTTGAGGGTTCCTCTAGAGTGCCTCTTTCTCTTGCAGGATTTATCTCAAAAACTAATTAGCACATCATCATCTCACAACAGGCTTAAGTTTCGAATTGGGTACTGTTCTGTCTAGCCATTTTAGCTCTAGACTGTCCTCAAGAAATTGTGACACACACCCCCATCATCAAGATATCAGTGTTTTTGGTATCAATGGGACCCTAAAACACAGAGAGCCGTTGAAAACTGCAGATTAATCAAAAATATCAATCTAAAGCTTTCGGTCCTCCACTGTTGATAAGTTATGGTGGGAGAGGACAGAAAGCAAAAAAAAAAAACTTCTTTATCTGAATAAAAGCCTTTGTTTCAAAACCTAGATAGATAGATAGATAGAATGAAGGAAGTACATTTGTTTTGTTGTTTACTGAAGCTCTTTAAATAAATACATTATTAAGTAGATAAGTAAGTAAATATACACAATGACAGAAAAGGAAGAAAACTTCTGACTTGGCTCTCCAAGTCACATTGAGGCATTATGCAGGTGTATTGCTGTTGGTATAAAGGATTCCCAGCAGCGTTTCTTAACACACAACTGCTAAATAATTTGGTGTTAGTGGGTCAGTGAGAGGATGTACAGCATTGTTCATAATGGCACTCAGTTTTGCTTTAATTCTCTCCTTCACTACAACCTCTGGGGAGTCCAGAATGCCTGTTGATTTGGTGGGCCTCTCTTGCAGTGATGTTACCAGCCCAGCACATCACAGTGTAGATTGCACTGGCCATCACAGAGTTATAGAAGATGTGAAGGATGTCATTTCCCACATTAAAGGAAGGCAAACTCCTAAGGAAAAAGAGCCTGCTCTGCCCTTTCTTATATTGTTCCTGTGTTCCATGACCAGTCCAACTTGTCATTCGTGTGGCCCACCTCTGCATCCACTCCCTGAATAGGGACCAGACTTAGAAGCTATCTGGTGCAGGAAAAGTCAATAACCAGTTCCTTGGTTTTGCTGATGGTAAGATGCAAACAAATCTCTTTGAACCAACAAAGTTCTCCACCTGACTTTTATACTCTGTCTCATCCCCCCTCCTCAGTACTTTCCATGAGTGCAGAATTATCTGAATTTCTGCACCTAACATAACTTATAGTCTGTGGCATACAGAGTGAAGAGAAAAGGAGACAGGACGGTCATGTTACAGATGTGAGCAACATTGGATCAGAAACACAGTCCTTGAGTCTCACAAACTGCAGTCTGCCCAACAGATAGTTCATTATCCAGGACACCATAGACTCATCCACCTGCATATCACTGAGGTTACCCCTTACCAGAGTTGGATTCAGTCTGGTTTCAGGGCGCAGCACAGCTGTGAAACTGCTCTGCTTCGGCAAACCTGATTTTCTTATGGCAGCAGACTCTGGATTAACCAGCATATTAATTCTGTTAGATCTTAGTGAAGCATTTGTCACTATCAGACATGACATTCTACTGTCCAGAATGGAGAACATGCTGGGTATCTCTGGCACTGCCCTCCAGTGGTTTGAGTCCTATCTGACTGGCAGGCAAGAGTTTGTTAGTCTTGGAAACAGCAGATGCAGCTCAGTACCAGTCACACACAAGATGCTCGTCACGGTTCTGTCCTTGGCTATCTTGGATCTCATCAGACCTTCTTCTGATGCAAGGAATCTTGATGTCAAACTAACTTCCACCTCTGTAACATATCTCATGTTCACTCATTCCTCTCCTTTGCTAATGCTGAGAAACTTGTTCATGCTTTTATCACATCCCGCATTGATTATAACTACCTGCTGGCATGTGCTGCTTCAAATCCTATATCACAGCTCCAGCTGATTCAAAACTCTGTTGTAAGAGTCCTAACACAAACCAGCATCAGTAAGCACATTACACCCATCCTGCTTCACCTCCACTGGCTCACTGTGTCTTACAAGATTGAATATAAAATTCTGTTATTAACCTACAAAGCTTTAAATGGCCTTACACCAAACTACATCAGTGACCTTCGCCGTCACTATGTTCCTGTTTGCCCACTAAGGTCCTATGATTCTGGTAATCTTGTTGTGCCTCATACTAACCTGCACTCTATGGGTGACAGGGCCTTCAGCTCCAAAGCACCCAGACTCTAGAATGACATCCTGAAATTAATTAGACTCAGCTGACTCCATTCATTCTTCTAAACAACTCAGAACTCGTCTGATCAGGAAGGCTTTTAACTTACTTGACATTTTGCCTCCTCTTTCAGTTTGCCTCTCTGTCCAGATGCTTATTATAAGGGGTGTGTGTGTGTTACATCATGGACGATGGTAGTTGCTAGGCTTTTCTTTTAGTATTGAATTTAGTATTTTACTCTGGTTTATTGTCTTCTATTCTGTTTAATTTTTTGTATATCCTGTATTTTATCTGTTTTAGTGTTCTATACAGAAAATATTTGTATCCAATATTACATATACCCTGTTGTTCTTTCTAAGAGACTTAAGTACTTTGAGCATGGTGAAGGCGCTATATAAATAAAATCTATTATTATTATTATGGCTGGAATGTACTGAAGAAATCAAAAAACATAATCCTCACTGTGCTGCCAGCTTTGTCCAGGTGAGAAGTAGCCTTGTGGAGCAGGCAGATATATTTGCATTCTCTGATAGGCAAACAGCAGTGGGTCCAGGTGGTGTACCACAAGAGAACTCCTATAATCCAGGACCAGTCTCTCTAAGCTCTTCATGATGTAAGACACCAGTATCAATATCAACTAAATAAAACAAAAAAAGTTAGTTATTTTTGGAATTTCTCTCCAAAGAACTGGATTTTACAGTACATAACCAGAACCTTTTATGACGCACAACGCTGGAATTAAGTTTCTTTTGTGCTCCAATCTATCAGCTATCAGTGTACCAAGTTAACATGTCATATCTCATAGCATAGCATATCTCAAGTTATACTATTTGGCAAATTTAGTCTCTTGTACCTAAGCAGTGTCACAAAACAAGTACTTTAGTAGCAGTTTTTGCGACGTGATTCAGTGACATTAAATAGATCCCCCCCAAACAGTGAGCAGGTAAGTTGAAAGTGAAAGAGCACAGCATTTGTGTGGGAAGTTGCAAATGCACATTTTGAGCCTCTCTCTGCTTTATACATGAGGTCTCAAGTATGCTTCCTGCTTTGGGTCCAAACTATCCAGATTACGGCCTGTCTCCCTCTGCCACTGAACTGAATAAATAGGTGAGGAAAGCATGGATGGCATCTGTGCAGCACCACTAAGAATAGGATGCTTCATGCTGGTTTCGGAAACATTTTAAATGTTGACCACAAATGTAGCTGCTTTCAGGCTCATGGCATCCCATTTAGGAACAAGGCATTGATATTAGACTCGCCTGCTCGAGTTTCTATGGTGCTTTTAGGGGCAACAAATATTTTTTTTCATGTTGACCTTTATATCCATGTTGACATTCAAATGCACACATTTAAGATAGCATAACATAAGGTGTCTCTCCCTACCAGGTCCACCACATTTTACTTCAGATAACATTTTCATTCTCTCCTGAAGCAGTGCTTCTCAGACTTGGCCACCTTCTGCTTTTAGCAGCATTCTACTTTAAGCAGGCTGCAATTTCGTATTTTCTGTTGTGTTTTTTTTTTTTGTTTGTTTTGTCTGTCCAGAAAATACAAACTAGGCTTGAAATATCATTATAGGAACACAGCATGAATGTTCAGTCTTCATTTTGTTCTCCTTATCTAGGACGGCCGCGTGCAGTGGCACAGCTGTTTCAAGGATTCGGTTGTGCCGTGTTTGAATTGTGCCCAGTTATTGTTTGTGAATTTTCCTGCCACACCCCAGACAATTAAGAGGGTGAAACAACTGGGACTCTAAATTGGTCCATTACAAGTTTGGGTGTGTGCATGAGCGGACCCTGCAATGGCCTTGCACACCCTGCTGCTACATTAGGCCGTGGGCCCCCTTTGTCACAGACTTGAATTAAATGGGTTAGATCAGGTATGCATGTATACATCTTCGCAAAAAAACTATTGGCAAGGGACACCCAAGGCCAAAAATAAAATCACACCTGCATTCCAAGTCATTACAAATACTTCTGTTAACTCTGAATTATGATGTTGAACAGTGCTCAACTGTTTTATTCACATTGTTCAGTTTTTTAGTAATGTTAACATTTAAGTGTTCAGTTTTTAATGGTTATTAATTAGGCTACGACACTGAAGACATTGTTTAGCAGTCCATATCACTTCTACCTGTGGTCTCTAGGAGTATTTACTAATGGAGTGTTGGAGGACGGGACAGAACACACAATTACATTGGAAAACTAAGAGAGTCCTGTCATTTTGTAACCTGCTCAATCCAGCCCAGGAGCCTATCCCAGCTAGCATAAGGCACAAGACAGGAACAAACCCTGGACATGGCGCTGGTCCATCGTAGGGCAAACACATACCAGGACCCATTTTTCATCACCAATTCATCCTGTTTGTCTTTGGATAGTGGGAGTAAGCCCATGGAGAAGTGGGGGGGGTGGGGTGACATGCAAACTTCATGTAGGGAGGACGCAAACCCAAGTCTCCTTACTACATAACAGCAGTGCTATTACTACACCACCCTGCCTTCTTACTAAAACAGAGGCTTTTAAATATGTAAAGCAATTGTAAAAATTGAAAACCTCTATATTGTATAATCCCTCACGCTGCCATATTTTTATAAAAGCCATCTTATTAAACAATGATAATAAATGAAAAATAAGAATGACTTGGCAATTATGGAACAATACCTGCCGCTGTGGAAATCCCCCTGGAGTAGTCCTAATGCTGGGAAAGCACTGGGAGTGACACAATAGCACACAGTGTAGTTTGCACGCGCACACACTAAATAATCTCCATGTAAATTTTATCAAAGCTGCTACTGTACAGTATGTGAATATCCAATGATGCAATGTGCCTCACTTGGATACTTGGCTTAAGGATCCTTTCCTGCATATTACTTTCACCATTTTGTGTTTAAATTCAGCAGGTAAGTCTGCTTAATAATTAGACTGTACATTTCCACAAGTCAAATGCACTTTTGGAACCAGATCACCCATTTAGTAATGAAGAATTTGAGATAAATCATTAACAAATGGAAAATGGATGGGATTTGCTGTAACCAAGACTGGAAACAGTTCAGCAATTTAGGCTTGCCTGTAACAAAAATCTCCACTATGGAAAAAAATTATTTTCAAACTAAGGGCACTTAACATATGAAAACCTTCTTACTAAGAGTTCACTGAACACCCTAAGCTTAAGAGATTTTTTTTTTTGGAAAAGTGCTACTTCTCTCACATCAGTCTACAGATAGAACCATGTAACTTCTAAGTGCTGACATCCAGCATTTTCAATACTTCGTTTGTCAGAATTAGGACAGGGGAAGGAGGGAGGGAGAGAGATTTTGCATACCTGCCACACTGTCATCGAATGGCCTACTTCTTGGACTCCAGCAGGCACTGCTATCCCCCACCAATCTAGCTTTTAAGTGAAGGTGACATCCTCTTTCTAAGTCAAATCCTTGCTTAATTAACCCCCCAACACCTATTTCTCTAACTGCAGTTTTAAAAATACCTTCTAGTAAGTGCAAATGCATGAAACAGGACATGACCCGATGCATCCATCTAGGAATTTTGTACTTACTTCACAACCTGATCTACAACCAATCTGGCTAAGCCAATGGCTTTTCCTATTAACAGGAATATTTGCATTCTTGTAAAGTGTCCGACTTCCGGGGTAGACAGACAGACATGTCATGTCATGGGATTTCCTGGGCTTCTGTCCTTGGAGATATACAGTACCGCCATTCTTCATTATACATTGACCTGCCTGAAAGGAAAACCACAACATTTTCTGTCATCTAATGAGGAATGCTAAAATGTTCCCAATACTTCATCACTGTACACGATCATCCAATGATTAATGCATACAATGTTAGGTCTCAATTTCAGGAAATTAAAGTGGGAACAATCATATTTTAAATGAATTGTTAAAACGTACTCTGATGAGCTTTGAAAAAAGACAAAGAACAAAAAAAAAAAAAAAAGTAAATCTAATCCAGCAATTTCCTTAGTACTCATTTGTAGGATGACGACTCTCGGCCCGTTTATCATCCTGCAAGAAAACATTACGCAGCAATTGTAAAAACGTTTATAATGTCAGCAGTAAAATGTAGTAGTGATCCACTATTTAGTGTAACATAAATAAATATACACACAGTTCTATGCAGAAGTCATAGGCACTTGTGAACAAATGCTGTAAAGCAGGAATGCTTTCAAAAATATAATTAATAGTTTTATTAATCAATAAACTTACAAGAAAGTCCAGTAAACAGAAAAGAAGCATCAATGAAATCAACATTAGGTGACACCACACTTGACCTTCTCTCAATTCCACTTGCATTCGGTTTCTAAAAGGTCCTCACATGGTAGTCCGTTCCAAGCCCCTAGGGGAGAACTTGCCACAGGCCCACTGCAGACTTTGGCTGTCTTGCTTGTAATTCCAGATTGGTTCGATGAAGTTGAGATCAGGGCTCTGTGGGAACCATATCATCATTTGCAAGATTTGCTGTTCTTTGTTTCGCAGCAAAAAGTTTGATTTTGATTGTGTGTCTCATTTCACTATCAAGGTGCAGAATGGAGCTGGAATTGATCAGACACCTCGCTGATGGTACGGCATGATGGATAAGAATCTGCCTGTACTTTTCAGCAGTGAGGGGGTCATCAATTTTTTATCAAATCTCCCAACTCCGTTTGCAGAGCTACAGCCCCAAACCTGCAAGGAACCTCCACCACACTATAATTTCCTATAAACATTAATCAAATCTTCAGTGTATAAACTGCCTTCTGTTACAGCCAAAAATTTCCAATTTGGACTCTTCAGTCCAGAGCACCTGCTGACATTTTTCTGCACCCCAGTCAATGTGTTTTCATGCATAGCTGAATCATTTTGTCTTTTTTTCCTACTCTGGACTGTAGATGGATGTACCAGGGTCCCATTGGTTTCTGCAAGTTCAGAGATGATAGTAATGCAGGAGATCGTCTGATTTCAATGGGAAGTAAAGCCTGATGTACAGTACTTGCTGCATTCAGCTGTCATGGCTGACCACTGCGTTTCCAGTCCTCATCTTTGCGTATTTGTTTCTGGAAATACCTCGATGATGCAGACCTTGTGTCTTCCCTCTATGATCACTTTTGCCAAAGTGTAAGATTTGCAGGTTAAACTGACATTTACCGTAATGTCCTCTTTTTACAATGGTTGTCATTTGAACAGTGTGACTCATTCTGGTTTTGTTAATCACTTTGGTTCTACCTACACATTACTTTACTGATCGCCAATACCGGTTATGTTTGCTTAATCAAGTACTGGGCTATACTGTATGCCTACAAACATCTTGATTTTTAAGCTGAGAAGTGGCCTATTACTGTACAATTTCTTTCTTTAAGGACACTCGTTTACAAAAATGGAATTGCTTCACCTTTTGCAAAGTGTTTGGAACTCTAAAACATGGTCTTTTCTACTTACCCAGGAGACATAAAAGACGACTATCTAAAGTGCCCAAGACTAAAGCCCACTGGATTTGCAGGACTACAAATACAACACACAGAAAACAAAAATCATTAAACTCAAATACAGTTTAAAATAAAAAAATTCAAATAGATATTTAGTGTTCACACAGTAAAATACACAGAAGCTAGTCTGTACAACTTCATTTTTCAAAATAAAATCATTATGTTAAACTACTAACAACGACTGCCTAGTTGACATTTACATTTCACTCCTGTGCTGCTCTAGCCTTTCAAACTGCGGCTGTATTTGAATGACTTCAAAACTGATTTTGGTATGTTTTCTGTTATAAAGCCCACAAATCCATAGAACTGGCATATTGGTTGTTAGAATGTTTGCCAAGAGTTCAGAATACCATTAGTGTCAAAATAACTGATTCACAGGTTTATACCCATAGCAGAGCTATAGCTGTTAGCATCGAGGACAAATGGTGGGAAAATCATTTTGAGCTTCACAGGCAATACACCCAGAGCGAAACAAAAGCCAGGCTCAGAATTTTTTCAGTATAAAAGTTACGTTTTAGAATGAGAGAGGAATAGTTTTTTTTAATAACAGTTTTGATTTTATAAAAACCAGTTAAGAGTCCCAAGTTTAGTTTTGTTTTAGTTCCAGAACTGTCCAGATGTGGATTTTATGTATAAAACAGATGTCTGAATGTGTCTGTTCAACATGCATATCATGAAGATGCATGTCACCTCTTCTGGTGCTATTACAGCTGTGAGCTGAAACTTCAGGAAATAATGATTACACAGATAAAAGGATCAATCTACTATTAAATCACACCCATTTTATGATTCTTACTGTAAGAATTCATGGTTCTATGGAGTCTGACATTAGATGTGAAGGAGTTGTGGCTTAGCTTCTCCTTCTACATCTGCTGCTTTTGCTCCAACAGGATTGGTTCCAAATGTATTTTTCATTAGAAATAAAAACAATAAAAAGGGTGTGACTTCTACATCAATCCTATCACACACAATTTGTTTGCATACCCAAAAGGATTACAGTGAGGACATTACTGCCCTACTGGTAATTCTTTTTACTTGATTTTACACTCTTCATCTATTTTTAACCACTGTTTCACGCCACTTGTTTTGCATTTACCTGAATATTTTCTACTTACAGATCATAATTACCACTCATTGAACACTGTCATTGTCTTAAACTGCAGCAACATCTTGCTCACTGTTATTCAAATTTTTTTTTCTAAATGCCCAGCACTGTACAAAAGTATTCAAATTATAATGTTTAAAAAGAGCTCCCAGCATAATCCTACTTGGCACCACTTTTGTCATTTGCTTGACAGCATGGGTGAAACCACACGTTCACTGAAAGCACTCCCATTGCCTAGGGTTCTAGATAGTAATCAAGTGAGCAGGGAAAAGGCACAGGCAGGGGAAAAACAGTGGCAGAAATGCCTGATTTCTGGGGCTACTTCAAAGACAGGAAAAAAACACGAGCAGAGTTGCTTTAGTGTGTATCTAAAAAAGGTGACTATTACAGTTTCCCCACTCATGTCAGAATAAAGTCCACTGCTACCCCCACCGATTTAGGATTCCAAACAGAATAAATAACAATGTTAGTAGCTCAATAATTATAAAAGCCAAATGAAATAGGTATGATAAACCCCAGGATTTGGTGAATCTGTGAAGTGTTCAATTCAGTATTAATTTTTTCATGAAGTGCAAACATTTTAAGATGAGCAGCGCAATAACAGGCAGCAGCAAAGGAGGTGTTACTGGCACATACAAGAGCTGCTTCTCCTTTTAGAATGCAAACAATTTTTCCTTACATAGAACAGCACTGATGATACTGTAAATTACTGTTAAATTGCTTGTTTCAATCCATTGCTATAATTCAAGGATGACTACAATTTGGTGAAATCAGACACTTCAGAAATGGGTCTGCTGGTTATATTCATCTCCACCTGTAAAAGAAAGTACATGCTGGGGAGCAACTACAATTCAGGAGTGAACATTGCACATCACAAGCAACTGCAGAATCTAAACAGCACTGACAGCTCTGCCAAGTTACCAATTGAAACCGTACCTTGGCTGGCTATAACCAGAGTTGCTGTGGGTGAAAATAAATCAACTTCATGGCTATTACTATACCCATTTAAAATACAATTGCTTATTTAAACAGAATGTCGTTTTGTAGATGCAGGAAAATCAGTTTTTTGACAAGACACTCCATATGTTTTCTGTAACTCAGAATACATTTTTTCCTAAATCAAAAATGAAATGCACTTAGCAGTTTTACGTTCTGCTTAAAGATGCAGCACTAAATTCTGAACAGGATGTCAAGTTAGTCTGGGCCAAAAGTACAGTTCAATTACCAGATTATGTATTGTTAATGGTTTCGTTATGGTTTTGTTTTCAGTAGGAAACACAGGTTGTATAGGTTTATAGGATCATTAATGCCATGTGCACAGAGTACAGTGAAATTCTTGCTTGCATGTAAATACAATGGAGATGCTATATATATCTTATCAAACTGGGCGGCAAGTGAGAACCAAAGGTAATTAACTTCAAAATATAAATGCTTATTGGTTAGCCATGCAGTAACAATTTCACTGTGCTCTGTACACACAACAATACTACTAAATGAAAAGCATTAATGTCAAAATTTACATATACCCCTTAGCTTTCAACATTGCACACATTTCTGTTTCGGTGTCTACATTACCATTACTTTGGCAAATCAGACATGATCGCTTTTTCAGTGGACAAGTGATTGGTAACATAAGTAATACCTATATCTTCTGCACTCTATTTTGATCGCTGCTTGTTTCTGAGTTATGTGGTCACTTAACACTAACTGGTATTTGATTCCACAAAGCCTAACATGCAGTTTCCTACAAGTACAAAAATTATTTAGTAATTGTCAAGTTATCATTAGTAATAGAACTTTGACATTTTTTTCATTTTCTAAAATAACTTCTGAAACATGTGATTGAGATTTTATATACAATAATTACTGTATATCTGGAAATGCAAAGTAATCAAGATTACTAAATGCTTGGGGAGCTAATTTGGTGATGATAAAATACAAAATAAACTTAATTTTCTTGGCTAAACTGGTCACTGGCAACTGCCATGTAAGCAAATGGATTGTCTTTCTCATGAAGTGAAGAACAAAGGATAAATCCAAAACTACCCATTCACAGTTCTTTTAGGATACAATCTGGTAACCAAATATCCAAAGTTTTATACTTAAGAAAGGAAAAAAAAACATAGAACAGAAAAAGTCCTGTGGTGCTTTAAAACATTAAAGCACACAGGCAGTATTATACATTTGCATCATACTCATCTCAAATCCAAATTGATAAAGCACACACAAGTGTCATATTTGAGAATCTCAATACTTATTAATGGCACTATACAACTGTTGCTTCTGAAGAGTCATATAATGTGTATGAGCTGTAGTCAGTCACAAGCATCTTTACAGAATATAAACTCCCATTTTGTACAAATAATCATTATCTAAAACAAACCATACTCTACATATAATATAATCACAAAATTACCAGTTAGATGGATTCAGGTGCATAGCCATTTTGTAGAAACGTTAAATAAGAATCATGATAGTTATCCTCACCACTGATCTGAACCTGCTGCTGGTGACATTTCATCATGATCATTAACCATAAGTAACCTTCGACTTTCCAATGCAGCAGTAGTAAGATATCCCTTTATGTCTATTCTTCACATAGTGCCTACTTTTAAGAAGGCCAGCCACAAATAAATAAGCTTTGGGCTGTGGAAGAAAAAAACAAAATTCTCTAACTGAAAGTACGATAGTGAGCTAAAAACTAAACAACTTATTGCTGCATGAGAATGACACAAATGAAGCTTTACTGTAACAGCAAAAATAAATTTTTTATTTTAAATTATAAGAATGCTGACTCAACCTAGGCACTCTACAATTTTATAACATAATGCAGACACTGTATACAAATCTATTTATCATGTTCCTGCATAAACCTAAAGATATTGGTGTTTTAGTTAAGACAAATGTATAAAGTCCATTTTTTTTTTATAGAAAAAAAATTCTAACAAAACGCACCTTGTTTTCACGCACTATTTATTTGTGAATTATAATTTAAATATAGTCCATAAAACAAGCATTTGCTAAAACTGTTATAATACCTAGTTACCAGATAACCTCTGAAGATTATACGCATTTAATTTTACTTTCCTCAGAAAGCTATAACTTAAGCTAAAACATAACGTTTAGTAATTTAGACTTTTTGTTACATTCCTTCTACTTATATTTCAGCCTTATACACACTTTTCTCTTTTCTCATTTCCTATGCAGCAATGATTGGCATGCTTTCAACATTGGTTATAATTAGACTTGCAGTTGTTTGTGGAATTGTACATTTGAAAGCATTTATTTATGTCATTAAAAATGAAAAGATTTCACTGAAACAAAAAACTCCCAAATATTTTGCCTTTACGGAGAAATAAACTCTGGGCTGACACATTAATGAAGTAATGAGCGTAAGCATGTCCTAAAAGTAATGGCTACTGCATTTACCCAAGAGCTGGGGAAAGCCCTAAAAATAACAAGACTATTAATAAAATCACAATGGTGGAACTTAATCTAACATTAAAAAAAGTAAACACATCAAACAAACCACAATGGTAACGACACGGTAACAAAGGCATTTTATAGCCTCAGCTACATGGACCTTCAAATGCATGGCACATCAATGAAGTAACTTTTGCTGTGACCAATGAGGCAAATTTTGATTTTAGAAACAACACAGGTTAAACCTGTACTGAAAAAGCTGAATCAAAATCAAAGCTGTTATATTGATATGGACATGTTGTTAGTGCTGTATCTTTTAGGGGAGAAAAGGCAGCAACTGTAATATTTCATCATGGCTGTAAACTGACAATAACAGTTATGATTGTGATAATCACATATGTGAGCTGGCAATAAACAAGTAGAAACCATTATAATTCAAAATTATGTAAGGGAGGTAGGAGGTGAATATTACTGAGTATCTGAAAAGCAGTTTTTCAGTTCGTGTTTATAAATTCCTCATAGCACATCATGCTAGTAGGCTGTAGGCTTAAGTACAAATGTACAACAGAGATTTAGAAAAATCTAATTATTATCAATAAAAACATCCATCCATTTTTGTAACCCGCTTATCCAGTGCAGGGTTGTGGTATTTAATAATATTCCAGATGAATTTCTGAATACATGATCAGTGCATTCTTTTTCCTAGTGAAAATCCCATCTACATATTATACGGAACAAGATAGCGGAGAAAAGCTGTGATAAGGAGAGTGACAAAAACCCTTGATCTCTTCATTCACAAAGAAACAACACATTAGTATGGCAGAGAGAAGGGTACAATTGTTGGGGAGTACAAATGTACTGCAGCATGAGCATTTCAAGAGCATAACAAAAACAAGTGAACTTCTAAGATAAACTCCTAACTCCTAGTTTCTTTTAAACTACTAAATCTATCTATCTATCAGATACACACACTACCAGGAAGCATTAAAATTGTTCTGGCCTTAATTTAGGATGCTTCACATGTGGTTTCTAAAGTTATTTCCTGCTAAAAAAAAATAAAAACTTGAAAGAAACCAGTGGAATGTTGAAATGATCAGAGCAGGGCCACATTAAGTGCTGGAAAACAAAAATCCTTTGTTTGAACCTAAGCAATTTCATCTGATAAAGAAGAAAACAGCTGCCAAGCAAATATTAAGCAATGTGATTTAAGAATTCCTCAGTTCCAAAGACTTAAAAACAACTGCCACATTATATCACATTAATTTACAAATTATGCTGAATACACGAGGAGAGCAACTCTTGATTTATTGGTACTGCCAATGTTACTATAGTGCTCTACTCTGCAGCTCTTCAGAAATATTCCTTACCATAATCTTGTTGCTCATCCTTTCTGTAAATAGGCATATACACACTGGTAAAGTAAATACATTCAATCACATCTGCAAACAGCTTGGCACAATAAAATGACGGGTTACACCAGAGAGCAGGGAATACAAATCAGATTTTTTTTTTTTTTGTGTTATCATAACATCAATAAAGTTCCCCTTAGAGTTACACAATTTTTTCATCATCACTATCGATATTGCCAAACTGCAGAAATCAAAAAAGCTAAATGCTGATTTTATGGTGACATCAGCGTCTACACATTCATGCCATCCAGCACTGAATCCTTTAGTTGTCCATACACGATGTTCTCCAATTCACAGGCCGGTAAACACCTGGAAGCCACAGCCTTCATGTTTCCCACAATCCTATTCCATTCAACCATTTAATGTAGCCCTTGTTTAAACAACAACATTCCATTATTCAGAACCTTTATTAGGAGGTCCTTATTTAGGTATAAATCACACTACAATTTTAAAAAAAGTTATTTACACTACAGTGCTGACACATTTAAAATGGAAAAACTCGATATAAATAAGCTCTATGGAAAAGCCCGGAGTCATTAAAAGAATTCTGGTTTGTCTTACAAAAAATATATATGTTCATGTCAGCTCTAATACATCTAAAACCTACAACTTAAAAATATATTATTTACGGACCTGTTTCTTTAAATCCTGCAGTGTAACAGTGCTTCTGGCCCTAAGTGCTTTAATATTTCACAGTTACGGACAGGCACTGAGGAATGTTACAAGCTACATTTGCTATGTATTCATTCAGTAACAGAGTGAGCAAGATGCAAGCTTGCCCCACAGAGCTTACATAATTCAAATAGTACATCACACGGTTTAAGATTGTAAAAACAAAACAAAAACAACAAAAAATAATATATACAATTTAGTATAAAAAGTCTTTATGTAGCTCATGCAGGTGGTGCTGTATTGAAGTGGGTGTCCTTGTGTCTTCTGGAGTGACAAGAGAATGGGAGTCTATTTGTTCTTTAGGTGCACCAATCCTCACCAATGATGTGGGAGGATTCATTTCTTTTAGCGTCTTGGCTAGTTCACTGCATTCAGACATTGCTGGAGTGCTTAGAGATTCTGAGTGATGAACATTCAATTTATGCTCTGGCAGCTTGCCTTTTGTAGGTATTGCGTCTCTTTCCAAAGGCATCTCCGTAGTTTCCAGTTTTATCAGAGGAGGCTCCAACTCCTTCAATTTGTTATTTTCTCCTTCAGGATTCATATCAGAAGAAATTTGCATCTCTGCACCACAGTCCTCAAGTTTGATGTGGGTGTGCTCCATCGGTGCCTTTATTTCTGTCCTTTCCACAGATTCCTCAGAGTTACGGGATGCTTCAGCCTCGGGGTGGTACTGTTTCAAGCGGATGTGCCAAGCTAAGCTGCAGACTGAAGAAACGGTTTTAAACTGGTGTGCAACATTGCGAGGTATGAAATAAATGTCATTATCATAAAGCTGAATCCTCGCATAGCGAATGCCTTCCCTTCGAAGCTGGTTGAGCTTTGCATCATCAACCCACTGGACACACTTTAAAGGAAACAGAATAAAGTATTATAGTTAAATTAAAAATACTACCAAATAATTACCATACTTAATTAATCATAACATTATGATTTTAAAAAATCTATTTAAAAAATTATTCAGAACATGTATTGTTCAGCCAATTAAATATGGAGTGCAGAAAGTCAGAAATTCCAAGCTACATTATTTCCTAGATGATTTAAAGCAAACACAAGAATGCACATGAAGGCAGCAGATGCCACTTGCACATATACAAAATACAACTCTGTGCGGACATTTCCAAAAACAGCAAACATTACGAGAGTTTAATCCACTAGATGTCAGTGTTCAAGAAAAATTTTAAAAATTGCATTTTGTTCTAGGGTAAATGGCATTTTGAGTAATTTACACCTTATATAGATTAGTATTATTTATTTTGACAAACATGCAAAACTCTCCAGCTGTCAAGCTTACATTTACCTGTGAGAGGGGAGGTTCGTGCAGATCCAACTGTAGCCTCTGTACTACTTCTAAAAAATCTCCAGCATGAAAGCACACAACATCTTTGGTTATTCTAGGTGGATCAGGACTGAAAGAACAGAAAATTCAGAATACAGGATGTTTTCAAATTCACTTGTACATTTCAAACAACATAAAAAAGTACAAATACCATGCAATATCCTCTTGAAATACAATAGGCTAATTGTTCTAACTAGAAGATAGTCAACGCCACTGACAATAGTACAGTTTACTGTATATGGTTCCAAAAAGCTTGCAAAGGCTAGCTAGGCCTCTGATAAATGTAGTACAACAGATAATAATGATAGTTAATAATGACGCACATGTAGAACAAACTAGAATACCGTTGACATCTAATACCTTGAATCGGGGGGAAAGTAACACGACTTTTACTCAGATGTCAAACTTGACGACTGCACTTGCTGATGTCCTTGCCCGAGAATGTCAGATTACACGTCTAGAAATCGCACAGCAGGACAAATTACATGACTGTAAGACGACTTTCCAGCACAGTTTCATATTTCTGAAGTTTCAAAAGTTTCTCCCTTTTTCCGACAGCAAAAAACATACTGCCTGACAAAATCAGTGTCGCACAAACGTGCAATCTCTTTTCCATCCCTTTTCCAATTCTGTTGGGCAACATAAAACAAACATCAGACAGATGAGCTTCTCCTCTGTTTATGAGGTCCGCATACCCATTCAGCATTATATGCATTGTACTTTAGTCTCACTGGTCTTCAACACTCTCATGAACACAGCTCACTCTTACGACTCAAGACAAAATCAAACCAGTTTGTTTTTATTGGTGCAAGTCGCAGACTGGTTGGACCAAGTTGCTAGGTATATCCGACTACATTACTGGAGGTCACCGGAGGTGCCAGTGAAGAATACTTGTAGGTGTAGCCTTTTCTGCAATGGATTTTGCAGATATTCACTACAAACTTTAACAAGTTGTTTCCAGACATGTATTCTCATTTGAGAATCATGTCCAGCCCCCCAAGACTAAACACTCCAACTTAAATATGATAGCTGTACAAGCAAAAGCTGGAAAAAACTTAAACAGTAATTCGGAAAGAATCCTGAAGCATTACCTTTGAATGTGATCTCTCTAAACCATAATATCTTGTATTTAATTACCCAGTGATTCGCTGCAGTTGTAATATAATGATAAAATCCAGGACACATTAGCCAAACATTGATGCAACACATTAAAGGTCAACTCCATTTATCATTTTCCCTTTGAGCTGCTGTAATCAGGATTTGAATAGGTTTTTGAGGTGGGTGTTGTTCCGTTTTCAAGTCCAAAGTACCTTGTTAATACACAAATTAATACCTGAAGGAGAAAATCTATTACGTCACAGGTGAAGCATAATAAAAAACACAAAATATATGTATGAGTAAAAGTAAAATGTTATATATGCATATATTTATGTTATAATAAAATTACTAAAGCATACAAACAAGTTAGGACATTATTTTTGGGGCACCTTTTGTTACCACTGACTAATCCAAAGTAAAATTATTATGTAAAACAACATGTTATCTTATTAAAATATTAAAAGATATTTATCTATTCTCAGCAGCAGCAAATTACAAATTAAGTGGTGTATAGATTCAATTACCTTTATTTACTAAAAAAAAAAAAAAAATCAGAAAAAAAAAATTAAATTAGGACTTTTTTTTGTTTAAATGTTAAACAACCTTAGTCCCAGCCCCACTTCAATATATCCTATGAAGAGCTCAGAGTCTATAAGTTATGTGTTTTGGGGACACCTTCCTTTCGTCAGGGTCTGGCTCCAAGTCAGAATATACCTGCACAAAATGAATCAATGCAAATACAGAACACAACATTGTAAAATACTATAAATAAAAAGAGCAAAAAGAGAAATGAAAGAAGCATGTGTTAGCCCTAAGTAATAATACAGGGAAATAGATCTATCTTCCCTTATCTTGGACTCGCTACTCTTGATAAACATATTCCTAAACAAGTGCACAGGTTCCAGTTGGGAAAGAGTGGTCGCTACTAATGCTAAACTATAACTAAAGATAAATCTGATATCAGACTGCATAAACTATTGGAAGCCTACTTCAAAAATACCTCAGAAACTCAAACTAATGGCTATGGCTCAATGAGAGATCACAAGATCCAAAACTGGAATGATGCATATATTAGATATTAAAAACCATGAAATGGATAGCAATCCATGTGAAAAGAATAAATCCAAACTGATAATTTATGTGAGCATTTTGTCATATCCAGTACTCACTACCTGGGCCAGTAATGAAAGACAGAACCAAATGTTAAAAGTGTGATTTAAGGTTACTTATTTAAAACAAAAACAAACAAAAAAAAATCACTCAGGTTGGTTAACTCATTCAATCTTCATTTTTTAGCAATCAAGTTGGAAAACCTCATTGCTTCAGCGTGGATAGAAAACTGTACATTATAAACCTGGATAATTTATTATTTGCATTTATGCATTGTTATAAGGTGGTGTGTTTCATATTAGAGGTACAAATATTTATGTTCAGATATCCATGTTCTGATTTAACAAAGTCTTTCTTATATAAAGCATTAAACACAAAAAACCCAACAGATATAACGCCTTTTGTGAAGCAGTCTGACCCATGTTTAGAAGCAATATTAATAACTGGTGTGGCCATAATAACACAAGTACGTACCAAACTATAGTTGATACTCTTTAGACATGGAAGATGTCACGTTTTTGGAAATGTGCTTTTTGAATGTGACATATTTATTATTATTAACCAAATACCCTGATTTCAAGAAAAGGTGAAATGTGGGTGAATACTGAACACTGAAATAGGTTTTTATACATACTAATATTTCATTATGGATTCTTTAACCTAATTTGCATATTTGGAGTAAGAAAGTACAAACTAATTTATTTGGTTAATTTTACATATTACACTAAATCATTAAAAACATATCTGTTTGCATATACACATTTGTAAGCTGTTTTGGCATGGTTTCTGTTATGACAAAGACAAGTGAAAACACTGTTCTGCAGCTGGAAATCAGCTGAAAATAATTACTAAGAGAACCTTAACATATTAAACTTTGACAGTAAATCAATACTGCACAGCAAAATTCAAATTTACTATTATTAAATCATAAAAATTATTTTACATTGTACCTATACCTAAACTTCAGGCTTGATATCCTCTTTCTGTATATCCCTGTGCAATCTGACGTAAAAATAGTCTACTCTTTTGAACTCTAGCTTTCCCTGTCGACTAATTTCTTAAATCAATTCTCTGAAACAGCAACAAATTAATTTGTGGTAATGTACAAAACAATAACACCTTGATCTCCAATATTTTGTCTGTTGCTTATTGAAATGATGTCAACAGTTCAACCTATCACCATTGTATGTCACATGTTTTGCATAAAGGTTATAGTTCCTGCTGTGTGGTAAGGTTTTCTTCTAATGGCTCTTCCATGAAGGCCATGTATGTGCAAGCTAATGCTGCACGGCAGAGCAGTGCACCACCACTCCTTTCTCAGTTATACTTGTCTGCAGGTCCATTGTAGTCATATGGAGGTTTTGCTTTACTTTCCTGCATATTATATATGCTGTTCTTTCAGTTTTCTTGGACTTCCAGAACTTGTCTTGACAGTTCCCTTTAAATGCCATTTCTAACTGACTTTTGGAGTATGGAAATTGCTACCAAGAAGTTCTTTGGATATATTTTTATAGCCTTCCCTTGCATAAACTAATTTAATTTTCAGATTTTCATTCAGTTGCTTAGAAGAGCCGACAGATGTTGAGAGTCTCACAATGTTTGAAGAGTCAACAAATTTAACAGGCTGTGGAACTGGAACTGGGGCGGAGTGGTGGCTCTGAGGCTAAGGATTTGTGCTGGTATCCAGAAGGTTGCCGGTTCGAATCCCCATCACTGCCAAAAGAGATCCTACTCTGCTGGGCCCTTGAGCAAGACCCTTAACCTGTAATTGCTCCAGGGGCATTGTACAATGGCTAACCCTGCGCACTGACCCCAAGGGGTATGCGAAAACTAACAAATTCCTAATACAAAAAATTGTATAAGGTGAAATAAAGAACAAAAAAAAAAAAAAAAAACTGTCATTAGATGTTAATTCCTTAAGACAATTCTTTACACCAAGATTTAACAAGCTAAGCCAGACCAGATTACTGACCAAACGAGTTCTAAGACCTTACAACTGAAAGGTGTCCAAACTTTTCAACATTTAAATAAATATAAACTGTACATTAACATTCTCATAAAAACAATTATTTTAGTTTGTTGCTGTCAAAACTACTCTGTACTTCAAATGTCAACAAAATATGTAATTTGGCCAGGGGTGTTCAAACTTATGAATGGAACTATACATGACTGGTGTTGAGCTGTGATCTAAATGTTTGCATTGTGTATGGCAGGGGAGATACAACTTACCATGGGTCATTCTAGTTCTTTTTTAATTCTAAAATCAACTGCTTTTACACTAAATGGTAGTACTAGGGTGTTGTACCGTGTTAGCCATTATGAATGTAGAGAAAAGCCAAGCAAAATGACACCTTTTATTGGCTAACTAAAAAGATTACAATATGCAAGCTTTCGAGGCAACTCAGGCCCCTTCTTATCTTGCCTGAAGAAGGGGCCTGAGTTGCCTAGAAAGCTTGCATATTGTAATCTTTTTAGTTAGCCAATAAAAGGTGTCATTTTGCTTGGCTTTTCTCTACACTAAATGGTCAAATTTATGTGGATGCCCCTCCAAATGATTGATTTCATGTACTTCATTCACACTCATTGTTAGCAGGTACATCAAATCAAGCATATAACAATTCAGTCTCTATTAACAAACAATGGTAGTACAATCAGTCATATTGAAGAGCTCAGAGACTTCACATGTGGCACTGTCATAGGATACCACATTTCCCACAAGTCAGTACATGAAATTTCTGCCCTGCTAGATCTTCACTGGTCAACTGGAAGTGTTACTGTGAATTGGAAGAGTCTAGGAGCAACAACAGCTCGGCCACAAAGCAGCAGATCACACAAACATACAGAGTGGGGCCGAAGAGTGTTAAAATGCACAGAGCATAAAAATTACCCATTTTCTGTTCTGGCATTTTCTCTGGAAATCAGAAGGACAAATCTGGGTTTGGCAGAAGTTACCTTCTGGATTGCATACAGTCTACTATAAAGTTTTGTTAAGGAAGGATATTCGTCTGAGATGTTTTTCTGGGTTTGGGCTATGTCCATTGGTTCCAGTGAAGGATACTGTGAAGGCTGTAGCATACAAGGACATTTTAAACCAGTAGTGAGCAATGTGAATACTGGAGGGCTGATGTGGCTGCAGGTTTTTGTTCCAACCCCAGTGCTTAATTAGAAACCAAACATTAACAATAACAAATCTTATTTAATTTTATGGCATTTTAGTGATTTAACTCTGCGATGTCAGGTCATTCTTATACCATAGGATTCTTTTCCTTTCCAAAGACATCATATAAATGATTCGAATCCTAAAACGGATGAGTAATTCTCAGTCCTTCAGTTTTTTTCTCTACAGTTTTCTTCCAAATATTTTATTAAGCCAGACAAATCACGAATACACAAGGTGTAAATGGAGAATTTCTTGATAGATAGATAGATAGATAGATAGATAGATAGATAGATAGATAGATAGATAGATAGATAGATAGATAGATAGATAGATAGATAGATACTTTATTAATCCCAAGGGGAAATTCACAATTTCCAATTTTTTTATTTAATTTGCATGTTATTGCTAAAAAGGAGCATTTTTTGTGAATGCAGCTTTTTATGACTAAAATAAGCAATTAAGGGTACGAAATGTTAACAAGTGAGACATCTACAATGAAGCTTTAAAATGAAGTTTGAGTAATAAGTGCTTAAGCAACAATAACTGACTACAATTACAAATTGGACTGGAACAAAAGCCTGCAGCCATTGTGGCCTTCCAGTGGCCAACTCTAATATTAATTCCCATGGTTTTAAAATAAGATGTCCAACAACCTCATATAGGTTTGATGGTCAAATCTACAAAGTTTTGGTCATATAGTGTATGTAAATGATAAGACTTAGCAATGAGTATATATTTATCTGCATTTTTAAAAAAAGATGTTACAGAGATTCAAAGAACTACATTTGCACTAAAGCAATTTTATTACAGTAACTACCTTCAGGCTAGATTTCATAATTCAGATTTTCTGTTTGTATAAAAATGGAAATAGAGACAATTTTAGGGCGTCAATAGTAGCATTTTTGTATTTCTGTATTAAAGTTTGCCCTGACATTTACAGAAACTGTTCACCAGGCTAAACTGGCACAAGTTAGTTATTGCACTGATGACTAGGGATGGGAATCGAAAACCGGTTCTTGTTGAGAACCGGTTCCCACTGTTTCAATTCCTTGGAATTGTTTGCCATTTTTGCAAACGATTCCCCTATCGATTCTAGTCGCCTCGAATGACGTCACCGCGTTGCGTAGCGTCATTTACCCAGCAGGAAACATGGCGCCTAAGCGGCACAAATGCTCAAAAGTTTGGTTATACTTTACGAGAAAGGATGACAACAGGGCAACTTGCAAAGTAGATATTTCATCAAAGGGAGGAAACACTACGAATATGCAAAAGCATTTGCACACAAAACACGCGATAACCTTAAATGAATGTTGTGTTTTTGATCCGCTCCGGACTAGTGAATCTCAACCCAGCAGCAGCGGTAACGTTTGCAGGTCCTCTCCCGTTAATACGGCAGGTAACTAATCAACTAACATTGCATATTATGCTATTACTGTGCATTGCATTTAGATGACCATGACGAGAGACACAGACAGAGAGTCTGGCTGTCTCAGATGCTGGCAGTTCTCGCTGCAGTCTACCGGTAGCTTCTCCTTTCACAGAGGCGGGGAAAAGTAAAATGACACAGGCCAGGATAGACGAATGTCACTGAGCAGTGACTAAGTTTGTGGTAAAATGCTTGCACCCATTTGCCACAGTAGATGCCCCCGATTTTCGGTAAGTGAATGTGTTTAATTGTGGGCTAAGTCAGGGAATGTCAAATTTGCGTGTTCTCCTCTTACCAGATGTTTCATCCGTTTCCATTTCTGAGCTGAAACATGTGTTGAAGGCAGCCGTCACTGCAGATGGATGGGCAAGTTTTAGTCAAGATCATTACCTCACAGTAACGCTGCATTATGTCAGGAATGGCCAGGCTCAAGAAAAAGTCCTCAAAACCAAACCAGTGTACCAGGCACAGACAGGGACAGCTGTAGCAGAGGAGACTGATGAGATCTTGGAGGAGTATGGTATCAAAGACAAGGTTGTGGCAGCCACTGTTGATAATGCGGCCAACATGGATGTAGCTGTCAAAATAGTTGATGGTTGCAGAATTGCACTGTGCACAGTTCCATTGGACTTGAGTTGATTGTATTTGTTGCTGGCTGATGTAGTTTTATTTTTGAGTGCTCAGCTCATATATACTTTTAAAAAGGAGAGTGTAAATGTTACTGGATATTCTTGTGTAATTGCCACAGAATAATTTATGTTATACTTTGTTATTGCTACAGAAGAATATTTATTTTATTATTATTTTACATTTACACATTTTTTTCTGGGGACCCCGTGGCACCCCATTGAGGAGCCATAGGCTGTGGATCTCTTAAGATCTCACTGTTGGGTTTGTAAGGTCATGCTACTCCTAAATTTCTATCTTGTTCAAAGATAAGATATAAAACAAAGTTCTAAGTTAATCGACCTGTGTGTTCTCCTTTTTTAAAAATAAGAATCGATAGGAGAATCGATAAAGAATCGAATTGTTAAACAGAATCGAAAATGGAATCGGAATCGTGAAAATCTTATCAATTCCCATCCCTACTGATGACTGGATAAACTGTTAACTATGTTTAAAATTCTCACAACTTGTACTTTTTACTCATATTAGAGTCTCTATGTAGATATGTTACAGTAATATAAAGCGTCGGTTACAATGCAGAATTTATGCATTATTATTACTGGATCTTTAGTAAAAAATAAAGAGGGGGATAATAATAACAATAATAATACATTTTATTTATATAGTGCCTTTCCAATGCTGAAGGCGCTTATATTAGATGTAAAGCATCTATTTATGTTTTAGTCATATTCTCCAAATAGCTGAATGTTTTCAATTTTAGAAACTAAAGTTTGATTTCAGAATCAACCTTCTACAGCATTATTTTATAGAAAAAAGGAATAGATATATTATCAACTGAAGACTCTGGAAAATTATAATCGCATAACTCTCCAGTAAATTTTTATAATAGCATAAATTATCTGAAATTGTTGGCAGCATGTCTCACTCGTACAGCAAGTATGGCATAATTTTCAAACTGCTTTTGCTTTCTATAGTGAGAAGTGTGAATGTGTCCCTCAAGTGACCACCAGGTATGTAACCGAGATTCCATTCAGTCAGATTGACCTTTTTTTTTTTTTTTTTAAAGGAAAACTGCTGTATGATTTTTTGGAGGAACAAAAAAAAAAATTCCAGTGTTGAAACAAGGCATCTAATAATGGAGATGGAATCAGAAGGGAGCTGGGTACAAAATGAAAACTTAAGTATTAACTGAAAATTTCAATAAATATTCACAGCATAAAGAAACAAGACATGTCCCATACTGACTTGTCATTATCCTTTAAGACAGAAAATGTGCAGATACAAGCAAACAAAAATGTAACCATGGAGATGATGTATTCTGTCTGGCTACTGAAATACACTGCATCTGACAGAGCTGAGAATGCACTTATCAAGAAGGATTAAAATAGCAAGTTGTCAGCCAGCATACATTTACCAGTACTATTCACAAATACTCTAGTTATCATTAACCTATAAACAACTCAATAAGAATATTTACAAAAAAACAGAAAAGGGAAATGTATAAATTATATGTGAACTAAAGAAATATACCTAGACACAAAAAAAGGATAAATATTTGGTTTTAAACAGTATTGGGTAGCATAAAATACTATATATTCAATGCTCACAAAGTTACTTGTACAACTTAATGTGTTTCTTGTACATAAAAATGTGTGATATGCAGCTGAATTTCTTTCTTGGCTGGTAGTTTACATTAAAAAGGCAATTCTTTACACCTTTATTTCCTAGCTGTCAATTGACCCAGACCTATTATACTGGTACTGGTATATTTATCATAGAATGTTTTTACTCAGTTGTTTAAAAAAGTAACTGCAGAAGCTGATTGTTGAATAGTAACTGATATCCACATTTCAATTCTTAAAATGCAACTTAAGCATAACCTAATATAGGCTTTTTGATACTAAAACAACTATATGTTCAGCTTGTGACTAAACTGAACATAGATTCAGAAAAAAATTAATTACATATTCAGATCTGTGGCACAGACACAGAAAAACAGCAAGTTTTCATAAGATGTTTCTTTAAATGCCCTTTAAATGCCAATGTACTTACTAGTGAACCCTATTTAAAGAAATTTTATTTTCCTTGAGTGGCAAACAGAATACCTTAATTTATTTCATCTGTTACCATCAAACACACAGTGCTATTTCAGCACTTCATAGCATGCGGTTAGCAGTCATAATATCACATGCTCAGATCTCACACCTAGCTCCTTTATTCACCCTATACTTTGTAACAAAATTTTTATTTTCCTCCCCATGTTAAAGTGATTTATTTGCAAGATTAGACCTTCAATAATACTTTAAAAATTCTTTAATACATATATAATTTTGAAAAGTATATGTGAAGAACCAAAACATTAATGAATCCTGCAAAGTAAAGTGGTTGAGTCAAACAGTGGTGTTAGGTAAATGTTTTCAATGTCATGTTTCTTAAAGCTTAGCAGTAACATTAACATTTATCAGCTACTCCTAATACTTCAGAATAATATCACTTCGCACACAAACATAACATGCTGTATATCAGGGGTGGCGAACTCCAGCCCTCGAGTGCCGCAATGGCTGCAGGTTTTCATTCCTACCATCTTCTTAATTAGTGACCAGTTTTTGCTGCGGATTACTTCTTTTAAATAACTTGACTCAGGCCCCCTAGTTGTTTCTTTTTCTTTAATTAGCAGCCAAACAATAATGTGACACAAAACAAGCCACCACATGACAGTGGGCTCACCTGTGCCCATTACACAATATCTGAAATTAAAGAGAGATGATGTTTCTTGGTAAGGTTGATCTCTCAGGTCACCAAAACATTTTGACGGTGCTCTTAGAACAGAAAGTTTTCAAAATGTGTGCTGTGGCAGAATGAGAACAGCAACAAGCCATGGAATTAAATAACGGGTTTAATTAACAGCAAGAATTGGCTTCTCATTAAGAAAGTGATTGGAGTGAAATTGGTTGGAGTTTGAAGCCCCAGTTTAGCTGGTCATCTGTTAGCTCGTTTCACATCTCATTTCAGCTTGGCTGTCATTTAATGAAGAAAGGAATCAATTCAGAGGGCTGAACTCTTCTAACTGGGCTATTAAAGTGATGGGGAAAAATTTAATTAGCAGTGAAAACTGGTCACTGATTAGGAAAAGGGTTAGAATGAAAACCTGTAGCCACTGCGGCACTCCAGGCCTGGAGTTCGCCACCCCTGCTGTATGTGTTCAGTCTGAGCACCCATAAAACCATCCTCTTCTAAATGAATGTATTTTCAATTCAGTACACTAATGGCTGCTACACCCATAATAAGAATAGTGTTTTAACATGCCAAAATAAACATCGTCATATATGCACAATTTAAACATTGTGAAAATTTAAACATTATGAAATTATGTTTTATGCAAAGACCTGTACACCTTTTGTAATTTACTATGCTGCTAAATAACTGGTTTATTATAACATTAAATGCTTCATCGCTTTGGATCCCTCCCTTCCATTATATGATTATTCAATTACATGAAACTTCACAGATTCAAGTATTCATTCTAGAAAGCTTTCCAACCAATGTCACATTACAGTTTAAATAAATAAATGACACAGGAAATCTATTGCTGTTAAATTAATAAATGTATGTCAGTGTGTCTCAATCCGTTAAAAATATACAGTTAGCAACAAAAATGCAAAATACATTTTGCAGATTGTCATATTCTACAAAACCTATGGAATCTGGAAGGTTACAGGCAAGGGGAAAAAATAACGGCTGAAGAGATTTTCATTTTTCCTTCCTGGCAAGACACCGAACAGGCTCAGTACAAAATATTTAAAAGTGTTTCTTTTACATTTAAAGTACTAGAATTACAATGGCTCAAATTAAACAAATATCAAATTAACTCTCTGTCACTCATATTCAGTATTCTTTTTGTACTCCTTTCGGCAAAGATGATATGATTTTTAAATTTAAACAGCATAAAGATCACTAGGTTATACACACATTATGTAGACATGTTATGCAGATAGATCGCACAACAAAATTTCTCATGTTAAACAGCAGTAGTCTAATGTTTTCTACAGTGAAATTATAGCAGCTTTGTAATTAAACAGAACAGCGGCAGTGGTTTGAAAATTTTCTCGTAACTCCATGATAATATTTCTCAATGCAATAGCTTTTTAATTGAGGCTTTAGCTGTCGTTTTCTATAATGGCTAGACTGATTTTGTATGTTTGATATCATTATAGTAAATGTGTGAAAAACAATTGAGCATTGATTTCTTGCTATAAGATGAATAAGCAGCCACCCGAAACCAACATCTAGCACTGCCCCAAACATCAAAGTTCTCTCCAAACATCTAGCTCCTCTCTGTTCTGCAGGCTGCAGCAAGGACTACCTGTGCAAAATGAGCATTTAGTGCTTTAACACTAGAATTACCAGAGCCTACGAAAAAACTAGTAGATCCGGCCCACCTTAAATCCGTTCGCACCTATCTGTCAGCGTCTTTTGTCCTGTAAATGTGCCGATAAAGACAAGCAGCAAGCAGCCTACTATTCCATCCCCCCAAAGCCGCAGAACGTGCACAATGTTCTCCCAGCTCATGCCTTGATTGATTATCTGGGAGTGAAGTGCTGGAGTTTTAGAGTGGAAATAATAGATCGTTATTTGGAACACATGCATTTCATGTATGCAACATTATTCGTATTATTCATATTCATTCGCATAATATATTGAGCTTGTAATCAGTGACCACATGTTTTTTTTTTTCCTCAATCTTGCCAGTGTTTATTTGATATTTGGACTTCACTTTTAACATTCCTTACCTCGCATTTCCTGTAATCCTACATTTACCCAGATCGTTGTAGACACAGAACATACATCACATGTATGTATTCCAAATAACAATATATTATTTACCCTATACAATTATAGACAACTCACACCCAGATAAACAGTCATGAGAAGGGAGAACTTCAGCTGTGTCGGTGGGGGATGGGATAGAAGGCTGCTTGTGCTGACTGACATATTTGCAAAACAAAGACGCTGATGAAGAACTGTGAAGGAATTTAAGGTGGCCCAGCATTACGACTTTTTTCGTAGGCTTCAGGAATTCTAGTGTTAACCAGTAGACAGCAGAAAAAATGGTGACAGGCTCTTCTCCGTTGACATTAGCACTATGGTAAACATTACATAAAATTAAGAAATATATACCACAAAAGTAAACAAAAGTACTTTCCGTATAATATTTTTATGGGATGACTAACAGCTATTAGGGTAAACACAAGAAGGTACAGATACCACCAGAGCAGAGAGTAGTAGCAAAGAAACAAGAAGCTTTTCCAGGCTAGGTTCATGATAGAACTTATAGTATACAAGTGGGCTGCTTAGCAAAAACGTTAGGAAAAAAACAAAATACAGCTTGTAAAGTAAGAAATAAAAGATTGCTTCAGACAAAAGTTTTCAAACATGACTGAAACCTGCTCAGGAACAAAAGTGGCTTTGACATTAAGCTATATAAAGTTATAAAAACAAAATATCATAAAAGCTGAAGCTGTCAATATGAAGAAATTCCAAGCAGTAACAAAATTTAAAAAATCATGAAATGTTTACAACAATTTTATTGTACTAATTATTAATTAATAATGCAATCAACTCTAACTAAAAACACATTTTCCATAGTTAGACTTACCAGTCTCCACAGTGTACAGCTTTCAGAACCCCCACAGCTGCTGTAGTTTTGCGCTCGAAGCCCTGGCCTATATGGTCTGCATGTACTCTAGTTCGATCTTCAAAAAGCATCTCGCGAGGTTCACTGGCACGAGGTAGGTACTGAAGGTTTTTAATTTCATTGGTAGTCCTATAAAACAAGCAAAAAAGGATATCAACTTTTTAATCTTCAGTATGATTGACCATTGATATTTAGTAATGTAAAATGGAATGAAAACTTGTGGGAAGGACAGAGTAGCATGGGATACTGTATCTGTTTCAAGTTCCAGTAGGGGCAGTAGAACTGTGAAGAGATTGCTTATAAATAGAAATTTAAGTTTATAAATTGCAGAAGGTGTACAGAGATCATATTTCACCTTCTCTTGTTTATGGTTCAGACCTAGCAATATTATGTAACTGACTCTTTCTCATAATGCAGATAATATGCCTCATTCTGGACTCCATGCGCAACTGCTCATTTGGCACAAAATCAAACTAGCTGTACCCAAGGATTCTCCGAAGAGACACAGTACCAAAGGAGTCCAGTCTTCGTCTCAGGTCACTGGACAGCATCCATGTCTTGCAACCATATAACAAAACAGGAAGCACCAGGACTCTAAAGACTTGGACATTCGTCCTTTTGCAAAGATATCGAGTGCGCCACACACCCCTCTCCAGTGACCTCACCTCATGACCCCCCAAGCTCTCCCAATCTGTCTACAGACATAGCAAGAGTCACCAGAGACATGAATGTCACTGCCAACGTAAGTAAACCTGTCAACATGGTCGACACTCTCTCCGCAAACAGACACACTACTGATGCCTATGCCCAAGAGGTCATTAAAAGGCCTAAAGGTCAATCGCTTTGCTCTTGGTTTACTGTATACCAGATGCAGCAGAGCAACTATGGAGATGTCCTTGTGCTGCTGCCAACAGACATGTACATTTTTTCCTCTTATTTATTGTAACAAAATTTCTGTTATAATGAAATATTTTTATAGTCCTGTGAGTTTGCTTATAATGGGATTCCACCTGTATAGCAAAACACTGCAATCATTTCATGTCCAAACAACATCAACCGTAATGTGAATTTCCCAGTTTAAAAAAAAAAACAAAAACTGCAAAATTTTATACAATCCCCTCAGCAAACACAGTAAAAATACTTAAGCATAGTTTATGGCATGCCTAGAGGTATCTTAAAATAAACAGCAGAGATCTTAAAAAGCAGTTCATCTTTCAAGACATCTGAATCTTATTTCCAGAAATAGAATAAAACAATAAAAACACGCTAATTTTTTATAAGTACCATAAATTTATAGCGGCTGTTAGAGACTCGAATCAAATCTATATTTTTATTCTATAATAGTAACAATAGAAGGAGCTCACTACTCAAACCGGTCGTGCTTGGAATTGAACCCGCGACCTCTTGATTGTTAGTCAGCAGTTCTTACCGCTGCACCACCCTAATTATCATGTCAATGTTGTACCCTGACCCGATTTATTTTTCTATGGTTATATTCTTTAATAAAAGCGCACTTGTTTTGTTACACTTGTACTTTTTACGAAAGTGTTTATTTGATATTTGGACTTTCGTCTTCACACATTATTCACTTCATGTCTACATTTTGTCAATTATTACTAAAGTATGAAAAATGTTTCTTGTCAAGTTATGTGTTCAACAATTCCTGCCTTGGATTTCACCCTACATTTACACAGATCGCTATAGACACTGAACACACATGAAATGTATGTATTTGAGATAAGTCGATTTCGATTTCAGATATCTCCAAATGTCTAAATTCTTCTTTTTTAATACTGAAATGTTTTTGAATCATCTCAAAATGCTCATGAACTTATTTCAGGATATCTTGAAATCTACTTGAGACATCTTAAAATGGAATTATGGTATCTTGAAATAGCCATATTTCCAGATGTACTGTAATTTCCAGATATCTTAAATGCATTTCTAGATACCTTAAAATGCATTTTGTGACATGTCTAAATATTAACTTGGCTTGACATAATGGTGTTATGATGACTCTAGTATCTTTTGTGTATGTATATATATATATATACTGTTCAAAAAATTAATTAATAAGTGTATAGAATCAAGTCAATGAAACTTCTAGGATATTGATCTGATCAGTTAAGTAGCAGAGGGGGTTATTAATCAGTTTCAGCTGCTTTGGTGTTAATGAAATTAACAACAGGTGCACTAAAGGGGCAACAATGAGATGACCCCCAAAACAGGAATGGTTTAACATGTGGAGGCCACTTACATTTTTCCCTCCTCGTCTTTACTGACTGTTTTTTCACTAGTTTTGCATTTGGCTACGGTCAGTGTCCCTACCTCATGGTAGCATGAGGCAATACCTGGACCCTACAGAGGTTGCACAGGTAGTCCAACTTCTTCAGAATGGCACATCAATACGTGCCATTGCAAGGAGGTTTGATGTGTCTCCCAGCACAGTCTCAAGAGCATGGAGGAGATTCCAGGAGACAGGCAGTTACTCTAGGAGAGCTGGACAGAGCTGTAGAAGGTCCTTAACCCATCACCAGGACTGGTATCTGCTCCTTTGTGCAAGGAGGAACAGGATGAGCACTGCCAGAGCCCTACAAAATAACCTCCAGCAGGCCACTAGTGTGAATGTCCATGACCAAACAATCAGAAACAGACTTGAGGGCCCGACGTCCTCTAGTGGGCCCTGTGCTCACTGCCTGGCACCGTGGAGCTCAATTGGCATTTGCCATAGAATACAAGAATGGTCCACCACTTGCGCCCTGTGCTTTTCACAGATGAGAGCAGGTTCACCCTGAGCACATGTGACAGACGTGAAACGGTCTGGAGAAGCTGTGGAGAATGTTATGCTGCCTGTAACATCGTTCAGCATGACTGGTTTGGTGGTGGGTCAGTGATGGTCTGGGGAGGCATATCCATGGAGGGACACACAGACCTCTACAGGCTAGACAACGGCACCCTGACTGCTATAAGGTATCAGAATCTGCACTGGCAATCAGAAGGTTGCTGGTTCGAATCCCGTAAATGCCAAAAGCGACTCTGCTCTGTTGGGCCCTTTAGCAAGGCCCTTAACCTGCAATTGATAAGCGCTTTGAGTAGTGAGAAAAGCGCTATATAAATGCAAAGAATTATTAATTATTAGAATTAAATCTTTGGACCCATTGTTAGACCCTATGCTGGTGCAGTGGGTCCTGGGTTCCTCCTGACGATGATGATGCCCGGCCTCATGTGGTGAGAGTATGCAGGCAGTTCCTGGAGGATGAAGGAATTGATACTGGCCTCCCATTACATAAATCCCCATTTTAAAGAGCCCACATGCTGTGTTACACAATTAGTCTCCGTCTTAATGTGGCTGCAGGTTTGACATGTAATGCCTAAAACAATGAAGTGTAGTTAAAAATATTCAGACCACTTTTATTAAAATATTTTTGCATCTATAAAAGAGAAAAAAAAGATCACATAGATTATGCTGACCGAGACTCGATTCTGTGACCATTCTGTTTTTCCAGGTGAATCTACAAGTGTGGACTAGCTTTTTACTCGGAATTGTGTGATATACAGTGATCCCTCGCTGTATCGCGCTTCGCCTTTCGCGGCTTCACTCTATCGCGGATTTTATATGTAAGCATATTTAAATATATATCGCGGATTTTTTGCTGGTTCGTGGATTTCTGAGGACAATGGGTCTTTTAATTTCTGGTACATGCTTCCTCAGTTGGTTTGCCCAGTTGATTTCATACAAGGGACGCTATTGGCAGATGGCTGAGAAGCTACCCAACTTACTTTTCTTTCTCTCTCTCTTGCGCTATCTGTGATCCTGACGTAGGGGGTGTGAGCAGGGGGGCTGTTCGCACACCTAGACGATACGGACGCTCGTCTAATAATGCTGAAAGATTATCTTCACGATGCTACCTTCTGTGTGCAGCTTTTAAGTATGCTGCACTGTGCTTCGCATACTTAAAAGCTCAAAGGACACGTATTGATTTTTGACTCTCTCTCTCTCTGCTCCTGATGGAGGGGGTGTGAGCTGCCGCCTTCAACAGCTTTGTACCTGCGGTGCTTCGCATACTTAAAAACCAAACAGCCCTATTGATTTGTTTGCTTTACTCTCTGTTTCCTTTGAAGAGGAAGATATGTTTGCATTCTTTTAATTGTGAGACAGAACTGTTATCTCTGTCTTGTCATGGAGCAGTTTAAACTTTTGAAAAAGAGACAAATGTTTGTTTGCAGTGTTTGAATAACGTTCCTGTCTCTCTACAACCTCCTGTGTTTCTGCGCAAATCTGTGACCCAAGCATGACAATATAAAAATAACCATATAAACATATGGTTTCTACTTCGCGGATTTTCTTATTTCGCGGGTGGCTCTGGAACGCAACCCCCGCGATGGAGGAGGGATTACTGTAAACAGTACCCCGCTGCTACCCATTGGACACCTTCAAAATAATAACACAAGTCCACCTTCAACCTGCCTTTCACTTCTCTCACCTTGTCATGGACTTACTAACTAATCAGTATTCCTCTTGAATCTAGTCAAAACAGAGAGACATAAATGCAGCTACGAATATAAATTCATGCTGGCACCACAATTCTCTACATTATTATTATTACTTTTTAAGAGGCAGGACTTTAAGAATCATGTCAACGTTAACTGGATGCCTGTAAAGTGACTTAAGAACTGGAGTTATATTTTTTATACATTTTGATTGTAGTTATGAACTGGTCTGAATTAACCGTAGTGTACTAAGTGAATTAAATAAACAGCATAACCATAATTATTACAATAGTCAGTTTTGCTTGAGTAAATGAATACAATACAAAATGAATATCTGAAGAAGCTACCTGAATTTTGGAAGCCATGGAAAACAGGTATCTCCAAATGCCAAATTCAGAAATGTGTTGACTGAAGTTTAAATTCATGTTGACAGTAATACCTAAATTTCAGAGGAATTCAGCTAAACTAAAACTGATGTAATTTTAGTTAACAGAGTCTAGTATTGTCTTACTATTCACAGAATTAACACCCACTAAAATAATTTTTGTTTTCTTACAAATTTAAACACAATTATAATTTTCCATGTTTTGCATCAATAAAAAGTTAATTAATGTTCTTATTGAAAAATATTTGGTTTAAATTAAATCTCATAATATTATATAGAGAAAGAAAAAGTAATTAGTCCTAGCACTGAACCATGAGAGATACCATTTCTAACTGCCAACAGGAACGACAATACTGTACTAAGACAGAAAGTATTCACAACGCATCACTTTTTCCAAATTTTGTTATGTTACAGCCTTATTCCAAAATGGATTCAATTCATTTTTTTCCTCAGAATTCTACACACAACACCCCATAATGACAACGTGAAAAAAGTTTGAGATTTTTGCAAATTTATTAAAAATAAAAAAAACTGAGAAAGCACATGTACGTAAGTATTCACAGCCTTTGCCATGAAGCTCAAAATTGATCTCAGATGCATCCTGTTTCCCCTGATCATCCTTGAGATGTTTCTGCAGCATAATTGGAATCCACCTGTGGTAAATTCAGTTGATTGGACATGATTTGGAAAGGCACACACCTGTCTATATAAAGGTCCCACAGTTGACAGTTCATGTCAGATGCGCTCTGAATACTTTCCGGATGCACTGTACTTAAAACAATTTGGTAATTCTAAAGTAAACCAACTAATAAGAATGTTTGATAAGGCATATAAATCATCATGCCTGTGAAGTAGAATGCTATGATCAATAGATTCAAAATTAACCATAAATATATAAAGGCACAAAAATGGTTTAATTCCTGCAATTTCAGAAATTAGAATAGCCACGTACAACACAATCTAAAACAGTTCCACTGCTGTGACTGGGAAAAAAACCAGACAGACATTGTTCATAAGGAGTGGATTTTTGTCGGACTCAAACATTAATAAAGCATGGTAACTGAAATAAAGATTTGTACAAAAATTTCATGTAAATGAATTAAATTTTAAACAGGCTAGGAATGAATGAAACTCTAGAAGACTGCAGCATCTTAGATGTTTGTAGAGCATCTTTACCTGATAGATATCTTTACCCGACTGGTTGAATATCGGACAATACAATTAAAAGACATCCACCCACGCACTTCTAAAAAACAGAATAAATCCTGGTAGGGGTTAAAAAACACTTTCCAATTCTAAAATTCCTTTTACTGTGCTCTATGAGCTTCTTTCGGCGTTGGTTATTAACTATAAGTCGTGCAACAAGTAGAAGGTTATCATGTTTGGTGCATGTCTTTGGGAAATAGGATGAAAACAGCAGTATTCAGGGGAAAACAAGTACAGACAGGAGAGAAAGTGCAAACTATCATATATAAACAAACATGTATACAGATATAAATCATTATCATCTATGGTTATATCAACAATAATGCCTATCACGGCTGTCTGTGTCCTTTTAGATGGTTATTAAATTAAATACTCCAGTCACAGAACCGGATCAGCTGGTTCTGTACAAATCAAGATTCATTACCACATGTGGTCATTTTGTTGTCTAAATCATCAGAGAAAAAGATGGGACTCAAAGTGAAGCTGGTGCTTGATAGATCATGGCCTTCACCCTAGGGAACATCCTGTGGCTAGTGTTTCAAAACTGGCAATGTTGATTGGGTCTTTCTTAAGGTACAACCAAAGGGTGTCTTTGGACTGCTTTCCCTGATATTGTATTAAATGGGGTAAAGGAATTGTCTGGAGAGATGGGAATTAAACCTTTTAAGTTAGAAGCTCATCCAGTATAATTGCAAAAACCACAAGATAAACAAAGCTCCACACACTTATAGCACAGCATCAAATACTGGCAGTCATTCTTAAGATTGTGCATCGCTGATGATTTGGATTCTAAAGTTTATATGAAGATTTTGAGATCTCAGAAGAAAGTGAGAACGAGAGTGCTACTAAAGCACAGCACCAGCAGTACAACAAGTATAGCAAACAGCATTGTAGCAGCAACAATTAAATCTTGCCTTTTGTGCGTTTTTCACCACTTTTTTGAATGTCTCATTATTTTACTGTGTTTACATGTCCAAGCTGAGGTTGGAACTGCACCTTTATGGGAGGAATGTATGGAAGACTAGCCATTAAACAGGAGCAAGAAGTAGTTTAAAAAGAAATCGGAAGCCCGGAGAAAAGTGGGGGGACCATAGTGACTGCATTTGGAGTGGAGAAACTATATCCGTACTAGAGTTAAAAAAAAACAGACTACTGGGAAGGAGACCTATGCTGCACTTCAGAGGTGTGGATTTGTTTGACTTCTTGTTGGATTGAGCTAAATGGGAACATCCTGAAGGAGTGGACTGCTGATCAGCTTTGGAGAACACACTAGGAGACGCACTAGGAGACAAACCATGTTTTCCTTCTGAGAAGCGACACTACAGGATATCCAATATTGCAGTTAATTATGCTTTACCAATTTTTGGCCTGACATTTCATTAAGACTGAAACAATATTTTGGAACTGTTAATTGTAGTTTGCACTGAACTTTGCTTCAGTTTGTATATGGTACACGTGTGTGTTGCTATTTAATTTCATTATTGATATTGTTTTAATATAATTTGGCACATCTGAGAGACTATTTTCAATGTGTCCTTCAATTTTTTGAAAAGGGGTTGCTGAGTCCATAGGGCACAATAATTATATTAAAAAAATCAGCCTAAAGTGAAGACAAACTAGTATGCAGTTTTAAGACAGTGTGTGTGTGTGTGTGTGTGTGTGTGTGTGTGTGTGTGTGTGTGTGTGTGTGTGTGTGCATGTGTATATTGGGGTAGGTAACTTACTGATGAGGCTTGCACAGTTCATAAACTTAAGAGGAACTGAATGAAGGGATCTAAGGATTTCTATAATTATGTGGAAGGGCGTGATTTTATCTATTAAAAATGTACTTACCCATCTTCTAAATATAATTATCCCGTTTAGTTCAAGTTGGAAAAATCTAAAGCCAAAGTAGACTTTTTCCGTTATGTATGATTTTGAATGTTTACAAAATGTTAACAGCTTCTCCATCTACAATGGAAGTGGATAGAATGTTAGGTCATATTTTCAGAAAACAGTGTAACATTGTGTGTATAATGCTGCCTCTCTGATGCAGTGGTATGGGTTTAAATCCCATACTCCGTGAATGTGTTGGGTTTTCACTGTATCTATATGTAATTTTCTCCTGGTTATCCAGTTTTCATATAGTATTCCAAAGACAGACATGCTGGCAATACTAAATTGGCATAGGTTCAAGTGTAGATATGTGAACCCTGGAATTGGATGGGCTTTTTCAATTACAACAAATCAATTTACTGATTTTATCATCAGGTACAAGAGTTTAGTAACACTCCAAAAAAAAAAAAATAAAACAAAATAATTAAAAAGTAGAAAGACGTGAAAATGTTCTCTGTTGACTGCTGCATTAAAATTTCAATACATCTATAGAAGAGTATAACACAGATGATAATAAGATAGCTGTTCTGTATGTTTCCCAAAAAAAAAAAAAATTGAAATAAAACTGGTAAAATTATAACTTTCTAGATTTTGTTTAGTTTCTTGACAGAAACTTTTCAATGTCACATAACCAAATGCCACAGAAAAAGTGATTTTATGCCAGTTTTTTCCAAGAAGAAATGTCAAACAATGGACATCGCAAAGATCCTAACAATCATCACACCATTCCATGAACAAATGACAATATACCAAACAATCAAGGGTGCAATCCAACATGAAAAAAGTTCTCCACTTGAACTCAGGTCAAAATCACTCAACTCCACACAGCATCAGACATGATCATTAAAGGCTTGGTATTGTAAAACTGCTCATCTGTACCAAGATAAATTAGAACTCTGAAACACAAGTCAACAGCAAGCCTCTTCTGTGATTTATTTTTGTCTGTCTGGCATCCTGTCTTCTATGTCGGCATATATGCAGTTAAGATATTTCTTGCATCCGTGTTTATCAATAAATTATAGTATTCTGTTTCTTAAAACAAGTGTGATTCATTTACCTTGACATGAGTCTTCCTACAGAGAAAATGAAAATAAACCAGGGGCCTTACCAAATTATTTAATTACTGGCAAAGCTAATAACTGACTAATTAACACCAATCAATCAGTTCTTCTAATTTCCTACACTGCATGCATATCTTCTAATGTATAATATGCTGGCATATTTTTGCAGAAAAATATTTTTGACAGAATGCAACATTTTCCACTTAATTTACCTACATATTGCTATAGAGAATTATTATATATACAGTACAGGCTGAGCCAAAATTAAGTATCACATTTCTCAAGGTTACTGAGCGAGGTAGAGGCAGCTGATTGGGTTGGGGTGGGGGTCCTTTGATAGGCGATCCCTTGTAGATTTCAGCAGGCAACATGCTTTAGTCCAGTGCGCACCGTGCTTTCACTGTCGAAGCGTTCTTCAAAAACAACAAATCCATCATCACTACACAACGTGCTTTCCCAGCGCACTTCAACAAACTAAATCGGAAAACAATTCTTCAGTGGGTGGCTAAATTTAGACAGACGGGTACAACAGTTAGCAGAAAATCTCCAGGCCGTCCTTGGACTGCAGGAATACCTGAAAACATCCAAGCTGTAAGGGGATCAATTTTACAGTCTCCTAGATGTTCAGCACACAAACATGCTTCTGCTTTAGGCATTTCCAACACGTTTTTGAGGAGGATTTTGCATGAGGACCTTAATTTCCATCCATAAATAATGATGGTTGCAGGAACTCGCAGAGAGACTGGGAGAGCCATAGAGAGTTGTGCGCGAACATTCTGCAAACCGTTCATTGAGATTTCCATTTCACATTTCCATTTGAATGATTGCGCAAATAAGCAAAACTTTTGCTACTGAGCTGAAACCAACCTTCGTGAACTTCATCAGAAACCCCTGCACAGTGAACGTGTTACATTTTGGTGCGCTGTTGCAGAATTTGGCATTGTAGGACTTTACTTTTTTGAGGTGGGATGAGCAATGGTTACCGTCACTTCAGAATGTTACACTGAAATGCTAGATGTTATCTAGATAACTTTTTGCGGCCCCAACAGGAAGAATTGGATGTGGTGGATGCCTGGTTTCGAAACAATGGAGCAATAGGTCATGCGACGTAGAGATCCATGCAAGTTTTCCAGGAGATGTTTCCAGGGAAGCTGATCTCCCTGTGCAGCAATGTCAGGTTTGCCTGATCTCGCTATGTGTGATTTCTTCTTGTGGGGATCTCAAGTCGAAGGTATACACACACTGACCTCAAAACTTTGAAGCCTTCAAGGACACTATTCACCACAAAATCGGCGCTATTCCCCTTGAAGTGGTCGAACGAGTCATGTGAGCATTCAGAAATCATCTTGAAGAGTGTATCGCTAATGATGGCCACCACCTTGAAGACATCATTTTTAAATCACAGTGAAAAAAAATCTATCTGTATACCCTTTCTTGTGTCATAATGAAATTTATTTTATCGTGTAGCGTTTTTGTAGAATCAATGTTTGAAATGTCATACTTGTTTTTTGGCTCACACTGTATTGTTATAATTAATATACACCCTATCTGTCGACAGTAGACTTCTTAGGTGTAAAAACTTCTTACATGTCCTGGCACTAAGGGTTCTCATCGAGCGCAAACAAATATATCAGCAGAGATTCTTTGCAGCCTTTGCCAATATTTATAAAGTGCTCAACTAAGCTGACTGCCCTTTGGGACATCCTGAGACTTCACGGGATCCCTCTCCCCCAAAGTTGCTGGATGTCATGGCCAGCCTGTACACTGGTACTGTGAGAGATGTGCAGAGTGGATGCAGAACCTCTGTGCTCTTCCCAGTTGATTCTGGGGCCCCTCAGGGGTGTGTTTTTGCTATTACTCTCTTCAGTACTTGCATGGACTGGGTGTTGGGCAGCACCATGGGGTCCAGTGGCGGGGGGTTACATCTGTTGGTGAAGAAAGATTCACCGATTTTGACTTTGCTGATGATGCTGTGATCTTCGCAGAGTCAATTGAGGTTCTGATTGGGGCTCTCGAGTGTCTGGGCTTATGAGTGCGCTACATAAAAACCAAGATCCAGGTCTTTAATGATGTCTTGGGCACAGTCATCAGCAGTGTGTCTGTTTGCAGAGAGAGTGTCGACCATGTTGCCAGGTTTACTTACCTTAGCAGTGACATTCATGTCTCTGGTGACTTTTGCCATGTCAGTAGATGGATTGGGAGAGCATGGGGGTGGGTGGTTAGGGTCATGAGGCCGCTGGAAAGGGGTGTGTAGAGCTTTTGATATTGGTGCTTCCTCCTTTGCTAAATGGCTGCAAGACATGAACGCTATCCAGTGAATGGAGACAAAGACTGGACTCCTTTGGTAATATTTCTCTTTGGGAAGTCCTTGGGTACCACTGGTTCAACTTTGTGTTGAATGAGCGGTTGCCCAGAAAGTCCCGAATGAGGCACGTTACCTGTATTATAAGGAGCAGCGTCAGTTACAGCACTTCGGTCACGTGGCGTGATTCCCTGAGAGTCTTACGGGTCACAGGATCCTCATTGCTGAGGACCCGAGCAGCTGGACCAGGCCAAAGGGATGCCCACGTAACACCTGCTTGCGGAAGACTGACGGTCATTTCCCAGAGGATGGGACTGGACTGCATGTCTGCCTGGGGGTTTGCCAACTGGGATCCTGAGTTGTTTCATCGAGTGGTGAGTGCGGCAATACGCTGTACCAGTGCATGCTTCTCAACCTAACCTGACCTACTGGTCAAAAGCTTTAGAACACCTCAATTTTACCAGTTTCTCTTCAAATTTAATCAGTTGAAATGCAACAAATGACCAAAAATGGTGAAAAGGTGAGCAGTAAACTGCCAGAGGTTTACATTTACTGTAAAGTTTAGGTTTGCAAAAACTGAAAAAGGGAAATATCAGAATATTACAAATGGGCCTTCTTCAGGGCACAATTAATATATTACAACCTAGGGATGTTCTGCAGCAATTAAAGTAAATTAAGCCTTGCAAGTTGAAGCAAACAATTTGCACAGGTATCCTAACTTTTGTTGGTTACTTAAAAACCCTCTGTCTTAAAGCAGAATTGGAACAGACTGTGTTACTAGTACTACTTGGACAATATTACACTGTAAAAAGTTGTAAATTCTAGCGATAATGGAATAATTACACTTGGAACTGTAGGCCTTTCACTTAAGAGAAACTGGGGGAAAAAAATCGAAGTTTCAGGGAGTATGATGTACTAAACAATCCAAAGGCAAATGGAAACTTGAAGAAACTCTGGTAGGAAGAGATCTGGCAGACCCAAAGTCACAAACCAATCATAAGACAAGATTCTAAGGGTCACCAGCTTGTATGACAGGTGCCTCACAGCACAACAGCTTCAAGCACGGCTTAACAGTGGTTGAAAAAAGCAAGTCTCAGTTTCTATTGTGAAGTGGAGACTTTATGCAGCAGGTTTGACAGGGCGAGTGGTTGTAAGAAAGCCATTTCTTGCCAGCTGTGGACTATTGCAGACTGGAAGAAAAGTCTTATGGACTGATAAATCGAACTCTGAAATCTTTGATTCAACACACAGGGTGTTTATACACAGTTCAGTTGGTGAAAGGATGGTTCCTCAGTGTGTGACACCAACTGTCAAAACATGGAGGAGGAAGTGTGATGGTCTGGAGTTTTTACTGGAGACAGAGTTGGTGACTTGCACAGAGTGTCTGGTATTCTGAATGAAAAAGGTTACCACATAAAAACTGTAAAAAACTGGGGTGTTCTAAAAGTTTTGACTGGTAGTGAATATCAGTGTTTCCCAGTAGTCTGTCCTACGGCTACAAGTTTTTGTTCCAACCACATTTACAATAAGTGATAATAACTGATTTAATTTAATTAGCTGATCGTTTTTTCTCTTCCCTTATTCTGCATTCAGAAAAGCATAGCAGTATGATTTTTATATTTATAGGACATCAAGAAATATTTACATTTCTGCTATTGCTTTAAATTCTGAACTCTCTTTAGTTGTTTTTCTACTATTTTGCCCTTTTTTGTGTAGTTTGCTTCCTTCATTGTACCCTAATAATAACAATTAAAACAATCAGTGCAGACGCCTGGGCAGACGACACTGAATGATGAATGGTTGCAATTATTTCAACGTCTGACCCACTAATTGGTAAATAACAGATTATATAACTGGACTACCTATAAAGGCAGAATGAAAACAGGGTTAAAACGTTATTTAAAATTTTTTAATTCTCCCCATATAACTGCTAAGTACATTTTAATTAAGGACCGATTGAGACCATTTATGTTAGTTAGAATGCCTAGAGGGGGCTGGGCGGTCTCGTGGCCTCAGAACTCCTGCAGATTTTTTTTTTTCCCTCCAGCCGTCTGGAGTTTTTTTTTTTGTTTTGTCTGTCCTCTCTGGCCATCAGACCTTACTTTTAATTTTATGTTAATTAGTATTGCCTAATTTTATTTTTTGTCTTTTTTTCCTCTTTCTTCATCCTTTAAACCACTTTGAGCTAAATTATTTGTATGAAGATGTGCTATATAAATAAATATTGTTGTTAATAAAAAAAAATTATCTATTTCTATGTTGACCCCAAAACAAACAAACTTGGAAATAACAGCTCACTTAATAAGGGAAGGCATTCAATTAAAAACACAAGTTGATTGAAACAAAAACCTGCAGCCGCAGTGATTCCCCAGGACAACTCCCTAATCATCACATAATGCTACAAAATACTATATACATCTGTTCTTTATTTTACTCTAAATTAAAGATATTTTACTTTAGTTTTATGCATTATGTCCTTGGCAAGGTTCCGCTCTCTAAGGTCTGCCTGTGTACTTCACTTTTTGGTCACCATCTCACTTCTTTGATTTTCACATAATCAGATTGTCTACTTGATTGTCTACTTAATCAGCATCATCACTCAATTATTCTTTTTCCGAACCTACTTATTCCAATGCAAGGTCACTCATGGCATTAAGCTATTCAGGAACAATCAAGCACAAATAAGGAACTGACCATACATGGGGCATCAGTCCAGTGCTGTGCTTGCTCATTCACTCAATGAAAGAGGTTATCTGCTGAATCAGAAGCGATCACAACCTATTTGCAAAACTGCAAATTCTAAATATGACAAAGACTATGCCATCTACTGACTGTTCATGCAAGTGACTGGTCCTTTCCTACATGGTAAACCAAACAATATGGAGACAGACAATCAAAGAACCCTTAGTTCTAAATGTTATGTCAAGAGACATTCATCATTTCTGAAAATCTTTTTTGGGTCTCATACTTCTGTGGATGTTATTTATAGAAGATCATTCTCTGTGAATTGCTAATTTTAAGTCAGATTACAAACTTACACTATACAAGCCATTTTACCTTACCATGCAATAATAATATAAAAGTAGGAAATAAAAATCAAGGTTTGAGTAAGATATAGTTATTCTTAAAAGTTATAAATAACATGCAATACTTCAGCACAGTAGTGTATCATGAAAAGAAAAAACCTGCAGTCAGCTGGCAGTTATTAGCTTCAACAGCCATCTGACACATTACTCTTGTGTGTGTAAGACAGAAAGACAGAGACAGAGAGAGAAAAAAAGAAAAACTGAATATCTAAAATCACAGCAATACACTACCTTTTCCGCTTGAAAGGTGACTTTGGCATGTCAGCTACAGGAATCATCTGCTCTCCTGGTCGTACCCACATTATAGGTCCGTCATCACTTTCTGTAGGGCTTTTCAGTTTAAGACTAGAAAACGTGCCCCACGGCAATGTTCTCTACAAGGAAGGGGAAAATGAATAAAAAAGCTTAAAATGTTATATTTGCGGTGATGTGTTTTTTGCTTAGAAAATGTATTGAATCTCTCTTCTCTACAGCTGCTTGCATAATGGAATGCAAGTTTCATTAAGTTAGGCAAAAGATGTAAAAACTGCACTTTACATCAAACACTGTATATAGTGCCCACCATTGACACTGGGGTTTTGTGGCATAAACCAGCAGTTGAGTTGGGAAAATTAGCATAAGGCAAAAGATTACAACCTTTTCTTTCCATGCATGAACGTGTTAATATTTGAAAATAATTGCAATTTTTGTGTTCTAATTCCAATAAACTTTAAATACACTCAAAAAGCATAAGACCCAAAAGCTCAAATCAATCTTTTAAACTACTGATAATCATCTTTGTTCAATATAGAGGTTTTCTTAAGAATTTACCATAGCCATTATTTGTTGCAGATTGTTTGAGAGGGTGCTAGATGAAAATTTCTTATCAGAAAGTGAGACATACACTTCATTAGTAAATTAAGTAAATAGAAGGAGTTACAAATGACCATACAATGTTTTCATTTAAAAATAGTGTTTTTAAATGAAAAAAATATCCATCCTCACTAGTATTTTTAAATCATGTACAAAAGTATCTTGTTCCACATTAAAAAAAAACAAAAATGCAAATTACCTAGAAAATCGCATACAATGGCCTTAATCGGCAGAAAAATCCTTGAAGGAACAATGACAATGTTGGCCAGTAAAACTACAGTAAATCTGTAGCAACTGGTCAATTATTTGTCTTTTTTGCATGTGTGCAGCATTGAAAATGTACAAAACATAGTAAAATGCATTCAAATCAAGCAAAACAATAAGCGCCAAGGAACGAAACTCTTTAATGTCCACTATGTGAAAATCTAGTTTTCTTGTATGAAGGGCGACCAATCAGGGATTGAGATGATGTAATGAGCAGTATCCAATCAGGAAAGGGCTACATAACGAGAATACACAAATCACAGTGCAATCAGAGCCTACATTTATAAAACTACTTTTTCCGTGTCCACATCGCAACGCTGAGCTGTCATTTTCAGAAGTATATGGCTCTGGAGAAAATTTTCTGAAGTTAAAAAAACATCACAGTAGTGTGAATGACAGACAAAAACTGAGACTCATCTGCTTTAAACCACAATTACACTGAAGCTGAAGAAAAATGGTGTCTGAAACCAGGCAGAAATCTAACACATGAAGTTTTACTGTGTAGAAAAATTCCTTGGTTACTCTAAAGGGTTGTACAACGTTTCAAAGGGCATGCCTAGGTTGTGCATTGTGCACTGCCATTTGTGAATTCATTTGTCTAATTTTATACAATTTATGTCTACAATTTCAAGTTCACCAGCCTGGATTTATTTCTTCTTATAGTACTCCTTCAGACTTATGTTGCTGTGCTATGAAGGACAACAAATAGGCTTACTGCAAAATTTTCAAGGACAATTCTAATTAAAAACAAATGTTATGGTTTTTTGACTATAAATGTTTATATCTGGAGGAGGCAGTGGAGAGTGCTGCTGCTTCACATATGTAACATCCTGGGTTTAAATTTCACACCATCGTCCCTAATCAATGTAGATTTCCCTTTAAGTCATTTTAAGTAGATGTCCCCAAGGGCATGTTAATGCGTTTGACTGCCAATTCCAAACTGACTCTGTGTGACCATGGATACCTGAGTGGGCCTTTTCATGAATTTAGGCCCTGTTCAGGAATGTTTCATGCATTGCACTCAGTGCTGCTAAAATAGGTTTCAGAAACCCAAAACGATGAATCGGAACTGGGGGGGATTTGTTAGATTCTTTAAGATGACAAAATGCAAAGCACAAATCTTATCTAATCTAAATATGACCAGCCTATGTAAACAGCACACACAGCAATTGTTTTTTTTATTGGTACAATCATGTCCAAAAGTTTTGAGAAAAATATTAATTTTCACAAAATGTGCTGCCTCAGTTTTTATGATTGCAGTTTGCATATACTCCAGAATGTTATGAAGAGTGATCAGATGAACTGCAATAAATTGCAAAGTCCTTCTTTGCCATGAAAATGAATCACAAAAAAAACATTTCCACTGGGTACCTGCAAGGAAACACATGTAGCCACAATTACTTTACAAAAAAAGGGCTTTACAAGCAAGGATATTGCTGCTAATAAGATTGCACCTAAATCAACCATTTATTGGATCATCAAGAACTTGAAGGAGAGAGGTTCAATTGTTGTGAAGAAGGCTTCAGAGTGCCTAAAAATGTCCAAGCAAGCGCCAGGACCGTCTCCTAAAGTAAATTCAGCTGTGAGATCGGGGCACCACCAGTGCAGAGCTTGCTCAGGAATGGCAGCAGGCAGGTGTGAGTGCATCTGCATGCACAGTGAGGCGAAGGTGGCCTGGTGTCAAGAAGGGCAGCAAAGAAGCCACTTCTCTCCAAGAAAAACATTAGGGACAGACAACTGAGGACTGGGGTAAAGTCTTTTTCGCTGATGAATCCCCTTTCCAATTGTTTGGGGCATCCATAAAAAAGACTGTCCGAAGAAGAACAGTCATGTGTCATGCCAACAGTAAAGCATCCTGAGACCCTTCATCTGTGGAGTTACTACTCAGCCAAGGGAGTGGGCACACTCACAATTTTGCCTAAGACCACAGCCATGAATAAAGAATGGTACCAAAACATCCTCCAAGAGCAACTTCTCCGAACCATCCAAAAACAGTTTGGTAACAAACAATCTCTTTTCCAGGATAATGGAGTACCGTGCCATAAGGCAAAACTGATAACTAAGTGGCTTGGGATACAAAACATCGAAATTTTGGGTCCATGGCCAGGAAACTCCCTAGACCTTAATCCCACTGAGAACTTGTGGTCAATCCTCAAGAGGCGAGTGGACAAGCAAAAGCCCACAAATTCTGACAAACTCCAAGCATTGATTATGCAAGAATGGGCTGCCATCAGTCAGAATTGGGCCCAGAAGTTGATTCACAGCATGACAGGGCGAATTGCAGAGGTCTTGAAAAAAGAAGGGTCAACACTGCAAATATTGACTCTTTGCATAAACTTAAGGTAATTGTCAATAAAAGCCTTTGCAACTTATGAAATGCTTGTAATTGGACTTCAGCATACCATAGAAACATCTGACAAAAACACCTAAAAACACTGAAGCAGCCAACTTTGTGAAAACCAATACTCATGTCATTCTCAAAACGTTTGGCCACGACTGTAGATACAGGAGGCACTATACTGGATGTTTACCACAAATAAAACAGAGCAGCAGCAAACAATGGTTCATGTGACATTTTCTCCTTAAGTATTCTTAACATTTTTCTCCCTATTTGAAATTTCATATTGTTAAAGAAAAATCAGAAAAATAGGGAAGCTTGACTGGAATACAACTTAGTTTAAATTGCTATAGGTTTTAGTACAATACAGTACTATGTTCTTTCAAATAATAAGTATCACCTACAGAAGCAATGTAAGAAAACAATATCATATTAAACAATATAATACATTCTAGAATATTACAGCAGTCAGAGATTAAATCTACTAATCTGTTATTTATTATGTGAAATGCAATCATAAAATCCTTCAAGAATTTCAGTTATCTTCAGGAACATGTAAATAGGCCTTATTAAATATTATATACATTAGCTAGGACCACTAGGATTGTTACTGTAAACAAAGTTTTTGAGTACTGCAGTACATCCGACTAAAGAAACATAAAATGGTCCTGGATGGCCCATGCTGAGTGCTTGTTTGGAATTTCAATGTGGAGTAAATGACACCTAAGAGCTATACACTAACAAGACTAGAGCAATGAGCTAAGTATGTCTTTTGCTAAAGGAAAGTATATGCTATTAAATCAACATCTGCTGCCACACAATGTTTCACAAAGCTAACCTGTGCATTTAACAGATGCTTTAGTGGAAAGCCTGTGATGAAACATGCATGCTTGGATAAGAAGAGAAGATTATACTGTCTCAATACACATATAGTACCCATAACCACTAATGTGCTATATCAGGGGACAAAAAATGAAATGACCAAACCCATTTAATGATGAATCATAACAGAAATAGAAAAAATATACTTGAAATCCAGAATTAACTATGGTTTGAAGATCAATCTGGAAATTGATTTTTTTTAAATTGACATCATAAAAGCAGAAATTAAGAGCATTTAATTGTTAAAAGAAAAAAAAATTCACTTTTTGGAACATGATATGCCATGTTTTTGGACAATAAAATAATTACATAAAAAAAACCTTATTCTTTACAATAAAACACAGCATCTAACATTTTAAAATAACTAATACAAAGTACTTTAACATTTAGTCATTAAATTGTTATTGACCTAACCCTTCAACTGAATACAACCAAGATGGAGTGAAAATGTTTTGACGAATGAAGAAAGAACTGTAGTGAATAAATCCATGTAATCATGAAAGACACTGATAATATATAAAAAGTTAAAATGTCTCAAATCCAGGAAGGTTTACATATACAGCACATTATTTTATATGAATTTAATAAATATACATACAACCCAATTATAACAAGTCTACTACACTCCAAAACCTGTCACATTTGTAGCTATATGGGAAATTAATCTGTAAATATTCAGCAACATATAATTGTACACTGCTAAGTCCTTTTGTTGAAGATAATATGCACACTGCTACAGTACAATGCACAAAATAGCGGTCAAAATAGCCAAGAAATAAGGTTTGAATATTCAAATTAAACAAGTAAATATTCAAATATATTCAAACAGGTTAACAATTCTGGGAGTTACATTTCTGTATGTGTATTTATATATTTTATTATTACAGTAATGGAAGCATTAGCAGCAACAACATAAATCAGCCTATCTAAGCAGGAAATAAAAAAAAAATCATAGTGGTACTTGGGCAACTGTTATGTAAATATAAGAGCCAACAAAATTCCAAGCAAGTGAAACCTAGAAAACAGTAACATCTGCACAGTCTTTTAGTACCAATACAGTGGAACCTCGGGTCACAAACATCTCAGAACACATACAAATCGGGTTACGACCAAAAAGTTCGCCAAACTTTTGCATCTGTTCACGACCACACACTTGGGTGACGAACAAGCTAGTTTCCCTTCTGGTTCGTACACGCCGATGATTTCCGCACATGTTCAGTCTCTCCCTGTACATTGTTCTCAGTCAGACGTGCATGCTTTCGCTGTGAACTCTGTGCTCTATTTCGTGTGCTTTTGCATTACTTTGCAATTAACCATGGCCTCTAAGCAAGTGAAGACTGGTAGTGTTGGTGAGAAGAAAGGTTCGAAGAAAATTGAAATCGAATTAAAGAAATTATTGAAACGTTTGAGCGTGGCGTTCATGTTACTGATCTTGCCGCCGAGTGCATGAAGTCAAAATCTACGATTTCGACTATTCTAAAGCAGAAAGAGGCCATTAAAGTAGTTGATGTTGCAAAAGGAGTTACAGTGTTAACCAAGCAGAGGCCTCAAGATCTGGAAGAGGTGGAAAAACTGTTGCTAGTGTGGTTGAACGAGAAGCAACTTGCAGGGGATAGCGTAAGCGAGGCGATGTTATGTGAGAAAGCCAGGAAGATTCATGGCGATTTGCTGCAAAACTATCCTTCTACGAGTGGCTAGTTCTTCCTCCTCACTTCCTTCATGCCAGAACTCAACTCATGCAAGGTTAATTTTCTTGGTTGTTTATGGTTAGTTTTTGTATAAATGAAGGATTTTTCAAATTTTCATTTTTTTCCCCTGTGCTTAAAACTCATTAAAAAAAGCGTTTACAGCAAGCGGTTCGTAAGGCTGTAGCGTGAACTCTTGCAATGTTTGTTTTCTCTGTTGTTCAAGGTTTTTCACAGCAGTTCATAAGGCTGTAGCGTGAACTCTTACAATGTTACGTTTTCAGCGTGAACTTGCAATATTAGTTTTCTCAGTGTTATTCAATGTTTTTACATTTAGTTTACTATTACACTGTGCATTCTATGGTATAATTAACTATTTTTGTGCTTAAAAATGTTTAAAAAAATATATTTACATACAGTTCATACGGTTGAACGGATTAATTGTATTTATATACAATCCTATGGGGGAAATTAATTCGGGTCACGACCAAATCAGGTTGCGACCAGAGTTTTGGAATGAATTACGGTTGTGACCCGAGGTTCCACTGTATATAGTTTTGGAATTGGGCCATATAATCAACCACGAAAAGGAGCCTAAATCCTTACAAGCTACATGTGCTGGCTCCAGGCTTCACTACACTTTTAATATTTTTTATTTATTTTACTCACAGAGAGTCTACAAAGCAAGGAGTGCTTTTGACTTGTGCTCTGGTGAGTGAATACTGCAGCCTTCATACGAAAGTGATGCACATATGCATATACTGTATGAAGCCTAGACAAAATCACCAATGATTGCTCAACTCTTTCGGGGCGAATGCCGACTTTTGTCAAAAGGAGGGTTTGGCAGTGGTAATCAACTGTAAATGGTGACAAGACCAACGGTTATGCTTTAGTTGGACTCTCTTTGTCAGAAAGAAAGCTTTATTGATTTGACCAAGATTCCCTGTGCGCGCGCAAGTAGAAAAGAGCAAACAGCAGCAAAAATGGAATTGACATCTGGCAAGACATCAAAGCAAATACATAAAGCAAAATACTCTGTGACTCTGAGTTGTTGGACTCCAATTTTGATACAAGTGATTGAAAACTAACATGAGGTACCATCATCAGCTGATTAGTCCCCAGCTGTCTGTGATGCTGAACAGGTTTGTGTAGCTGATGAGCCTATGGGAATGTTCACCTGATGGGACTGCCACTTACAATGACAAGAGGTACAAACTAGATTGGGACCCTGACCACTATTGCTTCTGCCCATCCAACACCCCTCCCCCCCACAGAAGACAGCCTGGCAGCCACCCTGGTGCTAATTCCTGACAAATTGCCGGACATAGCACACAAGATTATTTTATGCTGATTTCTGCGTGAAACCATTGCTCTGTGTACTTTTCAAAAAACAGTTTTTGGAAAAAATATTTAGCCCCCAAAAAGTTAAAAATGATAAACACAGTCATTATTATCATTTTCCTCAGCTAACCACCTTTTTTGGTCCCTGTGGTCAGAAGACATAAGGCTGCTGTTTATCCCTGTTTTAAGTAAATTGAGGAACTGTTAGTCTATTCATGTCTTACAAATTAAAATAATTGAATGCAATAAATGTTGAATTGTAATGATCTTTAAGTATTGAGTCCTCAGTGTAATTTCTATTCAGACATTTTTATTCATAATGTAAAAATTATTCAAAATTGGGTGTTTACCAGGAAACTACTAAGTTAACAAAAGATAAAGAACAAAGTTTTAGAGCAAATCAAAAGGGATAGAGAATGTAGTAAGTTAAAGAATAAATAAATAAACAAAAATGCTGATAGTGCAAAGCATACAGTGTGCATGGACCCCACTTAAGTAGCAGAGGACTCCAGCTGAGTTAAGTGACATGTGACACCAAGTGTTAGTTAAAAGTGCAGCACTGTTGATGCTATAAAGACATGAAAGTAAAGAAAGATCTACAAAACACTCCTGCCTTGTGCAGCATGCCTGAAGAAACATATTGCCAAAATTAGTTCAACATAAAAAAAAAAATTACAATAGAATGCTAGCTTTTGTTGTTGAATAAAAGCCTTTGTGAAATAAATCTGAATTATATTTGAATAGTAACATTCGATTTAATAGTCCTAATACCCACATCTGACAATTATTCTGGGTCAGGATGGACATCAATCAGAATGAGAGACTAAACATAACTTCTATGATTTGGTAGAATTTAATGCAGCAACATTTGACTTGGATCCAGCAAAGTATAAATAAACCCATCCCAATGTCTGAGTATATTATAAAAATTACACACTCTTGTTAGGAGAAGATAAAATGTGTGAAAAATTCAATAAAGCCTTTACTGACATGCTTGGATAATAAATGCATGTAATACAAATGTGGAGGGAGAGCTGTACAGAAGCAAGTCCTTTATGCATTTTAAAAAGTACATTATTTCAGCCTGCTCCTTTTAACCAAGCTGTTTAAGTTTAAAATGCATATTTTTCTTAAACATCTCTTTTAACAAACAGAATGATCCTGAAGATTTACAGACTAAAAGAAAACAGTTTGAGTGCAGGTAAAAACAACCTCTTTAAAAAGGCCCGTGTCACATCCTAGATAATGTCAGAAATGATTTTGTAACTATAAATTATGCAACTTTATTTGCATCTACTGATGTAGAAACTCCATGCTCCACAATGACAATGATAATGTATTCTTCTCCTGTACTATGTACAATGTATTTAGAGCAAACCACTAGCAGGCCCCCACAACCTAAATAATGCTCTTCACATTGTTCATTAATACATATATTCTCTCCTAACTACCCAAGATCTTTTGAACTGTTGCACTGCAGTATATGAAATTTTAAATAATCTGATCCTATATTATGCATGCCAACAAAACACCATCCAACAATCTGGTGAAATATGCCTCCAAATAACAGATTAAAATTACTGTCACCAAGTATTTCCTAATGTAAGTTTTCCATATCACATGGAAAAGAAACCACTGGTAGATTCAAATTATTGAATTGTCATTATTCATTTCTAAGGAAGACACTGTATGTCTACTTAATTTTTCTTATAAACTTATTTATTAAATGCAATATACTTTATTATATGGTTATAATGCTACAAATTGGTGCTTTCTCAAACAACAACGTTCTAAATTTTTTCCTTACCAGTTTCAACCACAGTCAATACATGTTTAAAGAAAAAAGGTATTTCAAGATCTGCAAAAGCTTATATTGCCTTGCAATTACATTCCTATTCTTATTCTCAGCAGCTTAGATTAAAATGCCATTTTTCATATTTTGGGTAAAAACTTCTCTTTTTGAACTGAAATTCTTGCTAACATTAAAACAGGTGATGAATTATAAAAAACAGAATGATTTATCCTGTTGCTGACTAAGACAAAAATTACAAAAAAAATTAAAACCTATCTTGACTTAGGAACACCACAAGTAAAAGTTATAACAGTGACTGGAGTTCGACTGAGTAGCACATTAATACTGATCTACAATGAAAGCAAGGAGTTAACACTAGAACTACCAAAGCCTATGAAAAAACTCATAATCCCAGCCCACCTTAAATCCCTCTCCGTCAGCATCTTTTGTATTGCAAATGTGTCAATCAAAACAAACAGCAAGCTATTTGTCCCCCACCCCCACCTGTTGAGGGAGCTCATCTCGGGCAAAAAGTTCCCCCAGCTCGAGCCAAGGCTCCTTATCTGCATGTGAGGTGCCTGGAATCATATAGGGTAAATAATATATCATCATTTGGAATACTTACATTTCATGAGTGTTCTGTGTCTACAGCGATCTGTGTAAATGTGTACCACCAAAGCGGTCATATTAGGTGCGTGTCAATGTCACACCCTAACGCGAGTTCTTTTCCAGCAGTTATATTCTTAAATAAAAGTGCACTTGTTTTGTTATACTTGTACTTTTTGTATAAGTGAATATTTGATATATGGACTTCAGGCTTCACACATTATACATTTCATGTCTACATTTTGTCAATTATTACTAAAACATGAAAAATGTTTCTGTTTTAAAGATGTGTTTACATAGATTGTTATAGACATGGAACACACATGAAATGTATGTATTCCAAATGACGATATATATTATTTACCCTCTACAACTCCATCACTTCACTCCAAGATAAATACTGAGCACTGAGAACCTTCTTTGCGAATTGAACTGCGGCAGTGGGTGACGGGATGGGTTAGGAAGCTGCTTACAGCTTGTATTGATTGACTCATTTACAACACAAAAGACTGAGAGGTATGAAGGGATTTACGGTGGGCCGGGATTAGCAGTTTTTTTCGTAGGATTTGTTAATTCTAGTGTTAAACTACTCAATTAAGGAGCAGTGTCTATCCTTAACTTTGTAGGAAAATGATCTAATCAAGGAGCATCAATACCCTTAAATGGGTATTGATACAATGTACCTGTTGTGAAGAAACAGTCTTAGTGATTGTATTTAGATAAACTAGGGGGCTTTGCCTCCAGCTTGCTTTGCTTGACCACCGAGGGTGCGCGCCACGCACCAGCCACTTCACATCTCTGCTGCTTGCGTTGTGAAGGGGTGGGGCTGAACACACCCTAAGGAGATGTGGACGGATCAGCTGCTGGCTTGCTGCTGCCGAGCTGCACATCGATCATTTAAAAGACTGTACAGCAGCTGTCCTTTTGTGTCACTGCCTTGTCTCGCGGGATGTCAAAGTGTCTTCCGAGAAGATCATGTTTTGACCCAACATTTTTTTATTATAATAGAGATACAGGATAAGATATCTAAGCATTAGCAGAGATATCTAATGCAGAAATAGATTGATGCATGTATCCACTTACATCACGGTTTCTTTAACTTAATGATTTATATAATTATTGATAACTGTTCATTTTAATGGGTAGCATGGTGGTACAGTGGTAGTATTGCTGGTTCGCAGTACAGAGACCAGGATGCACATCCAGAAGTAATCTGCATGTTCTCACATGATCACAGACATGTTTGTGGGGGTTTTGTTCGGGTGCTCCGGTCCCCCAAAACCCCCCCAAGTCGAAACACATGCAGGTTAGGAGGATTGGCTATGATAAACTGGCCCTTGTGTGTGTGTGTGTGTGTGTGTGTGTGTGTATGTGTGTATTTTTGGGTTCTATGATGCTTCATTTTGCATTTCACCTATATTTTAAAAGTGTCATTAATAAGAGTACATCTAGTAATATAATGCAATTAATTTTTCATTTCAACATATAGCATATTGTAAGCATTAGCACTACTATTGAGAATACTACAGAAAATGAAATTATGACTACAGTAACAGACACACTGATGCTATTATTTAATTAAGGAAAATTAAAATAGAAAATAAAATGTTAGAAGAGTACTAACCTAAACATTCTGGCAATTTGCCCTCATTAATGCAGCAAAATAAGATCAGTAATAACATGCGTAAATAAGTATCAAATTCTAAAAACAGCAACAAAGAGGACATACTAGTGTACCAGGACCAAAGTCTGAGACCCTCACAGTCGTATCATCAGCTACCTTACCTCTGTGCAATGTTCAATGGGTTCCAAAGGGATTTTTTTTTTCTATTTAAAGTTTCTATTATTAGGTTATAGTGTTGGTTGTTTATACCATCTGCTGGAATGAAAAATGATATGCGATTTTTAATTCACACGACAAACACCTGGTAATGGACATGTCACCCTTGAGTGAGAGTGTTGTGAGCAATGTCATAAGTTATGTCATTATCATATCATGGACTGGGCCAGGTTGTGCGCATTATTACTTACATACATCAGTCATGCATCCAAACTACATGTTTTCTTTCCTCAAAGTATAAGATCAGCATATAATCATATGACTCAACTGATCTATAGCCAATAATGTGGTAGAAGAGGAAAGAATATGTAGATGCATACATGCAACAATGCAATTTTGTGCCTACATTTTTGCCATTATAGTAAATTAAACAATGTCTGAAATGTGAAAGTACTTTAAAACATGTTAAAAATTCAAGTCCAATAAGCCTATAGGTAAAAAGTGAAACCTGCCACTGTGAAGAAGTGACTAAGTTGTGCTCACAAAATGCTAACATTGATTCACTGAAAGCACCTTACTGATGATTGGTTAACAGACTACACTAGTTGCATACCTTTTGTAATTGTGAGAATTACTATTACATAACTTGTTAAATGCATTCAAAACAAAAAAAAACCAACACTGTTGCTTTGGTACATGGTTGCAGTTTTAATAAAATGGTATATGGGACATTGAAAATTTTTATAAATCTAAAAGGGTCATGCGCCAAAAACCTGCTTGGATTGCTGGAAAACTGTAAGCCATTCTTATTTGTCAGTCTGCTTTCCTTTTTCTAGGAAGCAGCATTTAGTACTGAGAAAAGCGCTATATAAATGTAATGAATTATTATAATTATTATTATTATTTAATAAGAGTAGCAGCATTAAATGAAAATGCTCTCTTAGCTTAACTTCATGTATTGAAATAAGCAGAGTATTAGTGAAGCAAAAAGCTTGAATGAACTCAGCAACTTATTAGAGGAGCTTAAGTGAAATGAATGGCTCTTGAACAGGTATAAGAGCTGGATTTAGGATGCTAGGATATATTTATTTAACACTGGAATCCCTGAAGCCTGCAAAAATATTCGTAACGTTGGGCCACCTCCTCATGACTGTGTTAATTGCATGCCGATAGCACTTTTGTTTCGCAATTGTACCAACTGGCCGGAGGCAGGCAGCCTGCTATCCCATCTCCCACCAAGGCAGCTGAAGTCAGACATTAAATTCTCAGAATTGAAGTCTGATTATCTGGGAGTGAGGTGGCTGGAATTGTATAGGAAAATGTTATTTGAAATACATATATTTCATGTGTTACGTATCTACAACAATATGTAAATGTATGCTTTTTACTCAAGAATAAAACTGAAAAAAGAATTGCTCAATTTACATGTTGCTGTCAATGTGTGAAAACTGAAAACCAAATATCAATCAACAGGAAGTAGAGACATTTATATGCATGTGTGTGTTTGCATCTTTCACAGTGGAAATGCAGAGGTCTCACAAATATCTGCTTCACTGGTGCAGGGGTAAGAACTGCTGCTTCATAACTAAGACATTGCCAACTAACTCTTACTTGACAATATTTGTTCTCCTGCTTATACAAATCATATTGAGCAATGGTTTAAAGTTTCTAATACTAATCTAAAGTTTCTAATATATTGAGCTCCACCCACAAGAGCAGGCTGCCAAGCTATATAGCCAACTACTGGTCTGGTACTGAGCAGCTACTTTTGTCATTAAAAAGGTATACTAACAGCTCTTTATAACATAATGCACATTTATCCAGTCCACCTACTCTTACTCCTGTTCTCTCAGATCTTAAAGCTTCAAACAGTCTTTCACATCAAATGGCTCAGCACTAATTTTTGGTATATGGATCTGTGCCTGATCTAACTCCTACCAATAATTCTTGGACCTGCTCACTTCTACAGGTAAGTTAAATTAGATTTTTGAGTTTCATGCAAAAATAAGTCAATCTTTTTGGTTCCAGTATACCTTTCTATGATTTAACTCATTGTTATCTGAAAAACTAAGCCTAATGAACACTGCATAAATGGACTATAAAGCAAGTCTCCAACCTTTTCTCCCCTGAGAGCTACTTTTACAAAATGAAAATGTCCAAGAGCTACTCATGTTTTCTAACGTTTATTCTCATTGCTTATTTCAACCCAAACAAACTGAATAAGCTTGTTTTGCCTGAACATTTACAAAATGTTGGTGTCCACAACTCACATTTTGCATTAAAATATCACAAAAAATATTTAGTTCACCTGCAAGTGCATTTTGTATGTCTGTATACATTTTCTAGTATATCTCACACTATTGAATTAAAACATGAATGCTGTCAAAACAAAACAATGCAATTGCAAATACACAGATATTACTTATTCATTTGTTATTTTGTTACATGTCACTGTTTCACTTCACAAGAGTATTCACATGTCCAGTTGCATGTGTGATGTGTTGGCTAGCATCTGCTTTTCAGCGTAACTTTCTCATTAATACAATAAACCATCATCATTAGGAATGTTTCTACAGCTCTACTCAACCCTTCAGGTTCATTTTAATTTCGGTCCGACGTTTCAGACCAAGTAAAATCAACTCAACTTCATAAAATTATTATTGGAGGAGATGATGCATCTCTTACACTAGACATTGAATCATTTTTTTAAACCTTTTATTGTGCACAGTTTTAATTGGAACATTGTCTTAAAATAACTACTGAGTTTACTTTTGATAGCCTACTAGATATGAATGTGTGTTTATAGTGTTGTGAGTATTACAGTAGATGAAGCTGCATTTGACTAAAATGGAGGGCTATTCCTGGCCCAGCTTGGATGGCATAGTGAAAGAAAACAGAAGGATGGGCATTCTGCCCAGGCTGGTTGTTAGTACTTTTCCTGGTTGGGAGGTCATAGCGGAAGGACAGAGGAAGTCTACTTCCTGAACCACAGAGTGGCAGAATTCCCTGGTGGAGCTCCCATTTGTATATTCACAGGGCACAGTGGAAGTTGTAGCCCGGATGGCCAACCCTGTTTGTGTACTTGGGTTCTTCCAGGGGGAGCTATCTTCCTACTTTGGTGGCTTCCACTTGGCCTGGAAGTGCTTTCAATATGAAATGTTGTGGCACCGGAAGTAATCTCGGGTCCAGCATAAAAGAAGCCACCTTATCTTCATCGAGGAATCAAAGTCAGAAGGTGGTGGGCAATGCTTGCTGGTGGAGAATAGAGTAGATGACAAGAGAAACCAATTTGTTTGGTCTGGAACCTGTAAAAGGTATTTTGTAAAAACACTATGTACAGTAGAACCTCTGATCACAAACGTTTCCGAACATGTACAAATCGGGTTACAATCAAAAAGTTTGCCAAAACTTTGCATCTGTTCACGACCACATGCTCTGATGGCGAACAAAAACACTGGTGGCCACTTTCCCTATGCACGTTCGTACGCGCCAATGATTTGCCATTCTCCATTTCCCATTTTCTTTTGTTTGCGTATACAGGGCCTAACAAAGCAGCTGATGCTGCAAAAGGAGTTACAATGTTAACCAAGCAGAGGCCTCGGGTGGTGGAAAAACTGTTGCTAGTGTGGTTGAACGAGAAGCAACTTGCAAGGGATAGCGCAAGCAAGGTGATCATATGCAAGAAAGCCAGGAAGATTCATGGCGATTTGCTGAAAAAAAATCCTTCAAGTGGTGAAGGTGAGGAGTTTAAAGCCACTAGAGGATGGTTTGAAAAGTTTTTCAAGAGAAGGGCCATTTAATTTTTTTTCCCCTGTGCTTAAAACTCATTAAAAAAAAAAGTGTTTACAGCGAGCAGTTCGTAAGGGTCTAGCGCAAACTCTCAGTGTTATTGAATGTTTTTACATTTAGTTTACCATTACACTGTGCATTCTATGGTATAATTAACTATTTTTGTGCTTAAAAAATATGTGTATTTACATACAGTTCGTACAGTCTGGGACAGATTAATCTTATTCACACACAATCTTATGGGGAAATTATGTTCGGGTCACGTCCAGAGTTTTGGAACAAATTACAGTAATGACCAGAGATACCACTATATTTGAATGCATGGTTGTGTGGTTTAATTGTGTTTGGGGGTGTGGGGCTCAGTGGCACCACCAACTGGTCACAGGGAATGATTATAATCTGTGTTGCAGACCTAGCATTACTGGGACTTAATGCTGCTTGCTTAACCAGGAGAAATTTTTGTATACCATTTTTTCTGTGGTTTAAGCTCATCAGGAAGCTGCCTGTGTTACTTGTTGCAAAAGTGATGTGTGTGGTGGAGACTGCGTGTTCTGTTACCTTCTGACACCAAGCAGCATATGCCGGTACAACAGTGGAGATGGAAAAAGGTGATAAAGACAAAAGCTGAGACTGCCCTCACATCCACATCACAAACAACATCAAGAGCTGGCTAGGAGAAAAAGGTGTGTGATCAATTTAAACAGGCTTCAACTTGGTAGAGCCAAATTTTAATGTTCAAATGCAGTTAAGAACTATATGGTCTACATGTTCTAAAACTGATATTGTGTTTCTCTCAGCAATTGAATTTATATAAACACTAGCTGATTACCCAGTGGCTTCGCTCACTGAGTGCAAGGGAAAAAAACTAAAATGTATTTATAAAATAAGTTTTTTAATTACCAATGTTATTTTTGAACAAATAAAGAGTATTTACAATAAATAGAAATTATATAAATATTAATTATTAAGTAGTAAAACATTTTGATAAAAGAATTTGAAGAAGATAAGAAGCTTATAAATTATTAAACAGGCAAACATTAACATTTAAGAAGTAAAGATATATTGGAGTACTACTGCAGTGGTTTCGGGCAAACTACCTGCTTGACAACCTTGCACTATGTGCCTGTGATTTAAGTGAAAAATTATTGTGAGAAATGTGGACGCTGCCTTTCCGTGCTTAACAGGCAGAAGGTCCAAACAATTCCCAAGTCTAATACTTAACATGAAGAGGTCGGTGCATCTTTTTAGATATAAACCATACATTTTCATAAAAAAACTAATCACAAAAGCAACCTTGAATGTTGGGGGGGGGGTTTAGTGACCCAAATTCATCTTAAGGGACAGTAAGTAGCCGTGCACCACAATTTACCAAGAGAGTCCCGGTTCGATAGCGCTGATTACACTTATTCACAAAGATTTCCACTGTCCCAGGAGCCGACGGGGCACTTGAAGTGTGACAAACAGTGCGAGAAGAGAGGACGCTGCTCAAAACTGTGAAGCTGTTGAACCGGAGGAAAAGCCCGACATTCCGCGCCTCCCAGCATCCACTTTGTTCTTACGACCCCTCGCCGCTGAAGGCAGTCTCGTCTTCACATTGTTTACAGCTCGGCGCAGTTAAAAAGTAGAAAGACGCAAAGCTGTTTTCTTCATCTCTCTTACTATCAATGTGTAGTGCGTTCCTCTTAAGTTGAATGAGTAGCCAGCACACACAAAAATCTCCTACTCTTAGGAAAATTAATTCTATTAAGTACGGAACCAAACCAAACCTTAGCCCCAATTTGATCGTCATCTGGAGTTGTCTTTTATGAATTTATACAAAGGAAATAATTACCCCCAACAATTCTTTAAACAATCAAAAAAGAATATTATAAACTAGCAAAATACCCGCGCTTCGCAGCGGAGAAGTTAAAGAGGTTATGTAACCATATATATACATAAACATATATACATATATATACATATCTACATATATATATATATATATATACATATAAATATAGACATACATATATACATACATTCACATATATATATATATATATATATATATATATATATATATATATATATATATATATATATATATATATATATATACTGTATATATACATATCTACTTATTGGCTCCTGTATTTAGGATATAGCGGGTTGGATAATGGATGGATGGACATCTGTATGCATAGCCCTATTTGCCTGTTTTCGTTTTTTTTTTTCTTTCTTCAGTAATATTTCAGTAAACCCGGAGCTTGTCAGTTCAAATCCTGGTACTGACACCACTGTGTGACCCTGAGGAAGTCACTTCACCTGCCTGTGCTGCAAAAAACAAAAGTAATGTAACAAATTGTACCTCAGATGTTGTAAGTTGCTGGAATAAAGGCATAAGTAAAATAGATAAATATGTATTATACACATAGGAACTATTCATTTATTTTCAGTTAAGTTATCTGCAGCAAACCTTTATAAATGAGGGTTTCTCCTTTTTAGATAGTGCAAACTGTTTCTTCTTCATTGACGTTTTCTCTTGGAGAGCTTTTTTCATTTCATTGAAAATTAAAGCAGCAGCTGCCAAAATATGTAGCTTTCTTATTAATTTTTCAACATTGTGTAAAATAAATTTATAAAGTAACATAAAAGGTTTAAATACTGGTTATCCTTTTACACTAAAATATTACTAAAGAGATACAAAAAAAGTAAAATGCATATGTTATTTTTCTTTAAGGAGATTAAATATTACTGAAGAAAAAAAAAACTAAAAATACTGTGTAAGCATACATATTACCACATGTGCAATTAAACGTGTGCATTTACGGGGTGATTTCTCAGGCTTAAAAGCTCGCCTTTTATTAAAAAGGTAAATGCAAACTGTTTTCATTCTGAAGGGCACAAACCACGTTAGATTTCAGACGTTAAACACACAAAAATGTCGGTACACCAGATAAATAAGCGCAACATATTATCAGTTGTATTGTATGCTTACAATACATATAGAAATGTGTTAATCGTTAACTAATATTATGGGATGGTGTTTTTCGACTCGCGCCTTGATTTAAACGATTGCATTTCTTGGTGGGTTTGCGTAGCTTATTGTCAATATCTTTACACGTCTTTTTAAGACTTAATTTAAAAAGGTTTTCTTTTCTTCTTAATTAAAATTTAAAAGCAATACTTCACCGCTGCGAAGCCCGTCTAGCGCTGACGTCTGAGGTTCGATTACCGTAAGCGAGTGCAGTGAGTGTGTACGGCTGATGAGCCAAGAATAAGGGGGAAACACGTGTCGCATACTCTTTGCATTATTTGACAGCAAACTATTTTCAACCATTCTATGATCTGCTTCTCACAACTGAAGGCACCGTGGCTGATGTTACCTCACTTGCTGGCCAACCATAAGCGTTACCTGGTAGGTAACCAGCCACTCACTTCACTCCCTTACGGGAATCGAACCTCGGACGTCAGCGCTACAGGCGAAGCCCCTAAAATTGCGCCACGGCGTGTGGTTCGTTTATTTGACAACATGTAGATCGGGGTAATTACATTCACGGCATTCGTAGTCTGATTCACAATCTGATTGTATGGGTGGTTACCTACCAGGTAACGCTTATAGTTGGCCAGCAAGTCAGCTCGAAGTGATCACTCGAGTGAAGGCAGCTTCACAAAAAAACAGATCCTTAACAAACTGTTATTAGTATATTTTCCCTCAATTTAAAAAGGTTTTCTTTTCTTCTTAATAAAAATTTAAAAGCAGAACTTCGCCGGTGCGAAGCGCGGGGATTTGAGCGACTGACGCATACAGACATATTCATGAGTGCAGGTACTTCGGAAAGAAAGCACCGTGTAAACCTAAAGTTTAAATTAAGTTCATAGACCTACAAAAGGTTGCCATTGATTTGAGGCAAGATTGCTTTTCTCCTGTACAACTATACGTTGCATTCTCAAGAGTGTGCTTGCACGGCTTCGGATAGAGATATATATATATATATATATATATATATATATATATATATATATATATATATATATATATATATATATGTATGTATGTATGTATATCTATATATATGTATGTATATCTATATATATATATATATATATATATGTAACCTTATAAGTACTGCCTTACTTCTCTTTAAGAAAGGAAGATGTAATGATACTTGATTTAAACGACAGATCATAGAATGGTTGAAAATAGTTTACTGTGAAATAATGCAAAGAGTACGCGACACGTCTTTCCCCGTTATTCTTGGCTCATCAGGCGTACACACTCACTGCACTCGCTTACGGTAATCGAACCTCGGACGTCAGCGCTAGAGGGGCTTTGCAGCGGTGAAGTATTGCTTTTAAATTTTAATTAAGAAGAAAAGAAAACCTTTTTAAATTAAGTCTTAAAAAGATGTGTAAAGATATTGACAAAAAGCTACGCAAACCCACCAAGAAATGCAATCGTTTAAATCAAGGCGCGAGTCGAAAAACACCATCCCATAATATTAGTTAACGATTAACACATTTCTATATGTATTGTAAGCATACAATACAACTGATAATATGTTGCGCTTATTTATCTGGTGTACCGACATTTTTGCGCGTTTAACGTCTTAAATCTAACGTGGTTTGTGCCCTTCAGAATGAAAACAGTTTGCATTTACCTTTTTAACAAAAGGCGAGCTTTTAAGCCTGAGAAATCACCCCGTAAATGCACACGTTTAATTGCACGTGTTAATATGTATGCTTACACAGTATTGAAAGACACTCAACAACGTCATTTACCTTTGTTCCCGCGTTTGATAAAAGGCGAGCTTTTAAGCCTGAGAAATCACCCCGTAAATGCACACGTTTAATTGCACATGTGTTAATATGTATGCTTACACAGTATTAAAAGACACTCAAAAAGTAACGTCATTTACTTTCGTTCCCACGTTTGACTCGTGCTGTAAATCTCTTCCTTGTTTTTAGTTCACGTGATTACGTAGGAGGCATGATGATGCGATATGTGACTCCGCCTCCTCCATTAGAGTATATGGACAAAAAACAGGTTCCAGTTATGACCATTACGCGTAGAATTTCGAAATGAAACCTGACTAACTTTTGTAAGTAAGCTGTAAGGAATGAGCCTGCCAAATTTCAGCCTTCCACCTACACGGGAAGTTGGAGAATTAGTGATGAGTGAGTCAGTCAGTCAGTCAGTCAGTGAGGGCTTTGCCTTTTATTAATTAGTATAGATAAAAACAAAACAATAAACACCCTTTAAATCCTTGTCAAATCTATAATAACTACACAAACCCTAATTAATATGCCACCCTCTTAAACACTCTATAGTATACTCCCCAGAAAACGGCGAAACAGCAAAGAAAGAAAGCAAGCAAGGAAAAGAAACAGAAAATTACCCTATTTAAAAACAGCACAAATATATTCACAGCAGTTAAACCTATATTACATCTACAGTAATCCCTCGCTATATCGCGCTTCGCCTTTCGCGGCTTCACTCCATCGCGGATTTTATATGTAAGCATATTTAAAAATATATATCGCGGATTTTTCGCTGCTTCGCGGGTTTCTGCGGACAATGGGTCTTTTAATTTCTGGTACATGCTTCCTCAGTTGGTTTGCCCAGTTGATTTCATACAAGGGACGCTATTGGCAGATGGCTGAGAAGCTACCCAACTTACTTTCTCTCTCTCTTGCGCTGACGTAGGGGGGTGTGAGCAGAGGAGCTGTTCGCACACCTAGACGATACGGACGCTCGTCTAAAAATGCTGAAAGATTATCTTCACGTTTGCTATCTTTTGTGCAGCTGCTTCCTGAAACGACATGCTGAACGGTGCTACGCATACTTAAAAGCACGAGGGGCACGTATTGATTTTTTTATCTGTCTCTCTCTATCTCTCTCTCTGCTCCTGACGGAGGGGGTGTGAGCTGCCGCCTTCAACAGCTTTGTGCCGTGGTGCTTCGCATACTTAAAAGCCAAACAGCACTATTGATTTGTTTGCTCCTTTGAAGAGGAAGAAATGTTTGCATTCTCTTAATTGTGAGACTGAACTGTCATCTCTGTCTTGTCATGGAGCACAGTTTAAACTTTTGAAAAAGAGACAAATGTTTGTTTGCAGTGTTTGAATAACGTTCCTGTCTCTCTACAACCTCCTGTGTTTCTGCGCAAATCTGTGACCCAAGCATGACAATATAAAAATAACCATATAAACATATGATTTCTACTTCGCGGATTTTCTTATTTCGCGGGTGGCTCTGGAACGCAACCCCCGCGATGGAGGAGGGATTACTGTATATACAAATATAAATTAGACACACACACACAATCCCCACACGTTCCCCAGTCTCTTTTATATTAACTTTGTTTTAAATTCTAAATTCACACGGCCTGGGAAATCTGCAATGAATCCAGTGATCAAGTCAGATATGTTCCGCTGACTCGTATACTGAATTTAAATGTAAAAGAAGCGATCTCACCGGCCTGGCGACGATACCTTTGTTGAAGGAAGAAGTCCGTCTCACCCGGGTGTCTCGGTGTTAGTGTCCGTCTATGGCCGACGTCCACACCATAAAAGCAAAGTAAAGCCGTGTGCTCCAAAGGTCCTTCTAGGTTAGCCGGCACTCCTTCTCTGTGCACCCAACCGTCCTTATTACGGAGTCTCACTTGCTTTACCACTGGCTTCTTCTTTACATTCACCTTCCCAGCTCCTTATTTAAACAGTCTTTTTGCTTCTTTTCAATATCAGTAAAATAACTCTCACACAAATAATAAGGTCTTATATTATAATATGTTCTGTGGTCATACGTAATTTCCGTTACCCGTGGTCATACGTCATTTCCGTTTCAAACACGAAAAGAATTTTATTTATATAGATATGCATGTTGCAGAAAAGAAATGCTGGACCTTCTGTATTATATTAAATTTGAAGAATTGTAAAAAATTAAATAGAAGAAATTAGAAAGGGGGCAAATAATTTTTCACAGCACTGTTGAACTATTCACAATTCTATATCTTTAGCTTGAGTGTAGGGTTTGATTCCAAACTGTTGTTGCACCCTCATATGACAGCTGTCTGAAAATCTGTTTGTATCCATCTTGGGAACATTCTGCGAATTCAATACTATCTAGACTATCCTGTCTCGTGAGTGAGAGATAGAGATATAGAGATAGATGGATACTTTTTTAATCCCAAGGGGAAATTCACATACTCCAGTAGCAGCATACTGATAAAAAAACAATATTAAAGAGTGATAAAAATGCAGGTATAACAGACAGTACCTTTGTATACTGTTAATGTTTACTCCCCTAGGTGGAACTGAAGAGTCGCATACTGCGGGGGAGGAACGATCTCCTCAGTCTGTCAGTGGAGCAGGACAGTGACAGCAGTCTGTCGCTGAAGCTGCTCCTGTCTGGAGATGATACTGTTCAGTGGATGCAGTGGATTCTCCATGATTGACAGGAGCCTGCTCAGCACCCGTCGCTCTACCACGGATGTCAAACTGTCCAGCTCCGTGCCTACAATAGAGCCTGCCTTCCTCACCAGTCTGTCCAGGTGTGAGGTGTCCCTCTTCTTTATGCTGCCTCCCCAGCACACCACCGCGTAGAAGAGGGCGCTCTCCACAACTGCCTGATAGAACATCTGCAGCATCTTATTGCAGATGTTGGAGGATGCCAGCCTTCTAAGGAAGTATAGTCGGCTCTGTCCTCTCTTGCACAGAGCATCAGTATTGGCAGTCCAGTCCAATTTATCATCCAGCTGAACTCCCAGGTATTTATAGGTTTGTACCCTCTGCACACAGTCACCTATGATGATCACGGGGTCCATGAGGGGCCTGGTCCTCCTAAAATCCACCACCAGCACCTTGGTTTTGCTGGTGTTCAGTTGTAGGTGGTTTGAGTCGCACCATTTAACAAAGTCCTTGATTAGGTTCCTGTATATTCACGCTTTTATTTCAAACAAACAGTCAGACTTTTTCTTTTTGGGCACATAGACCACCAGCATGGCACTGCCAGATCTAAACAATAGTGTGGAGAGTTGCTCGCGTACTGAAGTGTCTATAGTTGCAGGTGGAAGCTGCCATCGCACTTTTCATTACTGATCTTTTCCTAAATAAGGAGTGGCATTGCACATGTACTTTATCAGTATGCCTATGTCGATCAAACACAGGAAGCTCTGCAGTCTAATTGTGACTTTAAGCTGTAGGAATATAAGTAATTAAATATAGGTAAACATTCGATGTGGCGCTTGTATATGCAACATATAAATGTTTTTCATATAAAAGAACATCAAGAAACATAATCGCAAACGGAACTTTGCATGATACCTTGGTGAGCTCTGTAAGCCCTGCTGTTTCGTTGAGGGACATGCATGTGGCAGATTCACTGGCAGGACGAAGCCCAACCTGTTGCTGCATCCAAACAATGCCATCTTTCACCTTTATGCCTGGTGCAGCTGCATTGTTCTTATGTGTGAGTGGGCATTTCTAGCGGGCAGGGGGTTATAGTATGTCTTTATTGAGTTTTATGAGAATAAAACTGATTATAAAAAAACGCCAACCTTTACAAGTACCCTAAGTTCTTGTCTATAAGCCGGACTCATGTATTAGCTGGAGACCAAAAATCATACGAATTTTTAAAATAAAATCGTATCATAGATAAGCCGGACTCATGGATAAGCCGAACGTACTATAACCTATAACTAATAGAAGGGAGGGAGGTCAGTGGTCTCACTCGCGCCCATTTAATTTCTTTAAGGGGGGAGAGAGTGTGAGATATTGCCGTCTCTCTCACTCCCCGCATGGCGCGGTTGGAGCGGCCGGAGCGCGTTCTTTCTGCTCTGGGCGTCGCCGAGTCAACACGAGCGCGTAGCGGTCATTTAAATTGTGATTTTATATGTAAGCATATTTAAATATATATCGCGGATTTCTGCGGACAATGGGTCTTTTAATTTCTGGTACATGCTTCCTCAGTTGGTTTGCCCAGTTGATTTCATACAAGGGACGCTATTGGCAGATGGCTGAGAAGCTACCCGGCTTACTGTTCTCTCTCTCTTGCGCTGACTATCTGTGATCCTGACGTATGGGGATTGAGCAGGGGGGCTGTTTGCACACCTAGACGATACGGACGCTCGTCTAAAAATGCTGAAAGATTATCTTCACGTTGCTATCTTTTGTAAAGCTGATTCCTGAAAAGACATGCTGCACAGTGCTTCGCATACTTAAAAGCTCGAAGGGCACGTATTGATTTTTGACTGAAAAACAAACTCTCCCTCTCTCTCTCTTTGTCTGCTCCTGACGGAGGGGGTGTGAGCTGCCGCCTTCAACAGCTTTGTGCCGCGGTGCTTCGCATACTTAAAAGCCAAACAGACATATTGATTTGTTTGCTTCACTCCTTTGAAGAGGAAGATATGTTTGCATTCTTTTAATTGTGAGACGGAACTGTCATCTCTGTCTTGTCATGGAGCACAGTTTAAACTTTTGAAAAAGAGACAAATGTTTGTTTGCAGTGTTTGAATAACGTTCCTGTCTCTCTACAACCTCCTGTGTTTCTGCGCAAATCTGTGACCCAAGCATGACAATATAAAAATAACCATATAAACATATGGTTTCTACTTCGCGGATATTCTTATTTCGCGGGTGGCTCTGGAACGCAACCCCCGCGATGGATGTATAAGCCGGACTTATGTATAAGCCGATATTCTATTTTTTCATTTTCACAACTTTTTTCCTTAGATAAGCCGCGGCTTATTGACAAGAACTTAGGGTACCATAAATTTACACTAGTTGGTACAAAGTCAAATCCAATGTATGTTTTTATTCTATAACAGTAAGAATAAGAACAGCTCACTACTCAAAATGGTAAATCTAGGAAGCGCCCCGAATTGAACCGGCATCCACTTGATTATGAGTCAGCAGTTCTTACCTCTGCACCACCCAAGCGGCCATGTCACCATCATACCCTAACCTGATTTCTTTATCTTCGGTTATATTGTTGAATAAAAGTGCACTTGTTTTGTTATACTTGAACCTTTTGTGAAAGTGTTTGATATTTGGACTTCAGTCTTCACATATTATACACGTCATGTCAAAATTTTGTCATTAGTACTATAACATGAAAAAAGTTTCTGTTTTAGGTATGTGTTCAACATTTCTTGCCATCCTACATTTACACAGATCATTGTAGACATGGAACACACATGAAATGCATGTGTTCCAAATAACAATAGATTATTTACCCTATACAACTCCAGGCACTTCTCACCCAGATAAACACACTTGAGCTGGGAGAACTTTGTGTCTGAGTTGAGCTGCGGAGGTGGGGGGATGGGACAGCAGGCTGCTTGTGCTGATCGACACATTTGCAAAACAAAAGACACTAATGGAGAGCTGTGAAGGAATTTAAAGTGGCCCGGGATTAAGACCTTTTTTCGTAGGCTTCAAGGATTCTAGTGTTAACAGAGACACACATTCACTAAGACTACACAATTAGCATTGAAATGTGAATCAATTTGACTCAGCCATTAAAAAAAATTACTAAAGAGAAATATTTAACCAGCCTTTGAAGCAAATGTAAATCTTGCAATGGCAAATGTTACAAACCTAACAGTGATTCTCTAACAAACCAGATTTTAAAAGCCATATTGGTAGAAAAATAATTTTAAATTGTTTAAATGAACATACAGTGGAACCTCAGGGCATGAACGTCTTGGACCACGTACAAATCGGGTTGCGACCAAAAAGTTCGGCAAACTTTTGCATCTGTTCACAACCACACACTCGGGAGACCGAGAGAGAGACAGAGAGAAAGCTGTTTGCATAAGGCCGAGAAGGCAGTTAAAGAATGCACTGGGCTTGTTTTTTAAAGAGACTGATTAGAGCAGGGGTGTCAAACTCAAATAATGAGTGGGCCAAAATTTAAAACTGAACAAAGCCGCGGGCCAAGGTTGAAAAAAATTACCTTTTAATAGGCACCCAAACAAGTTTTGCGTTGAAAATTGAACAAGCAAGGCTTATATAACTTTATAATGACATGCAAACCCGAGTTTCATGTTTAAATATAAAAATTGAATGCCTCTTTTCTATTTGCAGCCTTCTGAGGTAAATATCAAAATAAACTTTTTTCCACAGGCTAATAAATACATTTGAAAACAAAATAACAATAATGAATGAATCAAACATTCAAGCCTTGAAGTAGCAAGAGAAGAGTGCATGAATAAAATGTTTTTGCTCAGTTTGCTACACTGATTTGCTTTAACACTGAATATGGAACAAGCCATGCTTATAGCTTAACTTAACTTAATAGTGCAAAATCAACTGTCAAAGAACAAACGAAGAAACATCAATGGCATATTAAACAACATTTAAATAAAAAATGAATGCCTCTTTTCAATTTGCTAAATATCAACATTAACTTTTTCCACTGGCTAATACATAAATCAATCATTCAGGCCTTTTTACTGTTCAGTTTGCGACACACTGATCTAACATGGTGTGTTCAAGCCAGACACCTGGCATCTTTTCTTGGATGCTAGTTCATCAGTGTCGGGGCTCAGGCTTTGAGCTGAGGCAACCTTCATTATCGAACGAAGGTGTTCATCAGTGAGACGTGCCCTGTGAGATGTTTTCGTCATCTTCATTGAGGAGAAAAGTTGCTCACATAGGTAAGTGCTGCCGAACATGGAGAGCAATTGAGCAGCTTGGGTGCGGAGCTGAGGCATTGTGTCAGGGATGTGTTGTGGAAACTGTGCGGCGCCAACAGCATCATACTTTGACTTCAGCGTGTCATCACACTGGAGTTCAATCAGCTCCATTTGAATGTTAGTTGGTGCTTTTTCCACATCGACTGCGAAGGGATTACTAAGCAGTTCAAATCTCCATTTCTGACCATCAAAGTCGCCAAATCGTCGGTTAAACTCAGCGCCGAGTACACTGAGTTTTTCAGCAAACTGTGCGCACACGGCGGTAGAGATCTGCGTATTTATGGTTTGGCAACAGGGGAAATGGCCAAGGTTTCCTTGCAGCAGCTGATTCTCCCACAGGCAGAGTTTAGCTTTAAAAGCTTTCACTGACGAGTACATCTCGGTGATGATGCGGCCCCGCCCCTGTAGCTGCAGGTTCAGCGCATCAAGATGGCTTGCGATGTCAGACAGAAAGGCCAGCTCACACATAAACTTTTGCTCCTGGAGTTCTGCTGTGTCCTTCCCTTTGCTTTGCAGAAACTGACATATTTCTTCACGCAGCTCGAAAAATCTGTTCAGTACTTTTCCGCGGCTTAACCATCTCACCTCTGTGTGATACGGCACGTCTGTGTGTTCCGAACCAAACTCTTCCAGAAAAGACTTAAACTCGCGGTGATTCAGACCTTTGGGTCTTATAAAGTTAACAACTTGTGTTACTGTGGTCATAACATGTTCCATCTTTAGGGCTTTAGCACACAGTGACTCTTGATGTATAATGCAGTGATAAACCGATAGCTCACCTGCACAGTTCTCTTCCCGCATCTTTTCACGCATCCTGCCCACCAGACCATTCTTTTTACCACTCATCGCTGGCGCACCATCAGTGGTTAATCCCACGAGTTTATCCCACGGCAGGTTTATTTCAGTTACACATTTGCAAACCTCCTCAAAAATGTCCGTCCCTGTGGTTGTGCCATGCATGGATTTAAATCCCAAAAGCTCCTCCGTAACACACATTTTTGAGTCGACACCGCGGATGAAGACTGACAGCTGCGCAGTATCAGACGCGTCAGTGCTCTCGTCCACAGCGAGGGAAAAAGAAACAAAATCTTTCCCCTTTTCCATCAGCTGGTCATGCAGATTGGTGGCAAGATCACATATGCGCTCCGCTATTGTGTTCCTGCTCAGGCTTACGTTTGAAAAGGCCTGTTTTTTCTCTGGGCACACTTGGTCACAAACTTTCAGCATTATCTTTTTAATAAATTCTCCCTCATTAAAGGATCGGGTTGATTTGGCGATTTCTTCTGCCACGATATAACTCGCCTTTACAGCAGCCTCGTTTTGTGCTGTGGCTTTTTTGAACATATTTTGTTGTGAAACCAACCCTCTCTTCATCTCCTCTACTTTCTGGCTCCTTTGAGTTGTGTCCAGGTCCTTGTACATGTCCTGATGTTTCGTTTCATAGTGTCGCCTAAGGTTGTACTCCTTAGGTACCGACACGTTGGCTCCACAAACGAGACAAACAGGTCTGTCTTTCAGATACGTAAACATATATTCTGTCTCCCACCTGTCCCGAAAAGTTCTGTTTTCTCCCTTCCTTTTCGTCATTTTTGGTAGGGGTAAAACAGTGACACCTAGAGTTGTAGTATTGGGCCACAGCACGTCTGGAAAGAACGCTGCTTGCTAGAAATCTACTGACACAAAGCTGGCGCGCCAAAACAACCGCAGAGCATTATGGGATTTGTAGTATTCGCAGTGAATGCGGTGTTACAGCAACACCGCCGCTGTATAATACCGGTGGGCCAGCTCTAATGTTAATTTGATATTGCCCCACGGGCCAAATGAAATTACACGGCGGGCCAAATTTGGCCCGCGGGCCAGAGTTTGACACCTGTGGATTAGAGCATTGTTTTAACCTCATTGTATTTAATGAAGACTTTTTTCTATTGGATTTTAACCTCCTCTTCACTTCTGTTTACAGCGATTTGTTCGTAGCGTGCATTGTTGCAATGTTACTTTTCTTGGTTGTTTATTAAATTACGGATTTTTCAAATGTTCATGTTTTTCCCTGTGTTTAAAACTCATTAAAAAAAAAGTGTTTACAGCAAGCGGTTCGTAAGGCTATAGCGTGAATTCTTGCAATGTTACTTTTCTCTGTTCAAGGTTTTCTCAGTGTTATTCAATGTTTTTACATTTAGTTTACTATTACGCTGTGCATTCTATGGTATAATTAGCTATTTTTGTGCTTAAAAATCTTTAAAAAAAATATATATTTACATACAGTTCGTACGGTCTGGAACAGATTAATTGTATTTACATACAATCCTATGGGGGAAATTACTTCGGGTTATGACCAGAGTTTTGGAACGAATTACGGTCGTGACCCAAGGTTCCACTGTATCCTGAAATAACTTGGAATTTGCTAATTCAACAGTATAAACATAAATAATGTTTCAATTATTACTTTTAGTATTAATTTTAACCAGTATTTTTAGTTACTAGAGAGAAAATAAATTTGGAATGTGCACATGGTAAAATAAGTCAGGTAGTACATGATACTATGCTGAAATCACCCCAAAATTATAACATTTCCCCATCTGTTACACTGGGGGGAATACTCGTGTCTATAACACATTAAAAATTCAACCCCTGAATTCTATTTTTATGTTTATGAATGCTAATACTAATTTACTTAAATAAAATTTGGGTAACTACTTGACAAATATACCATTATTTTAAATCTGTCGACATGGTTGGTATTTTTATATTTGATTCCATTACAGAAAAAAGTTCTATATTGTTCATATGAATCATGAAAGTACTTTTAACAAGAAACCACTGATTTAGATTTGCTGTGGTACTGAATAGGTATCGAGTATTATAAAATTTCACTGGCATTGGTATTGAATGCAAAAAAATCTGGGATTTTTGACATCCCCAGTCACATACTGCAAACATATATAGCCTATTAAGCATGATCGCTCCCATTTTTTATTTATTTGCCTAATACTCTATTCCTTATTTTTACTGAAAGTGTGGGGAGCAAAATATTTTAATTTATTGTTACGCCTTATTAAAAGTTTGTGACAATAAATTCTGAACTTTATAAATTGTCATTTGTATAGACTGTGGTAATCTGTGTGATCAGCCCAGCTCCAGTGGGACTGTTAATATAGCTGGCCTGCTCAGCAATAGGACAGTCAGATTATGAGGTTCAGTCAAAGCAGTAGAAGCCATACACAGAAACTATCTATAAATGACTGTTCTGCCTAAATATTTTTAACTGAATACACTGAATATTACAGTTTAACTAAAAGTAAGCTGTGTAAAAAACAGTGTCAATTGATGACTGACATACAATGTTATTGCCAGTATTAATTTCAATTTGTACATACCATATGTATAGAGAAACCATGGGTACAAATTCGGACCCTTAGCTGCATCAGAAAAAAGTATCCCACCAGCTACTTTAAGACTCTGCATGCATGTTAGTTCCATTCAACTTACTTTTAGAAATGGTGATTCCTCCAACATGCTGAGGAATTCCGGGAAGTAATCACCCACTTCTTCATCAACAGCTCCCACCAGACTAATTTGTCTCATTGCACCAGCTCGGTAAGTACCATGGGAGAAGGTTCTTTTCACCTGTCAAGCCCAAAGGAATAGCACTGTTATTTGCCAAATCATTAAAGAAATGTTCCTGCATACATCTTTACAAAATAATTCAACTGAAGGATTCAGCGGGTTGGGAAATGGATGGATGGATGGATGGATTAACACATACATAAATCTCCCACAGTTCTTTGTTAATTAAACTAAGCTGTTTTCCTTCCTTGTGTACTGAAACTGATGTACAGGTTTCTCAGTTCAATACTCTATATATGCACATCTCTATTGAGAGATCCCTGCATAAAAAAAATATACTTTCCACATTTAAAATTCATTGTCATGTAATTATAAGCAGTCTAGGCCATGTAAAATAAATAATTACATGATCTTTGTTTCCATGCATCCGTCATCAAAGTTAAGGGTTTTGAGAGAAACTTCTTTCAGGAAATAAAATGAAGACAAAATACAATTCAGTAGACCTCAAGCTACCGAACATTTAATATATGTTATAAACTATAGATATTAAACTAAATACAACCATAACCCTACACTGAAGTAATCACTTTTTAAAAAATACATATAAACAAACAAACAAACACAGACCGCTTCAAGGAGTAATACATTTAACACCCCAAGTAGAGGCTGAATTTCAAATTCTCCATGGCACAAATTAAAATTATCATAAAGAAAGCAGAGAAGCACAAATCTTGTGCCATGGGTCAGGTTTTTTTCCTGTACTGGAAATATCTGCAGCAGTACAGAATTTAGTGATACAGCATCTATGAATTTAGAAGTGAAACATTTTGTTATGCAAGCACCAATTAAATACATTTCTTATAAATTGTTATACAAAATGCGCCCATGCAAACACACACACACACAAATAAAAAAAAAAAAATAAGAGTACTTGCTCTCAGTGCATTAATGATATATTGCAATATTGTGTGCATGCCAAGGTAAAACTGGACAATTATATAAGAAAGCGAAAACTTATGATTCTGACCTTACACAAACATTAAGACTTAAGTAATAGTTTTAACTAAGTAATCTTTTGCACTAACAAAGAACATACTAAAACTATAGATATAAATATTTAAGTCACACTACAGTTAAAGAGAATAAAATTCATTTTCACTCTAAGACCTGTATTGCCTGCCTTTAGGTTTCTGCATAAAATTCGGCAATTGCTTTGAGGTTCTCTTATATTTGCTCCTGAATCAAAACACAGCCACATATTCATTTGTTGCCAGGGAAACTATGGATCTTCAGTTTCCTTAACTCGATCATGCAATGGTTTTAAATTACTGTACTGATGAGGAATAATAAAGACAAGCATATATAGATACAGGCACAATTCTGCAGTGCAGACAGATTAAAACCTATGATGCACTGATTTCACAGAAGTTTATATGCAGAAACGTTCATTGGAAATAAACATTAAAATTAGATTTTTATACTTCATGAAGTGGAAAACTCCTCTGCTACTTTGTATACTACTGAATACATTCAACTGATTGATGATTTCCAGTTATCCACATAGGTGGAACTCTGGTTTCATAATGTGTGTGTGTTTACCCTGTGAGGGACTGGTGCCTACTAAGTGTTGTTCCTGCCTTGCACCTAATGATTGCTAGGATAGGCTTCAGAAGACCCCATTCTAGATAGGCAGGTAAATAAATGGATAGATGGATGAAAAATAAAATGAAAATGAAATTAAAATGAAGCACCTTATTAACTCAAATCACAATGGAAAAATATCCAACATTACTATCTCCTTTATCAGGCCCTACTCAGCTTAACACTAGAATCCCTGAAGTCTACAAAAAAAACCCAGCCCACCTTAAATCCCTTCACACCTCTACCATAAGCGTCTTTTGTTTTGTAAATGCATCAATCAGCACAAGCAGCAAGCAGCCTGCTGTCCCATCCCCCACCTTGACAGAGCTCAACTTGGGCAAAAAAGTCTCCCAGCTCAAGCCAAGGGTCCTTATCTTCATGTGATCCTCCTGGAGTTGTATAGGGTAAATAATATAGTATATCATTATTTGGAATACATGCATTTTATGTGTGTTCCGTGTCTACAAAGATCTGGGTAAGTATAGGATGAAAGGAAATGCGAGGCAAGAAAGTTTTATTTTATTTACATTTATTTAAATTTTATGTTCATTTATTTTATTTCTATTTATGTTATTTATGTTAATTGAATGTTTTTTTCTTCTATTATTGTAAAGCACTTTGGCCACAGCATTCCTATGTTGTTTTAAATGTGCTATATAAATAGACATTGACATTAATAATGACGTTAAGTGTATAATGTGTGAAGACTTTATTCCTAATATAAAATAAAACATATGCGCAACATTTGAATTTATTTTGTAATGGATGGCATATTAAACTATTTTGTAAAATCTGGACATATAATCTGTATTTAAATGGTCCAGCCATTTAAGGCAATTCTATGTCATTTTTTTAATCCACTTAAGAAAGAAAGGTAGAAAGTACAGACATCTTTACTTTGTCATTTTAAAAGACAATAAAAAAAAAAAAAAATCACACATGCAAGAAAAGTTCCTTTTTTGTTGAAGAGAAAAAACTAGCTGCTGTTTGCTTGCATACTATATCAGTAAGTAAGGACAATGGGTCCAACAGTAATGATACTTTTAAGGTGTGGAAGAGGTATTTATATGAAAAAAGTAATTGTACCTTTTCCCTTTGAAATTAAACTTTTTATTTCAAAAATTAAAATGAACTAGCCAACCTGCGGCATAGCATACGCCGCATAATCACGCCGCTTTTTTTAATGATTTTTAAGCACAGAGAAAAAAATGAACATTTGAAAAATCCGTAATTTAATAAACCAGCAAGAAAAGTAACATTGCAACAATGCACACTACGAACCAACATACAATCATCGTTCAGTACGCACTACCTGCTCATGTGCCCGCCCCCAACTCTTCACCGGAGTCACTTTTGTCTCTGCTACAGTCCACATGCACCTCTGAGCCACGTTGTCTTTTCATTGTTCTTTGCGGTTACAGCTGCTTTTCTATATATGATCCACCAAGTCACCCGACCATGGTAGTAGCGAGGGGGGTGTGTGTACAAAGGGCAGGGACGTAATCAGTGCGAGCGTATGACCCGCACTTACTGGGAATTCCTCGTTCGTGGGGAACAATTGCAAGCCTCGGTCCCCATCATGAATGGGGTTCAATGGCTTACCCACGCCTGTTGGCGCTGGATAGAAACGTTGATCCATTCAGTGTAGCACGCGTGCAGTACTGGACATCCAAGGGAATCACAGACCTGTTAATGCTCAATCTCACGTGTCTGAAAACCACTTGTCCCTCTAAGAAGTTGGACGCTGACCGCTTGGCGATCGCGTAACTATTTAGCAGTAGGGAGTCTCATTCGTTTTCGGAATTAACCAGACGAATCGCTCCAGAACGCTAAGAACGGCCATGCACCACCACCCACAGAATCGAGAAAGAGCTATCAATCTGTCAATCCTCTCCGTGTCCGGGCCGGGTGAGGTTTCCCGTGTTGAGTCAAATTAAGCAAAATTTGTGTGTGGTGAGTTGTTGCGTCCGGGCACATGAGCAGGCACTGTGAATGCCTTGAGAGCGTGGGTGGACGTGTGCCGGGGAATAATGAGTATCCATATATCTTCTTAGATATAGAAAGCATCTGATGCGGTGTTTGGTGTATTGTTGCAGTTTGTGAGTTAGCAGTTGTGATGGTTTTACACTCCAGTACATTGCGGTGAACGCTGGTAACAGTCAGGCAGGCGTTCTCGTCCCATGCTCTTAGAGTCGTTGGGCGTGTCTCTGTATGGGTTCGAGTTGTTGGGCGGTGCTCTGTCGTTTGTATCCCATAATCGGATGACTTGGTGGATTATATATAGAAATGCAGCCGAAACCGAAAAGAATAATGAAAAGTCAACGTGGCTCAGTGGTGCATGTGTACTGTAGCAGAGACGAAAGCGAGTTGGTGAGTTGTTGCGTCCGGGCACATGAGCAGGCACTGTGAATGTCTTGAGAGCGTTGGTGGACGCGTGCTCGAGTTGGTGGGAGTGAGTTAGTGGGCTGGGCTTTGTGAGTTGACTGACATGGCTATTTTTTGCATATCCCATGGTTGTCTTCCAGCAGTGTGAATGCCTCGAGAGACAGGGTGTCCTTGTTTGGTGAGTTGTTGCAGTTTGTGAGTTAAAAGCTGCGATGGTCTTACACGTTTGGTGAGTTGTTGCAGTTTGTGAGTTAAAAACTGCGATGGTTTTACATGCTGGTAACAGTCAGGCTAGGCGTTCTCGTCCCATGGTCTTAGAGTTGGTGGGCGTGGCTCTGTATTGTCGGCAGGCGTGGCTCTGTGAGTTGTCGGCGTATCCCATCGTCTTAGCGTTGGTGGGCAGGTCTCTGTGAGTTGGCAGGCGTGGCTATATCGTGCATATCCCATGGTTGTCTTGCCTGTTCTGTCGGCTTAGTGAATTATATATATAGATTCTTAGAGGAAGGAGTTTGACAGCATTTAAGAATTACTCAGCCGCATATACACACACACACACACACGCATCTGAAAAATGGCAAGCATTCTAAATTCTGCATATGACATGACATGGAAATAGGTTTATATAAAATGAATGCTTAAGCCAATTTTAACCATTTTTTCCATTAACTGTGTCTTTTAGGTTATAGAGTATGTGATTACCTCTGCTCTACGCTGACACACCAGAACCAAGAAAGTAATTTTAAAATTTTTTTCTAAAAGAGTAATGTCTAGTTTACACTAGAGTGACCATTCAAATACTGATCCATATGACACAGAAAAAAACACCACATTTAGAAAATGTGTGCTGGACATACTGAAAGAGAGGAAAAAAATGTCTAAATCAAGTGGTTTCACTTGAACTGTTGACCCAATAGCACTGGATTCTGTCAAAATTTGTCTAACATATAATTATTTGAAAACTACGTGTAAGGACCGTCTCACTCAAATTTAACTTTTGAATATTTTCCAAACGTATATTGCTATTTGAATATTTAAAGCAAAATTGAAAGTTTCAAATCCCTCTCTGTTTTATTAAAATGATACTGCTTACACAGCTATGCATCACAACAGGTTTTTGGTTTTTGTTAACTTTGCATCACTTCCAGGTACAGATTATCTGTATTTAAACTGAAGAGCTTCTATTGTGAACAAAGGAGGTTTCATTGTGCAATGAAAAAGAGAAGCCTTTCTTTTATCAATGCAGGCTGTCCAGCAGAGTGAAGTCTGTTGTTTCCCTATTAGCTGAAGGATTGGCCAGAACAGCAGGAAGCATATAAAGAGCAGCACACATTTCACGCACAGCCAAAATACTTTTTGATGCATTGTTGCTTGGAAGAAGTGTGTAAACATTCAAATCCCAACAACAAATTATAGAAGTGCTCTTGTACACAAGATAATTAGCACTGCAATCTGACAATCTGGTGTATTTATTTGCTTCACATCTGGAAAAAAAAACAAACAAAAAAAAAGTTTCCAATTTATATAAACAAAATTAAATTTGTTAACAATAGCTAGGACCTACATTGAAATTAGCAGCTTAAACTTTAGGCTTATTACTTGACTCAACAATCTTCCTCCAATTTAAACCTTAACTTGAATGTCTCTTCCATGTCACTAAACATGAAGATTACTTTGTTTCCTGATTAGAAAGTTTTTTTTTATTATTTATTTATTCTTGCAGTGTCATTTTACTTGAAAAATGTTATACTCTTAATTGTAGGCTTAATACAAGACAACAGTTGACTCAAATTTGTACTGTGTTGAGCAAACAATTTTAATATCCTTTCCTATATCTGTCTCTATGCCTATTTCTACCAGCCTGGTTTATCCTTGGTACATGAACTAACTACAAGATGCCCAAAGGTGATCCTTGTTGCGGTCCTTACAGCACCGGGTATTACACCATCCCAGATTAAACCAAACCAAACCATTTGCAAAGAGCAGAGCTAACCCTACCTGTTCTGCCTCTTCTGATCCTTACTTAGTTTTTCTATCACTCTCATCACTGCCAGGCAACATGGGCAGAGTCGACATAATCATGCTTAGAAAAAGTACGGAAGATTTTGTGCATTTTATTTAAAGTTGTAGAGACTTCAATAAAATCACTGATCATTGTAATTTTGGCATTTGCATACTGCTTTTGCTTTCTTCTTTTTTAGTAAAGTGAAAATTTGATATATTACCCAGCCCTATTAGGATGCAAGCACCATTTGTCCAATTTCTATGTGGCTTCTTTGTAACAGAGCCTGAAGAAGCAATACGACTTGCTTTTACTATCTAAAAATCTGAGTACAGAATAGCAATTTGGAGAATTTCCATTTCTTAAGCGAATTATTCACCACCTGGAGGGCTAAATGTCTTAAGTCAAAATGCATTTGGCACACTATTCCACTTACAAACATGTCTTTTAATGCAATGAAAGTTTAAAGCAGCTGGTCTTTTACCAGACATCAGATTCTCACAGTTCAGTAGCCTGGAGCACATTTCTGGCAGTTTCTGGGAAATCTGGCTTATACTTTAAATATATTAAAACTGTTTTTTTTTTTTTTTTACACTGGAAACCATTAATTTCACCCAACGAAGTAAAATATCAGTAATACCTGTAACTAGGACAACATGGAAAAAATCTTATTACAGTAATTTTTTTCATATTACTTGATATAGTTCACAATATAAATCAAATCACAATTTCTGTCAAGCTTAAAGGATTCCTTTTCACTCCCAAGTGAGATGTGAAAATATCATAAGGTTAATTTTAGTTTAAATATTTATTTTCTGTCAGAAGCTGAACATTACAAAGGTACTGTAGAACATTACACAACATATTTCAAATAAATTAAAAAAAAAAAAAAATTATATATATATATATATATAAAAAGGTAAAAATTTAATTATGACCAGTCAAAAGCTTCAAGTGTTACAACATAAACAAAATGTATAAATACATTTTTTGGTCAATTCCAAATAAATAAACTCGGTAATGTAAAATTAATAAGTCTCACTTCTGACCAGTCAAAAGCTTTCAATTTTTACATGAGAACACACAAAAGTTGTTGAACAACTCCAAATAAATAAAATCTTAATTCTAAAATCGTAAATCTGAAACAAAAATCTTAAAGATTTCAAGTTTTACAGAAGAACACAAAGCAAATTCTTTGGTCAGTTCCAAATAAAGTAGGTGTTAATACAAAATGAAATCTCAAAAAAAAAAAAACTACTTATATACTGTATCCTTTCCTTTGTATTGCTTTAAACTGTTTTAAATGGTTGGGAAACAAGCCTACAAAAAGACAAAAACATTCTGTATATATCTATAAATTCAAGCAGCTTTCAAATGTAAAAAGAGGGAGAACATTATATAAAAAAATTGATATATTCATTCAATTGGGTCAGCTTATGCTCCAAGGAAAAAAAAAAAAAAAAAAAGCACAAAAAATCCCTATTAGTGCGGCATGTGCTTGGGTCTGGGACTGTAAAATTTTGCATTGTGTATACTCTAAAGCAGCATTCTTCAACCTGTGGACCAGCGAAAATAGGAGAAATATTTTGAAGACCGACAGAAGTAAAGACCAATGTTAGCGCGACATCTGCTGCTGCTTCTTTGTTAGAAAATTTGATATACGTGACTACAGTGTTTCTTCTTTATTTTTGCAACTACTCCTGAGCAACGTCTAGTTATGCTTGCAGCACTGTCCGTACACACTCCGATGCATTTGCTCCAGTCTAAGCCCTGCGCTTGAAAATACTCAAATATCTCTGAACTAGTGGTCTGTTCAGGTAGATCAAGGCCACAAAGAGGTTCTTCCCTTAAGTCTTCATCTTCACTATACCTCACGGAGCAAAGTAGGATAGCATGGTTACTCACGTCAGTAGATTCATCAAGTTGAATCACGAAACCTCTAGATTTCTTTATCCTCTCTACAACTTGCCTTTCAATATCGGTGACCAATATCAACTATTCTCTTCTGAAGGGTGATGTTCGAAAGCGGTATAGCCTCTAGTTTTTTAGTGGCTTGAGGACCTTGTACGAAATCTAAGATGCAAGGCTTTATTAACTCCTCACCAATAGTAAGCGTTTTTTTGTTTTATCTATTCAAAGAGCAACTAAATAAGACGCTTGAAGCAGCGACTCGTCACTAGTCGTCATCATTTTCATCTGACTTTTCTGAATTTTCATCTAGTCACGTAACCTTTCAAAAAAGCCCAATGGTTTATCCAGTGGTTATAGTTCACTGACAGGGGCTACAATGAAACCAAGCTTTAAGTATTCCTTATTGTAATGCCTAACAAAGTTTCCTTTTCTCTTTTTGGTTTGTATTGCACATTCCGAAGTATCAACACACTTCATTTCTTTGTTTCTTCTAAACTTGAAGCATTAGTACTAGGCATACTTTCGGTACCATCACTAGTTTTCTCCTGAATATTGTTCTTGCTTCTACTTAAAGAAGGTTAAAAAGTTTTGCTATTTGACTTTGTTTGTATCCATTTTGTAGGATTTCAAATTTTACGAAAGAAATAACTTGTTCTCCAAAATACCGTAACACAATATTGGAAAACAATACAGTAAACCCTCATTTATCACGGTTAATCCATTCCAGACTCTACGCGATAAATGAATTTCCGTAAAGTAGGATTCTTTATTTATAAATCGAATATTTTTGCAGTTAGAGCATAGAAAACCTGTCTACGACCTTCTAAATACGTTTTTTAACATTATTAGAGCCCTCTAGACATGAAATAACACCCTTTAGTCAAAAGTTTAAACTGTGCTCCATGACAAGACAGAGATGACAGTTCCGTCTCACAATTAAAAGAATGCAAACATATCTTCCTCTTCAAAGGAGTGCGCGTCAGGAGCAGAGAATGTCAGAGAGAGAGAGAGAGAAAGAGAGAAAAGCAAACAATCAAAAATCAATAGGGCTGTTCGGGCTTTTAAGTATGCGAAGCACTGCCGTACAAAGCAGCTGCAAGAAAGGGAGCAATGTGAAGGTAGTCTTTCAGCATTTTTTAGAGGAGTGTCCGTATCCTCTAGGCCAGTGTGCGAACAGCCCTTCCATCAGGAACAGAGAATGAGAGAGAAGCAAACAATCAAAAATCAATACGTGCTGTTCGGGCTTTCACGTATGCGAAGCACCTCATGGGAAGCATATCGTATATCATTGAGGAGTTTTATTTAATACGTAATACGTGCTCTGGTTGGGTAGCTTCTCAGCCATCTGCCAATAGCGTCCCTTGTATGAAATCAAATGAGCAAACCAACTGAGGAAGCATGTACAATAAATTAAAATACCCATTGTGCGCAGGAAACCGCGATACAGCAAAAAATCCGTGATATATATTTAGATATGCCTACATTTAAAATCCGCGATGGAGTGAAGCCGTGAAAGTCAAAGCGCGATATAGCGAGGGATCACTGTATGCACAAGTGTGATAAAATAAGATTCATTGCGACGTGTTGTTGACCAGCGAGCTGACGGAATGCTGGCATTCGGCAGAAGCCCATTTCACCTACTGCATACTCATTGTCACGCGCAACGTCCCGCTCGCCCTGCAACAACGTAGCGCGATTTCCACAGAGCAGCAATGGACCACCAGTTGAAGAACATGGCTCTAAAAGATGGCACTGCTTCAGATGTTACAAAAGATTAGTATTATTACCAGTCTTTGTGGAAACATGCTTTCTACACAATTTTCAGTGCACACTACTTTACTTCTTGTTGGACTTTAAATAGCCAAAATATCTCCAAGCTAACAAATTCCTCTGACTGTTTTATTCAAAAATGTCCTCGTCTTTTGAGTTGTGGGCTGTGTCCGTTGGGGTGTCTTCTTCAGTAATGCCGATTTTTTCTTTCTTTTTGTTAACATATTCTGTAGTCATTTTCTCTCTTATCTCGCTCCCAGTCCTGACGTACTGGCATACAGAGCTGCTATAACCCAAACATTAGCACGTGTGCTGCTACTGCTACACTCAGTGTTGTACGTCAACCTAACCTGACGTGGCTGTAACTCTATTCCAGCTACATGATTAGTTTGGCACAGTACCATTCTCATATCGTTGGCTTTTAATGTTGTCTGTTAAAGCATGGATGGAGTGAGTTCTATCAACATTGTATCGACCAAGTCTTATATTTCTATTGAGGAAAAGTTATTTTGCGATAATTATCTCTATAGTTTAATCACCTAGCCCTAATTGCAACTAAGGCCCAAGTGATAATATCGGACCCTGAAAAATTAGACCGTTATATATTCTCTACATAGGCATCGGTATCTGATGTGATGATGCTGAAACACTTCAAAGCATAGCAGATTTATTAAGCAATCTTTCCTAGTATAAATGGCTTCAGTTTGAAAAGTTACTCCCCTTGATTGATATGCACCAAGACAGTAATAAACTGAGCATTAATAATTTATGGGCTAAATAATTCCAGGAGTTTCAAAACAATAAACCTATCACCCTGTCATCATCTTCTGGCAAGTACAAAATTTTCAATCTATATTTTAAGATAATTTTTTGTTTTAAACATCAGACGTTAATATAGTATGAAATTGCAAAAGGTTTGCTTTCAAATGGTTATAAATTTGTCTCTGCATCTTGCAGTAATTATTTGATAGAACAAATACACAGAGAGCTTTCAGATGACCATTGGCACCATTCAGGCATCTCTTTTCTTATCAAAGTGATGTGCAGGTCATTCTTCAGTCTGATTTTTGAAATCACCAGTCTGGCAGCTTTCAAAGAAGTACAGTACACTTTCCAGAGCATTCAGACCTGTCTCCATAAGTTAGTGATTATAGAATAGAACAATTTGTTTGTCAATAAATGCATGTCAACCTGTGTTTGTTATCAACTTTAATGTGCTTCATCAAATTAAATGCAGGGTTTTCTTCAGGAAGGTTGCTGAAATCATCTGTTCTCAAAAGAGTCCTCACTGGTTAATCAGAAGCAAGGTTATTATAGTTAACGAAAACTAAAATCAAAACTGAAACTATTATTAAAAAAACGTTTTTGTAAACTGAAATAAAATAATTAATGAAACCAAAATGAAAAACTAAAACTAAACGAAACTATTAAAGTAGCTGGAAAGACTAACTGAAATAAAATAATAATTTACTAAAATAATTTTAGTTTTCGATTTTGAATGAATATTTTTGCTGTTAGTTTTTAATCCTTATAACTTTTAACTCTAAAACAAAGTCACCCACCACGAGTCACCCGCATGTATTCATCCAATGAACGGGAGCTGGTGATGGCAGGCGGGTGTTCACACAGCATTTGCGGTGACAAAGCAAGCTGAATACGCATGTACAAAGTGTGGAATAGAAAGCAATTTACATGACGCCATTCTTTCCACTTGTTGTATATCAAGATGCAATTCAAATGCCCGAAATTGGAATGTGCTGGTCAACAAAAACTTTACCGTATGGACAGAAAAATAATGAGTGAGTAGTGTTTCAGTATATCTCTCAGGCACCTGCTTTTTGTTGACAGATATTCACCTGCCACTTTGCACACAAAGTATACGAAGTATACAGAAAGTAATCATGAAAAAAAATTGACCTCGAGATTTGGATGAATCTTGACGTTTTAGACCTCTTTGCATATGTGTGTGTTTAAACACAATAACTCAAAAACGCAACTAAATAGATGGATGAAATCTTGCAAAAATTGTGGATCCATATTAACTTTTGGGCCAAATCCATCAACCGGAAGTGGTACTTTACCTGAACACATTCTCAATTATTTTTTTATTCATGCAGCTGCAGAGTCCGATTTATTCAAGTTTACTTTTATAATAATTGTTCAATATATTATTCATCTGATTTGATTTGTTGTTGATGGTTCTTTAATGTACATAATATAATCATTGTCTTGCAGTGTGCTCCTCAAATATCCATCCCGATATCTGAGTATACAAGAAAGTCTAGGGGAGACCACTCTAGACTTTTGAAAATAAAACCGCACTGATCGAGAGACTGACAAGGTCATCATACAAGATCAGCATAATGTTGCTGACCAATCACTTTTGCTTTAAAAACGGATGTTTAACAACGACGCAATGCAAACCTTGTAAAATTCCTGAGTTGGCAATGTCTCTACTGAACTACAGGTAAATAGGTAGGCTGAAGAGAGTCTGCCAAGTGATGAAAAGCTAAACATACTAATGTGTTTTGTATTTATACTATATTTTTTAATTTAGCTTTTTTAGTTAATATTCACAGCTCAAAATACCTGATATTATGAAAATAATCTAGTAGCAGAATATTTTTTTAAATATCTGTCCCCATTTTTTCAATGTTTCTCTCTCTCTCTCAAAATAGTTGAAATATCATATTCTTTTTGTTCTTAACATCAGCCATATCATACATATTGGACACAAGGGCTTTTTCCAGTCTTGCATCCAAACCTGCTGGGGTAGGCTCCAGGTTTCCTGTGATCCTGCTCTGGATAAACAAGTTTACATAATGTATATATTGTTCTTAATCTCAGATGCTGTCTATGTCATTTTGTGCTTGTCCATACTCTTATTACCTGCTCTTTCTCTGCTCATTATGGGTTTACTGTTCTTATGATGGCCTATTCAAGTCTCACTGCCCCTAATCTTCACACTACTGTGATTTTCACGGTCACACCTGTCAGAACACAGTATAATCTCTTTTCTTATTTTTTTATATCTTTTCAGGCCTGCAGGTGGCAAAATTCTGTCTATAAATTGTTTGTGCTCAAGATGGAATCAGAGATCAATATGGCTGGTAGAAAATAACAGTATTTGAGATTTTTTAGTGCAATGTTGAAGGCATTCATTATAAGCATTTTGTCGTTGGAGCAGGATATGTTGTGTGCTTTAGACATTTAGAGTAAAAAAAAAACCTTAAAATTTACCTAAATTTCATTACAAATTGGACCATTCTGGGCAATAAAAGGAAAAGGAAAAAAGTGCCAACAGGCAGCGCAAATGTGTTCAGCACAAATGACAGAAAATTCTTTAAAAATTATAAAATTGTGTAAAATTGTTCATATTCAGTACCTAGTTTTGATTATGCTTGTTTTTATCAGATAAAAACAAAACCAAATAGTAAAGTGTGTTTTGTAGTGTAGTAAGCTTCCACTAACATTAACATCTTTAGTCCCTCTCATTTCTGCCATCATTCACTCTTCTCTTACTACTGGTTTTATTCCCTCATCTTTTAAAACTGCTGCTACAACCCCAATACTGAAAAACCTGGTGCTGATCCTACTAATTTCAATAATTTAGCCCTATTTCTAACTTGCCCTTTATCTCCAAAATTCTTGAAAAAATAGTAGCTATCCAACTTCACACCCGCTTATCTCATAATAATCTATATGAAAAGTTCCAGTCTGGTTTTTGCCCTCTTCATAGCACAGAAACGGCATTTGTTAAAATTACCAATGACCTCCTTATAGCTGCTGACTCCGGTCTAATTACTATTCTCATCCTCCTTGATCTGAGTGCAGCCTTTGATACTATTTGTCATACCACTCTCCTTCTATCTATCTATCTATTAATAGATTATCTTTGATTGGTATTACTCACACTCCACTTGATTGGTTTAGATCCTACCTCTCAGGCCGCACTCAGTTCATACAGCTTAAAACCTTCACATCCCAACCCACCGTTGTTACTTCAGGTGTGTCCCAGGGCTCTGTTCTGGGGCCTCTTCTTTTTATTATTTACCTTCTTCCCCTTGGCAATATTTTTCGTAAATATAACATTAACTTTCACTGTTATGCTGATGACACCCAGCTCTACCTTGCTAGTAAACCCACCTCCTCTTTTCCACCACCTTCGCTTATTGACTGCATTGCTGAAATTAAATCCTGGTTTTCTTCTAATTTTCTTAAATTAAACAGTGGCAAAACTGAGGCTCTCCTCATTGGTTCAAAATCATCATTATCCAAAACCAATAATCTTTCTTTTATTATTGATGACCTGAGATGATGGGGAAACAGAGTTAAGAGTCTGGGTGTCATCCTCGACAGTACTCTATCTTTCCAATCTCACATTAATAACATCACCCGGTCTGCTTACTTCCACCTACGCAATATTAATCGCATTCGCCCCTCCCTCACTCCTCATACCACTGCCATTCTTGTTCATAGTCTTGTCACTTCTCGGCTGGACTACTGCAATTCACTCCTCTTTGGTCTCCCTAATAAATCTCTTCATAAGCTTCAGTTAGTCCAGAATTCTGCAGCACGCATCATTACTCGAACCCCATCTATTCACCATATTACTCCGGCCTTGCAGCAGCTTCATTGGCTCCCGATTAAGTTTCGAACCGATTTTAAGATTCTGCTATTAACATTTAAGGCCATTCATAACCTCACCCCTCAATATGTGTCTGACCTTTTTCATGTTGCCATTCCCTCCTGTAACCTTAGATCCTCTTCCTCCACCCATCTGACCGTCCCTCTCGACCGTCTAACCACCATGGGGAGCAGAGCATTGAGCTGTTCTGCTCCCCAGCTCTGGAATTCATTACCTACCGAGCTCAGAAACATCAAATCATATTCATTTTTCAAATGTAAACTTAAAACGCATCTGTTTAAAATGGCTTTTTCTTTTTGATTACAGTGGTTTTGTTTGGTTTTAATTTTTAGATTTTCTGATGTTTTAAGTTGTTTATAATTGTGTCTTTTATTTATTTATTTATTGTTTGTTTGTTTGTTTGGTGTCCTTGAGTTCTCTGAAAGGTGCCTTGTATAAATAAAATCTATTATTAAACTCATATTAAATCCAAACCCATTAAGTGTACAGTTCTGTCTCATTGTGACACAAAAACTAAACTCCATAGTAGTTCTTTAACCATACTATAATTACTAAAACTGAAATATATATAAAAATAAAATAGAAATGTCTTTGTAAAATAAAAACTAAATTAAAACAAAAAATACACAATAAAGGAAAACTAAACCTAAACTGAATTTCCAAGTTAGTTCTGAAAAAATATAGAAATAAAAACTAATATAAAAAGGCAAAATTATAATAACCTTGATCAGGAGCCAACTGATCATTTTTAATATAAATAAAAAGCTTTTCCCAAGCCTCCTTGCTGGCTGTGAATTTAGTTGGATTTGTCCAGCAAAAGGGCGTTTCTTCGTGTGCATCAGAAGATCTTTATGTGTTTGTTGCATGTCCTTACAAAGCAAAGATGCTTTACTTTTACACAGAGATGCAATAAAAATACCTTCACATTACTCTCTTTCTTGCTGGGCTTACATAGGGCTAATTTGTCAAGAGATATGCTTCCAGCACGGTGCTTCGCATACTTAAAAGATCAAAAACAGCACATATTGATTTTTGATTGTTTGCTTTCTCGCTCTGACATTCTCTGCTCCTGACGGAGGGGATGTGAGGAGGGGGGCTGATCGCACCACTAGACGATACGGACGCTCGTCTAAAAATGCTGAACGATTACCTTCACGTTGCTCCATTCTGTGCAGCTGCTTTATCAAGCGACATGCTTCCTGCATGGTGCTTCGCATACTTAAAAGCTCGAAGGGCACGTATTGATTTTTGATTGATTGTTTGTTTTTCTCTGTCTCTCTCTCTCTGACATTCTCTGCTCCTAACGGAGGGGGTGTGAGCAGAGGGGCTGTTCGCACACTGACCTAGAGGATACGGACGCTCCTCTAAAAAATGCTGAAAGACTACCTTTACATTGTACCGGCGGTGCTTCGCATACTTAAAAGCTAAACAGCCCTATTGATTTTTGTTTGCTTTTTTCTCTCTCTCTCTCTGACATTCTCTTCTCCTGACGCGCACTCCTTTGAAGAGGAAGATATGTTTGCATTCTTTTAATTGTGAGACAGAACTGTCATCTCTGTCTTGTCATGGAGCACAGATTAAACTTTTGAAAAAGAGACAAATGTTTGTTTGCAGTGTTTGAATAAAGTTCCTGTCTCTCTACAGCCTCCTGTGTTTCTGTGCAAATCTGTGACCCAAGCATGCCAATATAAAAATAACCATATAAACATATGGTTTCTACTTCGCAGATTTTCACCTTTCGCGGGGGGTTCTGGAACGCAACCCCCGCGATCGAGGAGGGATTACTGTAGTTCAGAAAAGCAATGACTACAGGTGAGATATCTCTGCGAGCATCATTTGAAGTGAGATATTGCATAGCTAAGGCTATGAAACCACACAGCATAACCGAGACAACTGATTTTACAGCGGCAATTGATATGGTGAAAGCGGTATGTGATGAGATTGAAACACAAAACCTAAAGAATATACCTCTGTCTAATAATACAGTGAAATAAAGAAGTGAGGCAATAGCGAAGAATCAAGAGATTACACTAACATAGTGACTTGTTACTTCCCCAGCCTATGCTTTACAAATGGATGTTAGCACGGAGGGTAAAACCACTCACATTGAGTTTTGTTGGTCACATGCACAACAATGCATTTCATGAGGATATTTTGTTCCGTTTTCACCTTCCTAAGCAAGAGATGGCACAGGACATTTTTGCTGTCTTAATAAAGCTTATGGAAGATAAAGGAATTCCTTGGGAAATGATAGTTGGTTTCTGTAGAGATGGACCACCATCCATGCTTGGTCGGCAGGCTGGCATATGTACACTAACCATGGACATGGCCCCTTCTGCAATATGGACTAACTGTAAATATTACCCCATTATATAAAAAGGGTGACCAGGTAGATCCAATCAACTACAGGCAGGTAAGCTTAACATGCATCGCATTAAAATTAATGGAAGGAATTATTAAAGATAAGATTGAGCAGCAGTTGGCAAGTGCAGAAACTTTTCTGAACAGTCAGGATGGGTTCAGAAGAGGGAGGTCATGTTTTACTAACATGTAGGAATTTTATGAGAATGCAACAAAAGGGTTTGATCAAGAGTATGAAGTGCAGTTTATGAATTATGAAGAAAGGTTAAAAGAGTTGAGCCTTTTCAGTTGAAGCAAAAGAAGATTAAGAGGTGACATGATTGAAGAGTTTAAAATTATGAAAGAATAAGTAGAGTGGATCGAGACTATTATTTTAAAATGAGTTCATTAAGAACAAGGGGACACAGTTGGAAACTTGTTAAGGATAAATTTCGCACAAATACGTTTTTCTTTAAACAGAGAACCACAGACACTTGGAATAAGCTACCAAGTAGTGTGGTAGACGGTAGGACTTTAGGGACTTTCAAAACTCAACTTGACGTTTTCTTTAGAAAAACTAAGTGGATAGGACTGGCAAGCATTGTTGGGCTGAATGGCCTGCTCTCGTCTAGATTGTTCTAATGATCCATCATGAGCACCTTGTAGCAAAGGAACCAAGAGAGGCCCTTGCAAATGTATTACACCAGGTAAATGGAATGGTCAATTATATCAAACCACATTCACTGTGCGCACTTATTTGCAAAGCTGGGCTCTGCACATGACAATTTGCTCTATTTACACAGAATCACTGTTGTTGTCAAGGGGAAGCATGCTATAAAATTTTTTTGATCTCGGACACAAACTATTGGTATTTTTCATGAATGTGTTAAAAACAATTTGTTAAGTTTATGTGTGACCAGAACAAAATTCCCCTTTTTGCTTATGTAACAGACATATTTCAAAAACTTAATGAACTTAACATAAGCATGCATGAGCAAAACAAACTTATCATGCAGATGAGTGATCGTATTAATGGATTTAGGAGGAAACTAGCATTCTGGAGACAATCTTTCCAAAGGAAATTATGCCTCTATACAAGCTTTTGACAGACAACAGTCTGGCTGATCAATGCCCCAATCAAACAGTGAGATAACCTGCAATAACTGAAGGAGAACTACACAACTTACTTTCAAGGATTGGATATGTCAAAGTTTGACTGGGTGACTGAGCCATTTCACTGCAATCCAAGCTCTGCATCTTCCAGACAGTGTCATCGAACAGCTGATTGAGCGGCCTTGAGATCAAACACTGCAAGTGTTGCATTCTCGTGTTTCAGTGATGGAATTCTGGTTTGAAACCAAAGCAGATTACGTTGAGGTTTCACCGTTTGCTTTAAAACTTCTGATCCCTTTTTCAAACACCTATTATTGTGAAGCTAAATTTTGTGCACTACTTTGCCTAAAATGAAAGTACAGCTCCAGGCTAGATGTGACTGATGAGATGAGATGAAGTATGCTCTCTCAACTTTACCCCCTGATTTTGACAAGCTGCAAGGTGACATGCAGTCACAACCATCTCATGAAACATTATAAGTACTTTACATGGTTATCCATGCCAACATATATTATATTTTGATATAAGTTAAATGTCCTGTAAGATATTACTGTTATTATCACTTTAGACACTTTTTTGGAAGGTGGAAGAAAACTACTTTCCTGAAATGAAATTTTTAAAGTTGATCCTACCTTCATTTTTCCACTCTGTTAAAGAAGGCCTTATGCCATGAACTTGTCGGTAAAATCTCAAAAACCTCCGACGTCCTTGTACAATTTATTTTATTTACCTATTGCCACAAATATGTATCTTCAAAACCTTCATGGTAACGGGCTTTATTTTCCAACCACTCACTTAATTTGTAGACCTCCTTAAGTCAGATTTTGTTATTTCATCCTTTTCATATGTAAAAGACTAACTAGATTTTATACATCAACAAAATATACTTCATTTTCCTATGTATTAAGACACTTTTGAATTTGCCTCGCTCTTTATACTAATATTCCACAAAAAGACACTGTTAATATAGTGCAGTACTAATACAGTACAACCTACACTTTTTTCACTGGTTTGCATTTCAGTTACATTTTAATTTCATTATATATCTTAAATGTATTTTTTCCTTTGATGTTGTAATTGTGTTATAGTTGCCAACCTTTATATTGCAGTTTGTGAGCAAAAATGTGTTTTCACTTCTCAACTGTAACATTGTTATGTGGGTCTGCTACACAGATGCAATATTAATCTGGAAGTGGGTACTGATTTCCTCATATATTTTCATAAGCTTCTCAACTCCTGTGATGTTAAATTATCCTTTGCTTTAAATTATAATTATACTTCAGTACTCTGCCTGGAGACCTTGAGAGCTGATTATTCATTCCAATTACCCTTGTATTGAAAGCCCACTGACATAAATAATTTATTGTATGCCTCTAGCTATCACCCTCATTTCCTTATTGATAATACGGTTTCTGAGTTTTTCCACCTAAGATGTATTTGGTCTAATCCTTATGAATTAATTTTCAAGTGAATGATATGAAACAATGTTTTATACCTTGAGCTTGTTCTATTTCCATATGTAAAGCTTTTCAACCTTCCCTTCATTCTACTAAAGATATTTTCTTTAGTCTATCTAAAAACAAAACAACAATAGCAGCTAGAATTCTTCTCAGAATTTTTCAAACTGAAGCCCTGTCATATACAGTATTAATTTTTTTTCCAAAAAGCCTTCCCGAAACTTACTAAGAGGATAAAAATACTCGCCACCAATTCAAAAAATTAATCACAAACAATATGTTGTACATAATCTATCCATTTATCTTCCAAACCTGCCTTACTTTGAGCAGATTCATGCATATAGAATAAAGCTATAGAATGTCTTAATACTTTTTCATGGTGCTGACGAGTGGTGTATGTTGGTTGGTTTGACATACTAGTTAAGCATGTTACTGCTTTCTGCACATGCAACAATGCTGTTACTAGCTAAGTTTCCATCCAGTTTTTTGCGACGTTTTGTTATCGACAAACAGAATATACGTAAAAAAAATGTGCGAAATTTGCTGTCTCCAGCCTGTTTCCATCAAACTGGCTTTTTATCGATAAAATGGTGTGCGTGATGACGTCATCCCCCCCCCAAAACGAACTGTCGCATAACTTTTGTTGTATCGCGAAAAAAATCTGCCCTTGAGCCGTTTCCATACATAATTTTGTGTATGTCGCAAATTATCTACCTTTTGTTTTCCACGTTACACCCCCTCCACTAAACAAAGAAATGGAGAGATTATTCAGACAGTTTTTTGAAATTTGCCAGCTTACTGTTATTTCAGTTTCACAAATAATTGGAATTGTACATAATATCCGAAGACGACAGCAGAATGAAGCAGTTGCTTGTCTGAATAGCCCTAGAGCTCGAAGAAAGTACCCCAGTGCGACGAAACCCACGAGTATGGGAGAGACGATGGAATAAGACCTTCTGGGAGGAGGTGGTGGAGAGACACTTAACAGAAAATCTTTGGCTGCAACATTTTATAATGACACGGCCGACGTTTGACATGTTGTGTGGATTCATCAGTCCTGATGTTGCGCCCATCACAGGTTGCCACCGACCACCGGTTCCAACCCAAAAGCGGATTGCCATCGCCCTTTACAAGCTGGCAACCTGTGCCGAGTATAGAGTAGTTGGAGAAACTTTCGTGGTTAGTAAAACTACCGTCCATCGATGTGTATATGCTGTGTGCACCGCTATTAAAGAAAAATTAATGCGGCGTTATATCAGACTTCCGACTGTAGCGGAGGCCAATGAAATTGCATACCGCAATTCCTTGGTGCATCTTGTGCCACAGATTTACGGTGCGCTGGATGGCACGCATGTGCCTATTCTTCCCCCGACGGAAGGCTACCGCGATTACATTAATCGCAAAGGGTGGCCATCTATTGTTCTCCAGGCCCTTGTTGATGACAGGTGCATGATACGAGACATTTGCGTTGGCACTCCTGGAAGTGCCCATGATGCAGCTGTGTTTGCAGCATCGGATCTGTACAGGTGAGCCTACCTTTCAACATCCCTTCACAGTGCGATAACAACTGAATTAACCTGCTTCCCTTAAGGTTTTTAATTAAAACTGAAATTTGAATTAATACAAAATAACGACGTTTAATCAAAAAAAAAAACTCTCTTCATCAGACCATGCGAGCCGCTCCGCCATTCTCGTTTTGATTGCACGTGATGAAAATGTGACACATTTATTTGCGTTAAAGCCCTTTTTTCCGACAAAAACTGTTTCCAATGTAGTTTTTGCGACATCTGAAGTATCGACATGGAATTTATGCGCTAAAGTTAAACGGAAAAATATTATGTCGACATGTACAACATTTCATCGATAATTAGCATTTCCATCAGCTATATCGGTAAAAAATTTGAAGCGCTAAATATTTTTTCGCAAAAACTCCTTGGATGGAAACCTGGCTACTGTTGCTACTAACATATTTACATATTCCAGATACACAAATGAAATCATAATATCCACCTTAAAAACACTGGTAGATTCTTAATCCTTATTCACATTTTTATTAACACCCTCTTTTCCCATAATCATTAACATTTGAGATACAGTGGTCAATACAATCCACATCACACTTTATTCCTCAACACTGAACCTGCTATTTATTTATTTTAAAACGCCTTGTTCTTTACTCTGTGTAAGCAAAATGTTCCAAATAAATCTAAAATATGCATCGCAAAGCACAAAATGTGTATACAATCTCAAACACTTTTCTGAAAGCACTTTATACATTCATATTTAACATATTCTCATTATAAATTGTTCACCCTCCTTCCAAAAGGAGGTAATTTAAATAATCAACACCTTTAGCATAAAGCTTTTTAGAGCTTTAAAACTATACAATTACTGTGTTGCAGGTCTGAACAAGTTAAAAGGTCTTTACTGTCACTTCTAGTTTCAAGTTTGGTCACGCTTGCTAAAACTTTGTTCTGCTGGTAAATTAATCACCACATACAACATTTTCTTCTACATAACCTTTTTAAATAAATAGTAACTTGATTTTTCTTTTTACTTTTTTTAAGTTTGCAGTGTATTCTGCTGGTTCTTTCTCTACTCCTTTCTTTCAACAAAAGAGAGGCATAAAATAGTTTCTACTTATATACTGTAACAACTGCAGAAATGCACTCACATACTCAGAGACTGATAAATTACATGCTCAAGTAGAGACTAAATTGACTCAGTATGTCAAACTTTACTTGCTTGAAGAATACCAAACACCATGGCATCCTGCCCCAAAAATAACCCAATCCCAAACAATAAAAATATCCCCACACACCCCACCCATAACAATGTTAAGCGATTAAAAAAAATGCAATAAATCCAGCCAGTCATAATTACCAGATCCCAAAATACATATGTATGAATAGTGATATGTAAAATAAATCACCATTCAATCCCAGTCCTTCCTTGTCTTAATAATTTACAATGCTATTTTCAACAAAAAATACAAAAATGAATAATATAAGTAGATCATAGTCCCTGCAAAGTATTGAAAAGATCAACAATCATTAGCCAGTTCTTGGAAATAGAAAGGAAAAAAATGGGCACTATAACAAATATATATAAAAAAAAAAATCCCACTGATGAAAATTACAGCCAGCAATGGACTGAGATTCCAAATGGCAGTTAAGAAAAAAAAAAAAAAGAAAAAGAAAAATACACCTTACAGCCACATCTGACAGGGAGAATTTTTGGGGTGTTCTGGATATCTGAATGAAAGAAGTTAGTTTTGAAGTCATGGAGTTGACGAGTAGAACAAGACTAATGAAACTCCCATCAATGAAATTAAATGGTCAATTTAAACTTTACAACTTGGCACCAAATGCTGTCAGCACCTTCAGGAAATATCGAACATTGAGCCTGACTATGTCCTTAATGTGGGCAGAGTAAGACAATTTTTCAGGTGTGATTTTTCTTTTTGGCACAGAAAAAAGGTCAACAGACATAACATTTATAATACAGTGCATGTACATTTGATGTTTTGTGTAGCTCCGCTTTCAACTATTAAAGTTACACATTCCTAAGATATTACTTCCTAATGCTATTTATGTCACTCTTGGCCACATATCAGCGATGTTTTTTACGAAATTAAAACTAGCTGCCTAAAGAAGGTTTATACTATAATGTAAATACTATCCAGTATTTACTATATTTTCAATTTCTTCATTTATTTTGGTATACACCTTTGCATTTGTATAATATGTTTTCTTCTGCTGTTTGTTTTAATAAAACCTGCTCCTTTTTAAAAATTCAGGTTAACTTTGTTGTTTGATAAATTTTTCTGCATCTTTAGATAATACCTGGCCATAAAGAAGCAGCACTGGTCCCTGAAATAAAACTCCTTTCATGGACTTTAAACTCTTTAGCTTATTGCTCATGTATTTTGTGTTTTCACGTATAGTTTACAGTGATCTTCATGGTCTAGATTGTTAATATTGTTTAATATTCTGAACTTTTTTTAATCTTAAATCATCATCAGCAAATATTACTAATGATATTGTTATATGTTATATGACTTTTTCATATGTACAGTAATCCCTCGCTATATCGCGCTTCGCCTTTCGCGGCTTCACTCCATCGCGGATTTTATATGTAAGCATATTTAAATATATATCACGGATTTTTCGCTGCTTCGCGGGTTTCTGCGGACAATGGGTCTTTTAATTTCTGGTACATGCTTCCTCAGTTGGTTTGCCCAGTTGATTTCATACAAGGGACGCTATTGGCAGATGGCTGAGAAGCTACCCAACTTACTTTCTCTCTCTCTCTCTCTTGCGCTGACGTAGGGGGGGTGTGAGCAGGGGGGCTGTTCGCACACCTAGACGATACGGACGCTCGTCTAAAAATGCTGAAAGATTATCTTCACGTTGCTATCTTTTGTGCAGCTGCAGCTGCTTCCTGAAACGACATGCTGAACGGTGCTTCGCATACTTAAAAGCACGAAGGGCACGTATTGATTTTTTTTATCTGTCTCTCTCTATCTCTCTCTCTGCTCCTGACGGAGGGGGTGTGAGCTGCCGCCTTCAACAGCTTTGTGCCGTGGTGCTTCGCATACTTAAAAGCCAAACAGCACTATTGATTTGTTTGCTCCTTTGAAGAGGAAGAAATGTTTGCATTCTCTTAATTGTGAGACTGAACTGTCATCTCTGTCTTGTCATGGAGCACAGTTTAAACTTTTGAAAAAGAGACAAATGTTTGTTTGCAGTGTTTGAATAACGTTCCTGTCTCTCTACAACCTCCTGTGTTTCTGCGCAAATCTGTGACCCAAGCATGACAATATAAAAATAACCATATAAACATATGGTTTCTACTTCGCGGATTTTCTTATTTCGTGGGTGGCTCTGGAACGCAACCCCCGCGATGGAGGAGGGATTACTGTATATGTGTTTCCTCTTCCAACATAGAAATGTATTTTCTTTCAGTGTTTATTTTTTTTGTGGACATATTTATTGGGTCATAACTACTATTGTTTAAAAGTTTATTTTTATCCAGTATGCATTGCCTTTTTTGGACTCTATTTAACAGAGTCTTACTTTGTGATTTATTATGTACTTCTGCATGTATGTGCATCTTTCCTTTCTGTTGTTGTATTACACAGCTTCTTTCAAATTGTACATTGGTTTGTCTACTGCCAACTTTATTTGGTGAACTCGTCTACTGTTTCTTATTTAATATTTGGCACCTTCTATTTTTGTAGAAAGTACCCACCTTCTGTGGTACATTGTAACCAGTTTTTACATTTTGCAGGCTTAATATTTGTCAGTCAGACATTTTCCAACCCGCTATATCCTAACACAGGGTCACGGGGGTCTGCTGGAGCCAATCCCAGCCAGCACTGGGCGCAAGGCAGGAACAAATCCTGGGCAGGGCACCAGCCCACCTCAGGGCAAGGCTTAATATTTGCAAAATGAAAAGTCAGATGAAATGTAGGAGTTTATTACTTTCATTTTTTTCCCCCCTAAGATTTCAGTAACAGAGGCTCCAGGACTATAAACTGGGAGCTCTCTTAATTTTAAACCTTTTGCACAACATTGTGAACCCTCATTTAAAACACTGTAGCTTGTAAGGATTGTCTGAGCAGACCATGTAAGCAAACATACATTTTATACATGGCATATAAAAATAATAAGAACATATCAAATAGTAAAGTAAAGAGCTTTATTTAAACTGTATCCGTTTTGCTAACTATTATGTGATGGTTGACATCTGGTTCAGGGCTGGTTTCTGCCTTATCACTGATTATTCTCTGAACTTGTCGAGCGGCAATGCCTTCATGAAATGGACAATAATTAGGGTTACCGTTTAAGAAATTAAACTAGCCTCAAAAATCTTAAGGGGTTCTCATTTTAGAAACAGCTGTTCAAAACTGTTGACTGGCAATAAAGAAAAACAAGGTAGCATTATATGGAAAATGGTATTTAATAAGCTCATCTTACCTGAGCATGGAAGTTCGACATGGTTGTCGTCTCAATATCCTTCTTTCCTAATATCTCCATTTTCACAGGGGAGTTTGGGAAATTAAATGAAAAATATTCCAGAAAATCTGGGAGATACACAGCTGCCCCATGAATTATGCCCATGACATAATAGGCTGCTTCATTCTCATCTTCACTGAATGTCAGAGTCACAAACTCATCAGCAAATCTCTCTATCTCCACAGGAGACAGTCTAGAGAGCTCCTGCATGTAGGCATGTGCCACCAAAGCTCCTCCATTAGGCTGCCGTTCCACATGAATAAGCCTTCGGAATTCCAAGTTGTCTAATCCTGGTAACTGGCTTTGCACTCTGGGTTCTTTAAGAGAGACAAAGGGAGACTCGCTGCCGCTTTCTAGGGGTTTGACATCAGGAGGGCTGCTGATATCTTCCACACCTGAGCCCTGCAGCAAGTGCAGGCTTAGTGCTTTGCTACTATAGTCCTCAACTTTGCTCAAAACTTCTGAAACTAGACCTGAGCAAGCTGTTTGGCTTGATCGGCTCAACATTTTTGGTCGTTTTCTTTTATCACCCTCTTTATGTTTCTTTTTCTTTTTCTTCTTTACCTTTTTTATTTGAAGTTCTTCTGTGTTAAATTTGGGTTTTTCCTTGTCTCCTGGAAAAACAAATTAAAAAAGGTGCAGTTCAGTTCAGTTTCCTCAATTTTAAGCATAACAGCTAACATGATACATTACACTACTATTAAAGACAGCATAAAATGCAAATATTTTTGAGGACTTGCTACCTACTATCATGAAACTTCTACAATTCACATTGAGAGTATACATTTAAATTATATTTAAAGAATCTTGAATAGACTACACTACCATAATATAATGCAAACAGAAAAATAAGTGTAACAATTATAAACAGAACCATACAGCTTTGCCCCAAAATTGAGCAAACTTCCCAGATTGACAATATAAAAAGATTTGGAAGCCAAACTTGGCCTCCAAGACACAAATCAATTCTGACAATTACCAATTTCCTCCTCCCACTCGGTCTTTATTGTGCATGTCTCATTGCACAGTGTTTTCTATTGATTAATAAATAAGCCACATAAGGTGATGGATGAATATGTATTTTAAGAGGCGGACATCAATTTATAACATCTGTCTAATTATAAAGTTGTCACATATGGCAGTTTTCATGTATTTATTTTATTAATAGTGTTTAGAACAAATTCACATATTATATGTATGACTTAAAACTAGAAATGCTCCAATCAGGTTTTTTTAGGGCCAATACTGATTACCCATTTCTGGTGCTAATTCAAGTTTATTTAATTTATCCTGCATAACTAGCCACGTCCTTACATTTATATATTCAAGTAGTAGTTTTATAATTAAATAACAGACCACAGGTATTAACTGTTCATTTTTAATGAACAAAATGAAATTCTGTGGGCTTATTCTTCAGTGAACACAAAACATACTAAAATAAAAATAGAGGATTATATGTATTTTTTTAGTTTTTTTTTTTTTTTTTTTAACGCTAAAACATGTACAAATATTTACTCATAACAAACATGTCATAAATACCACAATTCTAATAAAATATCCATATTATTATTTTGTGCCAGCAAACCAGTGGGTCCAGATGGAGTAAAGCCACGACTGCTGAAGGCCTGTGTGCTGGAGCTGGGGAGTCCTCTACAGCGCATCTTCAACCTCAGCCTGGAACAGGGGAGAGTCCCGAGGCTTTGGAAAATATCTTGCATCACCCCCGTCCCAAAGATATCACGTCCTAGTGAGCTGAACGACTTCTGGCCTGTCGCTCTGACGTCACATGTGATGAAGACCATGGAGCGGCTGCTGCTTCACCACCTAAGGCCACAGGTCTGCCACACCCTTGACCCTCTGCAGTTTGCATACCAGGAGAAGGTGGGAGCGGAGGATGTCATCATCTACATGCTACACCGATCCCCCTCCCACTTGGACAGAGGAAGTGGTGCTGTAAGAATTATGTTTCTAGACTTCTCTAGCGCCTTCAACACCATCCAACCTATGTTCCTTAGGGACAAGCTCACAGAGATGGGAGTAGATTCATACCTGGTGGCATGGATCGTGGACTATCTTACAAACAGACCTCAGTATGTGTGTCTCGGGAACTGCAGGTCTGACATTGTGGTCAGCAACACAGGAGCGCTGCAGGGTACTGTACTTTCTCTGGTCCTGTTCAGCCTATATACATCAGACTTCCAATACAACTCGGACTCCTGCCACGTGCAAAAGTTGGCTGATGACACTGCTATCATGGGCTGCATCAGGAATGGGCAGGAGGAGGAGTATAGGAACCTAATCAAAGACTTTGTTAAATGGTGTGACTCAAACCACCTACAACTGAACACCAGCAAAACCAAGGAGCTGGTGGTGGATTTTAGGAGGACCAGGCCCCACATGGACCCCGTGATCATCAGAGGTGACTGTGTGCAGAGGGTACAGACCTATAAATACCTGGGAGTGCAGTTGGATGATAAATTGGACTGGACTGCCAATACTGATGCTCTGTGTAAGAAAGGACAGAGCCGACTATACTTCCATAGAAGGCTGGCGTCCTTCAGCATCTGCAATAAGATGCTGCAGATGTTCTATTAGACGGTTGTGGCGAGCGCCCTCTTCTACGCAGTGGTGTGCTGGGGAAGCAGCATAATGAAGAGGGACGCCTCACGCCTGGACAAACTGGTGAGGAAGGCAGGCTCTTTTGTAGGCACAGAGCTGGATAGTTTGACATCCGTGGCAGAGCGACGGGCACTAAGCAGGCTCCTGTCAATAATGGAGAATCCACTGCATCCACTGAACAGTATCATCTCCAGACAGAGGAGTAGCTTCAGCAACAGACTGCTGTCAATGTCCTGCTCCACTGACAAAACTGAGGAGATCGTTCCTCCCCCACACTATGTGACTCTTCAATTCCACGGGTTGGGGGGGGGGGGTATGGGGGGGGGGTGTAAACGTTAAAATTACATAACGTTTTTGTCTGTCTGTATACCTGCATTGTCATCACTCTTTAATTTAATATTGTTCTTTATTAGTATGGTGCTGCTGGAGTATGTGAATTTCCCCTTGGGATTAATAAATATCTATCTATCTATCAAGAAGATTCCAGGTTAACATACTTAACAAATATATACATATAATTCACACATTTGGCTCTTAAGCGGAAAATCCTACTCTTCACAAAGCAGTAAGGGCAAATTCTGCTTTATCTGTTCTTTTTCTAATTAAAAATGTGAGCTGCTGCATTAAAACACATGCTTGCTCACTATTCACAAACAGAAAAGGGGTGTGTTTATTTAAAAGGTCTGAACTCATTCTGTTTTAACTCCTGCCAAAGATGTACTTCTCTTATCTTACACTCTGCTATCAATCTCTATTAACAGGACAACAACTCAGAATCCCTTTTATCTCAGTTCATTACTCCACTTTCTTTAATGAAAAGGCCAATATTCTACCTCTTTCCTAAAGTCTGCTCGTCCATTCTCGGTATAAACAAATTTTGGTATGAAAATGACATTTACAATTCCTCGAGTATGGTAATACTTTGTGTTAATCGCTTAATACTTTGCACTATAACAAAGTTACCATAAAACACAGAAAAGAAGGTTCTTAATTTTTTTTTTGGTGAGCTAATTTACCAACCATCAATCAAGTCATTTGGGGTGAAAACTGGCCGATCTTGATCAGAAGTTGGTCCACTGAATCATCACAAATTAAAACACATTAACTGTGCTTGCTTCATTTCCAATAAACTGTTTATATACAAAACTTCCTACACTTTTAAATCTTCAGTTCTTTCTTTAGTAATCACTTTCAGGTTAGAAATCCAATGGATTGTCCTAAATAATTCAAACCTGTCAGTAGAAATGTCATTTTATTTTAGCTCAGTGTTTCGAGTATTAATTGGGCTAAACATACTGCTTTTTTTAATCTATTTTGCAGAACTATAATTAAAAGCTTTAAGTTAACCTAATAAGTAAAATAACTTTCACTAAAATCAGTTCTATGATAAAGATAAAAGCAAACCTAGGCAATTCTTTTTTATCATAAATATTTAACATTCATCACTGAAACATATTTTCATACTTTTCATGATTATTTCCTTACAACTGCTTCCTTCTGTACAAGAGTAGGAGAAGGACATGTTGTGAAAGAAAACATATCTTGGTACAGACCTTGTTTAATCCATCCTGGCTGTCTTTATTTGACAAATGACCCAGAGCCAGCTTCAACACAAAACGTTTGACAATCTAATTTAACTATGAATAAGACAGAACACAGCAAAAGTGAAAGATATCATGGCACTGATTTACTCAAATCTGTATGCTAAACTAATGATGGCAATTTAGAAGCTCTTTTCCAGTGCCAATCAATGTATTTTTGTTCAGGCACATGACAGTTCAGATGCTTTTTTGTGTACTGCAATATTTAAAGTTCTGCTTTATTCTTAATACAAATTATTTTGACTTACTGTAAGTATAATCTACTAATAGTACAGTAAGAGATAAAGGAATCACATGGTTTCATTTATGGCTATAAATCTCCATATTTGGTAAGGTACCAAAAGAAGTGAGGAAACAATTAAGTGTAAAATATCCTTAAAGAAACAAATACATAAATCACAAAAATGCACAAAACAAATCCTGAAGTCATAATTCTGTACAGCACTGTAATACACAATCAGAAATGCATGGTCGCTGCTTTCATGAAGCTTACTGCATTCTGCAAGTGTTAACTTGCAAGAACAAAATCAATATAAAAATTAACCTACTCTTGGGTTTATCTGAAACACTAAATACGTGACTCTTATCTACCCATTAACTAAACCAAATCCATTTTTCACAGTATTAATTGGGTTTATTTCTTTTGAGCCAAGTATGCAATATCCTATCCACATTTAATTAAATTACATAACTGTAATCTTTGGTTTACTGTGCTGCTTTTTTAACAAGTTAGTGCATTATTAAACATGGGAGACCTGAATATGTTAATATGTTTCAATTTCACTCAAACACTGTGCATGAATAGATACTAGACAAGAAACAAGTTTAAAATAAGGATAAAACTATTATTATTTTTATATGCAGGTTCCAATTTATTTTTGGTTTCACAATTTAAAATACAAAAAAATGAAATCATTTCTTTTCAAAGAACTCTGTTTAAAAATGGTATAAAACAAAACCACTAAGTATGGAAGCTATTTTAAACAAGGGATGCTTTAGGTGCTACTAGATATAATTGGTAACCTTGCACTTTTCAATGGAGGTGAAATTGTAAAGACAAGTAACTCAAGAAGAAAGGATTCAAAGAATAAAGGTATAAAAATGCATGTCATATAACTCCTATAACTCTAGCTGCACTCAATAGCTCCAGCGATAGTGTATTTTTTTTTTTTTAAAGAAGACAAAAACACTTTGCACTGAACAGGAATGGGGAGTTAAACCAACATTTCTACCAAAAATGCTAAGGACATTTAGGAGAAGTAACAGGTAAAGGTGAAAAATATACATATTTGTACAAACACAAATACGCAAGAAAAAATGTTTTAAACCTTTTCCTAAACCCTGAGATAATTTAATTAATCTCTTTATTTGAAACACTGCAGAGTGTTGGTAACCTCTACCTACTACATTCAGAAATAGTTTTTTTTATTCTTATGTGATACGTTTCTCAGCAGCCATTCATACTGACAACGGCTTGATTGGTTTGTGTATAGAGTACACGTTAAATCCCGTTCTAGCAACGAAAATTTCAGAATAATGAAAACTTTCTATGGGCCTGGAAAAATGTTCAAAGAACATCATGATAAATGTAAATCTCAGTATAACTAACATTTTTTCCGACCAAAAATGGTCACTGAAGATAATAATGCAATGCAAAAAATACTTAATGCCACTCCTACACTTTCCGCACAGAGTCTTGGGAACTGTACAACAGGTTGTCTCAAAGACAGAGATAGTTTGTTGCAAAATTTCCAGTCTCGGCAAATGTGTAGGCACGACATCATACACACAGCTGAATTCTGAGGCAGTGTTCCACCGAGCGTCTATGTGAGTAGTTGTTATTGGTGAGGATACTTTACTGTTAAGAGTTTCACAGCGCTTCTCAAAGTTTTCTGTTAGATGAACAAACAAACAAAAAAAAAAAAAAAGTTGATTCCGGAATGAAGAAAAATGACACGGTAAAAGCATTTTGGAATTGCGCCTCCATCTTCATCTAACAACACTCTTTCATTCATTCTTTATTTTCATACTTCATATTTCTATTTTAAAAAGTTGCATCTAATGTCTTGTTTTCATTCTGTATTCATATATCTCCAGATATACTATAAAACAGGGAAGAACAATACTATTGAAATAATGTCTGTATTGGCAAATACTAGGTTAAAATAAATCTTCTGAATCAAGCAGATGATTAGCTTTGATCAAATAAATCAAAATGATATTTGATAATGTGTTCTCCTAATAGTCTGGCTCATCCAGTACACAGATGCTGAGCTCCTGTGCAAAAATGAAAGAAAGTAAGTGAGAATGTCAAAAATTATGATATTTATGTTTTCAACTAATGTCTTGTGATGACAGAGTGAGGTGCAAAATTTCAATACCACCAGATTAATAACACAGTTGATGGCACGCCACCCTGATAAATGTACAGAATTTCTCAGAGCAAAAGAGGAGAATCTCACTTCACCACACATAAAATCAAAAACCGCAGTTGTTCAGCATATTGATCAGTTTCTTGAAAAGGAAAAAAAAATTGACTAATATAATCCAACGATTAAAACATCTACTGTACTGAAAAGTCAATGGAATGTATTACTCTGGATGATCAACCATTTTCTTTTGTAAAAGAGGTGTGATTACAAATGGTTGGTTGAACATCTTGTGCTCTGTTACACAACATCAGTTACTATTATTTCTCAAAAGTAGCACTTCCAAAGCTACAAAATATGGAAGGAAAGCCATTTGTCACCTTGCTGACAATGTCACAACCATAAGCTTTACCACTGATACATGGACATCTGATACCAGCCCAACTAGTTTGCTTAGTTTAACTGTTCAGTGGTTTAACAGCAATTTTAAAATTACAGAAAGCAATCTTGCACAACCAAGAATGCTCAGGATCACAGAAGGAGCAGTCAAAATGATATTCGAAATGTTGAAAATACTTAAGGATGAACAATTAATTTCAAATCGAAATCGCAATTTGAGACAATGCAATTTAGGACATGCATTCTGCAGCGCTTCTGACCAATAGGGCAGACAGACCAAACACTGCTCTTTGAATGTAATTCAAATTTATTTTAAACAGGTCTTTTTCGAAGGCAAATGCTGACATTTGATTGTAAAAGAACAGTTGTTCATTTTACTTGCACTAATTTTGGCATCAAGTTCCTCCAGACATGCTATGCAAAGCTGCTGTATTTTGCAGATCTGTTTTTGCACTTCACTTCCACAATTGGCCTTTTCATAATATTGAATGGTTAACTTGTTTTTTCATTAGTACAACATACAGCTAGACGCCTTCAAAACTTTTTTTCCTTTCTGGCCCACTGCTGTGCTCTAAGATCTACAAGTCAATCTCATCACTGTAGGCAGGCCGTCCAATCAGACCACTAGGGCCATCCATTAATACATTTTGTTAATGAGGGAAAAAATATGCTTTCATATAAAATGTGTATACAAAGTTGTAAATTCACAAAGAACCAAACAGGTGCTTTTGGAGTTGTCAGGTACACTTCTAACAAGTATGATCACACATCATACCCAAACTGGTTTACCAGCACAGACAGCATTTCACCATTACATTCACCAGGAGGTTGTGCATATATACCAGTCAAAACAGTTAAAATTACAAAGCACAGCACATCAATTAAAAAAAAAACAATATACAGTGGGGGAAATAAGTATTTGATCCCCTGCTGAATTTGTAAATTTGGTCACTTACAAAGAAATGAACAGTCTCAAATTTTTATGGTAGTTTCATTTTAATGGAGAAAAACAGAATATTAACCAAAAATCCAGAAAAAACACATTATGTAAAAGTTATAAATTGATCTGCATGTCATGGAGTGAAATAAGTATTTGATCCCCCTACAACCCAGCCAGAATTCTGGCTCCCATTATTTGGCTCGGTGTGATTACAATTAAATCAATCAATCAATTACAGATACTCCTGATTTCAACTTGTTATGTGTATAAAGCACACCTGACCACAGAATCAATTTCTTCCATTCCAACCTCTCCACCAGCATGAGCTGTCAAAGGACATCAGGGACAAGAATATAGACCTGCACAAGGCTGGAATGGGCTACAAGACCATCAGCAAGAAGCTTGGTGAGAAGGTGACAACTGGTGGTGTGATTATTTGGAAATGGATGAAATATAAAATGACCATCAATTGCTCTCAGTCTGGAGCTCCATGCAAGATCACTTTATTTAAGATTATTTATATTAATTAGTGCCTGCACTCATAAATGCAAAGGCCCGCCGGTCTGAACATCAGGTCTGCCCCAATTGTATTTACAGCAGTTTTTCTAAATGCTTTTCAGTGATGAAAATTACATCACATCTGATACCGTCCCATATGCTCATAAACCTAATGTTTACAACTGTTGTTTAATGCAATTATAACATTCCATCCATCCATTTTCCAACCCGCTGAATCCGAACACAGTGTCACGGGGGTCTGCTGGAGCCAATCCCAGCCAACACAGGGCACAAGGCAGGAACCAATCCCAGGCAGGGTGCCAACCCACCGCATCATAACATTCCCATTTTCGCAAATGGAAAATAATTTAATTTTGATTTTAATTTTATTGCAATGCTTTAAAATCCCCACCTTAATGAGCCTTGTATCAGGCAGCAGGTCATGTCGCACAATTAGCCTCATTCTTACCTTGCTGCTGGTTTGACACATAATCCCTAGATCAGTGAGATTAATTTGCAAATATTCAAGCCACCTGAATGGCTATTGCTATGAAAGAGAAAAAAAGATGACAGATTTATGAACCCTGAGTTGACACCGTGATGACTGTGCATTTCTGGGAGAGTCCAAAGGTGCCAACCAGCCTTTTTTCTGAGTGCCATGATATTAACTGTACCCTGCTGCACATCTGCAAAATAATAAAAACAATTCTGCCTCCAATTTATCTGCTGTTTAATTTTGTTTACTATTTACTGACTGACTAACTACTTTCTAATTGACTGGCTATTACTTGTTTTGATCCTTTTTAGGACAGCGTGCCATAAAAGCAGCTACAAAAAAGGGCCTAAATCCTTAAAAGGTACATGCTCTGGTACAACATTAATAAGAAGAATCTAGCCATCAGTGGTAGACTGAAAAGACAACGGCAGTGCTGAAGCCACCCTATTATAGGGTGCAACTGCCTGGAATTTTGATGGCTATTATTTTTAAAGAGCAGTTGCCCGTGTACCACTAGAATTATTATTATTTATTTTTTTTAGCTTTTTTAGTTATTTGTTTTTTCTTTAGCTGCCACTGCAGCCATTACCATACAGTAATAATAAAGAATAAAAATTCAAGTACAAATGTACATATTATGCCCAGCATCACGTTTAACGTTTTTAAGTTTGAATGTATTTGAATATTTACTTTTTTTAGGCTGTTTTGACAGTCCTAGTACACAATGTTAACTTTCCGCTGGTGAGCAAACTGACTCACAAATTCCTGTGCATTCCAGCCAATAGTTTGCCATCAGAGAGACTGGTCAATGAAGCCACATGTCAGCGTTCGTTGCTGAAACCAGCAAATGTTGACATTTTTGCCAAAAAATCTGTAAAGACCACAGTGAGTGTTGAGAAGAAGTTGAGAAGATTTAGTTTGTTCTGCAAATCTGCACTGTATCCTATAGTGGCAGCCGTTGTGGAAAAATTTTCAAAACTTAAATGCTGGTTATCTGCATTTTTTTAAAATGTTCAATATTTACTCATTTTGTGTAACATTTAGGTTCTATTTTTGTATTTTCTGATTTGCATTTGTGTTGCTAATTTGTTTTGTTGTTTTCTGATATGTTTTTGCATGGTTTAATTTGTTTTTGCGCATTGCACTTCAGGGCCACCATAATTATGTACTGCTCTCTTTGTTTTCATGCTTCCCAATTTGTTTGCGTGCTACTCTTTTTCCATTTGTTTCCAATTTGTTTTTTCAGTTCTGATTGATTGTGTTTTCTCACTTGTTTTTGTGTTTCCAATGTGTTTTTATGTATTCAGTTTGTTTTGGTGTATTCAGATTATCTTTTTGTGTATTTGCTTTTGCATGTTCTTATTTCCTTTTGTGTATTCAAATTGGGTTTTTTTTGCATTTTCTGGTTGGCTATTGTGTATTGCGATTCATTTTCATTCACTTTTGCGTATTCCGATTTGTTTTTGCGCATTCCACTTTACATAACCCAAATCAAAGCAAAACAAAACAAAACAAAAAAAAAAACAGCGAAAGCTAAACATACAATCACAATCCAACCCAGCTTTTCAACGACTGGTGTGGTGGAAGCAAGAATGTTAAAAGGTAAAAGAGATTGCTTATCATTTTTAGGTATTTTTATATACTTTGGCAAAAAAGAAAACATTTGCTTAACTTCAAGCACTCCTGGCCAAAGCAGTGGCAGAGCGGACTAGAGCTTCACCAGTAAATGGGTTTGTATTCTGACATTTACACTGCAAGCATAGCTAATTTGATGCCTCAATATCAGATATAAAGGTATGGTGTAAAATCAATCAATTTCTTTTGGTTGACTATGTGCGCTCTGCATCACTCTGGTATCATATGAATAGTTGCTTGCCATAACGCTTTCAGCATTACGTTATGGTTTTCAAACAGTCAGTGAAGGACTGACAAACTTGTGTGTGTAAAACTTTAAATGGATCTTCGGCAGGTATGCGAAAAGTTTTGTGTCTAATCATTAAAAAATAGCTAAAAAGACAGGAAACATTCAGTGTCACTGCTTCCACCACACCACCCTTTAAGACCCCGTAATTGATTTGTAATGTACTGCTACCTTGCTTTTTATTTTCCTTTTCTTTTTACCTCTGGGTTCGTGGCATTTGTGGTAACATTTAAAACAGTGACCAGACTAAAAATGGAGACAGACAGAAAAGACTTTGGGATTTAACAAAACACTATCATACAATTTTTATACTCGCTTTCGAAATATGGTAATATCAAATACTGTGAGCAAAATTTGACTAGGTATAGAGCAAAGTACCTAAATCACACTGGATCTGGGACCAAAATGATCAAAAATGCTGTTGCAACAAACTACTATGGAAGACTCCACAAAGTGAAATGGTTTCCTATTTCATCCACAAAATACACAGTAACAACAATATTATAGTGCCCCGGGTCTGAACATGAGAGGAACACGCTCCTCTGGTTAGACGCACACTGTCCGAAGGAGCGGAAATACCCAGAGAAGCAGTCTATAAAAGCAGTCCCTTCAGTAGCTGGAACAAAGTGGCGCAGAAGCTCATCATTTCAGATGCTTGGCCTCCAGTGAGCATCGTAAGCGGACTCTGGCCCTGAGTGGCTCACAGAACCGGGGGAAAGTGAGGTATATGAGTTGCCTTTGTGAGCGAAGTAAGACTGAGCTGGGTAGAATGTATGAGCTGAAGAAGCGAACGGTACTTTTTAGGGCCACGTCCCAGGGGTCTGGCTTAAAGCAGTGGATTCCATTTCTTCTTCCTTATCACCCCCAAATCATTACAATACATTTTAGGTCCACACCTAATACTACTGCAGTGTTGATGTGAAAAGTTAATAATACCAGGAATAAAGCTTGTCATATAAACACAACATTTGCACATGTTTAACATGTCAGCAGCGTATATACTAGTGCAGGATAATGTCGATATCAAACATTTTCAACACTGAGTGCTGTCGGCATTAAGTTATAGCTTCACTACCAATTAAAATACTGAAATATGTTTGTAATACTTTAAATACTGCTCTGGCAGACCATGGTACAAGTTATGCAAATGTTATCTTTTCTGCCAAAGCATATAAAAATACTTTAAGATAAGACATTTCTTAAATCGTTCAGTGTTCTTGCTACCACCATGTCACTTGTTGAAAAGCTGGGATTGGATTGTGATGTATGTTTACCTTTCACTGTTTTTTCTGCTACGATGTGGGTTAAGCACTACACTTTGTTTCATGCTTCCCAGTGTGCATAGCTGTTTTGTTTGCATGTTGCTCCATTTTCATTTGTTTGCAATTTGTTTTTGCACTTTTCAATTGGTTTTTACATTTTCCCAATTTGTTCATGCATATTCCAATTTGTTTCTGCATTAATTTGTTTTTGTGCAATGCACTTCAAGGCCACCTTAATTTAGTGCATCACTTGTTTGATAATTATTCTGTGGTTTGTCAATTTATACACTAAATGCTGGACACAGTAAACAATGTTCTGTTGATTATAGATTGTGCAACATTTAGATGCTGCTCCTAAACCACAAGTCACAGCTTTTGTGATGATTGTTCTTGGTTTGATTGTTCTATGAAAATTAAAAAAATGTAATAAATATATCATCCTAGCATCAGGAAATAAATCAGTTAATTTTTTCATGGTATTTCATGTGGTGGCACGGTGGGGCAGTGCTAGCGCTGTTGCCTCGTAGTAAGGAGACCCGAGTTCCCTTCCTGGGTCCTCCATGCATGGAATTTGCATGTTCTCCTGGTGTCTGTGTGGGTTTCCTCCGGGTGCGCCGGTTTCCTCCCACAGTCCAAAGACATGCAGGTTAGGTGCATTGGCGATCCTAAATTGTCCCTAGTGTGTGTGCGGGTGTTGGTGCCCTGCGGTGGCCTGGCACCCTGTCCGGGGTTTGTTTCCTGCCTTGCTCCTTATGTTGGATGGGATTGGCTCCAGCAGACCTCCATGACCCTGTAGTTAGGATATAGCGGGTTGAATAATGGACGGATGGATGGACCTCATGTGGTAATGCTCCATCACATTTTAAATCAATAACACAGTGAATACATTGCAATCACAATATTGGTGCATTAGTGATCCTAAATTGTCCCTAGTGTGTGCTTCATGTGTGGGTGTGTGTGTGTGTGTGCACTGCGGTGGGCAGGCGCCCTGCCCGGGATTTGTTCCTGCCTTGCGCCCTGTGTTGGCTGGGATTGGCTCCAGCAGACCCCCGTGATCCTGTGTTAGGATATAGCAGGTTGGATAATGACTGACTGACTCACTTTACAGCTGGCTGTAAAACGACGGTAGACTTTAAATGTACTGCATTTGCCAAGTAGAAAATGGACTCCTCCGTTCATTTATCGGGACTGTTCAGGACAATATTAAAAGCAAGTAATTTCATTATCGTTTCATCTCTTCCTTACAATACAAGTTAAACAATTACACCTCATCTGATCAGTCATGTTATTTTGCTTTCAAAGTATGCACAAATCGGTTTCTGAATGAACTCAACAATGGGATAAAAGTGGAAATAATGAGAGCCTGTGTGTGAGATAACATGAACAATTTCTACAGTTGCGTGGTGTAATTATCCTGCCTCAAACTCAGTCTTTTTTTTTTTTTAAATCGACATGAGTTGATGCAGGGCTGTATTATCTACACAGTGAGCAAATTTCAAATCACAATTTTCTCTTGCATTATTGGTAATTTGTCTATGTGTAGTCTTGCAATAATGCATGAGTATGTATACAGACTCTCTCAGTACTACCGATACTATATAAAAAAAAAAAAAAAAAAAAACAGTATTACATTTTCAGAACTTTGGTATTGAGTTGGTTAGAAACATTCTTGCAAAACTGTGACACAAATAAATGTAACATCTCTAACTCTAATTTAGACAGATCTAATCTCATCTTTTTCTGTTTCTTATAAAATGTGCATACTGGCTTCAGCACATAGTCACATTGACATTATCAGATATTGGCATCTGTCCAAAATTCCTGTATCAGTGCATAACTAGTGCTGGGCGGTATGACCAAAATTCTGTATCACGGTATTTTTCAAAATTGTAGCGGTTTCACGGTATTCGATGGTATTTTTTTCTCATGCATTAGTTAACCACAATTTCCACTGCAATTACTACAGTAGCCTGTCATGAGAATTGTACATTGTACAAAAAAAACATTTTAATGTGCACACAAGTATTAATACTGGTTTGCATTGCCCCATAAAGTGATAGTTTTCGGGGGGGGGCGCACTAATGAGGCACTAATGAAGAGAAGGAATCACATTGCATGACAGTTGCAGTCAAAATATAGAACCTTTTTATTGAACAAATTTTGCAAACAGTTAAACAAACAAACTAAAATTCTGACAACATATTGTCAACATATTGTCAACCAACCAAGAGGCATTTAGACTTAGTAAAATATCCAGAGGTGTTCGTCAAAAGTTGTATTGCACCGAACATGTCTTAGAAAAGGAATAAATAGTAAATATTTTTTGTAAACCAACTACACTTTCTGTTAATGTTAACAATCTCTGTCCACTGACACGTTAAAGTGACTTTTTAAACAACTTCACCATCATTAAACTGCATAAAATTTAAACTAATAAATAATAACAATAAAATAAATAATACTGGAAGTGCAACTTCCAGTAATAATACTATTACTTCAAAACTTCAAGCCCAGGTACATTAAACAGTATTCACCAAAATAAAATAAAACGAAACAAGTGCAACTTGGTGATGACATCTTTACCAACTGAACCGTCATTAAGGCAAATTGCATTAATATGGACCTTGCTTCAGTCTAAGCTTATACTGTATTATTGCACGACCGCAGGCAGTTGATGAGGTGATTGGGGCAAGTCGCACCCAATCATTCTCAATTGCTTCATTGGCTTACTGCGGCATGTGAATAAGGCGCTGCACCCATGGAGACGTATATTTATGGGCCGGCAGGGTAGGGGGAATGAAAAAAGAAAAGATAGAACACAAGGAGGTTAAAGAAGGGAAAAGGCAGTCATGGGAGACAATCGAGACACCAGGAAGGTGAAGGCAGCATGAGCTGGGGCTCCGTGAGGGAGCACAGACTTAGGCGATCTAGGGGCTGGTTCACCCCACTGACTAAGCATGTAGAGTGGGGCGAGCGAAATGTAAGACCTCCCAATGGATCTGAGGAGCGACTGAGTGAGCGTGAAGGAAGACAGGAGGTGTGCCGACCTCAGACGGTCTGGCTGTGCAGTGTGGCGGCAGCCAAGACAGGGAGGGGCTGGCAGAAAGCAGTTTGTGCTGCAAAGGCTCCGCCAGCATCGCCAGTGAAGGGTGTGCCGTGGAGACAGAAGGTGGTGTGCTGAGAACGGGCGAGGAGAGAGACTGCATTTTAACCTCTATTTTAACGGATTTATTTATTATGGATTTTATCCCCACGTTTCACTGGTTTTATGGATTTGCTATTTATTTGGGTACTGTATTTTTTCTGAACACTGCACAATAAACACTTTTGGTTTTACTTTTGACTGTTTTTAACAAAAGCGCTTGAGCACTTTCCACCATCCCCTGGCTTCAATGAGATTTCTCAGCTCATCTCGGTCATAACTATCAATGGTGTTGGTTCAACAGACTCCTATGTGGGAAGAGGGAGTCTGTAGGGGACCGGCATCGTCACACTATTACACAGTAAACAGGTACATTACACAGTATTGGGGAAAAAAAAAATAAAACAGATACAACTTGGTTTGCAGTATTATCCAGTAGTATAGAAACAGTATTCACACATTTGAACATAATGGTCCACATCCGACCTTTTAAAACCAAAGTATCTCCAGACAACAGACACGGCACCTTTTTTCAGCAAAAGTTCTTCAGTGTCATCATGTTCAACTTTATCGTCTGCTACAGACTTCAGTTTAGGAATGTTCTCTGTCCATTTTCAACGCTCAATACCTCCACTAATGCATCTACTCCGCTGGATGCGCGTTTAGCGGTGCAGCAGTGAAAAAGGTCCCCCGTTAAACAGTTTCCCACTGTGCCACGTTCTTAATATTGTTTATAATAATAATAATTCATTACATTTATATAGCGCTTTTCTCAGTACTCAAAGCGCTATCCACACAGGGAGGAACCGGGAAGCGAACCCACAATCTTCCACAGTCGTTTAGGCTATTTAAACCGGTGCTCTGATATCAGAAAAATCCATATCATAACAAAAATAAAAAACTGTTTTTGGTATGAATCGGTATACCACCCAGCACTAATAATCACCATAAAACACTGAGGTATTTTACATATTTTACATGTTTGTGAATTTCCCCTTGGGATTAATAAAGTATCTATCTATCTATCTATCTATATTTGTTTCAACACATCACTTCCAGAATCAGGCTATTCGTATTTTGAATGGTTAGCTGGTATTGTTATTAGTAAAAACAACAGATTCCACTTCTTAAACACAACCCTTCATAACACATCTTGAGCCAGATATTCATAATCTGCTGTAGTTTAAAAATCTAAAATTATCTGGTAACTCACGCTGTAACCCAAGGTCTTCAATTAACTTTTATATTAAAGCTGTTCAGCATACATCACAGCAAGAAAATTCTGGCTTCCTTTTCTCATTTTCTACGGTTATCATTACTTTTCTTTTTAAAGAGCCTTTTCAATATTGGCAATGCCTATTTTATTTACTGCAGGTTCAAACACAGTATACATTTTAGACCTAGTCCACACTAACATGGACAGATTTGACAGCACATCTTTTTATATTAATTTTGGCTTTCTGTCCACACTGAAATAGTGTCTGACCACCAAAAATTAATAATTTCAAAAATGCTCTTAAAAATCCGAAAAGGCCAGGTCCTACATTGCAGTGTGGATGGGGAAAATGGAGATTTTTGAAAACCCTGATGTAAAATTGTCATGATCAGGCACAGACTTTACTTTTGTGCCTTATGATCTCATCTTTACCATGGAAATATTCCATTTCTAACCCCTTTGCATAAGCCAATGGGTACTACGGATTGGAACAATTGTATATTTTGCGGCATTTATTTTTGCACAACTCCCAGTCTATTTTTCCCCACAGCTTTGCCAGGTTTATCCTCATCTGAAACCTTTGAAACCAAATATACTGAAGTTTGATTTTTTTTTTTATTCTCCTTTCAGTATTTTGATTTATTTTGGGTTTGTTCCATAACAAACAGCATTGCTGGCTGACGAGCCACAAAGCTCCAGTAAGAAACATTTATGCAATTTTGGCTTTTCAGTGAGGATGATAAAGGTTTAGAAAACAATCTGAAAAAACTAGCATGGACAGAAAATTTTTAAAGCACAAACAATTTTTAAGTGAGTCAATTTTATTTTACAAGATAAAAAATAATTCCACTGTCAAAGGAGTATCTAAAATAGCAGAAATGCAAGTTTCCCCTTCCAGTCCACATTTTCAACAGGATTAGGGACAAAAAAAAATTCTAAAGAAACACAGTCCAATTTTAGAGCTGAATCAGAGAAGCGGTAATCACTCTTACTAATATAAATAAGCATGTCAGCTGAGTTAAAGAAGTGCCTGCAGCTGTTTAGATAAAAACTATCACTGAAAACTGGACAAGAAAGAAAGCAGCAATCCTCAGAGAAAACAGTTTCAACCACTTCCACCACAGTTTACTCTGCTAGAAGCAAATGACTAATCTTGCAGCTCATGTTGTGTTAAGATGGCCTGCCTATTGATGGGACTTCAATGCACCATAGAGCTAAATCAGGACTCTAAAAACAGTAGAGTTTAGAGCTTCCTTTTTAAGTTTCTGAACAAGGTGACCCTCCCACCACCAGTGCTCAGGGAAAAAAAAACGTGCTATAAGAATGAAAATGAAGACCATGACAGACCGACTTTTAATTACTAAAGAAAGAAAAAATATTTAACTCAATCATTAAACCAGATATCCAGCCAAAAGAAATACATTTCTACAAATGTGATAAAAAAAAAATCACTGTTTAAAATGTAGCCAATAATAATCAACAATAAAAATAGTGTTCAATGGATTTTTTTTTTTTTTTTATTAATTAGCTACCTTGTTGCATATTACCTGTGTCACTTCATTGACCAAGAGTAATACAAAGTACAATTATCAGATATTGACATATGTCAGAGAATGAGGATGTAAATAGGAGGGTTGAAGACCAAAGAACTCTAAAGTGTGGGGTCCTTTTAACTTAACATCTGGTAAGAAATCTGTCTCTACAAGATCTTTAAAACTGAGCTCAGCCGGTATGGAAACACACAATGGTGATTCTTCTTTGCCACTTTGAGGATATTCCAGGAGCATTCTCAATGGCTTCTTCTGGCAGCTCAAAATATTTATCTGACAATGTGGAATCAGTCATCAACAATATGCTACATTTCTTTTGAAAATTATTTCTGTTAATCATAGTGACATATGGTATTTTATGCTGTACTGTAAAGAAAAAGTGGCTTGAAAAACAACCCCATTTCCAAAAAAAAATGAGACACTTATGAAAAACGTAAATGAAAATAGAATGTGATGATTTGCAAATTATTTAAACCCATACTTTATTTAACTGGCAATTCATTTTGAATTTAATGCAAGAACACGTTTCAAAAAAAGTTGTAACAGGAGCAACCAAAAAAGGTTACTTGGCAACAGGCCAGTAACCCGATTGTGTATAAAAAGAGCAACCAAGAATGGCAGTCACTCAGAAGCAAAGATGGAGAACAGTTCAGTGCATGGGCAAATAGTGCAATCATTTAAGTATAATGTTCCTCAAAGTAAAGTTGTAAAGAATGAGAATTTCATCCTCTATGGCACATAATATCATTAATCAATTCAGAGAACACAAGGCTGAAAACCAATAATTGATGGCTGTGATCTTTGGGACCTCAGATGGCATTGTATTAAAAACAGATAAAATCCTGTAATGGAAATCACTGCATGGTCTCAGGAACACACTGAACACAGTCTGTCACTGCATCCGCAAATTTAAGTTAAAGCTCTACCTTGCAAAGAAGAAACCACATATATACATGATCCAGAAACACTGCTGCATTCTCTGGACTGAGCTCATTTAAGATGGACTGAGGCAAAGTGAAAAACTGTTCTATTGTGAACTCTTTTTTGGAAGTTATGGATGCCATGTCCTCCAGGCTAAAGAAAAGAGGTAATATCTGGGTTGTTATCAGTGTACAACTCAACAGCCAGCATCCGTGATGGTATGACAGTGCATTAGTGCACATGTCATGGGTACCCTAGTTTAAACTGGCCTGCAGTCGAGACCAGACACCCATTGAAAATATCTGGCACATTATGAAACCAAAAATATGACAAAGGACGACCCAAACTGTTGAGTAGCTGAAATCCCAAAATGGAACAACTTTCAAAACTATGTTTACACTGTGCTATTAAAAGAACAGGTGATGCAACACGGTGGTAAACATGCCTTGTTACCAGCTTTTTTGTAATGTGTTGCTGCCATCAAATTCAAAAGGTTCACGTGTTTCAAAAAATATATATATATATATAATTTCTCAGTTTTGATATTTGATATGTTGTCTTTGCACTATTTTCAATTAAATGTAGGATTTACATAATTTGCAAATCATCACATTCTGTTTTTATTTACATTTTACACAAAATGCCAACTCTTAAAAATGTGGCACAATAAGCTTGTGGTCTTTGCTGTCTTCTAGTGGATAAAACCAAACTATAAACTCTAAGCGAAGTATGAGGATGCTTAAGAATAAGTCCAGTATTTTTCAAGTTATTTTTTTTTTCACAATAATGTCATGTATCAATTTGCCCACACCAAATTGTGTTCTAAAGTGAGGCATTTTTAATAATTTAAAAAAATTTTAAAAAACACTTGCGTTTTAAAACTGAATGGGCACGAGTTCGAATATGAAAGTAAATGCCCTAAAACTTACAGAATATGTCCACTCTGAGTTTGCAAAGGTTATTTTAAGAAAATCTGCTTTCCACATTTCTGGTGTATGCATGTGACAGCAACATTACACTAGGGCGTAATACATTTAATAACAGATTCTTTATACTATTTTCTTGAGATTAGATACGTTTCCTGTTCGCTTGTCTGCTTACTGTGGCTGTCATGGGTGAAGTTTTACATTTTCCACAGGTACTCCACCAATAGCCAGTAATTTTACCAAAGATTCAGGCTGCTATGGCTTGTAACAAATGATGCTCTGAATAAAAAGTGTGCAGAAAATCTGATATAGCAGCAGAGCAGTCAGTATGCTATGAAAATAAAATTATCCAGTTTAAGTATGGATCAGTCGTGAAACTGTTATGACTGCAAAATTCAAAAAATGTACTGGCAGCATAAATGTAATTAAATCATTTTTTTACCTATCCCATGTATACTCAGATCATGTAACTGCAAAATACTTACTTTATTGTGATAAGTTAGAAAAAAAAATTCAAGATTTAATATTTCACTGGTGGTTTTTAAAAAAAAAAAAACTACAACGGGCTTGTTGTTTATGCTGTTAAAACATGAACATTTTCTCAGTCACCAAAGACAATAATAAAAGTTCACCTTCAAATATCAATAAATATATTATTTTTATCTTGAGTAATAATGAAAATGAATTTATATTTATTTCTTCTTTAGTACTGAGACCTAGTGTCATGTAGCAATATATATTTCAATGACATTTATTTGGTAGGACTACGCATAACAAACTGGTCTAAGTAGAGGGGCAAACAGTAAATATTATATTATATATATATATTTCTATGATGCTTCGTAATAAATCTATTCAAATGTTGCTCAGACTAGGCCTCAAGAATATGCCTGCCTGCAAATGCTTGGAAGCCTAATCATGGGAACCCCAAAGAATCTTCATGAAGGAGCCATGTTGAATCAATACCCATAGAGCAAAGTGCGGAAGTCAAGAGTTAACCCAGTGTGGAAATGTTCACAATTAGCAACTGGGTGCTATACAGTTGGAGGGTTACTTCGATGACAATTTGAGACGCAGGCAAAAAACATTTGGCTATTGTTTGCATGTATGTAGATACAAATTCTGAACATTTGGACTTTAACACTAGAATTACCAGAGCCTACGAAAAAACTTGTAGATCCATCCCACTTTAAATCACTTCACACTTCTCCATCAGTGTCTTTTGTCCTGTAAATGTGTCGATAAGCAACAAACATAAAGCAGCCTGCTGTCACATCCTCCACCACCGCACAGTTTTCTCAGCTGATATCTGTTTACTTGCGTGTCAGTAGCTTGGAGTTGTATAGAGTGAGAAGTCAAGCAAAATGACTCCTTTTATAAATACTATATCATTATTTGGAACACATGCATTTCATGTGTGTTCCGTTTCTACAACGATCTATGTAAACACATCGTTAAAACAGAAACATTTTTCATGTTTTAGTAATAATTGACAAAATACAGACATGAAGTATATAATGTGTGAAGCCTGAATTCCAAATATCAAAGAAACACTTTCACAAAAGGTACAAATATAACAGAACAAATGAGCTTTTATTCAAAAATATAACTTCAGAAAAACAACCCGCGTTTACCTACGATATTGACACGCAATTGGTACGAGGGCTTCAGTGGCACAATGGTATCAGCTGCTCACTTGTAATCAAAGCTTTACGGGTTCGATCCCTGGCGATTCCGTTTTGAGAAGTGAGCTGCTCGTATTTTTACTATTTTAAATTATAAACCTACATTTGATTCCAGCCTGTAACATACGGTGTAATTTAGGATACTTGTAAAGTTTAACTTATTTTTTTCTATTCTGTTATTCTCATTCATGTTTCCAACTCCCCGCAACCCCCACCCCCCCGCATTTGACACTGCTGTTTTCTCATAGACACGCTATAACAGAGGTACAGTCAACTCATGCCGATGATTCTACATCCGATCAAGAATGCACTTTTGCCATCGCTGTACTTTGTATATGTACATGGGAAGCTCTGCACTCGTGACTTTACGCTGTAGATCTGGCTCTTACATACAAAGGACGGTGCATGTGCCCGAAACATTAACATTTATATGTTACTTACATAAAAGCCAGATCCGATGTAGAACCGTCATCATGTAAGTAAATAACTCAAGGTAAATAACATTCGATTTACCTTTATTTATTTACTTACTTCCTACAGCGTAAAGTCTCGAGTGCAGAGCTTCCCATGTACATATACAAAGTACAGCAATGGCAAAAGTACATTCTTGATCCGATGTAGAACCCTCGTCATGTAAGTAAATAACTCAAGGTAAATAGATAAATAACATTAGCTCTGGCTTTTATGTAAGTAATATATAAATGTTAATGTTTTGGGCACATGCACCATTCCTTTGTATGTAAGAGCCAGATCTACAGCATAATGTCACAAGTGAACTGCAGAGCTTCCTCTGTTTGATCATCAAAGGCATGCTCACAAATTACACATGTAATGTCACGAAAAATACCTGCTGACACTTTAGTACGCGAGCAAAGGTACGAGAATGCAGTTAAACTTTTTTTGGGCACATACCCTACGCTAGTGTTTAGATCTGGAAGGTGTAGCATTGGCGAAATAAATAACATGCGAGCTATAGCGCGTCTTTATGTGATCTAAATAAATAACATTCACTCTAAAGCACATCTTTATGTGATCCAAATAAATAACATTCGCGCTATAGCGCATCTTTATGTGATCCAAATAAATAACATTCGCGCTATAGCGCATCTTTATGTGATCCAAATAAATAACATTTGAGCTATAGCGCGTCTTTATGTGATCCAAATAAATAACTTTCGAGCTATAGCGCGTCTTTATGTGATCTAAATAAACAACATTTGCGCTATAGCGCGTCTTTATGTGATCCAAATAAATAACATTCGAGCTATAGCGCGTCTTTATGTGATCCAAATTAATAACATTCGAGCTATAGAGCGTCTTTATGTGATCTAAATAAACAACATTTGCGCTATAGCGAGTCTTTATGTGATCCAAATAAATAACATTCGAGCTATAGCACGTCTTTATGTGATCCAAATAAATAACATTTGAGCTATAGCGCATCTTTATGTGAAAACATGGGGAGGGGGGGTAGGGTGGAATCGTGAACGCGACAGAGAATGAAACGGAATTTAAAAAAAAAAAAAACAAAAAAAAAAAAAACAAAGCTAACCTTTACAAATATCACACATTTACACCGGCTGTTACAGAGTGACTGATCGCATTTGTTCTGTTATATTTGTACCTTTTGCAAAAGTGTTTCTTTGATATTTGGACATGTCTACATTTTGTCAATTATTACTAAAACATGAAAAACGTTTCTGTTTTAACAATGTGTTTACATAGATCGTTGTAGACACGAAACACACATGACATGCATGTGTTCCAAATAACGATATAGTATTTATAAAAGGTGTCATTTTGCTTGACTTCTCACTCTATACAACTCCAAGCAACTGATACGCAGGTAAACAGATTTCAGCTGAGAAAACTGTGCGGGGGTGGGGGATGTAATAGTAGGCTGCTTGCTGCTTATCATCACATTTACAGGACAAAAGACGCTAATGGAGAAGTGAATTCAGCTTGTCCTATGAAGTGAACAGTGGAAAAAAAAAAAAATCAATGGTACTATTGTAAACAAATTAATAAACAAACAACCCTGCGGACTGGAGTGAGAATAAAATTAGAATTATGAATAATTTTCAGAGACCCCTAACTGCTTTATATTAGAAGTAGACTAAATGGAAACTGTTAAACTTTGCTAACAAAACAAAACAAAAGGAGAGAGAGAGAGAGAGAGAGAGAGAGAAAAAGAAAAAGAGAGGTTGGGAGCATGCACTGATACAGCGCACAAAACAAAAACTGGAATTCTGTTTTATGCTCATTTGGCAACTGATAAACTTGCATTTTGTATTTTTTTTTTTTGAAGTATGAAACATCTTGCTTTCATGTTAAAAACCTTAATTGTTTCTCCTTTGGCCCATAGCTCACTAACATATCACATTCTTATACTCACTGTTCTTTATGATGTTAATTATATGGATCCACCTTTTTCCTTTTTTTCTAAAATTCTTTAATGTATATTCCCTCTACTACCTTGAATTATACTCATTCTGTGAAGTATTTCTTTATCTTCACTTTGTGAATGCACACAGGAAGAAAGTGTTGGTAATCTCTAGTAAAGCACATAGTATCTATCTATACTGACCAAACTGGAAGTGTGATTTTATGAATTGCATTATATTTAATTTAAAAAAAGGAGGCTGAGGAAATTCTGAATGTTGCGTTTTTAACTCTGAAAGGAAATAAGCCCAGATTGTCTGTAGGATTTATCTAAGATGACCATCTCTTTAATTCATACAAAAAGATTAATCAAGGATGTCTTCAACAGACAATTTTTTTTTCACAATGTCATCCTCCTCTAACAAAGGTACATATAAAATGGGTCTTTTAGCTACCACAGTTTTGAGGTAGCCTATATAAATTACTGCCTGTACCAATTAGCTCCCAAAGCAACTTGTAAAATTAAAAAAAATTATATATATAGGTCCAAGGAGGTTTCCCATCCCTTGCATTTAACAAATCTGAATAACCCCTTATTTAATAAGACTTGACAGAACTGTAGTCAAGAAGTGGTCAGTGCTTCTAACTGGTACCTCTAAGATCCGCTAGTGAATGGCAAGTGGGTGAAGCTGCTATGGTACAAGAAACTGATCTTCTGAGCAACATTTGCAGAATATTCTCTGGATATGACCAAGGAATACAAGCAGGCAATGGCAGGATTTTGGTGAGGCCATAAACGATGACCTTTGGTAATTGTAAACACTAAAAATAGTTTGGCAAGTCCAGTGACATAAAGGAACCACAAGAAGTGGTTTGAAGTTTTACACTTCTATATCCCAGATCCAGTAGACATGGGTTTAAAATCCCACATGGTGTTTCCATTATCCGATTTGGGGAGATTCTGCATTTTTCCTGTTTTCAAAGGTATGAATTTCGTTATGCTGGGAGACTTCAATGCTCACGTGGGCAATGACAGTGAGACCTGGAAGGGCGTGATTGGGAGGAATGGCCCCCCCGATCTGAACCCGAGCGGTGTTTTGTTATTGGACTTCTGTGCTCGTCACGGATTGTCCATAACGAACACCATGTTCAAGCATAGGGGTGTTCATATGTGCACTTGGCACCAGGACACCCTAGGCCTCAGTTCGATGATCGACTTTGTGGTCGTGTCGTCGGACTTGCGGCCACATGTCTTGGACACTCGGGTGAAGAGAGGGGCGGAGCTGTCAACTGATCACCACCTGGTGGTGAGTTGGCTTCGATGGTGGGGGAGGATGCCGGTCAGGCGTGGTAGGCCCAAACGTGTTGTGAGGGTCTGCTGGGAACGTCTGGCAGAGCCCCCTGCCAGAAGTAGCTTCAACTCCCACCTCCGGCAGAACTTCAACCACATCCCGAGGGAGGTGGGGGACATTGAGTCCGAATGGGCCATGTTCCGTGCCTCTATTGTTGAGGCAGCTGACCGGAGCTGTGGCCGTAAGGTGGTCGGTGCCTGTCGTGGCGGCAATCCCCGAACCCGTTGGTGGACACCGGCGGTGAAGGATGCCGTCAAGCTGAAGAAGGAGTCCTACAGATGACCCTTTTGTCCTGTGGGACCCTGGAGGCAGCTGATAGGTACCGGCAGGCCAAGCGGAATGCTGCTTTGGTGGTTGCTGAGGCAAAAACTCGGGCGTGGGAGGAGTTTGGGGAGGCCATGGAGAACGACTTTCGGACGGCTTCGAGGAGATTCTGGTCCACTATCCGGCGTCTCAGGAAGGGGAAGCAGTGCAGTGTCAACACTGTATATGGTGGGGATGGTGCGCTGCTGACCTCGACTTGGGACGTTGTGGGTCGGTGGGGGGAGTACTTCGAAGACCTCCTCAATCCCATTAACATGCCTTCCAATGAGGAAGCAGAGCCTGGGGACTCAGAGGTGGGCTCCCCCATTTCTGGGACTGAGGTCACCGAGGTGGTCAAAAAACTCCTTGGTGGCAGGGCCCCGGGGGTGGATGAGATACGCCCGGAGTTCCTCAAGGCTCTGGATGTTGTAGGACTGTCTTGGTTGACACGCCTCTGCAACATCGCATGGACATCAGGGACAGTGCCTCTGGATTGGCAGACCGGGGTGGTGGTCCCCCTCTTTAAGAAGGGGGACCGGAGGGTGTGTTCCAACTACAGAGGGATCACACTCCTCAGCCTCCCTGGAAAGGTCTATTCGGGGGTTCTGGAGAGGAGGGTCCGTCGGATAGTCGAGCCTCGGATTCAGGAGGAACAGTGTGGTTTTCGTCCTGGTCGCGGAACAGTGGACCAGCTCTATGCCCTTAGCAGGGTCCTAGAGGGTGCATGGGAGTTTGCCCAACCAGTCTACATGTGTTTTGTGGACTTGGAAAAGGCATTCGACCGTGTCCCTCGGGGAATCCTGTGGGGGGTACTCCGAGAGTATGGGGTACCGGCCCCCCTGATAAGGGCTGTTCGGTCCCTGTACGATCGTTGCCAGAGCCTGGTCCGCATTGCCGGCAGTAAGTCGAACCCGTTTCCAGTGAGAGTTGGACTCCGCCAGGGCTGCCCTTTGTCACCGATTCTGTTCATAACTTTTATGGACAGAATTTCTAGGCGCAGCCAGGGCGTTGAGGGGGTCCGGTTTGGTGGGCTCAGGATTGGGTCACTGCTTTTTGCAGATGATGTTGTCCTGTTTGCTTCATCAGGCCGTGATCTTCAGCTCTCTCTGGATCGGTTCGCAGCCGAGTGTGAAGCGGCTGGGATGAGAATCAGCACCTCCAAATCCGAGACCATGGTCCTCAGCCGGAAAAGGGTGGAGTGCCCTCTCAGGGTTGGTAGCGAGATCCTGCCCCAAGTGGAGGAGTTCAAGTATCTCGGGGTCTTGTTCACGAGTGAGGGAAGAATGGAGCGCGAGATCGACAGGCGGATCGGTGCGGCATCCACAGTAATGCGGGCTCTGCACCGGTCTGTCGTGGTGAAAAAGGAGCTGAGCCGCAAGGCGAAGCTCTCAATTTACCAGTCGATCTATGTTCCTACCCTCACCTATGGTCATGAGCTATGGGTAGTGACCGAAAGAACGAGATCGCGAATACAAGCGGTTGAAATGAGTTTCCTCCGCAGGGTGTCTGGGCTTTCCCTTAAAGATAGGGTGAGAAGCTCAGTCATCTGGGAGGGGCTCAGAGTAGAGCCGCTGCTCCTCCGCATCGAGAGGAGTCAGATGAGGTGGCTCGGGCATCTGATCAGGATGCCTCCTGGACGCCTCCCTGGTGAGGTGTTCCGGGCACATCCAACCGGGAGGAGGCCCCGGGGAAGACCCAGGACACGCTGGAGGGACTATGTCTCTCGACTGGCCTGGGAACGCCTTGGGATTCTCCCGGAAGAGCTAGAAGAAGTGGCCGGGGAGAGGGAAGTCTGGGCATCTCTGCTCAAGCTGCTGCCCCCGCGACCCGACCTCGGATAAGCGGGAGACAATGGATGGATGGATGGAATTTGAAGATGATAAGCGAGCGTGACTTAGTGTGGGGATATTCTTGATTAAGATATGAACCTCGTCCAGGATTGGTTTCTGCCTTACTACAAGGACAAGATCTGCCTCCTCCTGACCTCGAATTAGATTAAGCAGGGATTTAAGATTCCCATCATATACAGTATATTATTCCATATACAAAATAACCTGTTACAAACTTTAGAGTATTAAACATTAAACTAATTACGTAAGAAAGAACCAAAAGGGAAAATGGAGTAGTGAATGATGCTTAAAGGAAGCACAGTGAAGACTATTCAAAGAATAACAACAACATAGTCTAGTCAATGCCCAAGGCATGCAAGCCCACAGGGATTTCCCAATCAGGATGGCCACATATTCAAGACCAAGTAGGGAAGACACTAGGTAATCATTTATTATAATAGATATTATTAAAACATTTTTTAAAATTTGTGAGAGCAGACTATCACACAGTAAACAAGTCAAAGATCCTTCCAAAAATGTACCTTTAGGCAACAGCTTAACCTCTCCATTCTCTCTTTTGATTTCATTCATCAGTTTGTGTTTTTTCTTATCCTTCTTTTTATCCCTCTCCTCCTTACTGTTTTCACCTGTAAAACAAACCACAGGCATAATGTGACAGTAACTTATTACCAAAGTTGAAATTATTTTTCCTTACCGTAAGGCAATATTTTATAAACAAGTCACTGAAAAGCAAATGTGTATATAGTACTATATGACTGAAAAAGCCACTGTAAATAGAAAAAATTATTATGTTTTTCAACTTTTAGGCTATGAAATCTTGGGAGTTTTAATCTTGTAAGTGGAGGAATGCATTTTGCTGAGAAGATTTGTATACCATATTAAAATGTATCTCTATAAATATACTGACAGTCTGAATTTAATTTACACCATTTAAAATAAAAACAAGTTAAACATCTTAACATGAAAAAATTATCGGAATTTAAGTTTTCCACAGAACCCAACAAGATACTATTTTTTTTTTTTTTTTAATTTACTTCAAATTTTAGAACAAGCAAAGGAAAAAAAAAAAAGTGAACCTTTAAGTTAAAAAAAATGTAAAAATTCAGAAAAAAATTCACATGTATGGAAAACTAACTTCAGATGCACTGATTCTGATTTGTGTATCCAATTCTGATTTTTAATTACTTCAAAATTAAACTTTGCTAATTCGGAATTTGCTTGCCAATTCTAAGGTGCATACAAGTGCCACGTAAAAAATTCAAATGAGGAAAATACTAAATTCAGAATTTTACAATTTGATTACAACACTGAAATGTCCTTAAATAACAAACTCTATGCAACCACTGATTTTCTTAGCTGCTTGATCCAACTCAGTTTTGCAGGACATGAGTCACTAGACATTTCAAAAATATGTAAACTTGGTGCATAACAGGTCACTACTTTCATTGAAGTTTACTAAATTTAGTACACCATCATTTAAACAAGCGCTATCTAACACAAGGTGGTGGGTTTCCTTTCCCTTCACTGAATTTGCCATTAACCATGTTCAAACATTAACCACAAAGGAAAATACATGATCCTCATTCATCACGTCAGTGGAGTTTCACACTAAGTGTGATTGCTTTGCTCTCAATTCAGCTTTATTTTTAGCCTTAACAATACAATATTACTATACATTCACACTACTAATTTTTAAAGCAAACTTTTCTTGTTCATGCATCTTTCCAAATGTATTATTATAACTTCAAAAAGTGGGATGTGTCAAACAGCTAGTTAACTTGTAGGCAAGGACTACCGATTATTATTACCAACAGAGTAAACATATTTTAGTAGATGATTCATGTTACATCTATTCTTTTCTACAGTCTGTTAGTGTTTTTGTTTCTTGGTAACTGTCACTTTACAGCAGCTGAAGCATGGGCCACCAGAAAAGGAACTGCTTACTTGCTGTTTCAATGACATTTGTCAAAATGAGTTAAAATTAAGGTATTTTAGATCAGGGATTTCACAACAGCCAATACATAAGTGAGAAAATTATTTGTAAGATTACACAAAAATGACTCACAGCACTGCATCAACACATATCAAAAAGAAAAACAGCGGAAGTCATGTCTGGAATTCTTTAGGATTGAGGCAGAAGGAGTTCAGAGTGGAACTGCAGGAATCATGCTAGTTATTTAAGCTAGTTTTTTTTTAAAAAAAAAAGGGGGATAATATTGTTGGTAATCAAATGAGTTGTAATCAAATCTGTAAGAAGAATTGAAAAGATAATGAGATTAATTGCTTTTTAATACAGTGTTCTTACTCAGTCCAGATAAATGAACAGTGGCTATGCAATCATTCTCTGATTGAAATATAAACATCTACAGATGTCCGTCAGCAATCGTTAATTTTCTAACCAGCATCTATTTTTCACGTTTGCACCATGGATGGATAGGGGCAGACCTCACACACATCCATAATTACACATAAAGGAGTGAGGGATGTGGGAGGACTGGCAGTACCAAAAACAGTTACAGCAAGTAAACATCGGGGCAAGATTCAAACAAGGTGGTTATTTGGCTTGCTTACGCCAGCAATGACATGAGTTCCTCTATTTGTTAATAAGAGAATAACAATTACAGAAACATGCAGATAACAGGGCAAGCAAAAACGCATACTTTATTGTTAACTCCGAATCTGCAAACAATGAATGTGTGTGATTCTTTTGAATTTTGAAGGCAAACTAATGTTCATTAGTATAACCTAGAAAAATAAAAAGTATGTCATATTTAAATGATACACTAAAGAATAATGCTTTCTGTGATGCTGAAGTGTGTCTGCAGCTTTGCATTTTCCTGTACCCAGTACATCAAAAGTCTAATTAGGATGGACTAGTGCAATGCGGACACAAACAAATAAATCCAACAAAGATTAAAATCAAGTATAAAACCTTTGAGATAAAATTAGGATTCCTTTTACTCTATGAGCCTCAGTGCCTCTCTGCTTCTCGTCTTTGTCCTGCTTACACATCGAGTCTCAACAGTACTGTTAAAGTACTGAAGTGCCACCAAACGCAGTTAACCATTAAATCAGCTGGTCACTGCTGGGACAACAAAGCCCGGCTTCTTCATTCTACCAACATTCGTAGGATGATCACTGAAACCCTTCGGAATGTCCTGCTTCCCCTGTATACTCAGCAGGAGCAAACCTACCCTAAGAGCACGGTCACCTCTCATTCTCACTGTGGGTCTTCTTTCACACTGCCAAGGCTCCTGGCCATTGTACTTGCTCACACTCCAAATCTTACTTATCTTTTCTCAAACCTGTCTTTTCCTTGATTTCCGCATCCACAGGTCAATCTTTTCAATCCTTTTTTCTCTAAATCCTCTCTCTCCTTCTCAGACTTCTTCTATACCAGCCTAAACAGTCTCTCAGATGGCAAACATGTGGCTGGTATGCATAGGAATTTGCAAGCCAGTTTGCTCAGCATCAGAAAGTTAACATTGTGTACTAGGGCTGTCAAATTAGCCAAAAAATAAGGTTTGACTATTCAAATTAAAAAGTAAATATTCCAATTTATTCAAATTTAGGTTAACAGGGCCAGGTTGTTACATGTCCTTTTCTACTTACTTTTTTATATTTTATTATTATGGTAATGACAGCAAGTACAGACAAACAACATAAAAAGAAAATCCAAGCAGTTCTCAGGCAACTCTTATTTAAAAATAAAAGCAATCAGAATACTACACAAGTGTACCCTATAAAAGGAAAGCATCAACATTGCCGTCTTATTTTTAGTCTACTATCGATTGGCTAAATTGGCTGGATGCTTACATTTAAGCTACACAGCTTGTTTGGTGCAAAAGTACAATCTTATACCGAAGTCGCTCAACTCTTCCTACAGACATGTCCCGCACTCTCACAAAAGCACGTTCCTCTCGGCTCCACTACAGTCCCGCTTCTCATTACTCACAGCTTTCCATTCAGCAGCATCATCACAATACACAAGCTGGGCACTACAAACAGGGCCTAAGTAGCGCTGTCATAAGCACCTAATGCTTTGTTAGTCTCAGGAGTCATATTATATTATATTATATTATAAACGAGCCAACCCGCATATGCCACATAATTATGTATTAATGGGTGAACACTTCCTGAAAGACACAGTTGTCCAAATGGGGTGGGTTTGAGGATACGACTAAGTGAATGAAAAGATGCAACTCTGGAGAGAGCAACATACAATTGTCTGTGACTGAAAACTGGAGGACCGCCGCCACGCCCCCACCTCCCAGAGCGAGGGATGGGGCTGGATGGCGGTCGGGCGCAACGGGGGGAGAGGGGAAGGACTCCCAGGGAGGACGCCCTTTCCGCCCCCTCCGCCTCTCCGGAGAGAGGGCGGGGAAGCAGGTCCAAGAGGTTTCGGGTCCTAACCATCCAATGCCGGGTCGGCACAACCGGAAAATGATCCTTCCGCAGGTTCACCTACGGAATTACGACTTTTACTTCCTCTACATAGTCAAGTTTGATCGTCTTCGCGGCAGGGCCAATCCGAGGACCTCACTAAACCATCCAATCGGTAGTAGCGATGGGCGGTGTGTACAAAGGGCAGGGAGTTAATCAGTGCGAGCTTATGACCCGCACTTACTGGGAATTCCTTGTTCGTGGGGAACAATTTCAAGCCCCAGTCCCATCACGAATGGGGTTCAACGGCTTACCCACGCCTCTTGGCGCCGGGTAGACACACCTTGATCCATTCAGTGTAGCACACGTGCAGCCCCGGACATCTAAGGGCATCACAGACCTGTTATTGCTCAATCTCACGTGGCTGAAAGCTTAGCAGCTGCGATAGTTTTACACTCCAGTAGATTGCGGTGAATGCTGGTAACAGTCAGGCGGGTTAGCAGGCGTTCTCATCCCATGGTCTTAGAGTTGGTGGGCGGGGCTCTGTGAGATGGCATGTGTGGCTATGTCGTGCGTATCAGCATGCGTAAACAGTTAAAGAATGCACTGGGCTTGATTTTGTTTTCACTTCTGTTTACAGCGATTGCAACAATGCACGCTACGAACCATGTTACTTTTTTTGGTGGTTTATTAAATTACGGATTTTTTCAAATGTTCATTTTTTTCCCTGTGCTTAAAACTCACTAAAAAAAGTGTTTTTAGCCAGCGGTTGGTAGCGCTATAGCACAAACTATTGCAGTGTTAGTTTTCTCTGTTGTTCAAGGTTTTCTCAGTGTTATTCAATGCTTTTACATTTAGTTTACTTTTACGCTGTGCATTCTATGGTTTAATTAACTATATTTGTGCTTAAAAACTTAAAATATATATATATATTTACATATAGTTCGTATGGTCTGGAACGGATTAATTGTATTTACATACAATCCTATGGGGGAAATTGCTTCGGTTCACGACCAAATCGGTTTACGACCAGAGTTTTGGAACGAATTATGGTTGTGAACCGAGATTCCACTGTACATAGATTCATTCAAGTCCACAATATGATAAGCTAGCTCTGATTTTAAGCTTTAATGCAATATATGGTTGTGATTCAGATCAATCTTAAATTGAATTTGAATAATTTTTAGTAATCTTCAGAACTTTATCAAACCCCACTACTGGTGCTATGTCTTACACACAAAGTTGTACATCAATATCTGTAATTGCGTTCTGTGGTGCTATAACACTACTACTGTCAATTTGCATGTTTTTTCCTCAAATATTTCTCAAATTTTGGTCCGTGTTCCCAAGTAATTCCTCTACTCAGTCACATATAAGCACAGTGCAGAACTGGTAGTACAAATAGTAAAGAATAAAAGAAAAAATTGGCACTGAAGTATCAGTTATTGTAACATTCCTAGATCAATTATTTCAATTCGAATACAATTATAAGATTAGAGCAATTCACTTTTCTAGCATTGTTAAGCATATTTTTTGAATGCTGAAAATTATAAAGTTTATTTACAACTTAAAAAATTACATAATCTATTATGATCACATTTTAAAGCTTCCAATGAAATCCCCAAGTCTATAACACTCACCATTAGAAGTTAAATTAATTCTCATACTATCAAAAATTTAAGTCAGTCCGTAAACCATATCTCAGATGCATTCAATTTAAATTCTTCCATTACTTGTTTCATTCTGGAGACACTATTCTATGGTGTTAAACAAAGAACCAAGCTATTTCCACCCCGGTATCTGCCTCTACATGTTTTTCATGGGTTCCTATCCTGCCCTTAACCTCTCACTCGGTTAAGTTTTCCTTCTGACAACATTCTTCCCCATTATCTTTTTATCTCCTCTCTATACAGCTTTTCTTCTTGATTACTATCACAAGGAATTAGTTTTGGACTCTTGGTGAACATCCACCGACTTCATGCCTTCTAATCTCTGAAAATCTTTTTTAAAAAAAGTGAGGATTTTTCTTGAACTCTGCATCATTGATTTATGGGTCAACACTACCAATATCACAAGTAACCGCATGCTGTTCATTTGTTTGAGCGCAGGTTAACTGATGGTCAGCGAGAGGGGTCCTACTAGCTTATTTTATAATCTAGCGACTGGACTTCTGATCTCCTGATTATTGTTTTGTTTTTTCTAGAACTTCAAGAACTTGTCACATGGCCAGGGTGAGGAATAAAGGTATACTCTTTAACATAATCTAAAATGATTTTTATTGTTAGTTTAATTGGCAAGAATACTGTTGAATGATGTGGTATGTCTAAATACAGTATTTGTAGCTGAAGTGACTCAATTAGATAGCCCATGGTCATCTGCAACTAATATGAACTTAAACGTGTCTAATGTGATTTATCAAAAAAGACTTTAAAAGGACTCGTTTATAGGAACTGCCACTTGCAGCAAAGAGCTTTCCTGTACTCTTAGTGATTTTACTTATAAAATATATTGGAAGTCATTTTGTTATTACCGTATTTTTCGCACCATAAGACGCACCTGACCATTAGACGCACCTAGGTTTAGAGGAGGAAAACAAGAAAAAAAATATTCTGAACCAAATGGTGCACTAATATGTTTAATAAAATATAGCAGAATAATATTTCAACCATGTAAATTCAACAGCGGTATTAAGAAACATCATCACTGTCATTAACAAATAAGGAGAGACTTTAAGGTTCAAGCACTCTTCTAGTTTTATGGAAACCCCAAGAACTCCTCATCGCTAGTGTCAGAATTTATTAAGCTCAGTTGCTCACAATCACTTTGCAGCATCACGTACCTATCATCACGCGACATAACCTGTCCAAAGCCACCAGGGGACAAAGCACGTTTGGACCAATGCTCCCTGAAGTTATATCGCCAGTCTAGTCCCACTAAATTTGTAATGCCACAAAGCCCTTCATCTCGTGTTTTGTTGTGGGTTTCCAGTTTGAAAAATGAGAATGCGGTGCAAGCACAGCCCTCGATTCAAAAAATTGCTCTGCATACCTGTTTGTCTCGTCTGACAGTAGCTGAAAGGCAGCTTCAGGAAAGAACAGCCTGAAGTAGTCCAGCGGCTGGTAATCTATCGAGTCCAGAGTCCAACTCAGTGATAATGCGCTTTGCTCCCTCATGAGATGTAGACGCTATCTTGCCTTTGTTTATATTTGTTTAGATTTCACAACTCACGCACACGCAAGGATTAGATGCCGAGTCAATGAGTCTAACATTCCTCCAAGCACAGAGGGAATGCCTGTAACGTAACAGTGAGTTTTGTCGCCCTCTAGCCCTGGATGTCGACTTTTGTCAGGTATTACACATCATGGTCTGTGATGCAATATTCGCACCATAAGACGCACAGACATTTCCAACCTTCTTTTGGGGTAAAAAAAGTGCGTCTTATGGTGCGAAAAATACGGTAGGTCATTCATTAGATGTCTACGAAAATATTTACTGCCCCTGCTTTAGCCAGCACAGGATTCAAGAGCTTTTTTAGGCAGCAGAGGACAAACAAGTACACTCATGCCATATCCTCATTCTAGGAAAATTAGGAGTTGCTGACTAAACATGTTCTTACACCATGAATAAAAACATCTGTGCATGAAGTGAGTTTACATTTCTCTACAAGTTTTTTAGGAAAACATTAAGAAGAGGCATTTTTCTTCTTCTCAAGGGGTCCACACCTATGGCCCTTCCTCAAAGATAAACCATCCTACCTATTTTCAACCCAACACTCAACTCCTTACATGGGCTTTGAATGCAGCTTTCATACTGTGTAAATGCATCTTGTAAATCTCAAAAAAGCAGCTAACAACATTCTGGTAATGAAACTGAAATGCTCTTGTTGTTGCACTTTATTGCCACTGAATACAATACAAGTATCATGCCAACAAAATGCAGTTTTCATCAAACCAGAAGTGCAAATAGTAAACTGCAAGTAATCAGATATATACATATAAATACAAACAAAATTTAGAATTTTTATATCAATAAATAATGCAGAATGATTACTGAAAATTAAAATATTAATATGAATACTGAGTTCAAGTGTGTACATGTAAGGTTTTAATGTGAGGTGTCCAAGTGCTTGGATTTTGAATTCAGCAGTGTGACTGCTACAGAGTAAACACTTTTCCTGAGCCTGCTGGTGCCAGCATGCAGGCTCTTGTGCCACCTGCCTCCCAGAGGGTAAAAGGGTAAACAACCACAGCAGGGGTGAAGGGTCCCAGATGCTACATACCTTCTGGCAGGCACTGTAGTGCTACAGTTCCTCAGTGGTAGATAACGAGGCACCAATGATGTGCGGTTTAGTTTCCACCACACCCTGTAGAAACTTTCAGTCTGAGAGCAGGCAGTTACCATACCATACTGTGATACAGTATTTCTGAAGGTGGAAAAAGATGGCGCTTATGAGACATACTCATTCTTTGATAATATAAATGAGGGAAGGTTCAGTTTCGATGGCGGATTACATCATGGAGTTTGAACAACGCTACAATCGTAAGCGGAAATACGACAGGATTCTTCTAGATGCCGTATATGCTTTCAAACTGCTGGATAGTGCTTGTCTAGAAATTAAAGACAAACAGTTGGCCCTAACCATGTGCTCAAGCTTACCTTTTGCCTCAATGAAATCGACACTAATGAGCATCTTCAGTGAGAAAATGACAGTTGCCTATGCTTCTACTGAGATACAAATTAAATCCGATGTGGCTTACTTTATGGATCAAAAACAAAATATGCCACGTTATAAGAAGAATCATTTGAAATTTCCATTACCTGGTATAAAACCACTTGACAAGAAGATTGAAGTGTGATGTATGTCAGAGTACATTTCACTGGGCTAAAGACTGTCCACATAAAAGTGAACAAGTGAAACTATCAGAGGGTAACGTAAATATGGATGACATTGAACAGTGTACCGTTAAACTATATTCAAATGAATCTGCCTCTGATTCTGAGATTTCTGTTGTTGAATCATTGGGATCTGCAGTAACTGACATAGCGTGCACTTGAACTGTTTGCGGGGAAAAGTGGCTTGACGTGAACAAGTTGACTGAAGTACCAAGCTGTAGAGCTTTTAAATTAGGTGATGGAAAGATTGTACAGGCTACTAAAAAGTTAAAATTCCAGCTAAAATTGAACACACCAAGAGGAACATTGAAAAAGAAGTGGCCCCTGCAGATATTCCATTGTTCTTAAACAAAACATCTTTAAAGAAAGCTGGAGTTGTGCTTGACATTGAAAATGACAGTAGTAATATTTAAACAGCCAATTAAGCTCAAACTGACTACTTCTGGACATTATTGTATAAATATCCTAGATAAGAATAACCATTTAGCAGTTCATGAAAATGAAACTTTGACAGTCACAGAACATATGAAAAAACAGCAGAAGCAAAAAATGATAAAGCTTCACAAGCAGTTTGGACATGCTTCAGTTGATAAACTACAGAAACTACTGCATAGTTCTGGTAATAAATACACAGAATGCATATATATTTTATAGCAAATTGTGAACACTTGTGAAACATGCTTGAAGTACAGTAAGTCTAAGCCTAAACTAACCGTGGGCTTGTCATTGACCTCAAGGTATAATGAGACTATTGCTATGGACCTACATGAACTTGAACCAAATGTGTGGTATCTCCACATAATTGATCATTTCACACATCTTAGTGCAGGAAGCATTGTGACTTCAAAGAAACCCTCTGAAATGGTAAAGCATTTTATCCACAAATGGATAGGTATTCACGGACCATCACAAAAAATAAATTCTCCTCCGTTGTCACCATATAACAAGGAAGAAATGAAAGACATGGCTGAAAATTTTAATATTGAAATAAAGACAACAGCAGCATAAAGCCTATGGAGTAATGGGCTTTTAGGAAGACACAACCAAACACTGACAGAAATCCTTTTGAAGGTTAAAAAAGGTAATGCATGTGACTGGGCACTCATGGCAAAGAATACTATGTACAATGTACATGACTATAGTCCATATTAACTTGCGTTGGATACTAATTGACAAGCCACCAGCCCTGAGACACTGAGGTATATGTGTACATGTACATCACTCAAGATTAAGGAAGGTGGGTGTTCAAGAAACAGACAATTTCTCCACAGAGCTGAATTCCACAGAAAACATCAAAGGAAAGACAGAAATTGATTTGGTGACAATGAAACAGACATAGAATCAAACAGTAGACATTGATAGTGACACAGAAACTTAAAGAGAAAACAAGAGGATGTTCAGCAACCTTCAAACCAGGTCAAACTATCAAATACACTGACAGAGACAGTGGAGTCCAGCATAAAGTGGAAATTCTTGAACGAGCAGGAAAAGTCAGAAGAAAATATGGAAATTGGTACAATTTGCACTACACTGAGCCTGATGATCTTTCTGGGACCACAGGCTCAGCTGATTTATCCAGAGTTGATGGTCTTAAAATTGAACTAAAGGACAATATGCAGAACAGTTTTCTTCCTAATGAAGATGTGCTTGAGATCAAAGATGTGTCATTTGATACAGCTAAACAAGAGGAACTCTGCAATTGGAAATACAACAAAGTTTTTGAAATAACTCCAGATGTACAGTAAAAGTGTTTCCACAAGATGGGTACGCACCTTGAGACACCAGTGGGTATAGTGCCTAAAGCTCACCTTGTGGCTAGAGGTTTTCAGGAATTTGGTAGGGATGAACTTCCACAAGATTCACCAATGTGTTCTTCTGAATCTTTAAGATTGCTTCTGGCTGTCATTTGTCAGAAGCAATAGAATGTACACTCCATTCTTGCAAGGAATAGAACTGTCTCGAGAGATTTATATTTCACCTGCAAATGAAGCTAAATGTAAGGGAATATTGTGGAAACTAAAAATGTGTGTTTATGGACTTCCAGATGCATCATTCCAGTTTTACAACAAAGTAATAGAAACCATGAAAAGCACAGGGGGAATAATGTCATTAGTGGATCCTGCGGTTTTCTACTGGTTAGATGAACATGGCAGAGTAAGTGGAGATCTTGCTTCTTGTGTTGACGACTTTAAATTGGGGGGGGATGGGGGGTGTTAATGACTTCTTGTGGAGTTATACCGTTACATCAGTAAACCTACAAAAACAAAGCCTCTGTCCTATTCCTATAGACTCTTCAAGAGCCTTGCAACGGGAAGCACCACTTACAAGCACAGAAACTGATCAGCTGAAATCAAGAATAGGTCAGCTTCTATGAGTTGCTCGGCAAAGTAGGCCAGATGTGATGTTTGATGTCAGCAGCCTTGCATCCAGCGTGAAGTATGCTATACTGCAAGACATCCAAGAAACAAACAAAGTAGTGAGGAAATTGAAATCTGAACATATCAAATTGAGATTTCAACATACATTTTAGGGCATGATTAAAACTGGTCCCGTTTAGTGATGCTTCTCTTGGGAATTTAGATGATGGTGGTACCCAAGGTGGACATTTCTTAATATTAATGGACAAAGGAGGTAAATTCTCACCACTCTATTGGCAATCTAAAAGAATAAGAAGGATTGTTCAGAGTACTTTTGCAAGAGAAACACTTTCTTTGACAGATGGATTTGACAATGCAATGAAAGGTGGTGCAGACTGATACAGTTTGCCTATTACATGTGTCACTGACAACTGCTCTCTTGTGAATGCCATCAAATCCACCAAATGTGCCAAAGAAAGAAGACTGACAGTGGAGATCCACTACAAAGGAGACAAAAAGGGTGCACTTGCCTCAATGTTGCTGAAAGCTTTGAGTGACTGGATATGGCATTTAAAATAAAAGATTTACATGTTTATATTCTCTTAAAAATCTGTTTTTTTTTTTAAAGGTTATTATTATGGTAAACATACAAAGACTGAATTAGTGTTGCTGCCCCCTTAAAGACAGTGCATCTTCCGTGTGGGAATGAGCAGATTTTATTTTTTTATATACAGTGGTGTGAAAAACTATTTGCCCCCTTCCTGATTTCTTATTCTTTTGCATGTTTGTCACACAAAATGTTTCTGATCATCAAACACATTTAACCATTAGTCAAATATAACACAAGTAAACACAAAATGCAGTTTGTAAATGGTGGTTTTTATTATTTAGGGAGAAAAAAAAATCCAAACCTACATGGCCCTGTGTGAAAAAGTAATTGCCCCCTGAACCTAATAACTGGTTGGGCCACCCTTAGCAGCAATAACTGCAATCAAGCATTTGCGATAACTTGCAATGAGTCTATTACAGCGCTCTGGAGGAATTTTGGCCCACTCATCTTTGCAAAATTGTTGTAATTCAGCTTTATTTGAGGGTTTTCTAGCATGAACCGCCTTTTTAAGGTCATGCCATAGCATCTCAATTGGATTCAGGTCAGGACTTTGACTAGGCCACTCCAAAGTCTTCATTTTGTTTTTCTTCAGCCATTCAGAGGTGGATTTGCTGGTGTGTTTTGGGTCATTGTCCTGTTGCAGCACCCAAGATCGCTTCAGCTTGAGTTGACGAACAGATGGCCGGACATTCTCCTTCAGGATTTTTTGGTAGACAGTAGAATTCATGGTTCCATCTATCACAGCAAGCCTTCCAGGTCCTGAAGCAGCAAAACAACCCCAGACCATCACACTACCACCACCATATTTTACTGTTGGTATGATGTTCTTTTTCTGAAATGCTGTGTTCCTTTTACGCCAGATGTAACGGGACATTTGCCTTCCAAAAAGTTCAACTTTTGTCTCATCAGTCCACAAGGTATTTTCCCAAAAGTCTTGGCAATCATTGAGATGTTTCTTAGCAAAATTGAGATGAGCCCTAATGTTCTTTTTGCTTAACAGTGGTTTGCGTCTTGGAAATCTGCCATGCAGGCCGTTTTTGCCCAGTCTCTTTCTTATGGTGGAGTCGTGAACACTGACCTTAATTGAGGCAAGTGAGGCCTGCAGTTCTTTAGACGTTGTCCTGGGGTCTTTTGTGACCTCTCGGATGAGTCGTCTCTGCGCTCTTGGGGTAATTTTGGTCGGCCGGCCACTCCTGGGAAGGTTCACCACTGTTCCATGTTTTTGCCATTTGTGGATAATGGCTCTCACTGTGGTTCGCTGGAGTCCCAAAGCTTTAGAAATGGCTTTATAACCTTTACCAGACTGATAGATCTCAATTACTTCTCTTCTCATTTGTTCCTGAATTTCATTGGATCTTGGCATGATGTCTAGCTTTTGAGGTGCTTTTGGTCTACTTCTCTGTGTCAGGCAGCTCGTATTTAAGTGATTTCTTGATTGAAACAGGTGTGGCAGTAATCAGGCCTGGGGGTGGCTACGGAAATTAAACTCAGGTGTGATACACCACAGTTAGGTTATTTTTTAACAAGGGGGCAATTACTTTTTCACACACGGCCATGTAGGTTTGGATTTTGTTTCTCCCTAAATAATAAAAACCATCATTTAAAAACTGCATTTTGTGTTTACTTGTGTTATATTTGACTAATGGTTAAATGTGTTTGATGATCAGAAACATTTTGTGTGACAAACATGCAAAAGAATAAGAAATCAGGAAGGGGGCAAATAGTTTTTCACACCACTGTACTTGTACTGCAGTTCTCTTTTCAGTTAGTGTTTTCCGCTTCTTTGTAAGTAAAATATTTCACATTGAAATTGGTGTGCTTATTGAAAACTAATATTTATGACCTATGAATAAAAACTCTTTTAATCTGTGTTTTTATTATCCTAAAACGTCTGTTGAGGATAACAGTTCAAATAGAGAGTGACCGGAATGGAATGGATCATTAAGTATACTCTGGGACTTTTTAAGCCAACGGAAACTGTAAAGATTTTCCAGGAATGGGAGAGGGCATCCAATAATCTTCTGGGTAGTGTTGCCAACACCCTGGAGCACCTTCTTCTCCAATACAGTGCAGCTGGCAAACCACACACATATGAATTAAGTCAATATGCTCTCTATAAAGCAATAATAGGACAAAAGCAATTTTTGGGCGAAATTATTCTTCCTGAGGATGACCATGAAGTGAAATCTCTGGTATGCCTTCTTTACCAGCTTTGTAGTGTTGGAAGACCTGACATGGAGCACTTTTATGTGCACACCCAGGAACCGCAAGTCTAAGAACCTCTCCACAAAGTCCCCATCAATGAAAAGAGGCTAAATATCAGTTTTTTTCCTACTAAATTCAACGATCGGCTCCTTGGTTTTGTTAAGAACCAGATTGTTGTCTCTGCACCACACAAAATGGCCATTCCACCTCATCCCAAAAAGTGGATTCATTCCCCACAGAAATTAGCCCTGCTATAGTGGTGTTAGTGCTGGGCTGTATACCGGTTCATACTGAAAACCGTTTTTTATTTTTGTTATGATAAGGATTTTTCTTCTACCACAACACTGGTTTAAACTGCCTAAACAACGTTTGGAACATGGCGCAGCGGGAAACTGTTCAAGTGGGGACCTTTTTCACTGCTACACTGCTAAATACATAGTGTAGGTATTGCATGGTGAAAATGGACAGAGAACATTCCAAAACTGAAGCTGTAGCTGACGATAAAGTTGAACATGAGGACACAGAAGAACTTTTGCCAAAAAAAAGGAGTCACAACCGTTGCCTGGAGATACTTTGGTTTTAAAAGGTCGGATATGGACCATTATGTTCAAATGTGTAAATACTGTTTCTATACTACTAGATAATACTGCAAGCCAAGTTGTACTTGTTTTATTTGTTTTCAATACAGTGTAATGTACCTGGGTACTGTGTAATTGTGTGCCGACATGTTGACTTTGATCACAATGCTTAAGACAAGAATAAAGTAGACATGTTGACTTTATTCTCGACATTTCTACTTTATTCTCACCATTTATGTCAAGATTAAAGTCGACATATTGACTTTATTCTCGTAATTTGTCATTAAAGCAGAACATCGTAAACTAAACTTCATCGTAAAATGAATATTTAATTTACTAGATTTTCTCAAATCCCGTCATAAGTTATATAGCACATTAAATGCTTTGTGTTAAGTGTTCCCTGAGCCATGTTAAATCGGTACGTGCTTCTTAAACTGACTTCCTCTTGTACTGAGGATGCGCCAGCAGCGATCGCCGCACAGAACACATTCACTTCATGATATTCCTGCTATCTGAACATTTAGAAAGCTAAGAAATACTTGATATAATTTTCATGATGAAATGCATTAAAGCATGTATTAATCATTTGGGGACACGTTGGCATGGAGGCTGCACTGCTGCCTCGCAGCGAGGGGGTCCCTGGTGTTCCCTGCCTTGAATTTGCATGTTTTTCTGGTGGATTATCTCGGTGTACTTCAGTTTCCTTTCAAAGTCATGTAGGATATGGGGTTTTGTTATGCTATGTTGACCCTACTAGTGTATGTTTTGCTCGTATTCACCCTGCTATGTGCTGGCGACTCGTTCAGGATTTGCTCCTGCCTCACACACAATGCTTACTGGGATGGGCGCAACCCTGAATGGATGGCATAATTAAACATGTATAACAAATATATTTTTAACACTGAACACTCCATGGGCTAAGTTTATAACTAGTTTTAATTTCACAAAGACATTTATCGTGTGGTGATTGGTTATGTGGAGAAAGAAAAAGGAACTATAGGAACTGGGGTTTTGGTACGTCAGACAGACAGCACGCGTGCAATAAAGAAAGCACGCTAAGAAGAACATCCATTGAATTCTGTGTTCGTGTCTCCGACCACCAGATCACAAACCCAACATTTACACAATATTTAAGTTAAACCTTTGCGATACCCATTCATACATCCAGTTTTTTCGAGCCTTGTCACACCTGCCATAAAGTTCTCTACACTGAACATACACCTGGGGACCCCTTACTGCAAGGAAGCAGCACTAACGCCTCACTAACATGCATGTTTAATACCTGCTTTAATGCATTTCATCATGAAAATGATATCAAGTATTTATCTTAGCATTCTAAATTTTCAGAGAGCAGGAATATCATGTAGTGAATGGATTCTGTGCGGTGATTGCTGCCGGCGCCTCCTCTTAGTGCAGAGGAAGTCAGTTTAAGAAGTGTAGTGATTAACAACTGGGTTGGGGAACACAACACAAAGCATTTAATGTGCAGCATTAACTTATGACGGGATTTGAGAAAATCTAGTAAATTAAACATTGATTTTAGGATGAAATTTAGTTTACGACATTCTACTTTAATTATAAAATAAACTGAGAATAAAGTGGAAATGTCGACTTTAATCTCGACATAAGCGTCAAAATTAAAGTGGAAATGTTGAGAATAAAGTCAACATGTCGACTTTATTCTCGACCTATATAGTTTGTTTTTTTCTTCCCTGTGTCCGTATTTTTTTTTCTTCACCATGGCCCTAATAAGATTCCGTAGGGCTATACCACAAATAGCATCATAAATGCAAGTTGCAGTTTTATTATTTATGTATATAGCTTAGCTTGAAGCAAGGTCCATATTAATACAGTTTGCCTAAATGATGGTTCAGTTGGTAAAGATGTTATCACCAAATTGCAATTGTTTTATTTTATTTTAATTTGGTGAATACTGTGTAATGCACCTGGGCTTGAAGTCTTGAAGTAATAGTGCAACTATCAGTAATAATACCATTATTTATTTTATTGTTATTATTTATTAGTTTAAATATTATGCAGTTTAATGATGGTAAAGCTGTTTAAAAAGTCACTTTAACATGTCAGTGAACAGAGATGGTTAACATTAACAGAAAGTGTAGTTGGTTTACAAAAAATATTTACTATTTATTCCTTTTCTAAGACATGTTCAGTGCAATACAACTTTTGACAAGCACCTCTGGATATTTAACTAAGTGTAAATGCCTCTCTGGATGGTTGAAAATATGTTGTCAAAATTTTAGTTTAAGTCGTTTGCAAAATTTCTTCAATAAAAAGGCTCTATATTTTGTCTGCATCTGTCATGCAATGTGATTCCTTCATTAGTGCCACCCCCTTGAAAAATTCATTAGTGCCACCCCCTTGAAAACTATCACTTTATGGGGCTATGCAAAACTGTATTAATACTTGTGTGCACATTAAAATGTTTTTTTTTTGTACAATGCTCATGACAGTGGAATAGGTTATTCTTAGCCAGTCTACTGCAGTAATTGCAGTGGAAAATGTGCTTAATATCCACTCATGCATGGGAAAAAAAATACCGCTGAATACCGTGAAACCGGGATAATTTAGAAAAATACCGTGATATAGAATTTTGGTCATACCACCCACCCGTAAGTGGTGTCATCGACAAATTTGATGATGCCATTCGCAAATTTGATGATGCCATTACTTGAGTGTGCGGGTATGCTGTCATAGGTGTAGAGGGTGAAGAGAAAAGGACTCGGCGTGCAGAATCAGTGCTAAGGCTAAGGAGATGTGGGGGCCTATTCTTACCCTCTGGGAGTGATCAAAAAGGAAGTGCACAATCCAGAGGCAGATAGGATAGCCCCAAGTCTGTCAATTTGGTCACAAGTCAACGTGGGAGGATGTTATTAAATGCAGAGCTAAAGTCTACAAAGAGCAGCCTAGTGTAATTCCCCTTGCTATTTTAAGTGGATTAACCTATGGCTTCCTTTGTAGATCTGTTTGCCCTGTAAGCATACTGGTGTGTGTGTAACATCACCAGTTTCTTAAATCACTTGATCACATGGGTAAGTGCCACTGGACGATTGTCACTCAGGCTGCTGATGACAGTGGCACTATAAAAGAGGACTTCAGGCAGGGTGGAATAGGGGACTGGGATAAGGAGTGGTTGACGACCTTGGTAAAGACCTTAGTCAGCTGACAGTCCAACAGCATTCGTCCACATACGCCATCAGGTCCCACAGCCTTCCTCAGGTTCAGTGTATGCTCCTCCATCATAAGGACGTGGATGTTGTGGGCTGGTGGACACGATGTAGCTATCTCTGGTGACTTCACCTTGAAAAAGCAAAGAAGTGGTTCTGCTCCTCAGCCAGTGAACCATCACCACCCGCAGCTGGGGGGTTGTTGGATTTATAACCGACAAAGTGCTGAACCCCCTGCCACCCCTGCTTTGTACTGTTACTATGGAAGTTTCACAGGTTAAGTTTAGTGTCTCATGTTCTGATGAATACTTCCCGAACTTCTGTGTACATTAGTTACTTTTATTGCAAAGGAGTGTTTTGTATATGTACTGTGCAAATGTAATATTTTCTTTCTTTTTCTAAATACGCTTCACTGTTTTAGGCAAGAATATTCCAAGTCAGTACCCAACTAATATGCAGACTGGTTGTGAAAGAGCACATTAGCCGAGGTACTTAAATGAGCATTCCCAACACAGAAAATTCTCTTTAAAATGATTTCAAAGTCATTATAAAAAAATGAAAGAAAAAAAAAAAAACACACCAAAACAAATATGGTAGTTATTTTCCAGTGTTATTTAGAAGGAAGGAAACCAGCTTTTGTTTCACAGTTCTAGCATAAAATAGCAAGAAGTCAAGGATCTTGAGTTTAAGAATGAACTGGAACAGATCAGGAGTTTAACACTACTTTTAGGGTGCCAGAGATGTGATTAAAAAAAAAAAAAATCTGTCAGGAGTACAACTGTGGATGTTCAAGCAGAGAAGTAGGGGTTGTGGAGTGTGTTTGTAATCAATCCTAAAATTCATTCTGAATATGTGTGTTTAAGAAAAAGAAGGCTGTCCATTTTATAATACAAGCTAACAATTTAATAATTCAAAAAGGGTAATCCTGAATGTTATGTTCAAAAACAGATCTATACCATACCACAGAATTTGGCTGGATTAGAGAAGCAGAATGCAGAAATTTGTTTCACCTCAGGTTAAGAGCTGCTCTTTCACTTTTGTGTATAATTACTATTTATTTATTTATTATTAAAATTCATGCTATTTTTCAATAATGACATTTCATTTGATAGCTCTACTGTGAACAATATATATAAGGCTCGTACCAAAAATCATACAGTTTTCCAGTAACATAGATCTTCTGGTTTGTGGTTAAGTTACACCTTGAATTAAACTGGACTACTAGTCAGCAAAAATAAAAACACAAAATCAACCTAATTGGCCTAATCAGCTAACCAACACTGAACAAGTCAGTCTCTCTCTCTCTCTCTCTCTGACCAAAAAGAAGTTTAAAATGCAAAACTATTATGTCATTACTATTCCAGTAATTTACAGGACAGCCAAAATTAGTAAATATGTCAACCATAACATTATTTGTTCAAATAGACATAAACCTGCACTTCAAGTTTATTAAAAATTGCACTTATAACAATTTCAAAACAATATTAAATTATTAGCAATAAGGATATTAGACAAGTGCAACTTTCAACAAAGCAATGTAAAGTACATTACATAAAGGCACTATAGGAAGCAGTAAAAATCAATATTACTCTGTGTGTCAACGTTGTCTATGTGCTTAATAAACTTTAAACATATAAAAATAGCCTGCTTATGAATTTTTTTTCCATATACTACATTGGTTGATTTTCCTTTATAAAATTATGCATTGCTTGGTTTTTTTTTTTTTTTTTTTAATGAAATCTTGTGCTAAATAAAACTAAAAGAAGAAAGGCAAAAAAAAAAAAAAAAAAAAGCTGTGAGCTGTGACTGGAGAAATGTCATGAAAGTCCTTTGTTTTGCAGAGATTTCTAGGAAAGAGATGGTGAAGTTGGTTAAACACTTAAAAGTTTATTGTGCCAAAACAATCTCTCTCTTTTATATTACTAGGGGGCTTCGCTCGCCAACCCCTGTGTTTGGTTAATCCATCCATCATCCAACCTGCTATATCCTAACTACAGGGTCACTGGGGTCTACTGGAGCCAATCCCAGCCAACACAGGGTGCAAGGCAGGAAACAAATCCCGGGCAGGGCACTAGCCAATCGCAGGGCTCGCACACACACCAAGCACACACTAGGGACAATTTAGAATTGTCAATCCACCCAACCTGCATGTTTTTGGACTGTGGGAAGAAGCACCCAGAGAAAAGCCATGCAGACACGGGGAGAACATGCACACTCCATGCAGGGAGGACCAGGGAATAGAACCCAGGTCTCCTAACTGCGAGGCAGCAATGCTACCCACTGCACCAACGTGCCGCTGTTTGGTTAATCGGATATACAATTTTAAAAGCTTTTTTTTCTTTGGAATTGTTTCAGTTTCATTAGTTGCACTTTTTTCTTTAAAGGTTTATTAAAAACAATATATGGAATTACCTTTTCTTCAAGATCTCATTGAATTTTGAATCCGTTTTTGGAAATACATTGTGACAACGCAACATATAATCACCCATGAGTGAATATTGTTTCTGTTTCTCTAATAAATAATCTGACGTTTTCTAATGGTTGTCCCTTTGAGTTGTTAATTGTCATAGCAAAAGCTATTCTCATGGTACACTGTAAACATTTTAATACGAATGGCATATCACAACCTTCTTTTGGTGTTGTGGCACGCGGCTGGGGGTGGTGCCCAGCCGGGACGCCCAGGAGGACAGGAGGAGGGCTCATTCCTTCTCCGGACCACGAGGGGGCGGCCGCCCTGGTTCCTTTGAGGGCCACGGGTGCAGGGCTTGGAAGCCCAACCCTGTAGGGGCCCGTGGTCTCCGCCAGGGGGCGCCCCCATGCCTGAAGGACCCAGAACCCCAACACTTCCGCCACACCAGGAAGTACTGGGGGGAAGAAGTTTGGGAACACCCGGAGGGCTTCTGGGAACACAGCCGGCACTTCCGCCACACAAGGGAGTGTCTAGGGAGTGTCGGGGATCACCTGGAGCCCATCCGGGCACTTATAAAAGGGGCCGCCTCCCTGCAGAGAAGGACTGGAGTCGGGTGAGGAGTGGACAAGGTTGCGAGGCAGGAGAGGAGGCGGCCTGACAAGTAGTTGAGACTGAGTGAGAGCCTGGACTTTTGGGGAGATTGGTGCTTTGGCACTGGGTTTGTGCACTTATTGAACTGTGTATATAATGTACAATAAACGTGTGGTGGACTTGAATACGGTGTCCGTCTGTCTGTGTCCGGGCAGCTTATCACAGTGTCTAATATTATTCGCGGAATATATACATCACCTTACTTGTCTCCTGTTAAACTTTGCATCGCTTCTACGTCATCATAAATATACACCTGACCGAATTGTGTATTCTTTAAAATTAAACTTGTCATTGCTTTAACTGTTGTGGGACGACCTTGCTTTGTCCTGCTATTTTTTCAATTAAACCTGGCTCTGATGATTAATCACCTTTTGTTTGCGCTAATGAGATCTTTACTATCTTTTTTTTTTTGATACTGTAGCGACTGATGTAATAAAGTGTCACAAAAGTTTTACTTGAACAATTGCCGACTTCGTAACCCCGAACACAACTGTCTAGCACCCTCTCTGACCCCTCCTCCCCCGGGTCTCGCCTCCCCCTTACCGCATCAATCAGTACGCCGCTATCGGTCTTCCATGCTGTACTCCGCCCCCCTCAATCGGACCTATCAGTCACTTAAAACAAAAAAGGCTTCAACCTGCTGGCGAGCTGCCTTTTCTGCTTGTCTCATGTCGATGTTTTAAGAGCCGGGAGCACATTGTACATGTCTGCCAAAAGCAATCCAACAACTGCTTAGTTAGAGGTCTGTGGACTTGTTTTAAATGATGGCTCACTGACTTATCTCGCGTGACATTGTAAAAACAATAATTGTCCTTTATTTCCGGCCCAGGCGTGGTTAAATCTCTTTCTTGCAGGACGTATAACTCTGCTCCCGTTTATGAAGTTCTAATCTTTTAATTCTGAGCCCTATTGGACGTGCTTTGTTTTCAATTCCACTTGTTCTGGGCTGATTATCACTTTCCTTACTTTCTAAATTTGCACCTAGATTATTGTTTTTCTTTTTAGCATTTTTTTCTCTCCACCGCATTTGGGCCTCTTTTCTCCGCACTTTTCTTTCGTCTTCATTTAGTCGTCAACGTTTCATTTCTACCCTATTCAATTCATTTCTACCATATTGACCTTATACACTTTATATGCACTGAGAGCCATGGAGCTGTGTGTGCTGCGTGACTGCCTTTACACTACTGATTTTTTTTTCTGCCCGTGGTCTTATCTTGTTAGTAGGGCGTGTCTTGCACCGTGGCAAGTGTCTTTGGTCTCGCGGGTCTTTAAAATTGTCTTCGGAGAGGATCACGTATCGTAGCCTTGCATTTGCTTTCCATTCCAGGATTTTCTTTTATATATAGAGAGAAAGTTTTCCCATTGTGCCTACGTTATTTAGCCTTGACCATGCCCTTCCACACTGCTTGCCCAATCATTACTCCTACTGCACAAATCCTCTCTCCATTCCACCCCATGACACTGTCAGTGCTGCTAACCCACTCTTCAATGCAGTCGGTTATAATGGCAGGGCAGGAAAGTAAATTATCTATTCAAGAACATTCAATTTTAGATTGTGACAGAAAAAGAGCGTCAACAGCTGATAATGAAAGTCAAAAATGAACAAAAAAAGAGCTGCATATAATAAAGAACAAAGAAAATCATCCTATAAACAAGAAAGAGAAAAAATATCCCGAACAACATGTGAACATAAATGCAAAAAAAAACAACATTTATAGAATGTAAGTTAGAGGATAAAGTAATTAATAATTCGGTTGTAAATTTATGGTACTTGTAAAAGTTAGCCTAATGCCCATAAACCCTAACCATTCAACTTGACCCTAACTGACAGCGTCAGCATAAATTTATACCCGATGGGACACAGTTCATTTTCAAATAAATATTCCATTACTGCAATGATGTTTTCCGATTGGTACTATCCAGGTCATAAAATGATTTCTTCAAAATGTCACATATATTTGTCTTTTTTCTCCCCCACCCCCTCCCGGTGCTGTGTTGACATCATGCACCATAAGGTGTGAGCTTATTCAGTGTGAACAGGAACATGCGGGTGGGTGGTTGCTGTATGCTACAACATACTTGGTCTGGCGGCGATCAACATGCACATGTACTGTACAAGGCATGCATGGGTCCATTGAGAAAAGATGACTGTTCTTTGCTCACCTTGCAGAGGAACTTCGTTGTCGTTTCTCTCAAGAAAAGGTGATGGAAAAAGAAAAAGAGGATGCAACATCGACAAGCTTGTGTTCCAAGACCACCGCTTCCCTCAGGAAAGCAAACTCAGTGTCAGGAGCCCCTTTAGTGTAATAGGAACCACAGCATAGAGAGTAGTGTGTACATTGCAACAGGTACACGTGTCATAAATGTAGGAAGGACGGTCCTTGCGTGTGTGTGAACTGTTAACATATGAATTTGATGACTGCATATAGCGGAAGTGACCTATCTGTACTATTCTGTCCCCTGCATGTCCTGGAGTACAAAAGAAACACCACCATGCACCAAAAAGTGGAGACTGGGCAAAATTGGGGGGAAAAAAAAAACTCACGTGGTCACCGATTACAACCGCAAGAAGGTATGCAAATGAATATGAATAATACTCATAATATTGCATCAGTGCCACAATGTTTTCCAAAATGTACTATACGGGTCATAAAATGAATTATTCCAAATATCATATATACCTATGTCTCATTTTCTTTTTTTGTCAGTGGGGCTTTGACATCATGGACCATAAGGTGCATAACTAATTCAGCATGAGCAGGAAAACTGAATAAAAAAAATTCAAGTGACAATGAGAAACAAAAAAGGCAGATTCACCAGTGTTTGTGTGTCAGCTTTAACCCTTTGCGGTCGTTAGGCCAGAAAACTGGCCTTAGTAAAAAGTGCGCTATAGGTCGTCAGGCCACCGCTGGTGGCCCTGCAAGTTTCTGACCGATTTCCACAGTCGCCTGGTCGAGAAAAGTGGCCTGTGTTATTCCTACATGCTTGAAAAAAATAACTGCTGTAATTATTGCCGTTTTTTCAATAATTAATTACGACTAATGTAGCGTGACGTTGAAAATTAAATACGACTGCAAAGGGTTAATCCCTCCAGATCAGAGAATTTCCAGTTCCATTGTCTCAAAACACCACTCACATCTATAGTTATTCCAAGTTTCAGAAAAAAACTAACAGCGTCAGATCTCTTATATTATGAATTGACAGAGAATAAAATTGAAAAAAATAAAACGCTACCCTTTACAAGTACTATAAATTTATACCGGCTGTTACAGACACAAATTAAATGTATGTTTTTATTGTATAATACTAACAATAAAAGCAGCTCACTACTCAAAATGGTAAATTTGCACCGCACCCAGGATCGATCATGCGGCCTTTTGATTACAAGTCAGCAGTTTTTACCGCTGCACCAGGGAAACTGTCGTATTGCACTTGCACCTTTTGTGAAAGTGTTTATTGGATATTTGGACTTCAGCCTTCACACATTATACAGTTCATGTCAACATTTTGTCATTTATTACTAAAACATGAAAAACATTTCTGTTTTAACGATGTGTTTACATAGATTGTTGAAGACACGGAACACAAATGAAATGCATGTATTCCAAATAATGACCTATTATTTCCCCTTTAAATCTCCAGCACTTCACTCCAAGATAATCAAGGCTTGAGCTGGGAGAACTTCTTGCCCTTTTTGCGGCTTTGGGGGGATGGTATAGCAGGCTGCTTGCTGCTTGTGCTTATCGACACATTTACAACACAAAAGACGCTGATGGAGAGGTGCAAAGGGATTTAAGGTGAGCCGGATTTACAAGTTTTTTTCATAGGCTTTGGAAATTCTAGTGTTAAAGCCTCCATATATCAGAACCTAATGAACCCTAAAATTATGTATACTAGATATTGGGTACAACCTCATCATTAAGTATGAGACCATTTATAAACGGATTAATTCGGGGGACCTGTTTATTTCACATGGATTGACACTAAAATAAAATAAGATGGATTTTGGTAAATAATATTAACCTATGACCTCAGCCATATTTTAGCAGTCACGCTATTCTTCGCAATGTGATACAAATAAATGAAAGTAAATGTTTGTTTTAATATGAACCAATCTGCAAATCACCACTAACATCATGTTCCTTCTAAATCAATACAAGCACAGTAAAGTGGGAAAGTCATCATTATAGATTGAGCTGTATTTCTTGAAAGGAATTAACTACATAAACTCTACCTTTCAAATTTTTAAAAATGTGACTTGAACCATAAGGCACACTAAACAAAAATCATAAATGCAAAAGTATAATCAAAAAGGTAAATCATGATTTCAGAAAAGTAATACTACCACCAAAGTAAGACTTTTTCTTATCAAGTAACATAGATCACATTAATCATCTTGCAAAAAAATATGACTCTTATGCATAATAATCCAGACAAGACAACACAGAAGTCTGTACAAAAACACCCAAGGATTTGCTAGGTTATATGATGACAACCTTATATAAGAGACACTGACACTGATGCAATGACTAAATAAAAAGACACTGATGACATAGAAGAAATGAAAGTTAACAACCTTCTCATTTATTTTAATGATGGTCTTTTTTGCAAATAAATAATATTGCAATGTATAAAGTAAGGTGACTACTCTTCATTTAAACTAAAGAGAGTTAATTGCTTTATTCACTCATCACCCAGAAATGTGTACTTAATGCTTCACAGCTACCATTTTCACACGTATAATGACAAGGAAGCCCAGGAAAAGAAATGCAGGAGTGAATGTGAGAGCACATGCTGTTTGTCTAGCAGCAAAAAAAAAAAAAAAAAAAACAAAAAAAACAAAACCTTGCTATTTTATAGCATTTTCATATATCCCTATTGTTTCATGTTCAGCTCTACTGTTCTTAAGATTTAGTGGCACCTCATGTAGAGTCAGTTCTTGCCTTGAGCCTGAAGCTTCTAGGGCAGACTAATGCTCCCTAAGAGACTAGTACCGATTAAGCAGATTTAGACATTAGATGAACAGTTTAATGAATTAAGACTACTAATCTTATTCAAAACCAACCCCATATGTAGATGTTTATTTACTGGATAAAAAAACAAGAATCCTCAGCAGGCCAAAAACTGACCCATGTACAGTAAATCTTAAAATATTTTCCTGATTTAAGTCATTCTCTCTAATTAGTTTCAGCACCATCATCACAACATACACATGCGCAACAGTCCCATCACAGGACGTGCAAGGTCAAGACAAAAATAAATGAAACATGCTGCATTTTTTTGCTGCATGATACAAAAGGAAAACTAGCATGATTCTCATTTTCCATGACTAACCTACAAGAAAAGTCTGTATGATAGAACATAATTTACTCTCTTAAACGAGTTTGTTACTAGCACTTGACATGTAGGTTCTGCATCCACAGTGAACTACCAACCTCAATTGATTCTTGATCACGTAGAGATGCACCAATTGAGATTTTTGAGGTATTTCTAATCACAGATCTTTATAATGGGAAATCGGCCAGTCTGAATTCAAATAAAAGTATTATTTTTATAAAGGGAAGGATTACTTGTGTCACACATAAAACCCCTCATAAAATGTAAACATAAACACACAAAATATTAAATTTCAGCTCTGTAGCTTTATCATGAAATTGTCTTCATCAAGCTCAGTTGTATCTGAAAAAGTACCTTAACCTGCCACGAGTACACAGATATGTATCCTGCCATTCATTCATATTTGATGACACTTGTACTTGGTGCTGTATAGAGACAAATTAAATGTCTAACTACCAGGATTCATTACAGAAAAAAAAAAATGTGAAATTTCTCTGCCTCCCATAATGCACAACAGTTTTAAAGATCGCTCTTAAATTTCAACAGCAGTTTCAAAGGTCAAACCTCAAAGCTTTAGATAACAGGGTAAAAGTTTTCTCATTAACTTCACCTTGTTGTTCAGATCTTTGAGTACGGCCATAATGGGAACACAGTGTCTAGCTCATGAAAAACAAGTGAGCCACAGCGCATATTCACTCAAGTGTCACTTTTTTGTCTTTGGTGCAAGGTGTCTCATGTCTGCCAAGAGACAGATTTAAATCACACTCTAGACACTGTCTGCATAGGTTTTTTTTCCCCAATTAGTCACAGGTTTCTTTGCAAATCCTAAACATTACTTTTACTTTTTAATTTACTTAAGTTTGCTGCAGGTTAAGTGGACAGACCACTTTGAATCTGTTCACGTTCGTATCATTTAATGCTCAAAACGTAGATTTACATGATTCAGGACCATACGCTATGAGAATCTGAGGTCCTGCAACAATTAAAGCTACTAGAAGTTTAATTTCAAAGAAACTACAATTCAGTCAGGTGTATATTTATGATCACAGAGAATCGATGCAACATAGAATCGAAAGAGTTAAACAATCAAACATATTAGAAATTCTACAGCCAATAATGGATATAAATACATATGTCCAAAAGTATCGCACTTGACACGAAATTTATCTGAAAAACACGGACAAAGAAGTTGTCTTGGATTTCTATATGATTCCAAAAGATCACGTTTGCATATATAATAAACCAACGTGTGACGAATTGTCAGCGATAATAGTTTCGAAAGACATACAGTAAATATCAAGGACAGAGTTAATATTAGTGTTTATCCAAAAGCACAGCACGATCTGTCGCAAGCAGCAGATCTGGGAAATTACTAGCATGCAGGGCCTGTACGGGGGTTGGTGAGTGAAGTGAGCAGGGGGCAGAGCCCCCTGGTTTAATATAATATTTTTCATATCAAAATATTCCCTAAAAAATAAATTTCAATGTCAGTTCTTTCAAACATAGTGCAGTCCTAGAAGTCAAACTAAAACTCTGATAGCAAATTAAACATTATTTAAAAAAAAAACAAAAAAATAAATAAATAAATAAAAAACACCACATATGTTAATTGTGTTAAGCAGAAAGAAAAAAAAAGAAGAAAAAAAAAAAAAACACACCAGGAACTAATTAATACCTCAAAGCTATAAAAAGCTTTTCCTCAATTATGAAAAACTATAGCTTTTTGCAGTAGAAATAGCATTTGCTGGTTTTCACTGTAACAGAGTATTTAATGTGTCATTTATTTCAGTAGTGCATTCATATGAACATTGTGTAGGTCAAAAAAATAGATTTATGGATTTAATAATGCAAGTATTCATCACTAAAGAATATAAAAATACCGAACTACCCTGTGAATAACTGCTTGAAATACCTTACAATTCTAAAAATTCTGTAGATTAATAAACAGTTCTTGCACAAACCTTCTGTCGGGTAGATTAGCTCTAAATAATCACATCCCTCCCTCTCTCTGTCTGTCTGTCTGTCTGTCTCTCTCTCTCTCTCTCTCTTCTTCTACCCCACTAAAAACAATCTAGTTAGCTTTAATTCAAAGCTACAATTTCATTAACCTATCTAGTAAAATGGTTGCTTATGATTATGTGCCATAAAATGAAAAAGAAAAACAAGAGTGTGAAAATTATGCTACTGCAGGGCTGGAACAACACACACAATCAAAAATTTTAAATATCTTCCTACCAAATGCATGTAGTAACTGCATATGGTACATTCAGGTTTCCAACAAATTCTGTTCTACCTTTTGCTGTTAATCTGAAAGTTTGATGTCAGTACACAATACAGAAGCTGAATAACTGCACGTGTACACACAGTAATCAAAATCAATCCCAAATTGTACTCACACACAACCTGAAATTTTACTTGTCAAGACAATCCAAACAGAAATGAACACCACAGACTTGGCTCTCAAAAGATTTACAGACACAACAGCTTGATTTTGCACAACAGTTTAGACCAGTTGCAAGGAATGAATAACAAATAAATAAATAAATAATATCAATTAGGCTAAAGGTGTTTGAATCTCAACTGTATTACAACTATAATAAGCAAAATTAACACAGAATTTATAATCAAAGAATAAGCAAAATGTATGTTCATCGCTGACAAAATATTTTATCTAGAACTGAAAATTCCTGCTTTTCAAAAAAGGTAAGGCTGGATTGTAATCTTTGCTGAGTGAGAGAGAAGCACGAAGACCGCAATAAATGTTTTCAGTTAAAATGAGATTCTTTGCTATAAATAGATCATTGTATGAGAAAAAAAAAAAAAACATATAGGCTATAGGTTTCCTGTTCTTTAACTGGATAATACTGTGATACATTTTTCTCTGTTAAGGCTTTTGTTAGGTGAATCAGTAACAAGTACTGCTCTTGTAATCAGATTATTCAAAAAATGACTAAACATTTTTGTTAAATTATGTTTTGAAGTATACTATACTTTAAAATGAACACTCCATATAAAATATAAAAGGCTGTGCTAATTATGAAACCATATATTTAAAAATGGTTAATGTGCTTTGCAACATGCATAGCTCTTCTCACCAAAAATTAACCTCAGCATCTCTGTAAATTTCACAGTGTTAACCTGAATTTTGTTTAGGTGTACTAAACAAGACAGCCACCAATACCTTAGCTTCTCCAACTGTCCTTTTTAGATACTGTACATTTAATGATATATAAATATTTCCCAAGAAATGGCATTAATAATTCACCATTATTACAAACTAGAGACATTGATGTGGGTTGTTTAAAATGTATGTAAAGAAATAAATAGACTGACATGCATGCTTTCTTTCAAAAGAAAACTCTAGACCAAAGTTCATAAAGGACTGATTTTTTCACACACTTGTTACTAAAAAGCCTTTATTGCCTTACACAAGACTCATGCTCTATAAATCATATAAAATTGCTCTATATCTAGGCAACAAGATGTACAAATAAACAACCAAAAAATTTAACAACTAGAGACCCAGAAGATTGCTACTTTATCCTCACAGTGGCTATGTCAGATAATTCTAACATTTTTTTTGTATATGAATTTAGACATGTGATATTTCATGGGAACAACATTTTCAGACTTGTGTTAAATATGACAGCATATTTTAGCCTTATGAATACGGTACACTATGGATACTTTCACGGATTAAAGAGATCTAGGCCCAAATAAAAAGTGTTGCTTTGATTCAGAAATAACACCACCATGTTTTAACCGATTTTTATAATCATTTATGTTTTCAAGAATCTAATATTTTGTTTTTTAATAGCATATTTGCCGACTGCGTTAACTAACAGGGGGAGGGGAGGACATATGAAAAATAAGTAACTGTATGTAAATTCGGAAATGCTGGCCTTAAGAAATTTCACAATTAATACCTAGTTTTAAATGATTTTCTTTACATTTGAATAACACATCTTTTGTTTTGTTTTCTACATTTTCTGAGACTTCAGGTGCAATTGTCATGGCTCACTTTTAGTTCCAAAAGCCAAAACTACAATTAAAGCTAAACAGAAGTTTGTATTCAAAAGTGTAAAAATAAAAGCTAAAAGAAAAATGAGTATTTAAAAGCTAAAAGTAAAATGAGTACTTAATTCTAAACTAAAACTGAAAAGAATGCTTAAGATAAAAAAATAAATAAAAACTAATATAAAAAAGGGAAACTGGATTAACCTTGGTATGAATCAAGATGTTAAAAAAAAAAAAAAAAAAGGCTATTAAGAGCACAAGCCCTTCAGTTTTAAACACAATGTTTTAAAAACTCATAGTTTTCTATTATAAAAACCAAAATTTTAATCAAAATACTGCTCTGTGCACCACCAGCCTACCAAAATGCCCCTTCGTTGAATAAGCAGCCTAGTTGCAAGTCATCCATATTTAAAACTGTTAAAGCAGCATGTGCTCACCAACATGGACAAACATGATAAATTATAAGGAATATTGCTTATTGTACTCACCATATTATGCCTTGAATCTGAGAAAGGTTTGACACTTTTTCTTAGTCTGAAAACTCATACTACATAAGTCAGTATCTCCATCTCACTGCTGGACTACAATGCTACTTCCATGCCTGTGTTATCAAAGGTGCAACTGCCAAGGAAGGAGACCTTACTGGAATAAGAAGTTCTGATTGTGTGTGCCATTACAGCTCATAAAATAGGGAAGAACAGAGAGGAAGTGATTCAAAATCAATTTTATTAGGATCTGTCAGAGGTCACTTTGTTGTTATGCTTGATTTGTTTCAGCTGTGCAAATTTTAGGGATGCATCAATACCATTTTTCTCAGACCAAGTATGACTATCGATACTTGTTTAGTATTTTAAAATGGCTCAAATTTCACAAAAATAAACAAATCACATACAATTAATGTATGCAAACCAAAACAACATTTTTCCAAGTATTTTAACATGGGCAATATGGGATGTAATAGTAGCACACAGTGACCACAGGAATTTGGCTAAATAAAATAAGAACATTTCTCTTGCTGGTATCTCAATTTTTTATCATAACTAGCTCAATGGCATAAAGGTATACAGGTCAAACTCACTGGGGAACACATGCCACTGGATAGGTCTAGGACTCTTTCGGGAAGTAACTGGCAGATTCCTTTTTGATGAACAGAAGCATCTCTGTATGTTCAGCTGTAAACTTGTTTCTGGTCATTAATAATAAGGGAAAGCACACTAAATAATCTCTCACTCCCTATACTACTGCATGGTGATGAAAGCCATTTCCTTAATATTCGAGATAAAGTGCAGAAATACTCTTTGTCAACTGAACAGTACTTAAGTGGTTTGTCTGAACAAGAAACTGTGGTCTGTTCCAGGTAGGTTTCCAGCTGTATGGCAAGTGTCTATTGCAATGCAGCTGCTTGACGTCACTGCCTGTTCATCTATGATCTCATTAAACATACACTCCATACTACCGCTCAGCTGGTCCTTCCATTGACTTCTGGGAGGCAGTTATAGTCCAGCTGCCTCTACGCTACACAATTCCTGTAGCTCCAGCAACACCATCTCTTTGGCCTCCTTGACTGTACTGATGTTTTTTCTGCTGATGTGCATGTTAGTTTTATGTTCAATCAATTTAGAATTTTTGATATTTAAAAGGCATTTTAAGTAATTAAAGAAAGAGATTGTTAAAAAATGCTACATATTGTAAGAAACTTTGTCAATTAAGGATTTTTTATTAGCCACACTGGAAAAGTAATTTATAATAAATTCTTCACATTTATTTATAGATAGTCATGGTAAGGAGTCGGGACACAAATATTTGAAAATCTATGCAGTTTCAAAAGAATATCTACCCCAAAATATCACATATAATTCACATGCTGATTTAGGACAAAATTTTCAGGTTTATAAAAAAAAAAAAAAAAAAAAAAAAAATTTGTATATAATGCTCATTCTTATGTTTACTTTTGAGATGTTTAAATAGGTTACTTGTGTTGTATGAACTTGTTTTCATACCCCCTTGATATTTTAGCAGAGCACAATTTATAGTCTGCTAGGCTTTCATTTTCATCGCTAATTTTAAAGAACTTCCACACACCACAGACATTTTGTGTTCTCTTTTTTTTTTTCCTTTTCTTTTTGCTCCTTAACATGCACACAATCACATCGGTGAGTTAATAGTATCAGTTATAGGCATTGGGGAATTTTTAGGAATACAAGTACTTGACCACTGTGTCAGACCAAAACCGCATACCAGTAATCGGTATTGTTGCATCCCTAGCAAATTTGATTTATAACACTGACCTGCAATTTGACAAGGAGGCTAGGCTGAAAGTTTGTTTTCTTCATAAAGCACACTGGGATTTTAGAGAAGTGTAGAAGAGGGAGGGGATTTGGTAAAAACATTTTTAAAAATTCTGAACATGTCTCATTATTCAATCACTTAAACGTTTTACTTGCATCCCTAGCACAAATACCAATAACGCTTGAAGAAAATATACACATAATAACTGAATAAGTTAAAAAAAAAAAAAAAAAAAAAAAAAAGTGGTTCAGGTTCAGTACACAAGGGAAAGGCCCTGTTCAGTACTGATGCTTTATAATGAGAATAAAAACTTGATTTTTTTTTTTTTTCAGTCTGTTAAATAATATTCATAATATTTAATTTGTGTGTTTGTTATTTTTGGATTATTTAGAAAAGATTACCTTATGTGAAGAAACTGTGGTTATTTAGACAGGAGTTTAGCAAAAAGGTTTGGAGAAAAACAAATGCACGACAGGTCGGCAATTAGACTCAGAACTAATGACATCATGCTGTAAGAAGAGAAGAAGTTGTAGAAGACAAGGTGCAAGTGCCAGTAAAACAAATAAAGTTCTAGAGGACATTGTGGGCAAAGGTTGAGACCACTTTAAAAGAGGAGAATAAGAGGCTATTAAATCCATTCTTCAGCTTTTGGGAGAGGCAGACGACATATGGTTTTTGATATGAGAGATGTGAAACAGCGTTGATATGAGACTTGACAGAGGGCATAGGCAGTTTTGAAGATGCAACAAAACATCATGCTGTCAGAGGACAACAGTACAGCACCACCTACAAAATCAAAATTCACCCTAACAAAGCCAAAGAATAAAAGTAACATTGCAGGAGGTTCTCCTGGCCTTTGTTAGTTACTTCTGAAAGACCTGCAGAAATACCCTATATGGGTGTGGAGTACCACATCCATGAATCCTAGTTTTTGAAGTTGCTCCCAACCTTTGCCAAGGTAGGCTGAAGTGTAGCCCTTTCAGTGGTAATGATTTGGGAGCTGTAGAATATAGGCATTCCAACCAGAGTGCGGCTCATGAATGGAATGGTGTCTAGTCCCTGCCAAGACACTGCAGCAGTTCTGCAGACCTCTCTTTAAGAGTAAGGTGCCATCAAGTATATAGTGCACTGCATTTAAGGATGAGCGTCTGTTACGAAAATAACTATTTAACATCCACTCGTTAGTCAAGTATTATGAAGTTTTACAAGGCAATCAAATCTAATGATTTGGGCATTTCCAGTTTTAACTTGTCCACCAATACACAAGAAAAATTAAAGTGCCTTTCATGAACACTTTTTCACAATAAAACAGTCTTGTAATGGAAAATATATGAAAACAGGTTCTGCTTCCTATATTACTGGGAAAGTGGCACTAGAAATGTGAACACTTGATGGTTTCTCACAAAACTGTGAGAGGAAAACTGAACCCATGGAGGAAGATCCAATAAACTCTGGAAAAACAAAAAAAAAAATTCAACCCAAGCCAGTAATCAAACAGCAATTAAATTAAGATCTGCAAGAAATCAAAGTAATTCTTTTATTAATTCAAAACCAATTACTTTGTGGCCTATAGTCAAAAGGATTAAGAAACCAGATAAACAGATGTAATTAAGCAAGGTGGGGTGTATTTCAGGAGCATTGTTAAGTTGGGACCTCAGTAATTCATCAACAAATCAAGCATTTTTATGCTGTGGTCATAACGACAATATGACAATGAATCAGGGTCAAATTCAAACTAAAGGTTTAACATTTGATGTGACATTTTTATTCAGGTCAATAGAAGGTTGGGGATTCTACTGTATATATACAGTGCCTATTACAAAACCCACTGTTGGAAAAAAAATACAGAAACTTCTAGATTAAAAAAAAAAACAACAATTTAGAAAAAGTATGTGTAACACTCCTGTGCATGCAGGGAACTGGTCAACTATTGGAAAGGTGGAGCACTTTACATTTATAGTTACTTCAAAGAGTCATTTATCACATTCTTGTTTATTGAATACTTTGTATAACAGTGTGTCATATTGAAAAATAATACTGATAGCAGAATGCAATTACATTCATTAGAAAACTACATTAATGTTTTTTTAACAGCACTTTACAATAGAATGCTGTTAAAAATATTACCCAAACAGGCTTGTCAGAGCTCAGTGGCTTTTAGAGGGAGAAAATTCCAGTTCATGTGCTATTGTTAGTTGCTGGTTGTAGAGGGTCTATGACTTTTTGTTGTTCACATTTCTAATACCTGAACAGTTAATATCTATTTTAAGTCTCAAGCTAAATTCTTGGCTGGTTTGGCCCATGATGGTGAGCAGGTCTGGAGCTTTATTGATAAATTATAATTTCAGAGAAATACGGAGGAGCTGGTTGGAGTGTATGAGTAGGCAAAAGGGTGAAATAGCTGGGAGAGCATCACCGCTGTAATAAGTTTAATATGTCACTATGTGCTGTGCAAGTATTTATATTACTAAACCACAGTTTAATTTATGCACGGACGGCGGACACACCGCATGCACACTGCGCCTCAGAGTCAAACCCAGCAGCTTCCCAGAGTCAGTAGGTGACGCCTAAACAACACAACCTGTGAACTAAACCTGCTCTAATCCACTGTGCCATAACGGAAATTCAGTATTAAAAGTAAGAGTTGTACCTAACGACACAGCCACAGAGAAACAAAAACGAGACCGCATGGATAAAAACAATAAACGGAGGCTCCTACAACGCGCTTCACAAACACCAGAAGCAAAGAAGTCATGGCTCCAAAAAGAAACAGCTCAACTAACGGAAATACAAAAACGAGCCCGCAAGGATAAAAACAATAAACAGAGGAGCCTACAACGCGCCTCTGAAACAGCACAGGCAAAGTAAAAACTTTACGGAATGCATTAGATCCTACAATAGTTCATTTGCTTTTGCATCTACCGGGGTTAATATCAAGCCACCACCTGGGAATGGCCCATACTGCTTTCATGTGTGTGGACAAATATTGCATCGGATTGGAACAGTGCACCCTGAGCCAAATCACGACCACAAATTTGCACACATTTACATGTTAGATCTAGGTGACGCAGTTTATCAACGAATGAACCTGCCTGAAAACAAGCTGATAATGAGAAACGTAGCTGAAGTCATAAACAATCACCCATTAGCTAACTCTATAAAAATGCTACATGAGGTTGAAAAAGAAGCCAACACAAAAGCACAGGCGGACGGTGTGGCACCAACTAAAATTGCCTTAGTGCTAATAAAGGACAAAGAACAGGGTCCGAGACGATACAATGTTCCCATCGTTAATGAAGTGGCAATTGTGTTCGTTTCACCGCGATATTGTCATGCATTTACGTCCTGATGGAACCAACCAACCTAAATTCCAACGCGTGGACATTTGTTTTCCTAAACTTGATACTTTGACCTACCCCATTCTGTTTCCAACTGGCCAGGAAGGATGGAATGCTGACATTTGCAGATATAAAAAAAAAAATCAAGCACAGAAAAGATCACATGTATCAATGAAAGAATATTTTTCCTACAGACTCTCAGTAAGACACGAGTTTAATCCATTAATCAATGCAGGAAAGCTAACTCAACAATACATAGTTGATGTTTACGTTCGAGCTGGATTATGATTCCTAACAGTACACGACTTCTACCTAACGACACAGCCACAGAACAAAAAAGACGAGACCGCATGGATTAAAACAATACACGGAGGCTCCTACAACGCGCTTCAGAAACACCACAAGCAAGGACATCATTAAACGAGCCCGTATGGATAAACACAATGAACGAAGGCGCCCACACAAAGAAACCGCTTTAGTACAAATGTGTTTGGGAGCAGAAAGTGATTGCCATTCTTGGATTTGCGATTCTTTAGAGAATCGCGGGCTTACTGGTATTTTATAAATCTCCTTTTCTACTCACATGCACAGTTGACACAGAGCAAGATTTAGCACAGGGGTTAACTGCTAGGTAAGCACTATAAGACAAGACAGACAACTGGGAACCATGCTTTTAGACTGAGGACCACTGTATACTTTTTTTGTATGTCAAAGTCAGCATGAAACTGTATCCTCTTTTGCCTTGTTTGGAATGTCATGATTCACCTAAGTGGGGGCCTGCACATGAAGAAAGAGTATAAAGCCTTGGAACATTGCCTGGCACACCTTTGAAGCTGATGAATGGATGGAAGATAACGTTATCTGGTCCTGAAAATCCTTCCACTGCACAGCAAAAATGACAAGACTCTACACATCGGGCCCTCATTCCCAAACTGGGTTCTTGCCATTGGCTTCCTTCAACTGTTATGCAGCGTAAGTCGTCATTAAACAAAGCTAAATTATTTCTCCTGTGTGATTTCTTACCACCTTATCACTAAGGGAGGGGTATCGCCTTTATATATCATATCTAGGTTTAGGTCATGTATCACGCCGCAATTACAAAAGAACTAATTCCCAGTTAGATACAACTACGTGGTGCAAGTGGCAAATTTCTTTTTAGGGCCACCTCACCAGCACTCAGTGTAAAGTGGTTAATTGCATCCCTCGGTCTCTTGTACCTTCTGAAATATAACATTCTCTCTCATTGAAGCACACGCATACATTATCAACCCTGTGGCAGGAGGGAATATCTGCACAAAATAATAAAATAAGTTTCTGTATAGTGAAGAAATTTAAGTACAGTGATCCCTCGCTATATCGCGCTTCGCCTTTCGCGGCTTCACTCCATCGCGGATTTTATATGTAAGCATATTTAAATATACATCGCGGATTTTTTGCTGGTTCGCGGATTTCTGCGGACAATGGGTCTTTTAATTTCTGGTACATGCTTCCTCAGTTGGTTTGCCCAGTTGATTTCATACAAGGGACACTATTGGCAGATGGCTGAGAAGCTACCCAGCTTACTTTTCTCTCTCTCTTGCGCTGACTTTCTCTGATCCTGACGTAGGGGGATTGAGCAGGGGGGCTGTTCGCACACCTAGACGATACGGACGCTCGTCTAAAAATGCTGAAAGATTATCTTCACGTTGCTATCTTTTGTGCAGCTGCTTCCTGAAACGACATGCTGCACGGTGCTTCGCATACTTAAAAGCTCGAAGGGCACGTATTGATTTTTGATTGAAAAACAAACTCTGTCTCTCTCTCTCTCTCTTTCTTTGTCTGCTCCTGACGGAGGGGGTGTGAGCTGCCGCCTTCAACAGCTTTGTGCCGCGGTGCTTCACATACTTAAAAGCCAAACAGCCCTATTGATTTGTTTGCTTTTCTCTATCTATGTGACATTCTGTGCTCCTGACGCGCACTCCTTTGAAGAGGAAGATATGTTTGCATTCTTTTAATTGTGAGACAGAACTGTCATCTCTGTCTTGTCATGGAGCACAGTTTAAACTTTTGAAAAAGAGACAAATGTTTGTTTGCAGTGTTTGAATAACGTTCCTGTCTCTCTACAACCTCCTGTGTTTCTGCGCAAATCTGTGACCCAAGCATGACAATATAAAAATAACCATATAAACATATGGTTTCTACTTTGCGGATTTTCTTATTTCGCGGGTGGCTCTGGAACGCAACCCCCGCAATGGAGGAGGGATTACTGTAAATATAAGTAAGAGTTACTACTGGCCTACTTGTCTTCAGAACACTGACAGCAATTCACACCTAGGCATCAACACTCGATAATGTAAACAGTGGCAAGTCCACACTAGTACAGTGGAACCTTGGTTCACGAACGTCTCAGTACACGTACAAATCGGTTTATGACCAAAAAGTTCGCCAAACTTTTGCCTCGGTTCACGACCACACACTCAGTATACGAACAAGCCAGTTTCCCTTTCGGTTTGTGCATGTTCAGTCTCTCCCTGTGCATTTCCTGTGCACTGAGCAAGAGAGAGAGCGAGAGAGCGCGACACACACACACACACACACACACACACACACACACACACACACACACACAGGCAGCGCGAGAGAGAGCTGGACACATAAGGTAGGAAGGCAGTTAAAGAATGCACTGGGCTTGATTTTGTTTTCACTTCTGTTTACAGCGATCGGTTCGTAGCGTGCATTGTTGCAATGTTACTTTTCTTGATGGTTTATTAAATTACGGGTATTTTTAAATGTTCATTTTTTCCCCTGTGCTTAAAACTCATTTAAAAAAAAGTGTTTTTAGCCAGCAGTTGGTAGCACTATAGCACGAACTATTGCAGTGTTAGTTTTCTCTTTTGTTCAAGGTTTTCTCAGTGTTATTCAATGTTTTTACATTTAGTTTACTATTAAGCTGTACATTCTATGGTTTAATTAACTATATTTGTACTTAAAAACTTAAATATATATATATATATATATATATATATATATATATATACATACAGTTTGTATGGTCTGGAATGGATTAATTGTATTTACATACAATCCTATGGGGGAAATTGCTTCGGTTCACGACCAAATCGGTTTACAACCAGAGTTTTGGAATGAATTATGGTCATGAACTGAGGTTCCACTGTACTAATATTTTTACATTGGTACGGATAATAGCTTTCGGACCCTACTACTGGTACTGAAACCAACTAACTACTAAACCCCATCCCGTCTTACTCCAGCCTCCATGGTGCATCACACTATGCACCACTATTCTCTCGATAACTGTGAGGTTAGCGGTATTTGTCCAGATCATGTCAAAGTAATATATACACTACCAACAGCGTCAAAGGAATAAGTTCTTTTTGGGTTCCCAGTTAAGTTTTGATAGCACTGAAACGTAGTTTATGAAACGTACGTTTTTTTCACAACTGTAATGGCAAATATTGAGGGAAAGGGACAGGTGGATTGAGAGGGAAGCCGACGTTTATTTCTGGTACTGAAAAATCCTGAAATGCCTGTACTTTTCCATTTTAAGATCCCCCAAAGGGTACCAAAAACAATGCTACCCTAGTCTACACAGGCCCTGAAAGATGCAGTGGAAGAAGTCAAGTGGGCAAAGTAAAGTGCACAGACGCCACCTAAAATGGTTGAATGCCACAACAATATTTGTGTTTTTGCTTTTTTCAATCTTAAAAAGTCATGGATACACAGTTTTGCGAAATGTATGTAATCTCACGAAGCAGATCAACACTGAATAAAATGACTGACTTGAAAAATTGACATATTACATTTTAACGCTTATCTTTATATTGGGCCTCCAGTACCCTTAACCCATCCAACCATCCATCCATTTTCCAACCCGCTGAATCCGAACACAGGGTCACAGGGGTCTGCTGGAGCCAATCCCTGCCAACACAGGGCATAAGGCAGGAACCAATCCCGGGCAGGGTGCCAACTCACCGCAGGACACACACAAACACACCCACACACCAAGCACACACTAAAGCGAACCCAGGTCCCCCAACTGCAAGGCAGCAGTGCTACCCACTGCGCCACCGTGCCGCCCATACCCTTAACCTTCATTATAAAAGGAAACCATTATTTATTTTTTTTTTTTTAAACTTGGGGGCTCTCCCTTCCAAGACTTTTTTTTTATATAATAGAGAGATAATAAAATATGCTTCACTTTAAAATGCAATTTCATTTTAGAAATTAAAATCTACCATAATAGTGAAGGAATAACTTCAATTTGAAGATAATCATTAAAAACCTGATTATTCCACTGGATCCACTGCTCTACAGTTCCAGATGAGCAGCACATTGGTACATCAAATACAAATTACCTAAATATAGCACCTTTAATTTAACTCTACCATGCTATCATAAAGGTATTTTAACTTATATTCCTTCGCCTAAAAAGAATTGGAGGTGAAAACTGAAAATTCAACTTTTCAATTCAAAACACTGTTACCAACCTCAGCCTTTATTGAACCGTTTTAAAAACAGGGATAAAAAACGCGCCAAAGCAATGATGGACGGTCTTCAGCTTGCCTTCATTACACTATGCCCTCAGGAGCCGGTAATGGATACACAAGTTCCTAAAATGGACACAGGCGTAGACGCTTCCCTTGTGCCAACTTGGGGCTCTAGCTTTCGCCTCCGTTTAACGAGCAGAGCAGTTGAGCTAAGCGGCCTGTTCGTACAAAACACAGGTATCAGATTATGTCGTCACCGTCTAGCTCCGTTGGTGAGGCACGTTTGTGTTCTCTATCCAACATCTGACAGGTGCTGCACACCCAAGCCAGTCTGGTCTTGTGGTCAGAAAAACTCCTTGGAACGGGATGTTGGGGGCGTGGCGCTGAATCAAGCACGTGACCCCCCGTCCCCCCCCCCAAAAGCAGAGCGGACCGGATCTGACCCAACAGTTTCAAGGCTCTCGTCCAGTGCTTTATCTGAGCCGTATGCACGCAATAGCCGAACCCGCGCTGCACACTTAAGAAAACAGGTAAACATAACTCGTTTGCCAAACCTTGACGCCCGCAACTGAGGGGCACGTTAACCTGCAGGGGAAAAGTAGCATGCGGGTCCGGACAAAAGTTCAAAATAAAAATACGGTACAACGACCTCAAAACCTAACTCCACGACCCTTATAGAAGGGGCAAAAAAACTAAACGATTTTGCTTCATTTTGAAAGTGAATAAAGTACTTATCATTAAAAAGACAAATCCATTTTCTTAAGGCCGACCGCTGCCCCCGGCCCAAGGTGGACTGCCTGCCAGTCCACTCCCAGACCAGTGCCCAGATTGTACCCACTGCTTTTATCGGTACTCTGAAAGTTCTGAGCGCCGGACACAACTCAACCCACCTTTCTGTTGCAACTTCAACTCGCCGTTTTCTTTCTTGATCTCTGTTAGACTAACATTATCCGGAACAGGCTTGTGTTTCTTCTTTTCCCGATCCTTATCCTGCTTCTCTCGGGGCTTCTTCACCTTGCTACCAGCGGCCTCCAACGTGCAGGCACTAACAGGGAGCACTCGGGGCAGCAATCCGGCGGGTGTTGGTGCCGGTGAACCACTCGTCTTTATCCCGCCAAAGCTCCAGGTTGTTGCGCTGCCATAACTCTGTTTCGACAGAAGCTTCTGCTCTGCGCCTCCGCCTCCTCCATCACGCCCTCCATCCCCATTGAGTTTTCTGGGCTTAAAGCTCTTCTCATCGCTTCTGACTTTCTTTGGCGGCGGAGGATGATGATGATCTCGGGAAGACCGCGACTTGCCATCTGGTGTACTTCCTTTGGAGTCCTTCGGTTTTTGCAACTGGCTTTTGTCGGTAGCTGGGAAGTGGATGAAGCTCACTGACTCCGCCATCTTGGGGCTTTCTCTATTTACTCTCTCTGCTGCTGTTTGTGTGCGAGCCAGGGAAGGGGGCGGGGCGAAGGGGCGGGGATGGCGACTGACAAGTGGCGGGAGAAGCACCAGAGAGAGACGCGTACAGTAAGTGAACGCATCACCCGTCAGCAGCTGAGCAGCTGTGTCTGGCCTCCGGGTTGAAGCAGCAATTGGGAGCGACCGTGCAGAAGCTCGAGTGTGATACTCCGGACTGGATCTGCTCCAACTGCGAAATATGGGAAAACAGCAGCATTGCTGACGCTCTTCCCAGCACAGTTCAGGAGGAAATAATAGCTAGACAATACAAGGAGATTTGTGTGGAGGAGGAGGAGGAGGAGGAGCACTGAACGCTGTGAGCTAGCTAGCTGAAAAAAAAAGCTCAGCGCTGAAGAAACCCTCGTCGGCGACGTACATAGACGTTACGCGGGCGAGGCAAGGACTGTGACTGTATTATGATGCTTGACAACAAGAACTGTGATGTGTGCGAAAATAGGAATAGAGACCTCGCAGAGAATACGGGTGTTCGTTACGTCACAAAGAGACTATGTGAAAAGTGCGCGTGCGCCTGTCAACTGTTGGCGTGTACGTTACCGTGACAAAAAGCGTCGTGAGCGCCTTCCGTTAACAGTGAATTTGGGACACTTTGTACAAAGTGAAAAACTCTTAACGTTTGATGAAATACGAATTTATGCTTTCACTTTTATGTAGTGCTATATTGTCTTCGTTGCTACATTTTTTATTATAGAAAAACAGAAATGAATGACAAATACAATAAATACATCGTGCAAATCGCATGTACACAGAATTTAAGTAGGTACGCATATAAACAATAAACAAATAAACAATGACGATACAATCAACATCAGAAAAATAGCCAGCCAGTCTTTTTACCAGTTATAAAATTAGTAAAAGAATGTTGGTCGGTGACACTCTGCACGTCTTAAATTTACGTAATATAATTGTCTGTTTTAGTTGGATTATAGTTCACCTGAAAGTTTCCAGTAAATATATACAGTAGTTGATGTACACATAATGAAAACATAGTTGGTAAATGAACGAGGAGTGTGTGGTTGGTTATGGAAGAGGCTTTTCCTTTAAAACTTTAAAATGACAGATTATGTGCACACTTTTAGTGTATGGGTCTTTCCATGGAGGTTCACCTAGGTGGTGGGCTGCATGTTGTTTAAAAAATTGAAATTTGTCACATTCATTTGTATGGTTGATTAATGTTCAAAAATATATACAGTATATTTTCCCCTACCCTGCCTCCCTACAAACACGACAGCTATCACCATTTTTAAGTTTCAGAAGCCTTTGCATGATGTCATATATTTGCTGAACGAATACAGATATTTAAAAACACCAAATAGAGTATTTCCCAGCATAAACCGAAGATTCTTTTTCACATATCCTATGCTCTGAAATCATTTTCTTTTCGTTATAGCCCTTTAAAAAGTGATGACAAGATACTGATTTTAAGTAATTTTCTAATTTAATTTTTTTTTAAAGCAGCACAACAAAGGTGTACAAAGTTGCTATTTATACCGTAGAACCCTTGTTACATGAAAAATATATAAATATAAAACACCCACCAGATGCATTTGTGTTTAGGCTAGATTTTGAGATATGGGATCCGACAGGAGAAAATACTGTTTATTAGTATGTACATAACACTTTAAATAGTAATATTAAACTTTCATTAAATTCACAAATTAAAAAAAACAATAATCATGATCTAAAAAATGACAAGAACACTCTGTTTACATACCTTTTATTTATTAAAAGTCAAAGTGTTTGGACTGCTGAGGGAAACTAAGCAAAATCTCATTCTTAAGATTTTCTTCCATTTTGAATACTTTGCAAAAACCTGAAGTACAGAACTCAAAAGGTGACAAGAGTTTCAGGATTTTCTTGTATGGGACCCACATTGATGTTCTTTTATTATTTGATGGCACAAGAATGTGAAGAACCAGGGGGATTGTAACAGTTGATGTATTATTCCATGTCTGCTGTGTTCCATATATATCCAACCCACCTGTTTGCACCAGAGATGCAGGCAACATTGTCCCCTTTTTAAGAAATTGAACAGATTGTACAGATCTCATTTGGTGTTCTTTAAAATCTGTAGATCTTGAGGGTGCTTTTGTTTGGATTTTGTTTTCTGTCAGGATAGGAATAATTTAGTGTTTCTCACATATTCTTGTATATTTCCTGAAATTGTCATAACATTTATCAAGGGCTTTCTTCAAAGCAAGGGCCTCAGAACTTTCATCTAAAATAAAAAATTCTTTGAATATTACCAGAGGAATATTAGTAAACAGCTTGAACTGTAAGAATAGGTCACTTTGCATGTTTTTTGTAGTGAAGCTTACCAGGTGCTTCATAGTACTGCCCATTCCATTACTTGTGTACTTGCCATGTGCAGTGGCACAGAAAACACAATTCTGCATCAAGTTTGGAATTTGCCTTGTGTTGAAGCAAACTGTAGCAGTCTTTATAATTTTTATACTGAATGAATACACCATCAGAACAGTATTACACTTTGGTAGGGTGGCGGCTGATAAGCACCTTTACTTGTAGCAGCAGGTTCTTCTGGAACGTGAATGAAGCATTTGTGTTGTGAGACAGATGGAAACTCACCATACACAACAAAATGGTGTAGAGCAGGGGTCTCCCAACTCCTGTGGATGCAGGTTTTCATTTGAACCTTTTCCTTAATTAGTGATCAGTTTTTGTTGCTAATCAACTTCTGTTTCTTTCATTTTAATTGGCTTGTTTTTTAAGATTCATTCCTCTGAATTGCTTCATTTTTTTCTTAAATGGCACCAAACATAAATGAAATTTGAAGTGAGCCAACAGATGACCAGCAAAGTTGAGGCCTCAAACTCCAATCACTTTCTTGATTAGAAGATAATTCTTTTTGTTGATTATACCCTTTATTTAATTTCATGGCTTGCTGATGCCATCATTCTGCCACAGCAGACATTTCTAAAACAGCTGATTTTCTTCATTCTAAGAACACTGACAAAATGCTTTTTGGGCCTGAGCAGAACAACATTACTGAGACCTTCATCTTTATTTTCACATATCATATGATGGATACAAATTAGTTGGTTAAGAAGCACTCTGGGACCAGAGTTGGAGACCCCTGGTGTAGAGAACCCTGTGGGCTTACCCTGTTTTGTGAATGTAGATCCCAATGCCCAGTGGCGCCATCCATCAGGCAAGATGTAAAATCGAGGTCCTGACTTTCTGTGGTCATAAAAGATCCCTTGGGCATCCTTTGTAAAGAACAGGGGGTTTCCCTGATGTCCAGTCTAAATTGTCCTCCATGGCCTAGTCATTCTGACCCCCAAATCATCCCGTCTTCAATTGTCTTTCTGTTTCTCTCTCATCACTTCACCACCTAACAGCTAACATGGTGAGCGTACTGGCACATAAATGGCTGCAATCACATCATCCAGGTGCCTCCCCTCTCACTATGTAAAGCGCTTTGAGTAGTGAGAAAAGCACTATGTAAATGTAAAGAATGATTATTATTTATTGTTTTCTAAACCTGTACAACTGATTTAAAATTTTAGTTGGATAAATTGTGCTACAGATAACTTCATGACTTGTGTGAATACTGATGATTAACAATGGTGATCCCTTTATTCTGCAAGTAAGACATCCATCCATCCATCCATTTTCCAACCCGCTGAATCCGAACACAGGGTCACGGGGGTCTGCTGGAGCCAAACCCAGCCAACACAGGGCACAAGGCAGGGAACCAATCCCGGGCAGGGTGCCAACCCACCGCAGGACACACACAAACACACCCACACACCAAGCACACACTAGGGCCAATTTAGAATCGCCAATCCACCTAACCTGCATGTCTTTGGAATGTGGGAGGAAACCGGAGCGCCCGGAGGAAACCCACGCAGACACGGGGAGAATATGCAAACTCCACGCAGGGAGGACCCGGGAAGTGAACCCGGGTCCCCAGATCTCCCAACTGCGAGGCAGCAGTGCTACCCACTGCGCCACCGTGCCGCCCGCAAGTAAGACAGTTCTTTAAAATTTTAAAGTTGTTTACAGAGATTGATAAATCCTCTGGTGTATTTAGTATTTCCAAAACTAAACGGGGGAAATTGTCATGTTTATGACTTGACTCCAGCTGTAGCTCTCTCTGGTGCTTTAAGTTGTTGCCTGCTGTCAGTGATGCTCTCCATGTGCTTCCTGCCACTGGTTCTGCATTTATCATTTATGGGTAAGTGTTTTTGTAAGAGCAAGATAGACCCATTCCCAGTTGCTCAGATACCTAATTTAGGGTATCTGGGTAACTCTTCAGCGGTACTTTATGTCATACCAAACCAGGATGAGATAGGGTGTTGTCACTAACCATGTCATTTCCCTTTCCCACTCCACCTACAAGAAGAGGTCCCGTGAGGGCAATTAACTCCACCCATTCTGGATGGAGTGCTATAAAACCCAGGCTTACCCAGAGAGAGCGTGTCTATTGCTATATCAAGCTAATCAAAGGACGGCACTCTCTCCTGAACAAGACACATGCCAAAAAATGACTAAATCTCGCCTTTCAAGGCTGTTTTCTTTGCGTTTAATAAACGCTGTTTTGATTGTGGCATCTAGCAGAAACACTGTTTTTGTTTTCATTTTGTTGATGGGACAACCTGGCTAGAATCCGAACTTTCTGCATCTCTAAGCTGTGTCATTCTCTCAATTAAGGACACATCATTATTAACAGAGTGAAAGAAGCTTTCATAGCCAAAGAAAAGTGGTTGCACATAAATTAATATTAACCCTGAAAAAAGATGCACACAAACCACTAACTGACAACTTAAAATGTCTGGTGGTACCATTCTAAGCAAAATATGTGAAATGTACGTTGCAGTTGGAAAAGTATTGTGCACTTCCAAAGCAGATTAGCAGATGATGTTGAGGGCACAGCTACAGTATTAATTGAATTAAAGCAAGAACTGTGCTGTGTAAAATTACACACTTTGGGTCAAGCAGCAATTCAATGTGTGTTTAGCACCACACTGTGTGCCTTGCAGAATGGTAAGCTAAATCAGTTAAAAATAATTTACAGTAATTTTTAAAAGCCATCAATATGTCTGGGTTTAAAAAAATATATGTTTCTGTGCTCTACCTTTATGTGCAATCCCTGATTATGTGGTGTGTTTGTATTATTATATAATAAATGTTACTAGCGAAAACCCCAATTAGTAAAACGGGCACAATGGTAGAACAGGAAGAGAGTGGAAGTATAAAATTGCAAAAGGGAATATCATAATATTAGGATTTCAAAATTTTGCGTTTCTATTAAAAGCAGAATTAGTCGTTTGATAGAGCAGCAATTGTGCCAATGTTATTAGAAGTATCCAGTGAAAATTTCTTTATAGTATATTTAACTTTTTATTTATTTCTTTATTGTGTTGAGGTTGTTTAAAACTAAATCTGTAGTCTTTAGTGCAAATACTAAACAGTAAAGATTTCTTTACCAAAAACACTGAACTGTCTTTGATGGCAAACAATAGGCTCGAAAACCTTGTGGAGACGCGATCCTGGCAACCATAGACGAAATGCTAACAAGTTATTGATTGATTTAATATTTTCCATAAAATTTGTCAAGTATATATTTGGAGTGCAGTCATTAACTGTTGGATGACATTGTCTGTTGGAATGACCTGTAGAATTACTTTTCCCTTTTGACAATACCGTGTACTGTAAATCTCTTTTCAGGCAGTCATTCCACAGCAAAATTCTTAGCACTGCAAGCTACACAAATGCAATGTAATGGTTCACAACTATCGCCTGTAACAACAGATTTATCAGTGGGAACATTGTAGGCAAGGTAGTAAGTGGTGGCAATGAGAGCAGCAGACCATCTGTTTCAATCACTCACGTTATGCATTTAGAGATTTCTGCTCACCGAATATGCACTCCTCTTTCTTTGTGCTTGTGTGGTGCTGAGGTGTCACCCGTTGCATGGCTGTACTCGGGTCTTAACCTGGGGTCCTGAGTTGGTTTGTCATGTGGTGAGTGTGACAATGTGCTGTATCAGGCGTGCTCCTAACCTCTCCTGCTCCCTCTCAGGTTGTGAATGCTCATCATCCAAAGAAGAAAAATACATTTCAGGTTTTATTAATTCCCATGGGTATTCATTCATAGTAACTAACTACTTTTTAAAGATATTCTTGGGGATGCTGAACAACATGACCGACATATGTTACACCCAAGAGCTGACAGATGCCAAGACCATTTACTATGTTACGCCAGCCATGGATGGATTTTGGACATTTTGTCATTTAACATTAAGGATTATTATTATTAATATTATTATATGATTAAATCAGTTAAAGGAGGCCACTCTCACAACTCACCCAGAAGTGTGAAGTGACTAAAAGTCTAGCACCACCTTAGTTTCATATAAAAGTAAAATGTTTTTGAATTGTTTGTATATACAGTATATGCAGCAGCAGCATCTTTTAACTACAGAAGCAGTTTGTCACTCTTTGATTTACAGTCCATATTGTAGTGAGTGTGCAGCAGAAGACAGTATGCACCCCTTGATGGAATTGCAAAGGTCATGCATGCCAATATCTGTGCTTGATCTTGTACGAAATTCAGTACACTTGGCTGTTACCAATGGTGAAACAGCTTTACTGACTGATTGTCAGAGTTCAACTTCTGTATCACCAGAATTAAATCATAAAAATATCATTGTATTTAGCAGCCTTCAAATGTTATTAACTATTGTTTGATTATTGCTGAAAGGTGAAACATAGGCATTTTTTGAGCAGTTTGATTTAAGAAAACAGAAGAGTTCAAGAAAACATTACACCAGTTGCTTTAAAATTCAATGTGATATGGAGAAAGTTAGAAAAATAGAAAAAAGGTATTGGTCTTAATAAAAGCACAAGAGTAGAAGTGCAGTTGGGTATCTGACAGTCTACTTTAAATCCATTCGTGTAAGATGTCCAGCGTTACTCTTCATTGTTTGCAGCTTTGAAATGAAAACAGCTTTTGTATGAAGCCTTTTAGTTATACAGTTGCATTACTGACTTGTGGTATTAAGATTGTTTACTAATCTGAGTAAAATGAATGTTAAGAAGAAACTCTTAATTGCTTAGGGCAGCCATAATTAACAACAAAAAAGTTTAGTCCAGTTTTAGAAATTATGAACTTTTCATTATTATGATTCAGTATAATATGTATGGCAAAGTAATTGATACTACCTATAGATGGATGTGAATCCCACACAGGTTAGGTTATTATCTATATATACTTTGCACATTCTAGTTTTCTTTTCACTGCTCAGACATTTGAATATTGGGGTGATTGGAGGGTCTAAATTAGCAATGGACCTTTACAGGGCTGATTTCTGCATTGTGCATGATATTGCCATGAGCTGTATCAGCTCCACCCAGCCCTGGACTGGATTAAGCAGGTTTTGATGATTATATGTGAAATAAATATATGACACTTTTAGTGTAAATGTAGCATAGTTGGCATTTAATAATGCAAAAACAGATTTTAATCCCTGTCTTCATTTTTTTAATATGCTTTTACACAAGCTGGGTTGTGATGAATTAAAAAGGAAATGGTAAAAATAAAAGCAAACCTATACAGTTCTAAAAAGAAATAATGAAAAATAAGTAAAACTTTAATTGGCTGTCCTTTGTTAATTATATTCTAAGCATGAAGTTCAGCACCCCTTGAAAGCAAATACTGTCTTCATCTTCTTTCGGCTGCTCCCGTTAGGTGTTGCCACAGCGGATCATCTTCTTCCATATTATTCTGTCCTCTGTATGTTGTTCTGTTACACCCATCACCTGCATGTCCTCTCTCACCACATCCAAAAACCTTCTCTTAGGCCTTCCTCTTTTCCTCTTCCCAGGCCGCTCTATCCTTAACATCCTTCTCCCAATATACCCAGCATCTCTCCTCTGCACATGTCCAAACCAACGCAATCTTGCCTCTCTGACTTTGTCTCCCAACCGTCCAACCTGAGCTGACCCTCTGATGTACTCATTTCTAATCCTGTCCATCCTCGTCACACCCAATGCAAATCTTAGCATCTTTAACTCTGCCACCTCCAGCTCTGTCTCCTGCTTTCTGGTCAGTGGCACAGTCTCCTGCCTATATAACATAGCTGGTCTCACTACCGACCTGTAGAACTTCACTTTTGCAGATACCCGTCTATCACACATTACTCCTGACACTCTTCTCCACCCATTCCACCCTACCTGCACTCTCTTTTTCACCTCTCTTCCACAATCCCCATTACTCTGTACTATTGATCCCAACTTTTATAGTTTCAGAAATGTACAAGTAGTTAGTTCAACTGTAATGTTTTATCTTGGTTTAGCCTGTTCATCTGTTGCTTTGTTAACTGAAACATTTCACTCCTTTTGTTAGTTGTATAATTTTGATTATTAATAATTAAAAAAAAGTGTAAATACAGCTTACTGCAGCATTCAGATCAAAAATGTATGAAGTAAATGGTACAGACCGGACTAAACATGCTGCACCGGCTTAGCCAAATTGAAAACTAACCTCTTTCACTGAAGATGTTAATTTAGTTAGCTGTGTGTGTCCGTAAGGGTCGCCACCAATTCATGGCCTTTACAAAAGCGCCATTTCGACTCATTCTGCTGTGATGCATAGCTGTCAGTCCATACTGTGCAGTCAGTATGTGTGTAGACAGCCAGGTACAGTGAGAACACCTCAGGATTCTCTTTTATTGTTTCATTAAATTGAACCTTTACAACAAAAATAATTTATATCCCCAAATTCAGTGCTTTAAAGAATGAATGCACGTACTAGAACAAAAACATAAATCTGTTTTTGTACACAAATAATTGTGCCATAAACACAGAGTAGCTCACTTAACAAAGTAGTCCTAATCCGCACAGATCTGCTGCCTGATTTTCTGCTGTCATCCCAAGTAGTCAGATGCTAACCAGGCAGGACTATCTGGATTATGCAGGTTTCACAATGCAGTTGGTTAATTTGTTCTAGAAAATCTAAAATGATGAAAATATTTGTGGTTTGGAAACATTTGCTCCCACGAGATAGAAAATTGTTCACTTTTTGTTAAATAGTATCCAATGTCACACCTCTACTTTGTATGGTTTGTTATTTGTAACCTGTACTGTTAAATGTGGCATGTGAAACTGTAGTTTTAGCCCCTGGAGAAAATGTTTACCTTTCATCATATCAGGCTTGGGTTTGTTACTGAAGGCCAGCAAAGAATAAACAAGAACGTGTACATCACCAAACTGCTGGTGCTCTATCAGTACAAGAATGAAAACAAATGTTGCAGGGCAACTTCAAAGCTGAGAACCCTCACTGAGATTATGAGTATTGCTAGTAGTTAAAAACCATAATCACAATAAGGCTGGATGTTTTTTTTTGTGAAACAGCATAGCAGTGTATTTGTGTTATTTTAGTTGTAAAGGGCCCTAACAGCATAGCGTGAGATAGTGACCTTAGCAAGACAAAGCACTGTGGATGATCATTTTCAGTAAGTCTCGAGACTACAGATTGTTTAGGGGTGGTACAGGGTTCAAGGAAAGTTGAGATATTTACAGCTGAATCCCAAAAAAGTAAATATAGAAACCAGCTGCAAAGTCAAGGCTGAAAAGGATCCAGAAGTTACAATTGCCCATACATGCTCTGAGATATGCTATAAAGTCAGAGCTGTACGGAAAAGCATGGGTACAGTGTGGTCAGCCAGAAAAAAAAATGTCAACGTCTCCAGTTCTTCCCCTGCAAAGAGGACAGCAATTACAGTGCTTCGAGTGAAATTGGTAGTGTAGTCCTTTTGGAGTGGTGAGTAAATCTGCCACACAGTCTGAGGAGACTGGGCTCAAATCCAGGGCGGGGGAGTTTACTAGTTCTCCCTAATTCCTCACGAGTTTTCCTACCACATTGCAGAGGGTTAGCAGGTGAGAGTATTTAGTGACTCTAGCCATATCTGAGCAAGACTGTTAATGGAGTGGTGAGTTTCTCAGTTGGGGTTGGCTCTAGTCCCCACTGTTCTAAAAAAGATTACACAGGTCAGAAAACAGATGGAGGACTGGGAGAGATGTTGTAGAATTTAGTTATGAAATTGTTTGAGGAGGGTGGACAGTTGGCTTAGGTTATTAAAAACTTTGATTCTGTCTTTAAAAACTGATCTTTATGGAGGCTTTATTGTCTCTAGCAATGATATTAACCAAATTTTTCCTTTTCCTCCCCTCTGTCAACAACTGGCCAAATCTCCATTCTTCTATTAAAAGGAATTTCTACCCAGCTGACTTTATTTATATGCAACAAAATGGGCTGATTTCTGGTTTACTGTTTTTTCCTCTGAACTGTTCGTTCATTTATGTTGTCACTGAGTGGCACATAATTTACTGCTCTCATGATGCATAAAACATTCCCAAACCTGCTTAATACAAATGAGGGTTCACCGAAAATGCAGTATGTGCAAGCACGTTGAGATTGTACGCAGTGCAGTGCTGTTCAAGAATAACATGAATTGAATTTCTGTGTACATAGGTTTAGATATGTCAGTGTGCCCTGCAGTTGACGGGACCCCCACGATTATTTATCTGTCTCCCTACTTTTCTGATCTGCTTTTAATAATATCCAGTAACCATTACTCAAAGTTATTTAGAAGATTACTACATCCTAACATTGCTTAAATACGTTCTTATTACAGTCGGAGCAGGTTAAGTGAATTGAATCTGTATAATGAACAATAAAGGCCACATCCATTTTGCACCTCTCTTGTTCCAAGCTTCAGTTTTTTATGACATTCGTATGCATGTTGCAGTAATGAGCACTTTGGCAGGCTGCCTCTTCACTTATATAATTTTTGCCCAAACCTGTACTTTCTGCAGTATTATTTGGGTCTATCCGAGTTGTTCTGAAGAAAGTGTGATTTACACTCACGACAGACTTGTCCATATTTTCATCGCTTGTGCCCTGCTCCTTTCTTGTTGTTCTCATTAAGCTCTCATTAACTAAACGTCACAACCTAATTTTGTCTAATTACGCTCGTATCACCGTTTGAGAATCACAAAACAGAGTATGACTCAAGGCAAGTATAAAGCACTTCTTGATGTATCTTCATTTTTGACTTGTATATACGTTGTTTTTTTTTCCCCTAAATGTGACCACTTTCTTGGAAAAAATGCTGAATTTAATTCAGTTATTTTTGATTATTACGATGCAATACCAAATAGAAGGGCAAACTGGTAAATCATGTGTCAGCACTAAAGAAAAATACCCATGTAGCTATATATTTCTTTAAATTCATCAAGTATATGCTTTGGTAGGGCAAACAAGAAGGCAGCTATCATAAATGTGTATGTGTGTTCATAGACATATAAATAATTGTACATGTTTATCTCAAAAAGTACGTCAAAATGTTGCAAATCAATTGGCCCACAAAAAGTTTGGTTAGATTAAACAATTTCTCTAAACAAGTTATCTTTGGACATAGGTCACAGGGCTTTTTTGAACGATATGGGGATAAGCAGTGGACCAAAACCAACAGGCCTGGAGCCTGTAACAAGACAAACACGATATATCTTGTCTGAAGAAGAGAAGTTCAGAAAATATCGACCCATTGTTGTACATAGGCCACAGGTTCAGGGTGCATATCTCAGAAGCTGGTCGTTCTAAAAGCTTCTACCTTTGCTAAGTTGTAACCATCCAGGAGCTAGCATCACACATAATTGTGTGCATAGTTTTTAAAGAAATACTGTAATTTTAAATGTGTGAATAATTTTCCAAGAAAAATTGTAATTTTAAAATGTGAAAATCCATTTCAGTTTTCCATGGACAAATGCAGATACCATGCTAAAGTTGAATTTTTTCGACACACTGCAGAAACAGAATTTGTCCATAGAGGTCAAAATTTAAAAACGATCAAACATAATAACAGTGCCACGTACATTGGTGAATACAGATATTACTCAGGATGTTTCCATTTACAAAATCATTAAAGCTTCTTTTGAACCAACACATTTTTCATGTCAGGTATATCAGAAAACCAGAGTCAAGTTTGTGACATTTGTACACATTATAAGAAGGACACATTAGCTGGACAGTAACATTTACTGAAGAGAAAATTTAATGGGCAGGTCAGATTAACTTCTGATACTTTAATGTTCTAAAACTCTCCTTTTTTATTCCAACTTTAGGACTACAGTACTGTGAAATCAAACTCATTAATTGAAGAGTACTCCATTATATTTGTTGTAGTAATTGATCTGAGTTTGTTATTCCTTAGCCTGTCTACCAATCAAAGAATTAGTCATTGAACTGGACTGACCATACTACTGGCAGTCACTACTCATAACTGTACATGTCTTCCCATTCTCTTCCATACTAATCAAATACATCCTGTTTTACTTGTTACAGTGCATCCAGAAAGTATTCACAGCGCATCACTTTTTCCACATTTTGTTATGTTACAACCTTATTCCAAAATGGATTAAATTCATTTTTTTCCCCAGAATTCTACACACAACACCCCATAATAACAACGTGAAAAAAGTTTTTGAGATTTTTGCAAATTTATTAAAAATAAAAAACTTGAGAAAGCACATGTACATAAGTATTCACAGCCTTTGCTATGAAGCTCAAAATTGAGTTCAGGTGCATCCTGTTTCCCCTGATCATCCTTGAGATGTTTCTGCAGCTTAATTGGAGTCCACCTGTGGTAAATTCAGTTGGTTGGACATGATTTGGAAAGGCACACACCTGTCTATATAAGGTCCCACAGTTGACAGTTCATGTCAGAGCACAAACCAAGCATGAAGTCAAAGGAATTGTCTGTAGACCTCCGAGACAGGATTGTCTCGAGGCACAGATCTGGGGAAGGTTACAGAAAAATTTCTGCTGCTTTGAAGGTCTCAATGAGCACAGTGGCCTCCATCATCCATAAGTGGAAGAAGTTCGAAACCACCAGGACTCTTCCTAGAGCTGGCCGGCCATCTAAACAGAGCGATCGGGGGAGAAGGGCCTTAGTCAGGGAGGTGACCAAGAACCCGATGGTCACTCTGTCAGGGCTCCAGAGGTCCTCTGTGGAAAGAGGAGAAACTTCCAGAAGGACAACCATCTCTGCAGCAATCCACCAATCAGGCCTGTATGGTAGAGTGGCCAGACGGAAGCCACTCCTTAGTAAAAGGCACATGGCAGCCTGCCTGGAGTTTGCCAAAAGGCACCTGAAGGACTCTCAGACCATGAGAAAGAAAATTCTCTGGTCTGGTGAGACAAAGATTGAATTCTTTGGTGTGAATGCCAGGCGTCATGTTTGGAGGAAACCAGGCACCGCTCATCACCAGGCCAATACCATCCCTACAGTGAAGCATGGTGGTGGCAGCATCATGCTGTGGGGATGTTTTTCAGTGGCAGGGACTGGGAGACTAGTCAGGATAAAGGGAAAGATGACTGCAGAAATGTACAGAGACATCCTGGATGAAAACCTGCTCCAGAGCGCTCTTGACCTCAGACTGGGGCGACGGTTCATCTGTCAGCAGGACAACGACCCTAAGCACACAGCCAAGATATCAAAGAAGTGGCTTCAGGACAACTCTGTGAATGTCCTTGAGTGGCCCAGCCAGAGCCCAGACTTGAATCCGCTTGAACATCTCTGGAGAGATCTTAAAATGGCTGTGCACCGACGCTTCCCATCCAACCTGATGGAGCTTGAGAGCTGCTGCAAAGAGGAATGGGCGAAACTGGCCAAGGATAGGTGTGCCAAGCTTGTGGCATCATATTCAAAAAGACCTGAGGCTGTAATTGCTGCCAAAGGTGCATCAACACAGTATTGAGCAAAGGCTCTGAATACTTATGTATATGTCATTTCTCAGTTTTTTTTATTGTTAAGCAAAATGACACCTTTTATTGGCTAACTAGAAAGATTACAATATGCAAGCTTTCGAGGCAACTCAGGCCCCTTCTTCAGGCAAGATGTAATCATAATGGCTAACACGGTACAGCACCCTAGTACTACTTTTATTGTTAATAAATTTGCAAAAACCTCAAGTAAACTTTTTTCACGTTGTCATTATGGGGTGTTGTGTGCAGAATTCTGAGGAAAAAAATGAATTTAATCCATTTTGGAATAAGGCTGTGACATAACAAAATGTGGAAAAAGTGATGCGCTCTGAATACTTTCTGGATGCACTGTATATTAATGAACATTATTTTAGTTTCAAAAATGAACAGACAATACAAATTTAGCTTTTGCTAGTTGACTTATGACAGTTTTCACAACCCCTCCAACCCACTAGTCCGTTCAAGATCATATCAGTGTGGCCTGCATTGTGCTTAATTTATGAGCTGAGCCTTATGAATGTTTGGCCAAGTTGGATGTCTGCAAACTTACTTTATTTTGGAATGAACACGTAGAACAGCTTGTTTTGTTACTTTTGTGGAATTTAGTAGAACAGAGAAAGTGGAGCCATGTCCATGAGTCTTCACTTCTCCATTCCTTTATCACAGAAATAAAAGCAATTGATTTTGCTATTACTTGTACAAATGTAATGTAAATGCAAGTTAAAACGATTAGATATATAGATCACATCATTGCACTCTCATGACATTTTATTTTTGGTCTAATTTATCCATCCATCCATTTTCCAACCCGCTGAATCTGAACACAGGGTCACGGGGGTCTGCCGGAGCCAATCCCAGCCAACACAGGGCACAAGGCAGGAACCAATCCCGGGCAGGGTGCCAACTCACCGCAGGACACACACAAACACACCCACACACCAAGCACACACTAGGGCCAATTTAGAATCGCCAATCCACCTAACCTGCATGTCTTTGGACTGTGGGAGGAAACCCACGCAGACACGGGGAGAACATGCAAACTCCACGCAGGGAGGACCCGGGAAGCGAACCCAGGTCTTCCAACTGCGAGGCAGCAGCGCTACCCACTGTGCCACCGTGCCACCCTGGTCAAATTTAGAATGGCATAAATATGGCAATAATTAAAGCAATTTTTTTTTTGCCTTAAAAGAACAGCTTTATACTTTATTAAGATAAACCAAGCAGGATTTTAAAATAATATTTGTGATTCTTGTAGAATCAAAATGGCAAACCCATAATTATATAATTTCAGGGAGAGAATGCTTTTATTTTCTCTTTCCTCTTCATTAACAATTTTTGAAGGATTTTGGACACTAGGATTAGAAAATGGCAAAAAATGGCACAGAATTAAAATTTCAAATTATAACATAAATCAAAATGGCAAAGTCCATTTGTGAAATGAAAACCTCTTATGGTCCATGTAAAGATCTGCTTTTCAAGTGAATCTTAGCTAGACTGTATAAGACCAGGCCTTTTAAATGAAAGTAAATGCGACTAAAACACAAAGGCAGACAATTCATGATGGTAAAGGTGTTCTTCATTCACATTCCACAAAAAAAAAATAAAGCATTTATAAAAAAAAATAATTTATTGAAAACATTAAACAAAAAAAGCATTTTTATTGGTGTCCAATTTAGAACTCAAATCAGTACGCAACAATTTTGTACCAGTGGATTTCAGAGCTCACAGAAATAATATAAACTATTTCTTTGCAGTGCTCTCCCTCAACCATTGTCAACAAGATGCCAGCCAAGCATACAGAATACAGTAAAGGTTCATCAGGGTCACTTCTCTGAATACAGTATTTTGGTAGTTGAATAACTAGGCTGTTAAATGGCACAAAGAGGATAAATTAATGAAGAAAGCTAACCCAAAAAATCAATTCTAAATTCAAAACCCAGAAAGGGTTTAAGTGAGGAGCCTGGTGGAAAAGTCCGTAAGTATGGCGAGGATGTGGTCCAAACGGAGCCAATAACTACATGATGTCAGAATGACCATGTGAGTGTCTTCATTAGACTGGTGGAGATGGCAAGGGCTATAAAAGAGATTGCTGTTAGCCTATTAAAAATAACAAGAAAAAAATAACATGTAACTTGTACAAAAATATTAAATACTTGATTGGTAATTGATCAAGGTGTGAGTATCTTAGCAGCACAGTAAAACATTAAAAGTTATGTTCAGAGTTTAAAAAAAGGGAATTCTGAAGGATAAATAGAAAAAGGATGATGTTCAAGCATACTGGTGTGGTAAGAGCAGTGGCACGTTTACCAAAGCTAAGGACAAGCATGATCAAGTATTATACTACAGTAGTCTACAAATGGAATATCTTCAAATAAAATCAACAGGCTGTCAGGAGGATAACGAAGCACATAACACTGTAAGGCACTTAAATCTCCAATGGTCTAAACACATCAAACCCAACGTATGGAAGGTTCAACGGAAAAAGAACTTATTTTGGATAGACTAAAGTGGGAATTATGCAAACAGGCAGTGGATAGCTAGGACTTACCATTTGGTAAGAAATAACAGGTTTCCTCAAAAGAAAAACAACATTTAGTTTCAATTACATTGGTCCGTGGCTGTTTTGTCTGACATGCTTTCTGTGTAGAGATGACCGTAAAACTTTTTTTTTTTTTTCACCTAGAGAGAATGAAATCACAATTTCCAAATAAAAGGTCCACAAAATGTACTGATTGTATCTAATTGTGCAAGTAAAATGTATTTTTGTTAAATCGTTTTACCGGCAAACATATACATGGAATAAATACACAAATATACAGTTGTAATTAAAATGGGTTTACTGACAAGTCAACAGATTGTTGTCGAACACATGTCTGCTTTTGGAAATCAAATGTGAATTGTCCTTGACTTGCACCTTCTCTTTTAGAGGCATCAATTATCAGAGGTGCACATTTTCCCAAGGCACTTACTGGGCTCCATGGCTGACATTGGCATATCATATAAAAATAACCTTTTGAGTACAATTTACAAAAAATGTATTATTACAATTTATAACCCACGTTTTCTTGGGAGTAAGCTTCTTCTTTTTTTTCTCTCTCTCTCTCCAACAGTTATTAAAAAAAACACCTGAGGATAAACACCTGAAATATCCTCTAGAACACTAGGGAAATAATTTACAAAAATGGTACACAAATTTTTCTGATCATGCAGAGACTTCTTACATCTTCTGTTAATAATTAACAACAGCATATTTGTCAAATTGCCCTGTACAGATATAAAACAAAGTGTATATAGCTATCCAGCAATTAGCAAATAGGAAAGGCTGCATTGTCCTTGATTACTGCAAATGGTCCAACTTGTTATGAACACACAGACCTACACGTGATAACATTTTGTTTCTCTATTATATATTTAAATATATATATATATATATATATATATATATATATATATATATATATATATATATATATATATAAATATATAAATAAGAGATCAGCGCACATTCAATAGTTATTTATTTCCTATTTTAAAAACATGGTTTGACTAAATGTTAAATAAGGCAAGTACATGGTCCCAGAAATGAAATATTACAGATTTTAGCACCTGAATTCAAAACCCTGGCCAAAAAAAGTGTACAAAAACTATGTACCATCATGTTATCAAGATGATCTACGCTGCTTGAGACCGTGTTAGTACAAAGTAAAAAGACTGTAGTTATAGAGTGGAAAACATTGTCTTCTTCCACATACTGCGAGACCTGGGAGGAAAAACAACAAAAACAAAGGAAGTCCAGTATTGGGATTTTCTAGATTATCTGGTTAGGTCCATTCAGAAGGTGGATCCCTTGGGCCCTTTGGTTTGGTGCAGCGATTACTGAAGCCTGTGAAAAGTGAAGACAAAGTGTTACATAAACCTATCAGATCTGTCCGGCAACAGCAACTACTGTGTACTGTTTCAGCAGTTTACACATCAAGTGCATACAGACAGCTTAACAAATATTGCCACAGTTATTATTTAACATCAAGTATTGACATTCTCCAGGCAGCTTTAAAACTGTTCTGAACTGCCTGGCTCTCTTACAGTTGTGTTAAAAAAAACAAAAAACATCTGTACAACATCGGTAACTTGATGAACCACTATTATTAGCAGTAGTGGAAAATAATGTACTTGTAGATATAGTATTCGAAAAACAACAGACCTAACCGTCATGACATGCACGCTGCTTATTCCAAGTAGTTGACTCGTTCTTTGAAAGGGGTGTTCAAAATAATTGCAGAGAATTCCCTTATTCCGTGAAAAAACGAATGTCACTATTTGTCCTTTACTAAGGAAGAAGGGAAGCAAATGTTTCACACATTGTTAATAAATATATTTCTCCTTCTGAATTGCTAAGTGGGCCGTTCCAAACATGGTTCAGAGGAACAACGTAAGTTGATTAAAAAGTTGATTATAGAGGGGAAAAAGGCATAAAGAAGTGCAGCAAATTATAAATTAGGATGTTCAATTAAAAAGATCTCAAATGCTTTAAAATGGCAACAGCAGCCCAAAATATGTGGAAGAAAATGAGCAACTACTGTTAAGACAGAATAGTCAAAATGACAACGATTCAGCTAATCATCACTTCCAGAAAGACTGAAAATGATCTAATATTACCTGTAAATACTGTTACAATCAGAAGACGTGTGATCGAAGCTATCAGCAAGAAGTCCCTGTAAAGCACCATTGTTGTAAAAACAGCATGTGCAGAATCGGTTAACATTTGCCAAAGAACACATCGATTGGCCCAAAGAGAAATGGCATAACATTCTGTTGACTGATGAGAGTAAAATTGCTCTTCTCAGGTCTAGTGGTCATCAATAGTAGGTCAGACGAACCCCGGTACTGAATTCAAGTCACAGTACACTGTGAAGACAGTGAAGCATGATGGTGCAAAAATCATGGCATGTTTTTCATACTACGTTGTTGGGCCTATTTATCGTATACCAGGGATCATGAATCAGTTTGAATACATCAGAATACCTGAAGAGATTATGTTGCCGTATGCCAAAGAGGAAATGTACCTGAAATGTGTGTTTCAGCAAGACAATGACCCCAAACACACTAGTAAGCAAGCAAGGGTTCCAAACAAGAAGGATTGAGGCAATGGAGTGGCCAGCTCTATCCACTGACCTCAACCCCATTAAAAACTTGTGGGGTGACATTACAAATGCTGTTTCTGAAGCAAAACCCAAAAATTCACAGAAACTGTGGAATGTAGTTCATTTATCCAGGGCTGAAACACCTGTTTGTAGGTGAACAGCAGTTATCAAAAACTAGGGTTAGGCAACTAAGTACTAGTTCAGTTTGAGTTTGAAGGGAAAAATGTCAACACTGTTATGTTTTTGAACAGATTAATATTCTTTTACAGGAAACAAAGAAAAGGAATAACACAGACTTGATAAAATTTGTTAACACTTAGATTTGGAATTGGATGTGTAATGTTTCCACTACATTTGAAATATGGAAATAAAAGCTGTTAAAATATTTCACTTTATTCACATTTTAACACACTATTTATTTGAACACTATTTTATATTTGGAAGAATAAGTTAAAAAATAATAAAAAAAAAGCCTAGAGCTTCTACAGAAACCCTCCGTCACATGTACAGCACAGCTCAGGCTTGCATTAGTTACATTTCCAGACACTCCAATGACATACAGGAGGCAGACACAAGAGTATGTTTGCTTGGACTGTGTTCTGCGGTTATCGGCAGGAGGGCAATGGCGTGACTGTCTAGCTGGTATTTCATTGTTTTGGGAGGAAAATTCCCTAAGGTGGATTCATTTGTTGTTTAGACTATGCAGGTGTCAGCTAAAATTGTGACAGTCCAACAGATTGATGGACCTTTTCCCCAGTCGGCAGCTCTGGGTTAGGAACAATAGGTGGTGTGTGAGTCTGTGGGCCAGGTGTCCAATGAGTGAAGAAGACCCAGGTTAGAAGGGTAAGCTGTTGTTGCTAATGCGTCTTGTCTAGTTTATTCTGAAAAACCAAAATCAGACCCACGGATTGTCTCTGGACACACAAACAAAGGCTTATGTTGCTGATTGATGCTGCAATGATATGTATGTGATTCATGGTATAGCTTTATTTAGTGGTGTCATAAGTTGTCCCTGCCAGATATGGGATCAGTGACCTTTGCATCATATTCATCAGCCTCAGTGGGTGCCTCTTGAATCATCATTCAAAACTAGTGTCTGCAAAATGAAGGGAATTTTGAGAAGAGTAAACCTTTTCTGACTCTGGTCTTTAAAGTTGCAGTAGTCCAGATACTCTATGTAACTACCTGAGGGTGCACCTTGACAGAAATAGAGAGTATGCGGCAAACACAAAAGCCATGTATGAAAAACGGCCACAGTGAAATACAGTGTGGCCCATGAAAAAGTGGCACACCTCCACTGAGACGACTCCCATCTTGTTTGCCGCCAGATGGGCAGTCGTGTTGCCCAACTTGTTTCCTTGCTGTCTGACCCCTGGAAACCACTTTTGTGGTGGCAGTGAACTGAAGTGGTCAGTGCATACTAGTGCAGCCGAAATAAACGACATGCAGTATTGGTTGCAAAAAAGAGTATTTCCCTGACTAAAAAATTATTAGCAAGAGTTTATGGACACCACGATCGCCTGACTTCACAACATGCGACTATTTCTTGTGGAGTCATTTAAAGGGCTGCATGTATGACATAAATCCGCGGACTGTAAATGAACTGAACTTGAACACTGAAAATGCGATACAGAGAATCGATCCCATGACGATGCAAAGAGTGTACATGCACATGCTGAAATGGGCACAGAAATGTATTGACACACAAGGAGATCACTTTCAGCATCTTCTTTAAGTGCAAGTACCAAATCTGATCATTTCTCTCTTTACCACATAATACAGTCGTCTCAGTGGAGGTGGCCACCCTGTATATTTTCAGAGGAGGCTCAGGTCCTTCAGCTAGGTGCTACCAGACTGTAGGTGTGAGCACGTCTTCACTCTGTGGTATTTTTGGAACACTGGATGAAGACAAATGATGCCAGCAGACTTAATAGGAAGGCTGGCTCTGTTGCGGACATACCCAGGAATTTATCGAGACAAAAGCGCAGAGTTGAGTGTTGGGTAACCAGCTGACTATCATGAAGAATGTCTTATGCCCTTTACATGACACCTGTGTAGAACACTGAGGCTGATTCAATCACGGTGCTCCAGTGAATGCTACTGGAGGTCACTTTTACCAGCTACCATAACCTCTGGCTATTGGTTTACTTCATTATTAGAATGTTGATATTAAAAAGTGTGTGGATTACTTTATTTCATCTACTAGGGGGCTCCGCCCCGTGCTCGCTTCGCTCGCCAACCCCTGGTGTTGGGAATGACAAAGAGCGTGATGTATGAATGAGATATAGAATAGTGTGACGGTGTAGATGATGCAAATAGAAGGCAAACGATAAAGTCTGTGGCACAGTGTAAAGGTTTATTTGAAAATTTCTTTGTACACGCCGTTTAAGTGTAAAAGGTAATTTCAGCTCAGAACTTGTAAGGTCAATGAAGATGATTATTGTTGTGATCAGAGTCAAGTTTGTCAGAGCTTAGAAAGAGTTGTGTCTCTCCAGGAAGTAATGGAATGACTTGGGTATGTATGTTTTGCACATTAATATTTTTTGGACATAATATAGTGCGTTGTGTTAAAAGGGGCATTTGGTCTAATGAGATTGCTGTTCCAAATCTCTCTGTAACTAAGTCGTCGCAGATAAAGGCTTGAGGAATTGTAATAATATGTGGCTGAAGTCCATCTGTATTGGTGAGTGTACCATCTCTCAGTTGTAATAAGCAATTGTTATGATCTGGTTCTGGACATCGTATCTTTTTTACTAACTGTATCTTTTGAAAGCAATGCCAATTGTCTGCGTATTTTAAGGTGCACTGAACAATAGCTGAGTGCATGGCATCTGGAAGAATAGCTAAGCACTGTCTAAAATCTCCTCCTCATAAAAGTACCTTTCATCCAAATCGAATATTATTATTCATAAACGTTTGTAGAAGTTTATGAATGGTATTGAGTAAGTGACTTTATGCCATTGTACATTCATCAATAATTAACATTTTTTCAAGACGGATGTCACGTGCAGTGCCACCGTTAATGTTCATAGTGGATACCGATTTGTAGGATCTAATGCAGTTGATAAAGATTTCACTTTCAGGTACATCGTTAGTTAGAAGCTTTTGTAGATATTCAGTATATGAATGTAAAGAAGGCAGTCTAATTTGACATTCATTAATCCGAATGAATTTTCCCGGTGTATGTTTTGCTTGTGCCGTTTGAGAGGCGCGTTGTTGCATGTGTAGTATTTGAGACGTGTTGTTTTGGAGCTGTAATCGATTTGCCTGTGCTGTGTGAGAAGACTGTTGTAGCCTTCCTTGCCGTTAACGTATGTCTGAGACGGGAGGTGTTTCGTTTTGAATCCGTGACTGTTGCGATGCAGCACTTTGATTGATAGCTTGCGTCATGTGGATCTAGGATGTAGATTTGTGCATATTTGCGTTGTTGATTTGTTTCAGGGTGCACTGTTCCAATGCGATGCAGTATTTGTGCACATATGGGAAAGCAGTATGGGCCATTGCCTTTTGGTGGCCTGATATTTACTCCGGTACATGCAAAAGCAAATGAACTATTGTAGGATCTAATGCAGTTCATAAAGTTTTTACTTTTAGGTACATCGTTAGAAGCTTTAGTTGAGCTTTGCGTTTTTGGAGTCGAGACATTTTTTCTTTTAGAAATATGGATAAGTAATAAGGAGTATTGCACTCACTGTTAATATGGAGCCTTTTCTGCGGTTGAACGGTTAATAGTGCCTTATTGTAATGAGATCCACCTATGCTGCATAGCCGTCTATTTTGTTGTTTCTTTCGTGTTCGTGTGTTTGTTCCTGTTATCCTTTCCTTTTCGTTTTGTACCCGTGACCGTGTATTCATGACTTGTTTCTTTCTCAGCACGCGAAATATGGATAAGTAATAAGGAGGATCGCAGTCACTGTTAATATGTTTCCTTTTCTGCAGTTGAACGGTTAATAGTGCTTTATTGTAAGGAGATCCACCTATGCTGACACCTATGCTGTCTAGTGTGAAGGTGTTGACGTTCACTTTAGAATATGTGGCTTTGGGTGTCACTTCTTATGGATGTGTGTGTGTGTGTGGGGGGGGTGAGGATTGTTGTTGCGCGAGCGTCTTCTTTCTTTTTGTGTTCCTGTGTCTTGTTGAATCCCCCTCTTTGTGTGTGTCCCGTCCCTTGCTTGTAGGGTCTGTGGGGTGGTTTTGTGTTCTTTTTTTTGTGTTCCATGGGCTTGTTGAATCCCCCTCTTGGTGTGTGTCCCGTCCGGTGCCTGTAGGGGGGGGGGGGGGGGGGGGGGGGTTGCCTTGCTGTTGTGCGCGAGCCTCTTTTTTTTTTTTTTTTTTTTTTTGGGTCTAGTTTCGTGTGCAATGTGTTTCGTGCTTTGCCTGCGTTTGACTACTTTTTTATGTGCCTTTTCCTTTTTTTCGGTGCTCGTTGCGCCTCATTTCTCCTTTTTTGTCTTTTTTCTGTGCTCACTCCTTTTTTCTGTGGTCTTGTCCGCCTTTCGCGGCCCCTCATCTGCCTCTCGCGGCCTCTTTTGTCCCCCTCTCGCGGCTCCTCATCCGCCTCTCGCGGACTCTTTTTGCGCCTGCGCAGTACGTCTTTTTGCAGCTACGGCCCATGGCCGGATGTGCCTGCGTCCATCATCCGGTTTAGCATTCTCGGTTAGTAATATGGATTTCTTTGACTTAATATTTCAATTTGACTGTAGTGTCATTTTTATGTGTCAACTTCTGTAATGCGTCCATGCATCCCTACTCCAGAGGTGCATTACATTTATATGCAGTGACTCCTTCTTGTTATTACTAAGTTTACACACTAAATGCTTTGAAATCTTTAACCAAAATCAAAGGGCACCTGAGTGAACAAGTAACTTTTAACTTAGGCGGAGTGGTGGCTCTGAAGCTAGGGATCTGCACTGGCAATCGGAAGGTTGCCGGTTCGAATCCCGTAAAATGCCAAAGGGGACTCTGCTCTGTTGGGCCCTTGAGCAAGGCCCTTAAACCTACAATTGCCAAGCGCTTTGAGTAGTGAGAAAAGCACTATATAAATGCAAAGAATTATTATTATTATTAAGAATTATTATTATTAATTATTATTGTATAATTTCTGGAAAGAAGAAAAACTCATCCAACACCCATTGCACAGTGTAAAAAGGGAACTGCTGCCCTATACTTAACTTAAGTCTTTTATATCTTGGTACAGACATTTTAGACCCATCTTCCTTTACAGAACTGCTTTAGCTCATACCCATAAGTAGGTTTTCAACCATGACCTGCTTGATTCAGGTCCTGCCACAACATTACTTTTGGATTTGGCTAGGCTAGTCCAAAACTTTAATTTGCCTTCTTATCAGCCATTCTTACCTTTGTGTATTTGGCATTGTCTTTCTGCACGACTCAACCAAGCTCATCTCATGAATAGGTTATATAGCCAATTTCTTATACATAGATCCTCATATTACGAACAGTCATCCAGGTTCTGTGCAGCAAAGTATCCCAAAATTTTAGGGGATCATGCAGGTGCTGCCTGGTAAATGAGACATGAGAATTTATGTTTTTTGGGGTTTTTTTGTGTTCTTTTGTGAACCAGCCTTGAAACAGCTTTGTGGCCCTTTTTTTCCTGGTCTCTGATCATTACTTTATGTGCTTGTTCAATCTTTGTGTTGGTCATTTGACTCTGATGGTAAAGATCAAAATAAGTTTATATGTGTTCGATAAACTGACTCTCGTAATCCCCTTAATTGGGTTAATTTAATTACAATGTCATTATAATTTTGTTCATTAGATGAATAAGAAAAATATTATTTGACCATTCAGGTGCAATTTATCGAATACTAGATTTTGGTGGATGACCTAAAAACAATTAATGTAAAAAAAAATTACAGTGATAAAGGAAATATGGAATGAGGCAAATACCGTGTCATGGAACTGAAGTTGTAGTACAATTGTGTAAGTGTATTTTTACAACTAATTCACCAGGTGCATTTGGAAAAATCAGAAGAGAGTACCTGATCATTTCCAAGCTAGAATTTACTGTAGTAAACAGTCTAACTCCACAGAGAAGACAGCCTATTATGAAATCAAACCAAGGCTTGTGTCCCGTAGTGTGACAATGACACCTGCAGTAACACAAAGCTATTCTGTTCAGTCGTTCATCACTCTTGAGGCTGTAATTTCTAGAATAAGATAACATTTCTTGCCATATAATTGTGATACCTCAGCAATACTCTTCAGTGAATGTGAGATGTCAAAGGTAGCCCTGGGTAATACATTTTTTCTTCTCAGGGGTTTCAACTTGGAATTGAAACTGTCATTCAAATAGCACTTCTGTGTCAGAAGCTTCAAACTACAATTATTCAGAAAGGAAGTGAATCTGATAAGGTACCTTTCAAAAATAATCTGCGGCTCCTTTTTAAACACACATGCTATACAATCCATCCTGCAACCAATTTTAATTACACAATATGAAATGTTACAGGGTAATTTTCATAAGATAGAAGTAAAGAGTTAGATGCTGTGCCACTCTCTGTGCTCTCTCTGAATGTACCTGCTGGAATCATGAATCTTGTCTACTTCTTTCAGGAATGGATAAGCTTAGCTTTTGCAAATAAACGAAAATGGCTATATTCCAAATATGATGAGATGAAAATACTAAACAATTATTGAGATTTCTACTAGAAACAAAAGTGTGGGGCTTTCTGTAAGACATGTTGGTGCCGTGCACAAAGTAAAAAAAAGAAAGCAAATGAAATTGCTACACTTGTAGAGCACATTACTGTTACAAAATCAAAAGTAAACACTTATCAGATTTGCCACTTATATTACAAAAATAAAACATATATTGCTAGTTGGTTTGAATGATGCATTCCTGACATCACACCACTGGTTACCTGCACTTGGCAATTTGTAATTGTCATCTCTAATACCCTAGTGGGTTCTATATATATATATATATATATATATATATATATATATATATATATATATATATATATATATATGTATATATACACACATATACACAGTAGACCCCTGCAAAGTCACGGTTCAGAGTTCGCGGCCTCAGTCATTTCGCAGATTTTTCCTTAGAACCTATCTAATAATTGTTAGCGGAAACCCCAAATATCCTCCGCAATTTTTATGGCTTTTTTCATGACAATACTGTACTGTTGAGAGAACAGGAAGCAACTGTAGAGGAAAACGCGACTTGGGATGGTGAAAGTAGCCAATAGAATTTGAAACTGCAACTTCCAGCAGTCCCTGCAGTGGCTTTGATTGGCCTTCTGCTGAGGGTGCTGGGGCTGTTGGGGTCAAAGGATGTCAGCGCGGTTTTTAAAAAGGGGGCCAGTGACCAAAAGCAAAAAAAAAGTTTTTGTAATTTGTGTTTCAAATTCCTGTCTGTCTGCCTTCTATTGGGTTACCTGTACTTATTCGTTTTGTCCTGGATCATTTCGTGGTTGTCGTCTGGATTGTCTGCCATCTGCCTGTGTACATGAGGACTGTAAGTGGATTCATGGCCATCCTGCAAAGAAAGGAGCGGTCCTGAACCCGCCCACCCATCTTCACCATTTCAGGAACTAGCGGTAGGACTATCTTTACATTCCCATTCAACGTGCAGATCTCTGGACTATCTATTTTCATCATTAGATTTCATCCGTTGCCGTTTTTCATGATTTACTCTGTGTGTTGTTTGTGCTTTGTTGTATTTAATGTGTAATCGCTGTAAGGGGAACAGGGGTGGTAACGTTGTTTTCATTTATTTCATTTCATTTCATTCTTTATTTGCTGTTTGATTACCGGTTTGCCTTGTTTTTGTCTCTATTTTTGAGTGCGTGCGGGTCAGGCCAAGGCTGGGTGCGTCCCTGGAATCTCCACCGTAAAAATAAATAAATCACCGCCTTCTCAACGGTGTGAATCTTAGCGGCACTGGACCACTACATCGTTATTCATTTCTCCTTGCTGCTGATTGACTGCTGCCCTGTGACACATCTCCAGCTGAGTGTTCTTGTGCTTTCCGTTTTGTTCTTCTTAATCCTTATACCACCGCAACCGTCTATAATCGTTTCCCAGTGCCATTTGCAAGCACGCAGGAGCTGATCAGTCAGTGCTGTACATTTGTTGAGCAGCCAGCTCATGACCACTGCCAGCCCCTTGTGAACAGGGGGGCTGAACACACCCCTAAAAGACACAGACGCTCCTCAAAAAACCCCTCTTAAAAAACGCTGATAGACTACTTTCACATTGCTCCCTTACTTGCTGGGCTTACATGTGGCTGCTCTGTCGCGTGATATGTTTCTCGCACAGCGCGACGCTATGCATACTTAAAAGCCTGAACAGCACCTGTCCTTTTTGGCTGATTGCTTTGTTTCTCTCTCCTCCCCCAGACATTCTCTGCTCTTGTTGGAGGTCCCGCTCCCGTTGTGCTCCCCTTTGATGTTTGTCTATTCTTTAATCGAGAACTAACTGCATACTGAGCTTGTTTTACTTTTGAAAGGGACACGTTTGTTTGAAGTATTTGAATAAAGTTCCTGTCTCTACAATCTCCTGTGTTTCTGTGCAATTCTGTGACCCAAGCAGCACTGCAGCGTCACTGTTCCTGGGATTGAGCCACTGCACTAGACTAGCCTGCCAGCATCAGCGCTTACCTCTGTGTGCTTGTGTGCAGCCAGTTTAAGCACAGTTGGCTCGGTGATTTATTTCATCCATGGCATCAATTACACATTGTACATATTGTTCCAGTAGTTCTTTTAAATATTTTTTACAGTATATTAGCAGTGTGTAAAATGATCAGTGGTGCAGTAATTATGATGCTCTTTGCATGAAAAAAATGTGTTCCATTAAAATTTCACTTTTTCTTTGTGAATTGTGACGTTTACTTAAAGTGCAACAAAAAAGTACAGTGATCCCTCGCAATATCGCGCTTCGCCTTTCGCGGCTTCACTCTATCGCGGATTTTATATGTAAGCATATTTAAATATATATCGCGGATTTTTTGCTGGTTCGCGGATTTCTGAGGACAATGGGTCTTTTAATTTCTGGTACATGCTTCCTCAGTTGGTTTGCCCGGTTGATTTCATACAAGGGACGCTATTGGCAGATGGCTGAGAAGCTACCCAGCTTACTTTTGTTTCTCTCTCTCTCTCTCTTGCGCTGACTTTCTCTGATCCTGACGTAGGGGGTGTGAGCAGGGGGGCTGTTCGCACACCTAGACGATACGGACGCTCGTCTAAAAATGCTGAAAGAGTTGCTATCTTCTGTGTGCAGCTGCTTCGTGAAGCGACATGCTGCACGGTGCTTCGCATACTTAAAAGCTCAAAGGGCACGTATTGATTTTTCACTGTTTGTTTTCCTCTGTCTCTCTCTCTCTCTCCCTGCTCCTGACGGAGGGGGTGTGAGCTGCCGCCTTCAACAGCTTTGTACCTGCGGTGCTTCGCATACTTAAGCCAAACAGCCCTATTGATTTGTTTGGTTTTCTCTCACTTTCTGACATTCAGTGCTCCTGACGCGCACTCCTTTGAAGAGGAAGATATGTTTGCATTCTTTTAATTGTGAGACAGAACTGTCATCTCTGTCTTGTCATGGAGCACAGTTTAAACTTTTGAAAAAGAGACAAATGTTTGTTTGCAGTGTTTGAATAATGTTCCTGTCTCTCTACAACCTCCTGTGTTTCTGCGCAAATCTGTGACCCAAGCATAACAATATAAAAATAACCATATAAACATATGGTTTCTACTTTGCGGATTTTCTTATTTCGCGGGTGGCTCTGGAACGCAACCCCCGCGATGGAGGAGGGATTACTGTATACATACATACATACATACATACACACACACATATATATTGTGGCAGACAGCCAGGATGCCTACACAATGGAAGGACTGGGGGAGGAAACGTGGCAAGAGCATTACCTCCCCCGGAGCGCTAGGTAGCAGCCCCCCTGGGTTGCAACGGTGCCTCAGACTCCCACAGGGCTCCATGGAAGTTGGACTTGGATACAGCCCTGTTGGGTTCCAGAGGTGACGCCAGGAGGTGCTGCAGCCGCTGCTGAGCCCTCATGGGCAGTTCTTCCACCATATATATACACACACACACACACACACACACACACACACACACACACACACACACACACACAGAGAGAGAGAGAGAGTATGTATAAAGAATAAAATATTCAGCATTGTGAATAAGAATGAACAAAACAATAAAATCACCACAACAGTAAACACAAAATTAAAGGGGGACATGGCTAAATAGTTTTGTTTTAAGATTACAATTAAAAATATCTACTGACATCAGATTCTCCATGAAGCTGTTCATAAAAACTAAAGTCCAGCTCTCCATACATTTTTAGTCCTCACCCTAGAAATAAATAAAAGGCCTAAGCTGGTGCACCTGAGGAATATGTTGAGGGTGCACCTTAAAATCATATCTGAAATATGAGCAGGATCAGGCCTATTTAAAAATCTGAGAACACAAGAAGGGTTTTAACTTAACAGGTAGGCAGTAGTTCAGTCTGGTGTTACACACTCCAACCGCACACAAAGCACGTCAGGGGCAGGCGTGATTTTTTCAATGTGGTAAACCAAAAGTAGAGAGCATTGTCCTGTTCCAATATAGAAACCAACTCCAGGAACAACCTTAAATATGAGCCTAATTAAATTGAAATTAAATGACAGACTCCACAACTATAAACCCACCTATTCCTGTAGTTTCTGTTGCAGTCTCTTTCAATTTTAAGGCATTTTTCTCCAAAGCACTGGAAGCATTTGCTTGTGGCGTGGCATTAACGTTTTTTGAATCCTCTGGTGATTTAGAAAAGAAAGATTGGGAAAGTGATGAAAGGGGGTAAAGAGGCGTATGCAACACTTAGAGCTAAACACACTGTAAAATCTAATTTTAAATTTAATAACAACATCTGTTACATTACTGACAAGACTTCTCTTGTTCACTTTTCTTTGGATCATTACTAATGCAAGTCCATTGACTCGGAGTCATCTATTTTTGGTAGATTAGGCCCTATTTACATTATTGTAAAAGCCAAATTCACATATTTACTCCCAGCTGTTGTATACACAATAAGACCTTTCAGTATCATTTCGAAACATAGAGTTCAATCCAAACTGTTCAATGAACCTGTAAAGGCTCAAATTGATAATACATTTTGAAGAAAACTCTCAACAAGTAGACTGCAGTAGTAGGTTTTAGTCTGGCCAGGTGTCCATTCAAGCCATCAGCAGCACTCTTTAGCATTTACCACAGTTTGAAAATAAAAATTACTGAGTCGGGTTCTTGGTACCTACCTATTTTTTTCAGTACTTTATGTCAGGAAAACATTATGCATTTGTTATGAAGCTGAACAAGCCCTATTTTTCACTGTCTTTACATTGTACTTATTTTCCCCTGTGACAATATAAATTGTCTTCCACTGTGTTTTCACACAACTTATTACAAAATATTTTATTTCTTTCTACCTATGGTCTTTGAAAGACACTAAACTTCTTTTTATTAGCTTAAAACACACACACACACACACACACACACAAACAAGTAGACCAAGCAGTTAGAAAAAAGACCATCTTCTCTTCTAACACACTGAAATACACTGCAGTCAAATACAAAAGTGTGACGAACTTGACATCAATGCCGCTGTGTACATACCATGTTTTGCACTTCTGTTAACTTTCATACTCTGTGGGGAGAGGAAAACACCACCATTAAAGTGTGCCAGGCTTTTTCTTTTAGAATTCACTTTCACAAAATGCCACCATTAGGTTACCTTGCTCCTTATTAGGGATTGATTCAAATCTGAGCTGACTTTTTGTGAAAATCCACTCCATTCTGCAGAGTGACCAGTAGGCACTAACTTTTGGGTGGGAGAATCTATATGATTTGAGGGGAATAAAATACAAAATAAAGTTTTAGGCCACAGTTACTGCATTGTTTCTTCAGACTTAAGCTGGGCAGAAATATAAATTATTGAAACAGTGAACTAAACATGTACTAGTGTTGGCCAAATTACATGTTTTGAATGAAACAAGTTAACATAATCTCTGCTGGCAACAAACTTAAACATATATATATATATATATATATATATATATATGCAACTTTTAATGCAAATTAACTGTTTACTTGCTGAATTTAACAGATTGAATAAAATAAATTGTGGCAAGCGCAAAAGTCTGGACAGCATTTCAGTTTATCCACTAATGCTATTTTTGTTAGGTCTTAGAATATAACTGTCTCGTTTTATTTTTATAAGGCCCAATTCCAGAACATTATAAAGGTGCTGACCCTGTCAAGCTCTTAGGGTGTTGTGGTTACATGCAGGGGCCATTGGCTCCTCTAAGTAGCTGACAAAAGATCTCAAAGTAAATGCACAAAAGAGGGGAAGGCTATAAAAAGATACCTAAATGCTTCCTGCTGGCAATTTCCGCTATCTGAAATGTCATTTAAAAAGGAAGTTTAGGGGGAACTGCTGACATCGAGACAAGATCTGGAAGTGCACTTGTTACTAATTAATGACAAACAGGGGGCTTCATACAGAGATTCCATCTTGTTCAATGCTGAGATTGTGTTAACTTCTTTTTACTTAGAAAATTAACAAAAAGTAATTTGACAAGGGTGCCTAAAATTTTGCATGTGACTGAAATGATTGCCATAAATAAAATTTCCCATTTACAAACAAACTAATTGCCTGTGTTTGCTCTTCCTAAAAACAATACAAACCTCCACAAATGTGCAACACATTTAAGGCTACAGAAAGTCTCGTACTATTAAAGCAAGACATTGTGCAATTCAAAGAATGCATTTTCCGCACACATAGTGATTTTGATTTGTTTTTGTTTTTTTTTTATTTCAATCTGAAGTAATGGAGCACTTAAAAATCCTCATTTCAATATACCACATGTGAAGATTTTTTATGTTCTGCTAATGCCTTCTTACATGAAAAGTCCACGGTCTCTCACACATGGACTCCTTTGTCACCTGTAAACCGCAACTAGTGCCTTAATTGTTTTTCTCCTGCCGCAACAGTTAATTCATTTTTCAGACAGCACACTCTTCCATATACACCGCTCTAGCTCTTGCAAACACAAAGAAAGATACAGGTATTATAAGGGATTACAATACATTTTCACTAACCAAGCAAAAATAACGTCAGAGCACTGGTCAACCCGGGAGGGACAAAGTGCTAAAGATGTATTTTATACCTACTCAATATATTTGCCAAGTAAAGATCTAACTCACAGCAACATGAATATGAACTGTAAACATTAGATAGTCAGTTCCAACAGAAGATGAATACAGTGTTAATTAAATGACTGAAGAACTGAAGGTTAAAACAGTCATGATGTAAAGTCAATGGTAAGATTTATTTAAAAATGTCAAAAACAAAACAAAAGAAAGGTGGATTGCAGCATACTGATATTCTCATAATGGACAAAAATCGATTATGCATTTGAAAAATTGCTTAAAACCAATGTTTCAGTTGGGCTCTTAAACATAATGTAAAAAATACAAAATATTTTGCATAATAAAAACTATTTGAGTAAGCTTAAGGAACCCACCAAAGTTTTGTTACATATCATTGCTTAGTTTTTATAAACATCCATCCAAACTCAAACCATCACAGTCATATTCACAGTGGTGGGGTCACAGCCTATTCTGGCAGCACTGGGTACAGAGCAAGGCAGGAACCAAACTTGGGCAGACTGTCAGTCCGTCAGAAGGCCAACTTAAACCCAGTTTAGAAACACGTCTTTATGATGTGGGAGGAAACCCCACACGAGCAAAGGAAGAACATGAGTAAACAGACAGCTGATATAACCAGTTAGCAGAGCTAACCAAATCTGCCACCCCACAAAACTGGGAGTTGGTGGAAGTTCAAAATTAATGTGCATCCTAAGCACAACAATTTTTTTTTTCTTCAAAAAGTTGAAGAACTCCTGTGATCATCCTCAGCTCTACTGTATATGTCCATGAAACTGGATTAAATTGGTTTGTGTTTTTATTTGCTATTGGCCACATTTTATAAACCATGCAATTACTTGCAACTACCAAAACTGTCAACAGAGAAAACAAAAAAAATCTGACTTATCAAATGTGCTACTTCTCAGAAAACACAAACAGTTCCTGTTTCTTCATCCACTATAATACTTTTTTTTTTTTTTTTAAAGCTGTCATTTCTATTATTGTAACTGGAATGTACTGTACTGACATGTCACTACTCTTCCAACTCATTTTTAAATCCATATTTTAATCATTAAACCAAACTGAATCATGCCATACATATCTTGCTGCACAGGAATGTCAGCGTAAATACTGGATGTATTGTTGGATTGCTGTGCTTCTACAAGCTGTCCCCACACGCACTGCACCCTGGCACATGAAGGTGCAGCTTGTTTTCATTGGCTACTGTCACTTGTAAATATTATATTGTATTTTGGAATAAGTATATGTGTGTGTGTGTGTGTGTGTGTTTGTGTTTTACATTTAAAGTAATGAAATAAAGTAATCCTGATTAAAAATCTGAAACTAAGCAATGGACAGTAAAACAGAATCATACAAATCTATGTTATCATTTATTACTAATTATTTTGTACATAACATTTAGTTCATTTGGGGTTCTAGCTTCCCTTTGAAAGGGTCTGTAAGTGTGTTTTTACAGAGTCAATCCAACACCTGCTCTACTTACCTTATTCAAATATCTAAAGTGACTACTACACAGGACAGTAAAATACTATTTTTTGTATAATACACATTACTTGTACATCATATTCATCTTAGAAAAGAAACACATATGTTCCCTTTAATATTTATTCTGTATGTACATACACTTGCGTGAGAATACATTAACAAGGGGCTATGTCTGAACATAATACAGCTGTAGGACTTCATGAGCTGCGCTTTCCAGTTAAGCTCTCGGTAATTAGAGATGATGGAGATGGCTCACCAAGATCACTTGCCAGACAAAAAGACTCGGGGGTTCTTTCAGGCAGAGGGGGAGGGGAGTCTTCACTTGTATCAGAATCTAAACCAAACAGAGTAGACGTTACTCATGAGAACGACACATGAGAGTAGCTCACGAGAGTGACAAAGCAGAAGGAATTGAAAGCATGAAGGCCCAGAGAACCAAACTCCAAGTGCCCCATCACATTATTCTTAGAAGCACAAAAGCACAAACGGAAGAAACACGATTAATGTACAGGAGTTTTGAAAGTGCCACACTGCAACATTGAGACATAGCAGACAAATAGCTTACAAAATGTGGTCAGTAAAGTGACTTCATAAAACTTTGTCAGGTGTACTATCAATAATGTTGGTCATGCAATAGAAAATGCAACGTCTTTAGACCATCCCTTGCTCAGTTTATAGAATCATAATCTGATGCCTAAGAAAAAAATTCAAACAAGACAAGTAGACTACGTTTAGGGGCCATTTTGAAATAAACAGAAGACGTTTCTGAGTAGTAAGAAGCTGAATGCAATTATTTGATGGTTAAACAGAACTGATCACTTTGTTTATGAAGATACAGTGGAACCTTGGTTAAAGAACGCACTACTTAACGAACAAATTGGTTAACAAACTTTTATTTTGAACAATTTTTGTCTTGGTTAACGACCAAAATTTGGATAACAAACGCAAGCACCGACCGGTTTTTGTGCGTTTGTGCTCATTTGTGCTTTGATGCGCTTGCTGTAAACATTGCTTTTCTGAGTGTTGTGTTCACTAACGTTACTTTTTTGTTATTTTTTCAGTTTCGATGTTATTTTTTATGTACATATTTACTCATTATGGCACCTAAGAAAGAGAAACATGTTAGTGATATTGGCAGTAGGAAACTTGTTAGTGTAGCAGTAAAGAAAGAAATTATAGCAAAACATGAGAATGGCATTCGTGTTTCCAACATCGCAAAGGAATGCAATATGCTGAAATCGACTGTCTGTACAATTCTAAAGAACAAAGAGGCATTTAAGGCAGCTGAAGTGGCTAAAGGAGTGACTGTTAACGAAACAAAGGTCTAATGTGCTAGAAGAAGTGAAAAATCTGCTGTTAATCTGAATAAATGAAAAGCAGCTGGCTGGAGATAGCCTTTTCACAAATTAATGCTTTGCTAACACTAAGCAGTTACACAGTGATTTGTTGACCAAAACACCCAGTGCAAGTGCTGATGAGCGAGACTTTAAAGCGAGTAGAGTGTGGTTTGATAACTTTCGCCGGCGAAGTGGAATTCATAGTGTTATAAGGCACGGGGAGGCTGCAAGTTCAAATGAAACCGCAGCAAAAGGCTTTGTGGATGAATTCGCAGAGTTTGTTGAAAGTGAAGGCTATGTCTCGCATCAAGTGTTTAATTGTGACGAGACTGGGTTATTCTGGAAAAAAATGCCCAGAAGAACCTACATCACCCAAGAGGAGAAGGCACTACCCGGACACAAGCCTATGAAAGACAGGCTTACACTTTTATTTTGTGCTAATGCATGGAAGAGGAGGTTAGGGAGGAAATCACTAGTGCTCAGATAAAGGAAATTTGCAATAAGTGGAATAATGTGCAGGAATTTATTGAGAAGCACCACCCTAACAAAGTTGTGGCTAATAGGGCAATTAACATAATGAATGACAAAGCAATATCGCATTTTAGAAAAATTCTGCAGCAAAGAAAAAGACATATCTTATTAGATTACTTTCTTGTGCACATAGAAAAGGAATCGCGATGTGAAAAAACCCCTGAATCAGTGTTACCTGATGTTTTATGGAGGGGGATTCCCCATCAAAACAGTAGCTTCCTTCCCCCTCTTCCTCCGCCATCCACCTATGCCACCAACTACAACAAACAAGGTAAATACAGTGCTGTTTTATGTAATTTACCTTATTTGTTTGTACTAATGATATATACATTTTTATATATTTTTCATCACAGAAAAACCCTTAAAAAAATAAAATTACAAAATTTCTGAGGCTGGAACAGATTAATTGTATTTACATTAATGTCAAATGGAAAAATTGCTTTGGTTAGCGAACGTTTTGGTTAGCAAACAGAGTCGCGGAACGGATTAAGTTTGTTAACCGAGGTTCCACTGTACTTGTCTTCTGAGATGATCCATTATTCTCTGTTTTTTGTAAATCAACACAACTGGTAGTCTTCATCACAATCTAACAGGATTAGGTCTGGAGATTTAAGTGGTTGTATGTTCTGATATTTTCATAAACTCTCTTAGCCTTCATTGTTTCTGTATGAAGTAAAGCTTTCTTTATAAACATCTATATTCTTTAGCATCAAAGGTATGTTTTTTCACACTTTTTGACTATTTCTGATTGAAATAGACTAAAGCATTAGACATATATAAACAAAAGACATGTGTGTGTGTGTGTGTGTATGGAGCAGTTCACTCTGTTCACACTCAATCACAGCCACTAGACTGGAGTATGCATGCACTTTTAAATTTTCCATGCACTGCCTCACAATTATAATGTTATACTAACGATTCAGATAAGGAAACAATACATCGAAACGAAGCAAACGCCGCTGCTCAACAACATGTAAGTGAAACACCTCTGACTGTCCATCTGGAGGTATATTCTTGTGACAAAGATTAATAGGACTCATATGCCAGCTATACAGCTGAGATACGGTATCTGTGTGTCTTATTACGAAAGCCAGTGGGGCAGCAAGCACAAGCGGGTCCAAGTCACCTGTGCTGGGCAGTTCTTAAGAGTTAGCTGACGCCTCTCCAAGTTCATGAATATACACTGTAGTAAAACCGCTAGGGAGTCTTTAGGTTGTTTTTTTGTCCCAAAGACCACATGCATCTTGTTTAAAATGTGACACTAATTTAACTACAAAGTACAAGTACACATATAAAGAGTAATGCAATTATAAAACAAAATGTGTGTCTTTGATTTACATTTATAACTCTGAGTTTTAAATTTGTTACAAGTATGAAAAGTCTGTGTCATGATGAATCCACTGTATATTGAAACACACTCCCCCATAAAAATAATTTTGGCAATGTTAGCACATATGAAACGTCTTGTTGAAGAAATCTACATTATTTTAACTTCCTTCACTCACAACAGACTAGTTAATAACATTATCTCATCTTTGAGAACACACAGTGTGCCTCATAATAAGATGATGTACCATAAACACAGTAAAGCAACCAGGTAGATAAATACTGCACTGTAACTACTGTTCGAAACAAACGGAGCAAATATCAAGAGATCCTGAAAGGACAACTCAGCCTGTAATATACATATGTACAGATTCACACTTTATTACAGGAAGGAGGATTGTTTCTCATTCCCCAAATACTATCACTACTCTGAACCTATTACAGCAGTAAAGATAAAGACTTATCTTTAGAGAACGTAAGTTTGATGAGATCAGCTATTCAGCCCAAGATAGTTTATCAATTCTTCTGAGAATGAAATGTCCCCAAATGATTATTATCTGGCAACTTATTCAATATGTCTAGGGTTCCATATGTGGAACTGCCTTCCACTTCTTCCCTATGTTTTAGTCGGAGAATTAATTCTAAATGTTAACATCCATCCTACCACTTCCTTTCTTAACTCTGAACATGTCTGTCATGCCAACTTATAATCTCCCATTTGTGTAAACAGAAATCATTGAAATCTTTCAGTTCTTCCTTACAACTCAAACCCTGCAGTCCTAAATAAGTCTAGTAGCTCTGTCTGAAGCACTGCTACTGTACATCCTTCTTGTAACATGGTGATCAAAACTACACATAATATTCCAAATAAAGTCTCAAAGAACAATTTCTGGTGACTTGTGCCCAACACATTAAGCTATGGAATTCAACGTTCTAAGGCCTTCTTAATCAATTCTGCACACTATCTGTTTGGGGTCAAGTAACAAGCCCACTACAACTCCTAAGTTCATCTCGTAATATGTAGTTAAGACGTTTCAGACAACACATTGTGTAGTTTAATCAATTTTTTTAACATTCTATGTAAAACTGCACATTTACTATTAGGTTAAATAATCACTTAGCAACACTTGGATATCTACAATTTGAAAAACGAAAAGGCTTCTTGGTTGTTCTAGCTTATGTGCTACACAAGCATTTGAATTTTTGGCCTCAGCACACTATTATTTTGTTTATGGGAATTAGTTTTCCTTGCTTTTTTCAGTCTTTTTTTTATTTGGTCTAGAGTAATAATGAGAATGAGAGTTACAGTCATATGAAAAAGTTTGGGAACCCCTCTTAATTCTTTGGATTTTTGTTTATCATTGGCTGAGCTTTCAAAGTAGCAACTTCTTTTTAATATATGACATGCCTTATGGAAACAGCAGTATTTCAGCAGTGACATTAAGTTTATTGGATTAACAGAAAATATGCAATATGCATCATAACAAAATTAGACAGGTGCATAAATTTGGGCACCCCAACAGAGATATTACATCAATGCTTAGTTGAGCCTCCTTTTGCAAATATAACAGCCTCTAGACGCCTCCTATAGCCTTTGATGAGTGTCTGGATTCTGAATGGAGGTATTTTTGACCATTCTTCCATACAAAATCTCTCCAGTTCAGTTAAATTTGATAGCTGCCGAGCATGAACAGCCTGCTTCAGATCATCTCATAGATTTTCGATGATATTCAAGTCAGGGGACTGTGACGGCCATTCCAGAACATTGTACTTCTCCCTCTGCATGAACGCCTTTGTAGATTTCGATTTTGTTTTGGGTCATTGTCTTGTTGGAATATCTAACTCCTGTGTAACTTCAACTTTGTGACTGATGCTTGAACATTATCCTGAAGAATTTGTTGATATTGAGTTGAATTCATCTGACCCTTGACTTTAACAAGGGCCCCAGTCCCTGAACTATCCACACAGCATGATGGAACCTCCACCAAATTTGACAGTAGGTAGCAGGTGTTTTTCTTGGAATGTGGTGTTCTTCTTCCACCATGCAAAGCGCTTTTTGTTATGACCAAATAACTCAATTTTTGTCTCATCAGTCCAAAGCACTTTGTTCCAAAATGAATCTGTCTAAATGAGCATTTGCATACAATGAGCAACTCTGTTTGTGGCGTGAGTGCAGAAAGGGCTTCTTTCTCATCACCCTGCCATACAGATGTTCTTTGTGCAAATTGCACTGAATTGTAGAATGATGTACAGATACACTATCTGCAGCAAGATGTTCTTGCAGGTCTTTGGAGGTGATCTATGGGTCGTCTGTAACCATTCTCACAATCCTGTGCATATGCCGCTCCTGTATTTTTCTTGGCCTGCCAGACCTGGGTTTAACAGCAACTGTGCCTGTGGCCTTCCATTTCCTGATTACATTCCTTACAGTTGAAACTGACAATTTAAACCTCTGAGAGAGCTTTTTGTAGCCTTCACCTAAACCACGAGACTGAACAATCTTTGTTTTCAGATCTTTTGAAAGTAACTTTGAGAATCCCTTGCTGCCACTCTTCAGAGGAGAGTCAAAGGGAAGCACAACTTGGCAATTGACCACCTTAAATGCCTTTTCTCATGGTTGGACACACCTGTCTATAAAGTTCAGGGTTTAACGAGCTAATCCAACCAATTTGGTGTTGCAAGTAATCAGTATTGAGCAGTTACATGCATTCAAATCAGCAAAATTACAAGGGTGCCCAAATTTTTGCACAGCCAGTTTTTCACATTTGATTTAATTTCATACAACTAAATTTTGCTTCACTAAAAATCTCACTAAATGTTCGGAAAATACCCCAGTACTCTTAGATGATCGTAGGAAATGAAAGACATACCACTGTTATCTTTTTTTGTTGAGAGTAAATTATTATGCAGGCTGAGAGGGGTTCCCAAACTTTTTCATAAGCTTGGCCATGTAAAAAAAACTGGCAATAATTACAATGACAAAAATATCTACATGGGCTGCACGCTGAAATAGTACAAAAATGAATATAGTAACGCAATTATAAAACACACACATTTGCATCAGTCTTAACATCCATATTCTGTATGCAGGTTGTCCACATTGGACTTTCTGGTGTGGGAGTGTCTGTGTACATATTCCCTGCATTATTTCCACATATTGTACATTGTATTTGTGAAATCTGAAGTGTTATTCATGAACCATACAGAGAAACCAGGAATGTTTTATTTGGTATTTATGTTTGCAGACAAAAAATATGAAGACCACAAGGAATATGTCAGTGTTTGACTGTTATAACTTCTCTTCTTGAAATCTACAAGTTCTGAATTTTTCAGTGAAAGTCTGGTTATGAACGGCTCAAAGCCAGACACGGTTCTCAAATAAGTACCCCTAAACTGTAATACAAGTACAGCAATCTACAGGTTTCGCAAAGCTTTTACAGAAAACTTATTGAACAGTGATTATTTAAAAGAATGATCATCCGTAAGGATGAGGTATGATGTTAGGCGATGTGAATCATTCCTTAATTATTAAGGTTTTAATCTGTGAGTCTATCACACTTTATCAAACATTAGAAGAATAGAGGCAGTGGACACTGTCATGTTCATTATTTTCTCCAATTCTAAGAACTTAATATGTCTAAAAGGGCCATGACTAAAAGGTCTGTTATCTTAACCTTTCTGATGGCCTAGTATATAACAAGTGTGATAGACGGCCGGCACTGGGACCAGATAATATTTATCCTTATTTTCCAGAAAGGAGGAAGAGCAGGCTTTTCATGGCACTGCATCCCCTGGGACGCTAGGTGGCAGCTACACTGGACGGCAACGGTTCCCCGGATTCCCTCAAAGCATCCTAGGACATGGAATCCGTTTCCTCAGCCCTGTTGGGTGCCGTGGGTGCCGCCAGGGGAAGCTCACAAAAAACCTGGGGATTCCTACTATTACAACAACCCGGAAGTACTTTGGAGTCACAAGGACAGAAGCCTGCAGTACTTCCAGGCTACTTGAAGGATGATGTGGCATTTCACCCGGAGAAGGAACACTTCCGGGTCATGGACTATTTAAAGGACTTTGGGAATCCCAGCAAGGAGAGCCGGAGTTGGGTGGTAGAGTGACGGAGCTGCTGGGAGGAGTGGAGGATTGATTATTGTATTGATTATTGTTTATTATAAGTATTGGAGAATTGTGGAGTGTGTGGTGCTTTGTGCACTGTATTGAAGAATTTATTAAAGAAATCTTCTTGGTGCTTTTAAACGTGTGTCCTGGACGTCTGTCTGGTGGGTTTAGTGGGGCAACAGCACTTCTAGCACAAAAGCTCAACATGAGATTGTTTACTACAGCCCTGCTGGTTTATTGTGCCTGTTCCTAAATTTTGGTACTCACACTTGTATCAAGGACTCTTGGGATCCATAGATTTTGATAGAGGCTCCTAGTTTGTGTCTCATTTGAGAAAGGAATAAAGGCCCTTGAATAGATTTTATAACTGAAAATCATCCTAACTGGCAATCGAAAGAGTTATAAAAGACTTCCAGTTTTATTTGTATTGAATCAAAGAGTTAATATCAGTTTTTGAATAGCTTTTTGGTTACGAATCCACAGATATTTCAAGGGCTTCTCTTGCTTCAGCAGTTTCAGATATCATTTCTTTAGTGAAAAACTCGAAAATAGTTTGGCAATTTTAACACTACCACTAAAACAAAAAGTGTAGACAGTAAACAAAGAGCACCTTTACAGTTTAGCATTAGAAAGAAGGTTTGACCCTCTCCAAGAATGTGAGCCTAACAGTGGGATTACAAACAGCACTACCCCATAAATGGGTCACCATAAGGTAATGAGACAACTGTTATTTGTAAATTGGCTTTGTCAACATCTCTTGCATGTTTCCCTGTACTCTTACACCACCTCCTGTAATCTGTGTTATTCTGTGTTGTGCTGTGTTCTCCACTCACATCACACTGGATATTACATAAGCTGTTATGAATAATGCAATGATTATGTTCTGTGGAGTGTTTATATGTGGCTGTACTAGAAAGCAGAATGACATTTTGGAGACCATCTGGTGGAAACAGGGATCCATCAGGATCAAGCATATCAACTCTTATTGGTACATGTGACAAGCATAACTTACTTATTATTTTTATTTTCATTTTCATCATTCCACTGGACTATGTGGCATATTAAAATATTCAAAGAATTATGAAGACAAGGCTCTGCTCAGGAATTTACTCAGGGTGAAGTTCCCCTTCTCAGATGCCTTTAGATTACAGAATGGCCTTCTTTGGAATATACAGTACATCAAATGAGTACTTCCTAGGAACAGTGGCAGAGAAGGGCTGTTCTGTAATCCAAAGTCCCTATGGACAAGTCCCACTGCAGCTGCTTTCTCAAGGGGAATAAACGGCTGGGGTCCGAGATGTTACCCCAAGCAAATTCCTGGACAAACAGTGGCCCAGATTTACTCACAAGTAGAACAGGTACAGCAAGGTTGAGAGAGAGTGAAAGAGACCCTGGCAGAGAGAAGCTCAATTAGCCACGGGTTCCACGGGACCCTTTACTGACAAATGAGAGGGAGTGGTGGATCTTCAATTCAAACATGCAATCCCAGGTGAAGGGGCTTCCACTTTCCAAACTACTTTCATTTCCAAGAGTTGTTTATTTAACAAAACTATGGCATGTAATTTTCTTTTACCAAAAAATACATGCATTTTGCCTGTTCTGAGCATATGACTCTATGATTTAAAATGTGGATTATGTAACAAGAGTATCATGAGATTTTTTTATGGACATGTTTACTGTTGCCCAGCGTTGGTCACTATAGGCTCCTGTTCTATCAGAATCGTCATTATGTTCATTCTCCACAAAAACATGACATTAAAAATTCATCAAAAATCCATGTTTTTGCCATATTATTATTTATGTTTCCATTCATTTGCCCATGACCTATGTTAAATTTACTGTCTTGTAGTAACTTCATTTTCTATGTAACAGGACCATATTTGCTAGCTTCCAATCCTTATGAATCTCCCACTGGACAGTGATTTTTGAAAAATATAGGTTGAGTTTATACGTATGTGCCCTGGTGAATTTCCTTATGCACTGCAGGATAAATATTATCTGGTCCCAGTGATTTGTTTCAACATTTTGTTTATCAATGCAGCACTTCACTCTAAAATTTTTACATTTATGAGTAAGAAATTATTGCAGAAGTGAAGGAAGCTAGTCTAGGAACAATGTTTAGGAGCATTCAAAGCTTGAGGCATTGTGCCCAAATTTATCTTAATATATACCTTGTGACGGAGATGGATTGGTTCTCTACTCTTCAGAGGTATTACACTGTGTTGAAGTTTCCAGTGTGTATTTTGAAAAAAGGGTGATCGGTACAAGTAAGGAGCAGGACTAGAAAGCCCTACCTGACAGCAAATCATTAACCCCCTTCATCATGCCCACATTTCTAAATTCAACAGTCTTTTTAAGGGTACAATCTAACACTTTACGTGACTTTTTAATTCCTTCTACACTTTGCATAGATAATAAGAATGACACGTCACTGTAAACTCCTTGTCAATGCTTCTTAATGGATAGTATCACTTATCTTGTATTTATAATTAATACTTCTGCTGTCTACTTGTAGCACATTGTACTTCTCTATATACAACTCATATTCCAAGTGTTCTCACAGGTTTAAAGATTGTCCAAGTATTTTTGAATTGTTTTTGATACTTCTTCCGTGTTTGCTCTCCCTCCAATTTTAGTTTTCAAATTTCACTAGTTTACTCAATACTATATTTTGATAGAAGTCATTTTTATGAAAATTGTCAAACTCTGATACTTCCAGGGCCACAGTGGCAGCAGGTTTTCACTCCAGCCTATTTCTTAATTAGTAACCAGTTTCTCCTGCTAATGGGTCATCATTCATTTGACATAATTTCAACTGATTTACATAATTTAGAGTTCTGAATCTTGTAAAAGAATATTTTTTCAATAAGTTGCTGCCAAACAAAAATGAAATGCAAAGCAAGCCAACAGATGGCCAATCTCTCTATGTACAGAAACTAAAAGATTCAGCATAAACACATACTGCACCATTTTTGCAACAACAGGGCAAATCCACAATGTAAACTGCATAATTACTGCTACGATGGGCAGTGAACCGTTTTTGCAACTAATCTTATGCAGTTTCATTAACTGAGAACTCGGGCAGCTGGAAGATTGAATGTTTATCTTAAAATCTGTTCCTTCATTTCTGAGGTTTAATTAAATGCGGTGACTGTTTTAAATTAATTTCTGTAATAATATCATTAAATTAATAAGCTTATCTGATTGGTTAATCCCATGTCCTAAAATTCAATGTAAAATAATACAGATTGATTGCTATAACACAAGATTTTAACTAACATTAACAATGTCAAGTTGCTGGGCAAAGACCACTTCATGTTATTTAAAAAAATAATAATTAATATTAATGCACAGAAACCCACATACTGCTCCCAAAAAAGTATGATGCAGAAAAGAGTGAGAAAGATATGCAAATACATATAGTCTGAGTTAGTTTAAACATGCACCAGTCAAGTTAAATAAAGTAACAAGTTAACAGTATGAATGATAAATAAGTCATTAATAAAACACTGTTTTGCTTAAATCCATAGCAAAATTCCTCTTAACATTCTGAAAAAAAAAACACTCCATTAATCTACAAACAAATCGATGGCTTTTAAGCAACAAGTATTGTTCCCAATGGGACCAGGATGACAGTAATAGCATATGGCAAACACAGATTCTTATGCATTTCTGATTATATGAATTTAATATCGCATTGGGGAGTGGACTGGCAAAACTCTGAATGATATTGTGGCACGTAATCACTTACCAGGCAGGAACTTGTGTTAACAGAAAATTATTAAAACTTGAATCAGGGAATGAAAGATTATGTTGCATCGCAGGAAATTATGTGACAACATTAATGAGGCTTTCATGTCAAAAACTTGCAGATAAAATAATAAAAATCATAAATATAAGCACATTACTTAAATATTAACAATACACTAAAAAGGAAACCTCTGAACAAAGAAAGAGGACTACTGGCTTAAATTGACATACTTTTAGATTAAAATATAGGCAGGTCTCAGGCCACAGTTGGATAGGAGCATATGCTGTTAGCATCCACTACACAATGAACCACCTGGATTGGGACCAGAGTGCAGCGGGAGACAGCTCAGCACACAGTGGTGTTAACTTATTGCAATTCATCAGATACAAGTGCATAAAATAAAAAAAAAATGCTCTTTTCAACTGAATTATAAATCATTTCCATCTAGCAGCTTCCATTTTTATTTAGAAATGAAGCAAACTAGTTTTTCATGAAGATGATGATGATGATGATGATGAATACTTAGTGTAACAGCTGTCACTAATGCTGAGGCATAGCACAGTATATCATGTACTATGTCACCCTTTTTTTCACATTGTTGTTTTACACTTACTATTCAACAGAATGTACACAGCCATAAACACGGTTATGAAATGTCCTGTCAGCTATAAAACGCTAGACTGGTAGACGGCCACTGCCTGCCGTGCCACCTCAGATAGTATAGCCATTGGGAGGGGAACAGCACACTGAGTGATCCCTTAACAGAGACAGTATATGTCTCACAATCATCACTTAGTGGTGGATATTCCAGGTACGCTTTTCCCAACTTAGTGAACTACTGTATTATTATGAAAAATGGTACAATGTTAGAATAAGTTGAACATATTGTGTACATACCTGTGGTTCAAACTCTTAAGTACAGGAATATTGCTTCAGTGTCAGTTTATTAGTAAGTCTGAAGTGTTTTTCTGTGAAATCATTAATAAAGCATTACAGATTTTTGCGAATTTAACAATAATGGACATGTTTCGATGCAAGCTACATGAACAATTAGGTTAGAGATATGTGCAGGAACAGAACTCATTTGTAACCTAAGGGCTGCCTATACAGTGCAAACAGATAAATATTTGTTTTTTTAGACTCTATTGATTTTAGGCTCTATTATAGCACAAAAGCTATAACTTTCATAAATTCTCTGTGATACTGAATTAAACTAATGAGTTGTGCTTATTAATGTGCCACGTTGTTAATTTCCATCCATCCATCCATTTTCCAACCCGCTGAATCCGAACACAGGGTCACAGGGGTCTGCTGGAGCCAAACCTAGCCAACACAGGGCCCAAGGCAGGAACCAATCCCGGACAGGGTGCCAACCCACCGCAGGGGATTAATACAGTATCTATCTATCTATCTATCTATCTATCTATCTATCTATCTATCTATCTATCTATCTATCTATCTATCTATTAGCAAAGTTATCATTCTCAAAAAGTACTTTTTTTGAGTAACTTCTGGTTGTGTTATATTTACCAAGTGAATTAATTCCAAATCTGAAAACTGAGCCTCAAAAATAACTCAAATAACACATTTTGCATAAGAAAAATGAAGAGTATACAATTAAAACCAAAATGTTCTATTTGACACTGTACCTGAAACAATGTCAACCTTTGATTCAGAGCACAAATACTGTATAAGATGTACTGTGGAAGAATTCGAGGTAAACCTTTCACCTTAAAATGGCCTCCCAAAAAGGTAACCGCAGGACATTTATGTAAGTGCTGTGGCAGGGTAATTTATAGGGGAAGAAAAACCATCTTGCAGAACTAGCCAGTGACTCTTGTGACCAGAAGGCAACCACCAAAGCACTAAAAAGCAAGCTAGCCCTTATTCCTAAAAAAAACTATCCCTCTGCTTTAATATAGAGGCCTGTCCACTCAACCATCGAAACAAAAAACAGATGAAATAAAAATACTAAAAAAAAGTTGTTTTTTTTAAATAACTCCACCTTCTATGTTTTTGATCATGAAAAATTAAGTCAAATTTAGTATTTATCAACATACTTTTTGTCGTTTCAGAGCAGACCAAGCCTTGCACATCTCGGCTAGCGATAGACATTGACGTGACTTTTCTAAGTGGAGCAGAAGATGAAACTGTAGCACTTGTGGTGGAAATACTGGATGTTTTTTTGGCTTGTATGGCTTTGCCTGTGTCCATCCCTTCAGGCTCAGAGTCAGAATTATCAGAATGAAGTGGGTTGGTGAAACAAAGAGGCGTTCTGGTGGTCTGAGGCTGGCTGGCATTTGTCGTAACAAATGATGATGTTTCTACAGTTTGTTTAGTGTCAACATTTGGAATACTAGTTGGTTTCTCTTCAATAGTCTCAGTACGCATGATCGGCATGCTTTCAGACCTGGACATAGACCATGCTGCATGGCCTTTATCTTTAAGAGGCAAATGGTTGGGTCTTGTAAGTATATCACATTCCAATGAGCCTTGTGTTGTAGACTGCTTACTGTTTCTGTTTGATGGAAGTCCTGAGCAATCCTCACACAATTTAGGAACAGGATCAATGGTGGATTCAACAGAAAAAGAGCCATGGCTAGGCTCAACCTGAGCTGTATTCGATTTTGCTTTAACTGCATTTCCTCTATGCAGCATACTGTTTCCATCAAAACTTTTGGGTCCCTCCTGCAGAGGCACCTTTTTGATCTCTATACTCAGCTTGCGTTCCAGCTTTTTTTCCAAAGGCTCTATATGCTGAGACAAAAGGTCCTTTTTCAAGGCTTGCTCTAAAGTTTTGTTATAATTTTCATTAAGATCTGTGGCATGTGAAGATTCCATTACATGCAACACTGGCTTGGGGTGGTATCGGTCATTGTCTTGCCATACTTTAGTAACAGTTGGGAAAGCGGAGGGAGGAGATGGAGTGAGAATTGGTGGCACTGGGTGAGGTTCTGGAGGTTGTAAGATTTCTTCCTTGACATCTCCTTCAACCAGGCAGCTAGAAAAATAAAGGCATATAAAGATGTCAATGTAAGAAAGATGTTTTGAGGTGCAAAAATGAATGTCATGTATTCACTGCTGTTTTTTAGACATTAATATGGATCAGGATTAATTGCATAATTTCTGCTATCTCATACTACAAATTACTTCATCAAAATTTAAAATTTCTGAAACATCTAAATTTTAAATCATATGTAAAAAAACACAGATTTTACAGTACTTTTAAAAACATTCACCTAATATCTCATATCAACATACAAAAATGATATGAAATTTATAAATAAAAAAGAATGATAAAGTATTTTAAGCCACTCATCCAACAATTCATGTACTTACCTATTTACCTGTTGACAGGACAAGCTCTGACTTACTGAAAACAGCTTAAAGCACAGTCTGAAGTAAATTATTGCATGAAATGTGCCTTGACTGTCAGTGTTCTTCATTTAAGAGTTAATAAAGCTGTCACAGCTGGCACACATGGTGTCAAGCTTTAAGGGTACACTGGCAAGCAGATGCCAGTGTCTGGCAACAGGCCAGCTTCTACTCTGTTCCAAACACAAGGCAACTGTTGATTTGATTTTCAAGTGGACTGAACAAATGTGATTTTTTTTATTAATGTGTGGCAAATTCACATTGCTTTTATCTCAAGACTTGCAGTTCTTAAGTGATGAATATTTACTTTTAAGTTAAGTTTTATTCACCCATAGAGCAATTACGCTCAGTATATTCTAACTGGCATAGTTCTAAAGGATATCTAATGGATGTAACTTTGTTATACATAATGTTTACAAGTTACGATTATTTTACATTAGTACATTTTAGCTTCTTAGGATTTGATTACAGCAATAGTATGCTAAACGAGTGTATAAATACTGTAATTCCGGCCAAAAATAACTTGGATTATGTAAATTTAATACAGCATATTAACACTTACATATTATGCTAAAAAGTGCCTTATTTTATAAAGCCCCATACATTTAAATAGTATATCAAAATACAGTTAGATATTGCAGCCACAAGATGGCAGTACAGCTGTCTAAATTTTACCTCCATTGCTTTCGAAAACCATAATTTGAAGCTCAAAGACTATTGGATATACAAAAATTGAACAAGGAACTCACACATATTGGTTTTCAATGATACAAATTTGCAATGCAATGCATATATAGTATAGGAACCTCATCACGGACTTTGTTAAATGGTGCGACTCAAACCACCTACACCTGAACACCAGCAAAACCAAGGAGCTGGTGGTGGATTTTAGGAGGCCTAGGCCCCTCATGGACCCCGTGATCATCAGAGGTGACTGTGTGCAGAGGGTGCAGACCTATAAATACCTGGGAGTGCAGCTGGATGATAAATTGGACTGGACTGCCAATACTGATGCTCTGTGCAAAAGAGGACAGAGCCGACTATACTTTCTTAGAAGACTGGCATCCTTCAACATCTGCAAGAAGATGCTGTAGATGTTCTATCAGAAGGTTGTGGCGAGTGCCCTCTTCTACGCAATGGTGTGCTGGGGAGGCAGCATAAAGAAGAAGGACGCCTCACGCCTGGACAAACTGTTGAAGAAGGCAGGCTCTATTGTAGGCATGGAGCTAGACAGATTGACATCCATGGCAGAGCGACGGGCACTCAGCAGGCTCCTATCAATTATGGACAATCCACTGCATCCACTAAACAGTGTCATCTCCAGACAGAGGAGCAGCTTCAGCGGCAGACTGCTGTCACTGTCCTGCTCCACTGACAGACTGAGGAGATCGTTCCTCCACCAAACTATGCGACTCTTCAATTCCACTCGTTGGGGGTAAACGTTAACATTATTCAAAGTTATTGTCTGTTTTTACCTACATTTTTATTACTCTTTAATTTAATATTGTTTTTTTGTATCAGTATGCTGCTGCTGGAGTATGTGAATTTCCCCTTGGGATTAATAAAGTATCTATCTATCTATCAAGTTTCAATTTAAAGTCTTTAATTGGTTGGCTGCTATGCTAGGTATGAGGAGGAGAAGCGGCTTTTTAGGAGGAAGCGTCCAGAATTGCAGGAGAAAACAGATGACAAACAAACAGCAGCATCAGTTAATTAAATGTGCCAATTTTTCACTCTACTAAAGGCATGTCTGGACTAAGACAACCTATTTTGCATGTTTGATTCTATATTGTGTAATATACTGTATTAATATCAATGGCACTTTCAGTTCTCCTTCAAGTTAGTATCCTTTCTTAAAGTAACAGCCTATTTATTAATTTATTATTATAATTCACTTTACCTAACACTAAAAAGAAGCCTCAGGTTTTGAGAATTCTTTATACAAGGATTACTGACTGCTCCTGCATTATATTGTCATAATCTATTTTATGCATACAATCAGCATGTTTACATGCACACATTTAATAGGGTTAAGCTGAATGAGCTGGTTTCTTAATAATACACATTTACATGTGCAAGTAATCTTCTGCAGTTCCCCTTAAAAAATAATAGTAATTAAACAACATCATCAGCCACTGTGAATCACAAAATCAGCATGATGTCTGTGGTAATTTTCTTGTGTTTTATAAATATGTTTATTCAAATTGACATTTTATTTATATTTTCCTGTTACCGGAACGTTCACAGCACACTATCTTCCACTTGGCTGCTATGATGGAGTTCTGCAAAGGAGCCAGTATGTGTGCTTCTTGCCTTACACCCAGTGCTGATGGAATATTAATGATGCAGGTATTTTTACTTTAGTACAAAAAGTACTGTGTTAGGTTATTCATTGCTTTAAAAAGTAATCGAACAACGCAATGCATGTTACTTTTAACATGTTACCCTACTGCTCTCGAGATTGTTTTGCTAAGTTTATCACTGTATATTTGGCTCATCAACATGAAGTTAGCAGTTTCTGAAATATTGAGATGAATTATTTCAGCCAGGAGAAGGAATAAAGCGATCACCAGAACATATGCCTCTGGAAACTTATTTCCCACTATTACCCACAGTTACAGCAAGTGTATACAAAACAAATGCATGCGCAGGCTGGCAAGAGTGCAACAGACATGCACGGACTACAAAATCCTTACCAATAACCCAATGGTTTACATAGCCACATAATCAGAATATCCACAAAGAAATCTGTCTCTGTTAAACAGGTTCCTCAGAGGCCAATAAGGCGATTTCTCTATTTGGAATAATAGTTTGCATGTCACTTTAGAAATCAGATTTCTGTTAATAATCTGGTTATTGAAGTAGATGAAAACACACTAACTGATTAAAAAAAATTGACATTTTACAGAAATTTCAAACATAATGCAACAGCAAGGCAATGAAGCAGAAAACAGCATAACTCTTAAAAGGTATAATGTATACCAGTAAACCAAGACCAGAGTGTTGCAAGCAACTTTTCACAGGAGGTTGGTTTCTTGAGAAAATACCACTAGGATACAAACAAGAGGAAGGTGAGTGGTGCCATCTAGAGTTGGTTTGATGAACTAACATGCAGAATAATTAAGTTCTGCAATTTGATTTTTTTTATTTATTTTTATTACTTTTCCTTATTTGGTTTGTGTTCTCCATTGCTGACTGACTCTTTATAAATAAGTGGACTTCAACTTTGAATTGTTTTAATTCTTCATTTTTTTTAAAACTGCTTAACAGAATGCCTATGCTGAAGCATGCATTAACCTTCTTTTGCTAATTTTGCTAATTACTATATAGTCTGATCCAAAGAAAAATATAATTAAAATGGTAAGACAATTACATAGGATTCAAATATCTAAGAAGAGCAGAGTTTAGAGAATAACATGCACAGAAATGCATTCCCACTTGTTATGTCCATACAGATAATTTTTTCTCACTTTTTTTAAATAAATTAACAATCTAGAAATGAGTTCATAAGCAAGACAGCAGCATTACCTTGTGACTGATTGATACAACCCATAAGGTACACAATTTTAAATTTTTGCAGTTTTCTGTTTGCTTTTTTGAGTTCTACCTGTCTTAGTAATATTAGATTGTGTTAATGTTATTCTAAATCAGAATATTAATGTTAAAATATATTACTTTTAATTTACATAAGAACACAAATTATCTACTTAAAACCAGATTACAATATACCTACTGACCATTACTACTGGTAATGTCAAAAGGCTGTGCCATGTAGTAAGGCTAAATTAAATTGCTAAATCATCTAGTGAATCCTGAAGCTGGCACTCTATTTTCCTACATACTTCTCAAGAATTGATTTTTTTTTTCTTTATTCAAAATAATATGAAGTCATCCACGCAGTAGTGCAATTACAATTCTACTGGAATCTTGATCATAATCCACTGATCATGAAACTAGCTGTTTCATTCAAATCTGCTATTTTATCTTTCACTTACTATCAGATGATTTTGATGAATTTTTGACCTATGGAAATAATGTGTGCATCCTTGTTGGCATCTCTGAAGATATGCTTGACAGTCCCAATATTATCTATGTTCTATTACACAAAACAACAAACAAGTAGACCAGTATAAAATTTCCAGTCCTCCTCCCGAAGATTAATATCAAAATGTATGAATTTCTACCTCGGAAATGTATTAAATGAAGGTGTAAATTTCAGACTTGAGACAGATTTTTTTTTTTTGAACAGTTGCTACTAAAATCACTGTGTATAGTATATTGTCAGATGTTTTAACACTAATCCTAAATTTGATGCCAAGGTTACTGCAGAAGCACTCAGTAACCATGTAACAGTCAGTAGCCATTTTGCTAGGAACCTTCTCATTAACCCAAATAGCCTGCAAGTCCAAGTGTCCATCACTTGGCTTCAACTCAATATATATGACATATAGACAGGATCAGGGGCGGCACGGTGGCGCAGTGGGTAACGTTAATGCCTCGCAGTTAGGAGACCCAGATTCGCTTCCCGGGTCCTCCCTGCGTGGAATTTGCATGTTCTACCCGTGCTTGCGTGGGTTTCCTCCAGGTGCTCCGGTTTCCTCCCACAGTCCAAAGACATGCAGGTTTGGTGCAATCCTAAATTGTCCCTAGTGTGTGCTTGGTGTGTGGGTGTGTGTGCTCTGCGGTGGGCTGGCGTCCTGCCCGGGGTTTGTTTCCTGCCTTGCGCCCTGTGTTGGCTGGGATTGGCTCCAGCAGACCCCCATGACGCTGTAGTTAGGATACAGCGGGTTGGATAATGGATGGATGGATGGACAGGATCAAGGAGTTTCACTGTAGTTCAACTACACATTACAATGAGCGTAACAAATGATCTCATTGACTGAGTATGGTATAGGTGTCAGACTTGGTGGTCTCAGACCCTCACAGACTGCTGTCCTATGAGGTTTTGCTACACTACAGAGCATATCCTGCTTCAGTGGTTCTAAACCTTATACAGTTTACTTAAATAGTTTTCTCAATGAAACAGTTAACATTTTATAAATAATAAATGCTTATTTAATTGAGTTTTTTGATTTTGCCTAGAAATACATTCTTTACGGTCAGGAGACAGGTGAGTGATGGCACAACAAGTCGTAATTGCAGATTACTGCCCGCGAGACGTGCTCAGCACATGGCAGACAACAAGGGCTGCTTGTTCCAGTGTTAGTGAATCGAGTAATGGCAGCAAACCAAAATGCCGCCATCACACTACTAACACTTAAAATTTTGCATGCAGCTCACTTAATCTTTTAATGTTCTGACTTTCTGATTTAGAATGCAATGATGTCACCTATCCTCTTTTGCATGTCTCATTTCACAATTGTCTTGTAAGGGAAGAACACACAATGAGGCGCACTCATGCGGCATTGTAATATGTTTTAATAAAATGATTTGATAAACACACAAATTGTGAGAGGATTACGAGCCTTTTCAAATAACATGATTTTAAATATCCCCTAAAAATAAAAATGTGGAGGAATGACCAATGCAAATGATTTGTGATTGTGTGTCAGTAACATTTTGAAGCCTGTCCAGGCCACATGTTCAGGTGAGGTGGGCCATAGGTTGAGAACCCCTTCTCTAGAGAATGTTAAATAAACAAAAAGATTCCCATGAGTTTCAGTTGAACGGGTGAAAACACCTTGTTAATGAGCGAGATCAGAAGAAATAGGCCATACTTTTTCAAACTAACAGAAAGGCCACATATAGTCAAACAACTGTCCTATACAGCAGTGATGTGGAGAAAAGCATGTCTAAAAGCACACTGCATTGGACCTTGAAATGAATGAGCTACTGCTCAACAGAATCCACTCCTTTCAGCTAAGAACAGGAAGACGAGGCTACAGTGAACATGTGGTCATCAAAACCAGAGAACTGAATATTGGAAAAATGTTACCAAGATTTACCTATCACGATTTCTGTAGCATGTAGATGGGAGGGTCAGTACTTGGCATAGATAAATTTGTGAATCCATGGAGCCATCCTACCTTGTGTTACTATTACAGGCTAGGGGGGAAACTAGTGGCTTAGGGAATCTTTGTACAAATTAAGTTTCTTAATACCAACAGAGTGCAATTTAAATGCCAGAGTGTGCATCAGTATTATTGTTGACCACATCCATCCCAGTATGACCACGATCTACCAATGATCAAATGGATACTGTGAGCAGAATAGTGCATGGCGTCACAAAGTATATATCACCTTACACTGATTTCACAGACAAGGCAGCGACTTCACTTTTCTCCGATAACCTGCACAAATCGCAATACAACAAAGGCCCTTTTGGATGAGATAGAACAGGAGGTTCACAACATGAACTAATTCCCCAAGAAATGTTTCCAGCACCTTGCTGAACGCACATATGCCATGAAGAATTCAAGTCAATTTGGAGGCAAAAGGGGTTCCCGCCCCTGTACTTTGTTTCAGCAATGTGTACACACAACTGCAGTCTTCTGGTCACTAACCAAAGCTAGCGATCACAGGCAAGGTTTGGGATTTAAGCTGACATGTAAATCAGAAGCTTTGTATGAGGACTCAGTTCCTTTCTTTACCACTACAATATGACATAGCACTCACAAAACCGCTGCAGCTGCATCGTTATTCATTGGTCAATTTCACACCTCTACCCTAACGTATGAGGAAAACTCCAAATTACTTGCAGCTGTTTCTTCTCTCTCTGGAGTGGATCATGACCTCAGATTTGGATCAAAGTTTCCATATTGGATAGTCTTTGACAGCCAACTCATTACTTTCACCAAAAGATTTAAACAGACTCATCTTTTCGTCAGATATCCAAACTGAGCAAAGGGCTGTAAGGATATATATTTAAATTAAAGCTGTTTTGAACATGGGCCAAACATCATGAGAAGACAATAAAGAACAGTTCAACACATAAGACTGCGATGTGCTGATTGTACAGAATACTTTTTTAAGCTTTGAAATCCAGTGAATGACCTTACATATATAAGTAATACAATAAATAATGAGTGATAGCCTAAGAAGAGTTAGGTTTAAAATGCAACATGCTTAAGAATCGCAGAATAGTTCACTTAAAAATAAACTTACAGACAATGGAAGGAGGCCGCAGAAATATATTAGCCAACAAAGGTCTGCACAACTGATTTGGAATTTAGTTCAAGTTGATAAGAAAAGTAGCATTTATCAACTGCAATTTTATTTTACTCCATTACTTCTCCCACAAGCTATAAAGATTCCAGTGTCACGTGACATCTCTCTTTTGCAGAAAATTCTTTTCACAATGCCCTTCTTAAACTTTAAGTGGTACATTGTGTCAGTAAATGTACAATGAATCGAATTTTTACACTTAGTGTTCTGCTTTTGCTAGACTGAGAAGTGATCTATACCAGAAAACTGTAACAAATCATTTTGGGATGCTGCTGTTTTGTATTGACCTGAAGAAAGTCAAATTTTATTTCCAACATTCTTCTCTTAGAAGTTATGCAACTAATTAATAGATTCTCAAATGTAAATTTGTTTAAAGCTAAAAGATTCACTTTTTAAAAATAAAATTGACAAATTAAGTAACATGGTCAACATAAAAATGTCATGAAACTATGGGATGCACCAGCCTCATATTTAGAAGTCAGGAAAGAGCCCAATGGCAGGGGCTCTCCCACACATGCAGCCACCAGGAATTCACTAAGAACTACCCATAAACAAACTTCTTGAACAAAAAAAAACATATATTGCAAATAACATGAACAAATGCATCTAAGATCTTTTAAGATATTGTAACGGATGTCCAAATATTGTTTTTGGAAAACACCAATCTGTATAACTTGGTAAATATAATTAGGGTCACACATATTCACAGCACTGTAATAGCATATGTATTGCCTGCAAAACTAATGGTTTGTGGACACCATCACTAATGCTTTTGTCATTCTGAATGTGTTTTTCCCCCAAAAGCCTTATTAAAAAAATAAATAAATAAATAAACACTGCTGCAAACATTTCAGTCTAAAATAAAGAAAAAAATTCTCTGCCATATAACAGTATTTGTATTTTTTTAGCTAAGTACTAAATTGATTTTAAAATTGCTGAAAACAAAAGATCACATATAAGGGATTGGACATGCAAATACATTAATGCAAGATTAGTTGCAGAAATTAGATTTCATTGCTTTAATGGCAAGTATCAATTTCCCGTTCTGGTTTGGCCTTTCCCGTTAATAATCACTCGCTTCCCTTTTCCAATTTTATCATACAGAAAAAAATGAACAGGAAATGCAAAGTATGCAAGACGACCGTATCTGAGTGACACTTTATAATGCAGTTTTATAGTAGGGTGATAATCATTTTGGGAGATAACAGAAATTGTATGAGAGACTAAATAGATTTAATAACAATAAAATAACCAACCTAATAAAAAAGACACAAACAGTAAAGAAGCCTCAAACAATGCTCAGTTTATTTGTTTTTGCTATCCTTATTCTCGTATGAAATACAACAAAATCTACACTATCAAAACAATGTCATCTACAAAGCACACACACTAATTAGAAAAACTCTAAAGATAAGTTAGTTTTAAAATTTAACTGTACATACTTAAACAAACTTTAAAATGTGTTTGGGTCAAGTATGTAATGAGCAAAGAGTAAGTGGAAAGTGCATAGTATTGGTTACAAACAAATTACACTGTTCACAAAACAATTTCAAGCACTGAGCAAATGTAGCTGTACCTGCGAATACGAGGAGGCTTGGGAGGTGGCGAGTCACCTTTGATCATTTCTGCTGAGTTGGCAGGGTTCTTATGGCTAATATCATCCTTTATATAAAAAGAAAGAAAACAAATACCTTTATCATAGATCACACAATGCATGCATGTAAACAAATATCAATTTACAGGGCTATTCAATTACTATTAAGGGGTACACATCACATGTTACACAATATCTATTCGTGTGCTATTGAAAATTCTGAATTCTTTAACTTAATTTACTGACATAAAAATAGTTAAATATAAATACAAACTAAGTTGTAGAATGTTATGATCATTTTATAATATCTTGAGAAAAAGAAATCGCCTTGAAGGTGTATCAAAATACTCAATCACAGTAAAACAATTAAGATGATACACATTAAAGTGTATTAACCGTACCTTCATTACCACCTATTATTTACATGTAAACAGATTTACTAGTTCAGTACATTATTTGTAATGACATTGTGATCTACCCCTGACTTTTAATAAAAAGTACAACCTCTGTGTAATATTTCCATTACACATTAAAAGCAAAGTTACATCCATCCATTAACTATCAAAAACAAATTGCCATTAAGTGAAAGTAAGTCACAGTCTAGATTGAATGCTAGTCTGATGTAAGGCATTTAAATTGTTCTCCCAAGTGCAACAGTGTACATTACAGTGGTCAGAATTGACTTTTTAAATTTTACACCAAATAAGAAAACAGGAAAGAGTACGGGAAAAGAGGAACACAAATCTCACACAATGAATACCTGAGCCCAAAAACAGCAGTCATACTTACCCTAAACTGCTTTAACACCAGCAATTGCCTCAACTTTTAGCAAAATCAAAGCCAAAAAATTAAAAACACAAGCTATAACAAACCTTAGCAGGTTTAATAGCCTGCTCCCTTTACTCTTTTTCCTTTTTTTAATAGAATCACCTTCCCAACTGTGTAGTACATGAAGTGCTACTCCTTTAATCAAATTCTTTATGAAGACTGTGGCATATGGCAAAAAAATTCATTTTCTGATACAAGCTTGAGTTTGAAAAAAGGCAGAATATTGATGCTATATAAAAATATATAAAAGAATAGCATACTGCTTAAAATTACTAACTATGATTTGCCTTACAAAATCAAATTTGCATAAGTCATTTAACCTTGCATTGTAAACACAAACCATGTTAAGCATTAATCACTTTAGCTGTATTATGTGACTCAAAACACAGGCTTGTCGACATGCACTTTCTTACTCATCCAAGCATCACCGGTATTCTCCATCAGTACTAGGGCTTTTCTCATTCTAACAATGAAATCTCTTCACTTCATATATATTTCCTCTGTTCTTTGTTGAGTTAACATAAGTTTGCTTCAAACTGACCAAAGCATGACTGTTATCAACAGGAAACAGACTCTAACTTTCTTAGAGAATTGCCTGAAAGTCCAGTCTCGGGCAACTTTTCCACAGATGTGTAATATTCCTTAGTTCTCTGCCTCTGTAGAAATATTATGTCAGAGATACTCTGGTTAAAGGAAAGGAAAAAATACTTGAAGTGCCTGACAGTCTGCCAGCTACTGTATACTATTATTTAATTATTTTTAACAATGAAAACCACACTATTACTGTTCAAAAAGCATTCAGTTTCTTGTAGAAAACAGAAAGACAAGTGGAACCTCTTAGGATAATAAATATGATCGGTTACATATTTAATATAATAACAGATGACATTAAGAATTGTTCATTTTTTTAATTTTACGCTCAGCTCACTACACTACTCTTGGCTGTAATCTTAGGAATGTGAAGCAATCAATCAGTTTTCCAAACCTCTTTTTGTGTGTGTAAGGAACTGGGCCTTATTATACCAACAGCAAAAATGGACACATTTCCACAATTCAGCTTCATAGCACACTTGTATACACCACAGTAATTTAAAGCTCATAAAGACAAGTCTGAAAAAGCAAAGCCCAGAAACTGGGACATTGTAATAACAGCTACTGTATCATTATGCCAGTCAAGCCTAAGACTGTTGATGCAAAACACATCACATAGTAGACTATGCATGCGCTCCTTATTTAAAGCAGGCACGACCAATTACAAAAAGAATAAACAAAATAAAAAGTTCTGAAGAATGTACAAACTCAAAGACTTTTAATATTTATAGACACTTAAAAAAAACTACATTCTTAATACCAGAAATAAAGCTGCCAGATTTTTAAAAACATGAAATATTGTTTTCTACCATGTTTGAATGCCTGACAATGAAGCAGAATATCTGTAGTTCAAAAATATTAAATCAAACTGAAAACATTACTTTTGAAAAATAACAGTACACTCTATAAAAATATTGAATAACTGTTGTGATTCAGAATCTTGCATTAGGATAAAACAATATACAGTAAACAATATGAATTAACTCCAATTGTGAATGGACCACACAATCACTGACCATACCAATAAGCAAGTGAACTATTCAATGGCTTTATTTTGAAATATCTGCACTGTAGCTCCCTAAAATGTTAAAATGGTCCCAAGTTTGACAATACCTGTACTAGAAAAAAATTGTGCTTCTTAAACTGCAAAAAATATTTTATATGAAAATGAGACGTTAGCTGTAACTTATTGTTTAAAAGAAATACAGGTATGAATACAAAATGAAAATGAGACGCTAGACATACCTATTTTATACAAATACAGGTATTAACAAATAGAATGAAAATAAGGCGTTAGATGTAACTTTTTTTTTTTTTTAATAGAAATACAAGCATGCTTCTAATTTGTTTTTGGTTTTTTTTTGTTCAGGTCCCAACGCCCAATCTTTAACTTTGTCTTCTATTTTTTTTTTTTTTTTTGACCCTTCAAAATTGTTGAGAGCACTGAAGGCACGATTCCAAATGTTTTCGCAACATCATTTTTCTTCATTCCGGAATCAACTTTTTCCAGGAATGTTAACTTTTCTCTCAGCAAAAACTAATGCTGTTTCTCTTTTTTTTTAGTTCATGAAACTGGGACAGTACAAGACACAACTACCCACATGAACGCTCAGTGGAGCGAGGCAGGAAATTTCACAATAGACTGTCACTTTCTTTAGGTCTAACAAGGAAGTGACAGCCTGTTGTATATTTCGAGACTTGGCATAGTATTTTTTGCATCACATTATCATCTTCAGTGGTCATTTTTGGTCGAGAAAACATTTTTAACAATGTTAAAACGAAATTCATTTAACATGATGTTTTATGAATGTTTGTCTGAGCCAACAAAAAGTATTAGTTAATTCTGAAAATGTTGTTACTTTGGGATTCTCTAGAACAGGATTTAACCTGCATAATCCATTCAACAGGCACATTCATTGTTTTATTTTGACTCTGTTATTTCATACAAAGAGAAAGGAGTGATTAAACCAAATACAGTAAAACCTCGATAATCCATCATTTGATGAACCATTAGTCTCTGTTAACCGTCACTTGGGAAAGGGGGTGGGGGACTTTGCACATCCCTGTGCCTACCTGTTACTGTACTAATATTGCTGTCTGGTACGCTACAAGCTACACACATTGGAACAACTCTCCCTTGTACTAGCAAATAGTTATCTTCCCCAGCACCACGTGTCATGCCACATTTTGAAATTACAGTGTCAGTTACGAGTCTTCAGTTTTAATAGCGTTTTATAGGTTTTCTCTTTTGTCATAATTAATCTACTATACAGTGCATCCGGAAAGTATTCACAGCGCATCACTTTTTCCACATTTTGTTATGTTACAGCCTTATTCCAAAATGGATTAAATTCATTTTTTTCCTCAGAATTCTACACACAACACCCCATAATGACAATGTGAAAAAAGTTTACTTGAGGTTTTTGCAAATTTATTAAAAATAAAAAAACTGAGAAAGCACATGTACATAAGTATTCATAGCTTTTGCTCAATACTTTGTCGATGCACCTTTGGCAGCAATTACAGCCTCAAGCCTTTTTGAATATGATGCCACAAGCTTGGCACACCTATCCTTGGCCAGTTTCGCCCATTCCTCTTTGCAGCACCTCTCAAGCTCCATCAGGTTGGATGGGAAGCGTCGGTGCACAGCCATTTTATGATCTCTCCAAAGATGTTCAATCGGATTCAAGTCTGGGCTCTGGCTGGGCCACTCAAGGACATTCACAGAGTTGTCCTGAAGCCACTCCTTTGATATCTTGGCTGTGTGCTTAGGGTCGTTGTCCTGCTGAAAGATGAACCGTCGCCCCAGTCTGAGGTCAAGAGCGCTCTGGAGCAGGTTTTCATCCAGGATGTCTCTGTACATTGCTGCAGTCATCTTTTCCCTTTATCCTGACTAGTCTCCCAGTCCCTGCCGCTGAAAACATCCCCACAGCATGATGCTGCCACCACCATGCTTCACTGTAGGGATGGTATTGGCCTGGTGATGAACGGTGCCTGGTTTCCTCCAAACGTGACGTCTGGCATTCACACCAAAGAGTTCAATCTTTGTCTCATCAGACCAGAGAATTTTCTTTCTCATGGTCTGAGAGTCCTTCAGGTGCCTTTTGGCAAACTCCAGGCGGGCTGCCATGTGCCTTTTACTAAGGAGTGGCTTCCGTCTGGCCACTCTACCATACAGGCCTGATTGGTGGATTGCCGCAGAGATGGTTGTCCTTCTGGAAGGTTCTCCTCTTTCCACAGAGGACCTCTGGAGCTCTGATAGAGTGACCATCGGGTTCTTGGTCACCTCCCTGACTAAGGTCCTTCTCCCCCGATTGCTCAGTTTAGATGGCCGGCCAGCTCTAGGAAGAGTCCTGGTGGTTTCGAACTTCTTCCACTTACGGATGATGGAGGCCACTATGCTCATTGGGATCTTCAAAGCAGCAGAAATTTTTCTGTAACCTTCCCCAGATTTGTGCCTCGAAACAATCCTGTCTCAGAGGTCTACAGACAATTCCTTTGACTTCATGCTTGGTTTGTGCTCTCACATGAACTGTCAACTGTGGGACCTTATATAGACAGGTGTGTGCCTTTCCAAATCATGTCCAATCAACTGAATTTACCACAGGTGGACTCCAATTAAGCTGCAGAAACATCTCAAGGATGATCAGGGGAAACAGAATGCACCTGAGCTCAATTTTGAGCTTCATGGCAAAGGCTGTGAATACTTATATACATGTGCTTTCTCAATTTTTTTATTTTTAATAAACTTGCAAAAATCTCAAGTAAACTTTTTTCACGTTGTCATTATGGGATGTTGTGTGTAGAATTCTGAGGAAAAAAATGAATTTAATCCATTTTGGAATAAGGCTGTAACATAACAAAATGTGGAAAAAGTGATGCGCTGTGAATACTTTCCGGATGCACTGTATATTGTTATGGCCGATAAATGTATGCGTGTGGGGTTGGAATTGTCACAAGAAATTGAAATTATTAAACATTTACAACACAGTAAAAGTGTTTCAAGTAGTGCTTCAATTTACGGAGCAGGAAGAACAACAGTGAACGGTATAAAGCGTGATGCTGACAAAATTAATAAACGTTTTGAAAATGGTAACCACTGACAGTAATGTTATTCTGTATTAATGTTCTTCTTTTACTGCTCTTTTCTTTATAAATTCTGTTTTATTATGTTTTGTTAATATATTATGATTTGCAGGCAGCTGGCAATGGGCTGGGCAGGAGCAGAAAAGGTGGAATGAATGCTATAAGTGATGGGACTGGGTGAAGGGACTCTGTTCTGTAAGGGGCTGACACGCCTCTTAGGAGGTGAGTGACAGGAGAAGTTAGGAGAAAAAGGAAGGCACGACGGAAGGAAGGTTTGAGTCGGGTGTCAGGAGACAATAAGCAAGAGTGTTTGCAGTATAGAAAAAAAAGAACATAAGTGGCAGGGAATAAACTGACTGGTATGGAAAGATTTCTTTTATTGTTTTGGAGGTGTGCTTCATAACCCAGATAACTGAGTACAAGACAGGGCACCATTTGTTACGGAACTAAGACTCCAAAGTAAAACAGACAACTTCTATACCTCAGAGTTGTATTTGCTTATAACTCTGGTTGTTACAATATTATATGAATCAATTAATTTTGTTAATATATACTTTTCTGGTAAATACCAATATGACTATTCACAAAACTAATCTACTGTATATCATTTTTAAAGTAGCTGTTCTGTTATCCGTCTTTTCTCTTATCCATCACGGCCTTGGTCCTGACCCCGACAGATAATTGAGGTTTTAAACAATTTCATCCAAGATACATTATCAAAAAGTCAAAACTGAAGGCCATTACAAACAATGCTGTACATCTTCTCTCTGACACACTATCACTGAGTACTTCAGCCAATAAGTATTCAGCAGAAATGTGTCACAAATGTGTTATACAAATGGCAAAATGCCTGTATAATGCCTCACTGTAACTGTGAGTGCTCTTTTTATCTTTAGGAAGGTCACACATTTTCTTCTTTTTTGTAATTCTTGTGTGTATTTGAGGAGGGTTGTTGTTGTTTATGAAAATATTTATTAAGCTTCTGAAAAAGTTCAAGTTCAAGCACTTTATTGTCATTGTGTAACACAATAAAATTACTTTTTGTGACAGCTTCTGAATTGAGCTTCTGAAAAAAGCTACATTTTCACCCCTCTATCTATAAATCTATTTACAGTATCTATCTAACTTAGCAATTTGTACTTTTTTTTATTTCCATGTAACAAACAATATGAGACAAAAATAAACTTGTTAGGTAATAATTAAAAACAACATACAGTAATAATGTTTTAAGTTTACCTAAGTACATCTTAATTAAAATGTAAATGCAATAAACTGTAAAATTCAAAATTTCATGTAACATTGTACTATCCGTTCAGGACACTTGATGCAGTGTTTAAGTTCAAAAATCTTTCAATGTTACTTGGATTTTTAGGAGTGCAGTGAAACACCAAAATTATATCAAAGCCCTTTATTAGGATATAACAGAGGCCATAGCTTACAGAAACATCAATAGTATAACTGGAATTATGTTTAGACATAAATTTTTTTTTTAAGGGAAGGCCATTTTTTATGTGTACATTTGATAAATAGAAACACAAATATATAATGTGTTATTTGGTTTCAAATTTAATTTTTCTTTCTTACATCTATTAACACATACATTAAGGCTTTAAATACATGGCCCCTAGTCCAGTCTTAAAGTTCTGACTTTTAACTCTTTCGTTGGGATTATACAATTTTTCGTGAATGCCCAAAAGTCACGAAGGTAGATTTCAGTTACAAGGATCATCTTCATTTCATACACTAATGGTTAATTAACAAAAAAGATAATTGATGATTAATGTAAATTAGATAATGACTTCTGAATACTATATTCTCAAAAAGGTTAAAAAATCTAAGCAATTTTGTTTCAATTGACACATAAATAAACCTCTGTTCAATCAGGTTCCCCACATGTTATACAATATTTTGGTTCTTTTTTAATCTTAAATTCTTGATTTGTCAGAGTTACTGCTTTCATAGTGGTGTTTTACATTTTTTACATACCTTTCATTGCAAAATAATACGTTATTGAATTACTTCTCAGTAAATATACACAGAAGTCAATCATCCTGACTTACTGCTACATTTTACCTAAAGATATACGATATCAGCATTTGGGAGAGGGAATCAAATTATAAGATACATATGAATCTGACTTAAACAAGCAAATTATTCACCGTATTTCTATGACTTTTGTAATAGTACTTACCAAACAGTCGGTAATTTCACAGTTAGTGTTTTCATACAATTGTAGTTGCTTCTCAAAAAGCTGTGCAATGGCTCGATGAACAAGTTCATACTGTTCCTGTGTTTAACAGACAAAACAATGAGGAGGACGGCAGGTGCTTGGATGTTTATCAGTCAATAAAATCTTAATCTAAAATACCTTTGTCTGAACAGCTGAATGCCGTTGTGTCCTCATTTCCTGAATTAGGTTGAAAATATTGAAATCCTCTGGAATTTTCTAGAAGAAAAGAATCCATATTAAAATCACTTATAAGTATTAGTATCATGCAGTCTGTCCTCCAGCCTTTTGATTAATTTTAAATGACCATATAGTTTTGTTTGCAAGAAGTGGCTTTTGAAAATGGTTCTTTAATTACCAAGCAGATAAAAATCTTCACTGTTCCTGACTATTGATTTGACAATATGAATACCTATCACCTTTCAACAAAATAGCAACTCAGGATCAAAATCCACACTATTAATGAAGGATTGTCAGCAAAAAAGATTACCCTAGTAGATATATTATTGTTTTTGTGACTTGAGATCCAAGAAACTCCAACAGTGGAAAAACAGACTTTCTACTCATAATGTAAACTTTGAAGTATAAGTCCTTATGAGCCCGTGGCCAGACAATGAAAAATGAAGTAATAAAGACCTCTTAGATGAAAAAAGTACTTTCCAAATACAAATGTCAACAATCATTCATTCTTTAAAAAACTGAATATCTTCTTGTACAGCTTTATTAAATGTATGAACCAAATCCAAGGGCATTTATTCAAAACAATATGTACAGCATCTGGATTTCAGAAATTAAAGAGTTTAAACTGTCTCTTGGGCTGATTGGTTGGGATATTCATTTTTTGTATGAAAATGAATGATTCGACACAATATGACCCAATGTCATATCCTCCAAAGCCAGGTGAATAACTTTTTCTAAGTGACAGCCATTATTTTATTTTTATTCACATACATCTTAAGTTCCCAAATGATTTTACTTTTGAAAAACCTTTGGCTTACGGATTTTTCACCTGATGGCCTTTAACATTGATAACAATCAAATATACTTTTTGCACTCCGTATTGTCCATTGTTGTACATTGCATTATTTTCCACACTATGTCAATAGCTTTTTATGTATTTCCTTGTATCTTTTATTTATTCACATTTTTTATTTACAATAAACTTACTTCAGCTTTCAGTAAATTCCATGTGTAGTCTATAGCACAGATTGCACCTGTCCTTCCACATCCAGCACTGAAGATACAAAAAAAAAAAAAAATGTGTTATAAGACATTTTAAAACTGGCTCCTATATTTGACATTTGGTTCTTAACTTTTACCACACAATATACTCGCTAGGTACTGTGGCTTTCTAAAATAGAGGTATAGCACAGGAAAAATTGTGTCCTTTTTCTTTCACATCATCTAACATTATGGTAATTTTTAAGTTTTAGGAGAGTCATTTTCTAGAATAAAAATATTTTATGTTATAGTTACAAGTAGCAGTACATTCATTTATGCAGTAATTGTACAGTCGAGTAATTCACTGTACTCACAAATTCAATGAATCACATTTCAATAAAAGGTACCTGTAGTAAAACAGGAAACAGTTCAATTCAGTTCCGTTGTACTTTTCTCATTAGCAGAAGACATCCTGGCCAATATATCTATAGGTCCAAATTTTCTTGTTTTTCTAAATGTATCAAATATTGAAATATCTAGTTTCTACTTATGCAAATTTTACATTACTCATTCTGCTAGTTATGCTGCAGTGCTGCATTTTCATAGTGCATTCCATGCCTTAGTTTCAATTTTTTCTTTGTATTCGCTTAGAAAATTTTCACTCTTTGTACTGCTTCTTGCTACATCTTCTCCCGCTTCTCCATCTAGCAACCAAGTCCTTTGGCACTCACAACCAAAAAACTACCTACACTACGCTATGACACTAGTAACGATGTATTATCATTTAAGTAAATGAAATGGTTTGTGTTTAAACATTGTGTAGAAGAGACAGTGGTTCTGCTTTCAGGGAATTATTCTCTTCAAAAATAAAGAAAAACACTTTATATAAACTTATGCAAGGCAGGGCCAGATCAACCGCACCAAAAATATGTTAGTCTCTGATCTCACAGTAAAAACAGAAAGTCTGTTTCTCTAATACAAGAAGTCTAATACAAGGTGCTTCTGTATTTCTGATCTGTGTAAAAGGCAGTGAAGCAGACATCTTTAAATGTTACTGAATCTGAAGAGATGAAAATGAAGTCAGCTTGTTGCTGAAGATTGACAAGTTTTTTATGCTTTAAATCCCTGTTAAAAGAAACCACAATTGTTCTCACAATCCTGGAATAAGTTGTGCACAGTTTGCTTGAGAAACGCAAAGCCCAATAGTATTTTCAATTTGACAAAAACTGACAGAAATACCTAAGCCTGAATTACAGTCTCATCACCAGCATGAAGAAACGTGCTGGAAACAGTCACCACAACGCAATCATCAAAAACATTCCCACATCAGCATTAATATATGAAGCATTGTACAGGATCCAAGTGTGAAACCCAGGTTCCCGCAGACTTGGCATCTTCTTGAACCCAGGACATCAATTGTCATGACCAGGAAGGACTAGTGCAATGAGGTTGCAAAACAACAAGTAAGGTGAAAAATGTGCCAAGTGCTTATTTATTAACAACAATAGTATCCAAAACGTGTGGTGCAGTTGAAAGTCAATAAATAAATCTATAGGAACACTGAAGTGAAGGGGTAAAAACAAATAAACCCAATAAATATTAGATAAAATCAGGAAAAACAAATTGCAAGACTTGGCCCCCACCCATTTCATCACTAAAGCTTCTCCCTATCTTTCATCACCACCTCGCTCATCCCTCCACGTCTTCTCAGCAGGGACGAAACTACTACAAAAGTTGTCCCCTTTCCTGCTCACATCCCAGCAACCTCCATCAGTAACCCGCTGGGATCCACTGAGTCCAGCTCCTTCTTCTTGCCACCTCAATCGGTCACTGCAGGACCTTAGAGCCTGCAATCACCCTGCTTCATAAAAGCTCAGCAAGATTGATCCGACCCAGAAGCACCATTCCCCTCACTCCACCGCAGGGCAACTTTGACTTCTTTGCCTTGGCACCTCACTGGCTTGGCCAGCCAATTCTGATTGTTTTCTTCCTTCCTCATGTTTTTTTCTTACTTGATCTCCGTTACTCTCTCCTCTGTATCCTACTCAGATTCCTTTTATCCATAGTAAGTGCACGTAGGCAAACAACCAGAAGAGTTCCAGCAGGGAATAACTGAGCCGATCGCACCTGAACATTAACAAGCAATCAGTTAGCATCCTGAATAAACAACCTGTGGCCACACAGACCTGTAGGAGCATGAACCCTCACCCACAAGCCAGAGCTGCACTGTTTTTATTAAAATGCTGCACTGCCACAGACCCTTAACACACAACACCACACCAAGAGATGGACAAAATTTTTACAGCGAGTACAAAACCCTTTTGGAGAAAGGTAAATGAAAATGAAATGGTGTCCAAGCTTAGAGCAGTTTTACCTGTTTTTGGTGAATACAAAATTTTACAATAGGGGGAAAAAAAAATTAAAAAATGTGATCTCAGAAGCATGCTGAGTCGGTCTCAGTACTTGATTAAATTGGCTGGGGCATTAATGGATGAATAATTTAAATGAAAAACATAAAATACATTAATGTAAGTACTACTAATTGAAAATGACAAGCACTATACAGCATCACATCATATGTTGTCTTTGCTACTGTAAGGAAATAGCTCTTAAGCAGCTATCTGGCTTCATTAGAGAGCCATTCCCAAATTGCAGAGTATTCTAATGCTCTCTTAACTTTACTACCTATCTTTTTAATCTCTTTCCCAGTTTGCATTAAAACCACCTATGACCCTCACTTTAAGATAGCAGTAGGTTATAAAATCCTAAAGGTGACTTTATACTGCACCTCAGGGTAAACTGGTATGAGACAGAGGATTAACCATTTAATGAAGGTACACAATAAAAGTGAAAATCTTAAATAATGTGTTAGGTATTTACAGTACAAACAGTGATAACTGTAATAAAGCAAGTCAGTTACTCTTCCTATAAGTCTAATTAAATGCATTAAACTAAGGAAGTATCAGAAGAACTCTGTAAAAAAAAAAAAAAAAAAAAAAAAAGTAGTGGATACTCATCAATCTTGCAAAGGTTACAGAGCCACTTCAGAAAGATCCAGACTACATAAATCTACTTTTAGGAATCAAGTATCAAAGTGAAAGTCCTTTAAAACAACAAAAACATTTCCAAGAAGTAAAACATCTTCCTGGAATTTTACCCGGAGAAATAAGGAGAATAAATTAAATAAAAGGTAATCCTAAAATAACATTAAGAGATCTACAAGACTCCCTGGCCTTCATTAGAGTAGTGGGGCACAGATTAAAAATAAGAAGGACCTTGAACAACAATGCCATTTATGGCATGGTTGCCAGAAAAAAGCTTCATCTATCAAAAAAGAACAGAGCTGGGTAAGTCTGGATAGTTCTGAAAGTCTGTTCTTTGAGGAGATGAATCCAAAATTAAACTATTTAGTAACAACAACGTGGCCTACATTTGGCAAAGACACAACACAACCTTACCACAAAGAAAAACTCACCCCGACTATCAAGCATAATGGTGGAAGTGTCTTTGTACAGGAATTTTCTTACCCTGGCCCTGGACGACTTGAAATCACTCAGGAAATCATAAATTCTGAGAAATAGCAAGGATTTCTTGGGAAGAATGTCTGTCCATCACAAAACTTAAGCTTAGGACAAAGTGGATATTTCAACACGACAATCTTAAACATGTAAGCCAAGTAAAGAATATCTTAGGAAGAAGACGTTCTGTGTGATGCACCTGTATCCACCTGAAATTCTGTGGCAGGACCCGAAGAGGGCTCCTCACACAAGGCAACCATCTAGGAAGATGTCAGAGACACCTGGTTATAGGAGATGACGGTGAAATTACTGCTGCCAAGTAGGGCACCTCAAGTTATTGACTGAAAAGGCTTGATATACTTTTGCACACAAGAATATCTGTTGATTTGATCAGTTCAAATATATTTTATGTTTGTGAACTCTATGTTTAGAATATTGATCCTATATAGGTGCTCTGGTTTACTCCCAATGTCCAAAGACATACAGATTACATGAATTGGCAGCACTACAATGAGCCTAACGTGTGTTTGGTGTGTGTTAGCTGTGCGATGGACAGGAGCTCTGTACAGGGTTTGATCCTGCCTGCGTCTTATGCTACCTGGGATAGGCTCCAGCCTATTCGCAACCCTGGTCTGGATTAAGCAGGTTAGAAAATGACATAATATAATATACATATATATATTATATGTATATACATATATACACATATATATGGTGTCGCAGGTGGTTGGGGGGCAATCCAGCCAGGACACCCCGGTGGTCCGGAAGAGGGTTTGCGCCTTTCCTAGGCCACGTGGGGATGACCGCCCTGCCGGCTATGAGGACCATGGGTACAGAGCTTGGAAGCTCATCCCTGTAGGAGCCCATGGTCACCGCCAGGGGGCGCCCCAATGCCTTGGGAGCCCTGGAACTCAGCACTTCCACCACACCCGGAAGTGCTGGGGGGAAGAGGATCGAGGACACCCAGAGTGCTTCCGGGTACACAGCCAGCACTTTCGCCACACTGGGGACTGCTGGTGGAAGATTTCCAGGAAGAACCTGGAGCACATCCGGGTAATTATAAAAGGGGCCGCCTCCCTTCATTCAGGACTTGTCGGGTGGAAGCAGGACAAGGTCAGGGAGGAAGCAAAGAGGCGGCCTGAAGAAGAGAAGGCATTGTGTGTGTTGGCCAGGACTTTTGGGGACTTGGGAACTGTGAGCACTAACTGTAAATAATGGACTTGTATAATAAACGTGTGTGGGGTGATTTAAACGTGTCTGCCTGTCTGTGTCTAGGTCATGTTCCACAATATATATATATATATATATATATATATATATATATATATTCAGGAAGAGTTCATTTTCATAATATATTTCTATAATATGTAAAATGATGACCCCCTTGAAGGGCTCACAAACCTTCAAGCAGGTCTGTATTTTTCATTTGGACGTAAATAATTTCCTGCAGAAACTCAAAATTCATACTCCTCAAACGCACAAATCATTCTAGAGAGTGCCCAGTATTGATGCAAACATTCTTACATCTGCACTCTTCTTTTCACAATTCAATGCTTCTTGTCTGCAATAGCAAAACTGTAAGTAAAAAATATAGTCTGATGCACTGTGTGTGTAAATGACAGGCCAAACATAAATAACAAAACAAATATGACCTGGTCAATTCATACTCGGTTGTTTGCCTGCACCTTTAAATCTAACATAATACTTAATACAACTGAGAAAAATAATTCAAAAACAAAATGAAAGGAGCACGTGAAATGAAGAAGTAAGAAATACATATAACAGCTTTCTGTTAAAAAAAAAAAATTCCTTACAGTCAATCCTGATAATGACTGGTTGGTTCACAAATGACATTAGGTTTCCTAACTGACACTATACAGAGCTTTTATTTTTATTTGGGTGAACTCTGATAAAGAAGTAAGCTAAATATTTGTCTTTATCATTACTAAGTAAGGTACCAATGGAAACTTTTTGTGACAAACTACAAATTACAAGAAGCCATCATAAGCAGTAAAAGATCTTCTGTACCGCAGTCCCTACTATACCCTGCCCTTATTGACTGCTAGCCTCTCTTGCCGCTATTGCACTCTGCTGTCGGAGACTTTCCCAATGCAACTGTCAACATCCATATGGGGCAACGGTAACAGTTTTTAACATTAAATACAATGCTGTTCAAAAGTGTTAATGAGCTTAATTACGTTTGCAATTGCTTTTAGAAATCACTAAATACTAATAGAACTATTTAGACATAACTGTTCTGAAGCAAATAAATTTTAAAAATAAACTTATTATATGAATTGCTTTTAAACATCTTTGCATGCAACAACCATCATTAACCTATAAAAATAAATGTAGCCTTAAATTGGATCACTCCCAATAAAATCTGCTTTTAGGCTTCTAGTTTAATTTATTTTCATAGCTTGGAGACATTTCAGTAGTCTTTGTTTCAGCAGCCTTTCTTACCAGCTCGGCAAACTGTACAGTATACATTTTGAGTTACTTTTCCCAAAAACCAATGAGTACGCAAATGTCAGGTTCAACACAGTGAGAAGACCAAGGTGGTATGCAAAGAATGCATACCACCTATCAAAAATTCCATTGAAGTACTCCTCAGTTCGTAAAGACCAGTTACAATAAGCATTAAAAAATAAATAGCTGGGTCATAAAAACTACATGAAATGTGTCAAAATCATTAACTTTCTGATTCCTTATTCCACTAATTCATTAAGACTGAAGAGAGGCTTTAACTGGCAGAAAGCCAGGCTTCAATCTACTCCCTCTTAAAACTCCAAAAATGTTTTGGCCTCTGCTAAGACATTTACTCTAACAGAACTGCCTTTATTTAATGTTGTTAAACAAGTAAGATGACTCAGATAGGCAATTTACCTGCAGTGTATGCAGATTGGCACATCCTCGTGCTCCTGATATTCCCTCATTAAGCTAATCATATCCAGAATTGAATCAAATGATGATGGAACATCATGGTCAGGCCAATTCACATAATGAAATTGATAAATTCTTCGCATTTCCTAGAATACAAGCAGGCACATTTTTAAGAATATTAAAACAAAGACAAATAAGAACTTCAGAGACAAAAATAATCTGTTTAGCAGTTTGCCTAAATATTTTCGTAACCTACTTCATTAAATTCAACAAGCAGTGTTCTGATGAAGTAATCCGTTCTAGTTTGTTCTGTCTCCTAAAAATAAGAATGATACAGTTTAGAAAAAATGCCATTTGGTAAAAAGAAGCAAATATGAACAATGAATAAAATATATTACTGGCAAAAGGAAAACAAACTGCTCTAAATAACTTCATGCATTGCCCTCTGATAAAACAAGATAATTCCCAGCCATCTTATGTCTATCAAATAAGCCACAAAGAAATTCCTAAATCAATGTAATATTTAAGAGTCATGACAATTTTATTATTTGTTCTGGAGCTAAAAGCCACAAAGATGTCAAGTAACAAATTTTATTTCATCACGAAAATTTGGGATTTTGCATTGTGCCATTACAGAGCATTTTGTTTTGTAAAATATAGTAATGCACTGCCTAAAGAAACGGTTTATAAAAATAAAACCTGTATATAATTAATTACAAGTTACAGAAATGCAGATTACTAACAATACTACAGGATCAGACACCTCTGCTCCTATTCCATTCAGTTAGTGTCCAAAAGCAAATTGCTAAACTTAATCAGGGATTGAAAGCACAACAACAAAAACAGTTGCGTCATGAGAAAAACAGGCTGACAGTTATTTTGGAGTTCTATTTTGAAGTCAATAAATAATTGATAATTACATTAACAAAATTTTGGAGTAACCACTGCAGTCATTTGCGAAGACAAATGATCCTTATGTCTGTAACTGAAATCCAACACAAAAAAATTCCAGTCCTATGTGCTCCTGCTCTGATTGGCGACATCTGTGCAAGAGTATTGTTAAATGCAACATGAGCAAGCTGTAAAAATCTCCCTATACAGTCTGCAAACTGCCAAGAGAAAATGCTGGTAAGATGTTTCATTCAAGACGACTGACTATAAGCTGGAAAAATTCACTCTAGCCAAGTCATGGCTCAAAGGTAACTTAGTACAGACATTGACACAATACTGTACTATACAATTAGGTATAGTATACATATAGTATATTGTAATCTATGTATATGATTATTATGCAGGAATATACCTGTATGACTGAAAGACTGATGTGAGCATACCCTAACTAGAATGTGCAAAAGGTACCATAAAATGCAGCAATCAGATCTCTACACATACAAATTATATAAAACCGCATGTAGAAGTGAGGGGGAAAAAATTACTTCAGTTACACAAGGACTGAACACCACCACTGAAATGAGGTAACTAAACTACTAATGAAGTATGGGATCCAGATTTGTATTCCTTCTTTTAGTGCAAACATGGATATGGTCCATATGACAAAACAGGTACCAGATATCGCAGTACCCACCCCCAGACACAAAATAAACTAGAACGTGCATGAGGATATATGTAATGCCACACCAACTGAATTAATATGTACTACTGTATTGATATCACAAAAGGATTTCCTTGAAGCCTAACTAAATGCAGAACTCCCTCTCTTCTGCTCAAGGACACCAAAGACTAAAGATGAAACCGTCATGATAAATGGTAGAATTATCAGGCTGATACCAGCAGAGGAAAAATGCTGGGTCGGATATTGGGAAAAAAGAAAAGAAACAATCCAATCCAATTCTCCAAAAAAACTTAGCCTGATTCTCCAATAAATCTAACCTGAAAAACTGCAGAAATGTTTGTAGGAATGTTCAGCCTTATACAATGTAAAAGGTAAGTAAAGTACGTCATTTGATAATAGAAGCCACATGTAGCCTAATATTAACAAGATAGCAACATTAGTGATGCATTTACTATCTGCAGGAAAATTGAATGTCACTTTAAACACTTGCAACTAAATTATTCACAGATTGGGGAAATTTGGGTAGAGTTGAATATGCTGCCTAAACATCTTCACCATGACATACAAACAAGTTTGAATAGCATGCATTATATGATCAAGAGCCTCCAAGCACAGAAATGAGCCTTGTCCGAATATTAACAGGCATACGATTTGCCAGCCACTCTGAATGTAAACCAATGGGTCCTACTGGAAAAAAACCTTTGCATTTTTAGCCCATTTTGAAGAGATGGCAAGGAAGATGAGCTTTTCATCGGGTCTTTAGCTGACATTACTCTCAGGTTTAGTGCACTTAAAAGTCTTCTCTCTCAAGAAAATGATGCTGATGATGGAATTCAGAAAATGAAATCATTCTAGACACAATATAAAAACAGGGGTGTATGATTAAGCTTCTCCTTATGTACGTTATTGAACGAAACAACTATTACTAAATATAAAAACCATACAAAGTGGAAAATACACATGTATCATCAAGAATTTTTAACATACATTTGAATATATTATACATGTATTTTGTGTTCATAAGAATTACTTAAACACTTTGAAATTACTTCAATTTTTTTTTGTCTTACAACTCCTGACTCACTGGAATGAGAAAAGCTCCATGTGTCATATACATTAGGGCAAAACATTGCATCTTTTGGAGTTCTCCCCTATTTCTGGCCCTCAAAACCATATTTTGTGCAGGAAATTACCCTTATGGTAAAGAGTAAACCAGTAGGTGTCCTTAGCGAAACTAATCAGAAGGACTTGAAGTTATACATGCCATATCAACTAACACCTGGGGTTCAACCCACAATGGTATACAAAGAATCAAAGCTACTCCTTTTCACAAAACTGAAAAATTGAAAAAATGTGGATCGGTAATATAGGCATGTGGAGTATCGTTTTTATGCTATGTCGAGGTTACTGATCATGAATATGATATTTTTGATATTTGATTCTTTATTGGCAGTCCAAGCCCTCTAACAGCCATCCCTAAAAGTGTTAAAATGACAAATGTCAAAATTAAAGCATGTGGGGTACCATTTTTGAATATTTCAAGGTTAATATTTACAAATATTTTATTTTAGACCCTTTACTAGGGATCTAGCCCTCTACGGACCTCTATCAGAGGGTTAAAAATTACACATTTCTATTACAAACGAGAATATGCCAACCGTAAACATTTAAATTGAAGAACACATTTTAAAATATCAAACATCTGATGCAACTATTCTTGTTTACCATGCATGTCTACCTGATAAAGTAAATCAGTACATTTGCCGAATTAGGGCAGCTTATGCTATTTCAAACTTTTTCAATATGAATATTCAAATTTTAATCAAGTCTAACTTAACAGTCCTAGTATGGAGATTAAGAAGGTCAAAAGCACAGATGTCTTTCATATTAACATTGTGTTCTTTTTATTGGTTGATCATGACAAAACCATAAAAAGTCAATTACATGCACTTTATTGTTTATTCTGAGATATGTACAGATTTCCTTTTATTTTTGTTATGATTTTTTTTTGAAGTGTTAAGTATGCGTCATACTAGAATTACAATACCTTTATTTAAGATGCTCTATTTTTCCACAAATGTACACTTTAATATATTTTGTGAGAATTCAATTCAATAAAACAATGCACAGTTTCATATAAGCAATGCTACTTCTGACTTAACGAAGTGCCACCATACAAATAGCTGATTTAAAGACTAGTAGTTGTTAAACAGAAAAAATACAGTAAATGTCGTCTCCACCAGTAAAGCAGGATACACACAGTGCACGGCCTGTACATTGGTACTGTGAGTGCTGCGCAGAGTGGAGGCAGAACCTCTATATTCGTCAGAAGTGTGTTCTTTCTCGTACACTGTTCAGTCCTTGCATGGTCGTGGTGTCCAGCAGCTGTGGGGCATCTGTTGGTGAAGAAAGATTCACTGATCTTGACTTTGCAGATGATGCTGTGCTCTTTGCGGAGTCAATGGAGATCCTGATCGAGGCTCTCGAGAGACTGAGTGAGGAATATGAATGTCTGGACTTTAAACCAAAATCCAGGCTATTAATGATCTCTTGTGCATAGCAGTGTGTCTGTTTGCAAAGACAAGTTTACTTATCTCAGCAGCAACATTTATGTCGCTGGTGACTCTTCCTATGAAGTCAGTAGATAGTGCCATGAGGACACTTTTGTGGGGGCCTGGGGGGGGGGGGGGGGGGGGGGGGGGGGGATTGGGGGGTGTTGGTCTTTAGAGTTCTGGTGTTCCCTGTTTGGCTAAATGGTTGCAAGACATTGCTGCTACCCCAGTGGCCTCAGGTGAAGACTGGACTCTTTCAGTACTATGTTCCCCATAGAGTCCTTATTAAAGCACATTACTTGCATTGTGAGACAGATACAGTTACAGCACCATGTGGCATAATTCCCCGAGGGTGATCTGGCTCACAGGATCCTCATTGTTCAGGACCCGAGCATTTGGACCAGACGCCCACGTAACACCTGGCTGTGGCAGGTAGGTGGCCTAATTTCCAGAGAGTGGGATTGGACTGCATGTCTGCCTGGAGGGTTGCCAACCTAGATCCTGAGCTGTTTCACCATGTGGTGGGTGTGGCAACATGCTGTACCAGTGCATGCTCATCAACCTGACCTGAGTTGACCGGAGTGCCTTTATATTATACAACACTGCACATACAGTTAGGTCCATAAATATTTGGACAGAGACAACTTTTTTCTAATTTTGGTTCTGTACATTACGACAATGAATTTTAAATGAAACTTTAACTTCATTTAAATAATCTGCATTGTTAATAATTAAACATGTGAGGACACGGTGCCGCAGCGTATAGCTGGTTCACGGATAGCTCCTGCCTTGCGCTGTATTATTGCTGGTGCTGACGCGACACTGGAAGGATAGACGGATAGAATAATTAAACATGTACTACGAAGATATTTCAATGTTCCTTAAAAGTTTTGAAGAATCGGCATTCTAAGCTTACAGATGGCTTAACGTCTATTACAGAGCTGATTGTGTGGCAATTGGGTATTTGGAGAAAGAAAAGTACGTTTGAAAGAGACAGTACTTCTGTAATAAATTATTTCATCGAAGGCCGCACATGGCGCAGCAAGCCTCTTGCGTGAGATATGAACAATCACTGCGCCACCATGTTCCCATGTTTAATAACATGCTTTCATTGCTATCATCATGAAAATGATATCACGTATACATCTCAGTATTTTGATTATTCAGAGAGCTGTAATATCTCGAATGTAATGGATTCTGTGTCCTGTCGGAGAAAGAGAAAGAACGGAAGCATGTAGTGATTCACACACATAGAGCACATAGAAGATCAAATACAGAACAAAGCATTTAACGTGCTACTTGAGAAACTAGTAAAATAAACGATTTTAAGATGAAGTTTATGATGTTCTACTTTAATGGCAAAATAAACTACCTGATTAAAGTGGAAATTTCGAGATTAAAGTTGACATTTCGTGCTTTTTTCCCCACTGTGTGCCAATTTTTTTTTTGTCTGTACCCTAATAAGCTTTCATATGACACTCAGACGGTCCGCTGCGAGTCGCCTTTCACGGCGACTTTGATATGTGATTTCTTTTTTATTTCGGGTACTGTGCGACTTTGTGAACTCGATCTTTCGAGTTTCTCCGACACTGTCACTCAATCAACTTTCTTTTGTTGATTATACCACTGCTTAAACCAACAAATAGTACGTTTTTCCTTTGCCTCCACTTGGTATTCGCTGAAATTCTTATATTTTCCCCTGTGCTTTTCCCATTGTCTTTTCACAGAAGGCTATTTATATTGATTTGCATATTCAAAGAGGCGTAATTCTGGGAGGAGTTGGGGCGGGACAGAAGGTGCGTGCACGTGCGTTACTTTTCACGCTGATCGGGATTTATGTAGTGGAAGAACGTGAAATTTTGCGTGCGCACAGATTCCTGCATCTGGATTTTTCTGTGCATACGCACAATCCCGCTTTTGTGCTTATGCCATGTTATAGTGTGAGTTCTACGCACGGCGTTATACATGAGGCCCCTGGTCTTAACCCAATTGAGCATACATTTCACTTGTTGAAGACTAAACTTCAGACAGAAAGGCCCACAAACAAACAGCAACTGAAAGCCGCTACAGTAAAGGCCTGGCAGAGCATTAAAAAGGAGGAAACCCAGCATCTGGTGATGTCCATGAGTTCAAGACTTCAGGCTGTCATTGCCAGCAAAGGGTTTTCAACCAAGTATTAGAAATGAACATTTATTGCTTAATTGATATTGACATAACGACGGACTTGCCCACACCTGCCCATGAAATAGCCTTTGAGTCAAATGTCCAATTACTTTTGAGCCCCCTGAAATGAAGGGATTGTGTTAAAAAAATGCTTTAGTTGCCTCACATTTTTATGCAATCGTTTTGTTCACCCCACTGAATTAAAGCTGAAAGTCTGCAATTCAACTGCATCCGAGTTGTTTCATTTAAAATACATTGTGGTAATGTACAGAACCAAAATTAGAAAAAAAGTTGTCTCTGTCCAAATATTTATGGACCTAACTGTAGGATACAAGAAAAATTCCTGCTAAATAGTGTACCTATGGCATATACAGCTGGGGGCTAGACCACAAAAGTAGGAAGTAGAAACACAAAACATGACAAAAGTCGGATGAATCCTGATGATACATACATCCAGTCAGCAGTTTCAGCTAGCAGAGAGTGAAGAAGTGCAAGGGATGTGGCATGCATCAAGGATGATTAGAAAGCAATTATTATATCTTCAACATTACAGTAATCTGTACACTTGTAACAACTGCGGCAATAGTAATGATAACTGCATATGAACATTCCTTTGAATAAAAGCAAGCCTTTTAATTATGCTGAATTTAAACGATTTAGATACTGTGATTTCTGTATTGTGAAGGGAACTGTATTACAAATATTCTGAATTTCCTTAGTTAGTCCACATTTTCAGATGGAGAATTAGAACTATATAAGCTTATACATTATGTAGTACAGTGGCATGCAAAAGTTTGGGCATCCTTGATTAACATGTCTGTTATTGTGAGTAGCTGATCGAACACAAGATGAACTGATCACCAAAAGGAAAAAAGATTTAAGATTATACATTTCAGTATTTTATGTAGGATTAGTGTATTGTTTTTGTTTCGTACAATTGTACAGTGAAAAAAGGAAAGGAGCTCCATACAAAAGTTTGGGCACCCCAAGATATTTGAGGTCTCATAACTTTTATGAAGATCTCAGATCTTAATTAACTCTTTAGGGCTATGGCTTGTTCACAACCATCGTTAAGAAACCCCTAGTTCTAGGTAGAAGGATTAAGAAAGTGCTCCCTTCAGTAATATCATAAGACCAAACCAGATTTATTAAAGGTAGACATTTGGTTTCCAATCTCTGATGCCTATTTAATGTAACATATTCACCCGTAAAGTCTAACACTCCAGAGATCTTATTATCTTTGGATACAGAAAAAGCATTTGATATGGTTCAATGGGATTACCTATTCACCAATTTGTATAAATTTGGGTTTGGCCCTAACATGCGTGCATGGATCAAACTACTGTATACCAGTCCAGAAGCTTCAGTTTGTATTAACAACACTATCTCAGACTACTTCAAACTAGAAAGTGGTACTAGACAAAGATGCCCCTTGGCACCACTGCTATTTGCAATGCCATTGAGCCACTGGCTGTTCACTTTCAAAATGCATCAGAGATAGAAAGATTTTCTAAGAAGGACTTGAACAGAAAATATCACTATGCAGATGATATGGTACTGTATATATCAGACTCACAAAATTCAGTGCCTGCAGCCCTCACTGTACTAGCAGAATTTCAAAATATATCTGGACTCAAAATTAATTTGAAAAAAAAGTGTGCTTTTTCCAGTGAATTCTCTAACAAACAGCATTAGATTTAACACGTTCCCTTTTATCATTGCATATCAGTTTAAATATCTAGGGATAAACATCACTAGTAAATATAAAGCTCTTTTTCAACAAAATGTTGCTGCTAGACAAAACTAAACAAGATGTGCATAGCTGGTCTACCCTCCAGGGAGAATTAACGCTATCAAGATGAAGCTTCTGTTTTAAAAACATCCCCATATTCATTAACAAATCATTTTTAAGATATTAGATTCAATCATAACTTCATTTATTTGGGATTCAAAATATTTCTGCATCCAAAGGGCGAGCCTACAACAACCTAAGACAAAAAGGTGGCATGACTCTACCTAATTTTCAATTTTATTATTGGGGCGGAAAACATTCAAACTATAAGAACCTGGACACTGACACAAAAAGATGAACACACACACTACCTCGTTATATTCCTTGCTTTGTACACCAGTAAATACAAGGTATCGTCAATATACTAACAACCCTATTGTCCTTCATTCACTCACAATATGGAACCAAAGTAGAAAGCACTTTTATCTTTTTTTAATATTTTATCTGTGGCACCTCTACATGATAACCACCATTTTCCACCCTCTCAAACTTACACAGTTTTAAATGTTTGGAAAACATATGGAATTAAATCATTTAGTGATTTTTATATAGATAATGTCTTTGCATCCTATGAATAATTACACGCAATTTTTTCCATTATCTCCAAATTAGAAACTTTGCTAAACAAAATCTGCCCAATTTTCCTCACCTCTCACCTATTTCTATTCCAGAAGAGATCTTGACAAGTCTTGAAGATTCAGACAGCATTTCTATACTAAATAAAACCATTTTAAAGTCCTTTCCTTTTAAAGATCCCAAAGTAGAGTGGGAAAAGGATCTCTTACTCAACATTTCAGAAAAGGAGTGGAAGGTAGCCATGCACAGAATTCACTCTACCGCCATATGTGCAAAGCATTCATTTATGCAACTTGACATTTTTTATCGTGCACATCTATCTCATTTAAAATTATCCAAAATGTTTCCAGGGCAAGATCCAACCTGCCAACGCTGCAATCAAGCTCCATCTTCACTAGGCCACACGTTTTGGGTATATACCAAATTAACATCATTCTGGACAAAATGTTTTACATGCCTATCACACAGCCTTGGTCTCACAGTGTCACCTAATTCATTAAGAGCTGTGTTTGTTGTACTCACAGATGGACTTAAACTGGAGTAGGACAAACAAACTGTAATTGACTTTATTCCACTATTAGCACATAGACTTATCTTGCTCAACTGGAAGAATCCTAGCCCACCTCTGTTAAGTAAGTGGGCAACTGATGTTATATACTATTTGAAATTGGAAAAAATCTAATTCTCTCTTAGAGGATCTGTTCAAAGTTTTTTTTTTTTTTTTTTTAAACCTGGCAGGATCTAATCAACAATACTTTACATTATGCATTTATATTGGGGAGAAAGACTCCTTTCCCTCTATACTACTCTCAAAAGTTAACTCTGGCTGTTGGCCTCTCTCTCTTTCTCATGGGATGGAGTTGATTTGTATTTAGTTTTGTTAAGTTTGACTTGATTGTATTGAATGTTGCATGCTTAAAATAAATTCAATAAAAGAAAAAAAAAAAAAAAGAAACCTCTGATGATGCAAATGTAAAGCTATATAAATTCTCTGACTCCGTAAGCCTTGTCCCAACAATCAGTAGCCATGGGCTCTTCTAAGCAGCGGTCAAGCACCTTGAAAAATAAAATAATCAGTGCTCACAAAGAAGGAGAAGGCTACAAGAAGATAGCAAAGTGTTTCAGTAGCCATTTCCTCAGTTCATAATGTTATTAAGACTAAAAAGAACAGTGCATGCAAGACAGCCCAAGAATCTTACAGAATTTGAAGCCTTTTGCAAGGACAAATGAGTGAAAATACCCCAAGTAAAAACTAAAACTCTTAGCTGGCTACAAAAAGCGTTTACAAGCTGTGATGCTTCCCAAAAGGCACATTAACTAAGTACTGACCATGACAGGTGCCCAAACATTTGCTTCAGGCCCTTTACATTTCTTTGGTATTTTATAACTGTGAATGATGAAAATGATGAAAAAAAAATGTACTCTTACCTAAAATTTTTAAGAAATGTGTAATACCTTTAAGTGATCAGTTCATGTTCTGCTCACTTAACTATTCACAGTAACAGACGTTTTAAGCAAGGGTGACCTAACTTTTGCATGCCACTGTAAATTGTGAATTTTGTTGAGACACTAATTTCCTCCACTTTGATGATGGCAAAATAAAGGAAATAAACTTACACAAGAAATCTTGAACGACCCAAATGATAAAGGTTCATCTCCATACAAAGGGAAGTATCTTTCACATTTTTTCTGTAATGGAAGAAAACAAAACCAATTTGAAAATACATAAAAATGTACATTACTAGCTATGATGTTTTGAAATAGTGAATGGGCTTAATCAGTAACTTGGGACAGTATCTACAATAATTAGACCAAATGCAATAAACATATTGGAGTTACAAAGAAATGCCAGGCAATACTGAAATGTCAAATCTCCAGGTTAGTAGTATCATCAATCACCCTACTTCCGACTAAAGACTGATGTTGCTTACCTAGTTACTTCTTTATAGTTCAGTTTATGTAAATGGTTAACAAGACCACACTGTCTCAACAACATGTAGTGACTTAATTTCTTGGAAGAGCAAAACTTTAACATGAATTTTATAGATATTTGCCTGCATTGGCACTCGGAATGTCAGACCATGAGTAAAAAAAATACCTGAAAGACTATAACACAGATGTTGCTAATGAACACTTTGGAGGTCACAAAACTGCCTCTTCCAATACCAAGGGAAACAAAAATCGATACACTCATCCACGCCAATCAACACATGAAAATTAAGCAAATGACAGCAGAGACTGGAATAGGTTATCATGCACTACTGCACTTTACACACAACTGGAACCAAGATGTGCCAAAAAGAGATTGTCAAACCTCTATAAGCAGGTACAAAAATGACTAGCAGAAGTGGATTTCACTGACATCATTTTATATTCTCATCTTTGTTGAATCTTAAAGTAATATGTTAATGACTTTTGGTATGATTCTTGAATGCAAATGATTATATTTGAGTAATGAACATTTTAATTACTGTATGTTCTGAAATTAAACTTCATTTTGAGAAATAGCTCCTCAGGTTAGAGTTTGCAAGGCAGGGCCTAAAAGAATTCAAGAAAACTTACAGTTGCAAATATGCAGAAACAAACTTCACTGGAACAGAGGCAAAAAAATGAGTGCTTGATATGACAGAAGTTGATCCATAACATGATGTTTTCTAGAAAAGTTAGTCTATGGAGTGTATTTACAAGGGCACTGTAGTAACTGCTCCTGTCCTTTTAATTAGTAATATCAATGAGCACCAGAACAGTAAACTAAGACTTTTATAAATTCATTCGCATTTAGAGAGCTGAATTTGACATCTATTATTTTGAGTCCTTTTTTTCTATCACAGGGTTGTAGAAGCATACCAGATTCCTTCCAGATCTGGAGAAAATGATTGAAACAATCGTGAAAAGAAAATCAGTCTCTAGGCACATTCACATTCACTCCCAAATTCAGTTGTACGAGGCTAATTTGCCATTTAATTTAGCATGCACTTTATTTTTCATCCCACATCGTAAAAAATACCCAGATAAAAATGGGCAGAAAAAAATGTATAAACCAATAAAACAATAACTGCTCTGGAAATCAAACCAGGTTCCCTGGAGCTATGAGGTAACAGTTCTGTCCAGCATATCACCATGTTTGCCCTACTTTAAACACAACATTAAACTTTCAGATTTGTTTAATCCAGTTCAGGGTCAAATTAGGAGCCTACTCTGGCAGCATGGGACCCAAGGCAGGAGCCAACCTCAAACAGGGGGTGCTAATGCATCACAGAACTCATTCACACACACTCATATGTAATCACCCTGTCCCAATTTCGAATCATCAATTTAATTGAAATGCACATGTTTGGAGATGTGTAAGAAAACCCAGAGTAACAGGAGGAGAATGTGCAAATACCACATGAATAAATGAAGCGGGATCTGTGAGATAGTAGCACTTACCACTTAGCTACCATGCCACCCTGTTTTAAAAATAAAAGTTTATATAAACGAGCTATTCCAAAAACTGCATCAGATCAAGCAATATTGCCACCTTCTACAGAGGAGAGAGAGATTGAGAGCATGCACTGATGATTAACGTCAGACCCAGGACAAAGCAATTGCAGGTTAAGAGCCTTGCTCACGGGATTTGAACCAACAACCGTCCAATTGCCGGCACAGATCCCCAGCCTCAGAGCCATCACTCCACCTTCTATGGGAACTTTGTATAGTCTTTCAAATTGCAAGAAGACATCATATATCTTAATTTATATTCATTATATAATTTCAAGTCATCTTCTGTAAATTAAAATATTTTCTTTGCTTGGGCCTTGCCATGTGTAATGTCAAAAACAAAACAAAGTTTTTATTATTGTAATGTATCAGGTCTGCATACGTTTTAGATATGCTAGTCCTAGGAACAGGATCTTTTTTGAGTGGAACTGGAAAACATAATATAAATAAGTGGAAGATAAAATTTAGTCAAGAGTTTCTATGTGTAACTGAAGCACTTGGCAGCAGCATGAATAGGATGTAGGAAAACTCTCAAATAGAAAGGAGTCAATTCAAGTTGTGCAGTGAAAAAAGGTCAAGAAAGAAAATGGTGTCCAAAGATTAAAATGCATGAATTCTACAAATGAGAAAAATAGACAGATATATTTATTCATTATTGTTTTTTATTCTACACATGTATGATTTCCACAAATAAAACATGAGGAAAGAGGATGTAGTTTCTTGCAGAGGAAAAGTAAGAAAATTAAGAATTAATTTATAGCTTACCCTTCCCATCTCAAACTCACGACAAGCCATAACAATGATCTAAAAAGAGAAACATCTAGTCAACATAAAGCACCAAAAATAATGCTAAAACATGCTTAGAATATGTTGCTAGTAAATTTTAAAATGAATTCATAATTATCAAATTTATAATTGTCAAAATCTTTTCTCCACCAAGCAGACACACTCAAGACAAATTTAAAAGAGATAAAACAAGGCAATGAAAGAAAAGCAGTAGATGAGTGTTGAAGAAACCAAGTACATTTACTGCCTTCTGTAAGGCCAATAACAAGGGAAAAAAATTGAAAGACCTTGGTCACATAAAATAAAACATATTTTCCATACATCAATTTATTAGCTGCTCTACCCATGGGCTGCGTCTGCAATGGGTGATTGGGAGGCAGGTTGGGGAATGATGTGTGGTGTTTTAGTTCGGAACACAGTAGATTTGTTCTTTCACAGATTTCTTACTGCAACTCTGCACATGTATTGGTATTCAGTAATGTTATTACGATGATTCAAAGGTGATTCAAACTAGGTTAATTTAAAAATGCTATAAGTCATGATGTTTTATTGGCAGGAAACTCTAAAATTAGATCTGCCTCATCATAAAATGAATTTGAATAGATGTCTACCAACAAGAAACTACAACTTACCAATTACTTTTACTCACTTAACACAGTATCCTTAGTTGACCTCTTTCTATCATCTTCTGAAGAAAAAAAAAATCTCGGCATGCATTACAGAAATCATTCTTCATTGTGTTTGATCATGGCCTGGCTATAGTGCATATTTTGCCTTTTCTTATCATGTGTGCAAAACGCATGCTAATGTACAATGTGCATATAGTAGGACAATGGCAATGGCTTTTCAAAAAATGTAAAGCACTGCTTTGATATACTGTATAGTGTAATCAGTTTATCTCAGATTCATTATCTCGTGTACACTTTACAATTGCCAATACTCTGGTTAGTCAGCATCTTGTTCCTCTTCCCAATATGTTATTACTTTGCACAATAATGCAACATGCCACCCCTTGGAGGTCAGAGCATGTTTGTATATTAGCACTATTCATAATAGCAAAGGAAGGAGGGGTTCTTTTGAATCTAAGTGCCACGAAAAACTAACCTTGACTTAAAAGTTCTGGATCCCTTTGAAGCTTTGAGCACAACTAGTACTGAGCCACATCAATCCACAATATTGAACAAGCACCAGCACGCCGCCACTTTTCTTGTCTTTTGCCTGAATCTTACTGCTTACGTCATGTAAAATACAACACCACAAGGATAGAGTCCAGCTGCCCCGCAGCTCTCCCCAGGAATAAGCATGTTAGGAAAATGGTTGGTGAACTAAAAATATTGTAATGTCGCTAAGGAGTTGCATTAGCCTGAGGATATGTCACCCACAGCCTGAGGTGACATTCCACCATGAAAATGAGCAGCTTCAAGGGTTCCTTTAAAAGGGGCAGACCAGACAAAGTTGCAAACTCGTGCATCCACAGTGAGCAATTATTTGAAGAACAGTGAGCTACCTACAAAAGCTATGTAATGAGTGAAAAACCATCGGCACTCAGAGTCTGTAAGCACCGCACTGACACAGTGATACAAATATACCTGCATTCCCAATCAAACTTTGTGCGTAACACACAGATCAGGCTGCCATCCCTCAGCTACAGTGCACTCCTGCTAAACTAAAATAGCACAGGAACCTCACATGCACTTGTACTGTGAAAGTGAGTGCCTGACAGCTTTGTTGTGAAGAAGCGCACAACATTTTAAAAATAGTGATGGCAGCAGTTTAGCACTTTGAGGAAATTTCTGCAAATGTTTCGAGCGAATAAATGATTTTTCTTTCATGGATTTTATTATTGACCATCAGCTCAGCCCTACTGGAAAACACCAGAGGGAATGCGTGAGTTCAAATGGTATAGTGATTAAAGGATGCTAGTGCTGCAAGTCACTCACTAGCACAAAGAAAAAAAAACCTAATGGAAATTGTATACACTTTCTAGCCATTCAATTAACTTCTGAATGCATATTAATTACTATGCTTTATTTTTACTTTAAATTTATTTTGGCCGTGTTACATATAAAAATGTTGCAATGCATTTAACACGGATTACATACAACTCTCATTATGGGTTCAGTGTGGAGCAGGGACAGTGCTAATGAAATATTTTTGGAGTAGAACTAATATTAGTCTGGACAGGTAACCTGGTAAGATTTCATTCAAAATTGCACAAGATAGAAATGCAATTTTATGTGCAAGAATCTAGGGAACAATAAATTAAGTTGATTAAACTAAATTAACTTAATTGCTTTGGTTATAGAGAATGAAAAAAGGAAGTAAGGGGGGAATGTTTCTGGTGATGTTCAAAACAACTCCCATAAAAATCCTATAATTTAGCCTAAATGGTACTGAATAATTTAGATGCTCTTGACTACTTTTATAAAATATACATATTGTGAGCCAATGTCTTCAGTGGCATTATTTAAGTGAAACAACTTTGTTTTTCAGTCTCAATGATCATATTAATGAAGGCATACCCAGCACTTCCCTTATGAGCTGTTGCACCTACAGACTTGAACAGAAAATCATCCCCTTTACCACAGACCACTTTTTTTTCTTTTCCAGGAGTTATCCTCTAAATACCTAACTAATGGAGATACTAAGCTTGAAAAACAGAAAGATGATACAGGTGCAAAACCATGCCACTAGAGGCACAAATGCCATGGGGTTACTGGTCATTTACTAGTAAAATATAAAACTCTTGCTGGGGTTATAGGAAGTCTGAAGCTCTCCAGTTGTCCAAAAACTACCATGACCCTCACTAGGAGAAGTAGTTTGAAAAATTAGATGAGAAGAAATTTCAAATGATGTTTTCATTGCTTATCTAATAGTTTATTTTGATATCGGTATTAAATGGAACACTTGACAAAAAAAAGTCCTGGGTCTCGGGTGGATTGACGATGTTAAATTGGCCCTAGTATATGTTTGGTGTGTTGATGCCCTGCAAAGGACTGTACAGGGTATGTTCCTACATTGCGTCCTATGCAAGCTGGGATAGGCTCCAGCACCCCCCGAGATCTTGGTCTGGATTATGCATGTTAGAAAATTACATGACATATACAGGCAGTCCCCGGGTTACATACGAGATAGGGACTGTAGGTTTGTACTTAAGTTGAATTTGTATGTAAATCGGAACAGGTACATTATTTTAATAAATGCTATTTTTGACCGACTGTAACCAAGTGCTCTGCCAATGAATGATGGAGTTTCACCTCTCTCTGACCTTTTTATTATTTCTACTTTATTTTCAATGGTGATGGTTTTTCTCTTCTTTACTGTATCACCAGCACTTGCATCAGATTTGTGTTTCAGAGACATTCTTGAAGGGTGAAGACAAAAGGTTAAGATGGGCTCTTCTGCACAGCACTATCATGTACTGACAAGAGACAACTTCCTGCTATGTGCATATCAGTACAAGCAGGCTTGCTATTGAGAATGACTGGGGGCGGCGAGGGGTGGTTCATCACCAGCCCACCTCACAGTCACCTCCACTACTGTATGCTGCCTGCAGCGTCCGCCCACCGAGAACAAACACGGTGCGACCAAAGGCGGGTAGTAAATCGCCCAACCCCAATTCAACAGGCAGCCATCCAAGGACACTACAATGCTACCCCCGCCGCTCCGTTCAGCCACAACCGGGTCACCACGTGCAGCATCACCAGCCATGTGTGCTGGGCGGGCAGTGAAAAGCCCCCCTCTGCTCCATCCAGCCTGCGTCCAGTCAGGAGCAGTAGCTGTGGTGGGATAGTGGGCATGCAGTGAACCATCGTCCTGCACACGAGCGATAGCTGTGGCCCCGGTGACTATAGACCATGGGTCACCGCTTGCCGCCGGGAGCCACCCGAGGGACACTACACTGCGTGAGCAGCGAAATCGCCCCCCTCCAGCCAACGCTTGCAGCATCCCCAGGCCAAAGATGACAGAGCGGCAGTTACTGAGGCGCATGCGTCGCAGCTGCATCCTCATTCGTAAGTCGTAGGTTGGATGTCCGTAACCTGGGGACTACCTGTAAATATAAGCAGGAAGTTAACTTTACTTTAGATTGTATAAACTATTTATCTAAGCAACTTGATGTAATAAAAATTAGCTGATATTAACATCTGCGGTGGGTTGGCACCCTGCCCAGGATTGTTTCCTGCCTTGTGCCCTGTGTTGGCTGGGATTGGCTCCAGCTGACCCCCGTGACCCTGTGTTCGGATTCAGCGGGTTGGAAAATGGATGGATGGATGGATGATATTAACATATGAAAATTTACAAACATATTTTAACTCAAAACAAAACAAGCAAAACACAATATGCAAATGTTACATGCAAAATGAAATGGAAAATGTGATTTTATGTCAGTATGTTAGCATCTTAAAGGTAACAACTTTGTCTATAGACTTGAATGAAAACTGTGCATAATGAGTGAGTCCACCCCTTTATAAATATAACCTAGGATTATGCATGATTCAGCCTGAATGGTGAGTCAATGTAAATAGGAGAGATGGACACTAAGAAGCCCTGTCTTGTGCTATGTTTGCCTGGGAGCAGTGCTGGCACGGCTGAGTGAGTTAGTGAGTGACTTTTAGGAGCTCAAGAGAGGTGGACATCTGCTATCAAAACTGTCTGAGTAGCAGAGTTTTAAAAAGCATTTTTATGGATAAGAAACACATCTGTGTACACAATTAAATCAACGATACATACATGTTAAAAATATATATCTATCTAAAAACTATATGCAAACATGCAACCACCACAATTTTTAATTCAATCATAATTTGAATTTTTCACCATACACACCCAATCCTATACCAGTCCGAATGAAACTTCTTATATGCCAGTTTATCCTGACATACTAAAAACTTTAACCAGATCATTCACAATAAAACATCATTTGTTACAGTATCCTTTGCACAGCCTAGGCTTTTACAAGTACATACTCTGACATTTCTGTGGAATGAAGTGTGTCATTATGCTAAAATGTTTAGAAAGTCATAAATACCTCTCAAAAGACCACTTTCATAATGTTCAGTACTTATACCCATTTTAATCCTAACAAAGAGTTAACAGATTTCCCTCTTTTTTTTGTGGGACTGCTGAACTCTAAATTATATTTATTGATTATACATATGCATTGCTTGTCCAGAGGATCTCTCAAATTCCTGCCAAAATTTAAAGGGAAAATTAACTATTAATTATTAACACAGCTTGCACACATTAGGTGGGGCATCAATATCATTGAAAACATTTCTGGCAAACTGTCTAATGGGACGGACACACACACACACACACACAGGCTAAAAGAGGGGCTCTGCAAGACCAATAAGGCATTGCTGTAGGTCAGGTGAAAGGAAGGTATAATGTTAAGAGATCACAAAGTTGAAATCATGTAAATTATTATAGATAGTTATTAATAAACAAGAATTTAACTACAAGTTAAAAAAAAATGTTTCTTCTTTTACTTACTGCTACTTTATACTCCCAGATCATTCTCCAGAAATCTATCACTGTGTTGGCCAACGGTCCTTGGGTGGCAATATAAGCTTGGCTTCTGTGTGTTCCCTGAAAAATACAAACAACATGACTAAAGTGCTGCTTATCCAACTACAAATGCAATACATCAGCCAAAATGAAAACATTCCATGTGTTTTTTTCAGGAAGGAGAGTTTACTAAACATCCCTATAAATTAGAATATGGATTTGCACTTGGATTCAGATAGCAAAATGCATTGTATTAAATGAAGACAAGATTTTTACAGCATGGCACATGTACACTTAAGTCAAATGTATCCCTCTTTACTAAACTGTGTTCCAAAGAAATACATGGTGAAATGTAGCAGGTAACAAATTAGCTCAGTCAGAATTTCTGTATAAACTTGTTCCCCTGCTAGTAAACATAAAAATTAAAAGTCAATACCCCCAACACCATCAAGAAAATAAGAGCCTCGGATGTAGTGTTACATTTCCTGTGAAGACATGCATACCAAGATGTAATATCACAATCAGTACACATTTCAAAAATGAAAGGGTAATGCATTTCCTGTAAAACGCTGGCAAACGTCTGAAAGTACAAAAAATATTCTTTTTTGCACAGTTTGATACAATCAGTTTAGAAAATTGTGGGGAAAGACTATTTGCCCAAAAATCACTTATAATCTGTAAGATATGTGCCATTTGACTTTAGATATGTGCCATATGACTTTAATTTCTGGATATGTTTTGAAGGCCATAGATTAAGATGCTTAATTGATAAATTAAGACAATTAGAAACCTTGAGAATATGTGACAAAGGAGTTCTCAAGTTTCAAGACCTTTTGCTGTGACTCTAATAAAGTCATATGACTGTTAATAACAGTAACTTTTACTTTCAAAACAAGGTTTCTTTGTAAAGTCTGATATAATTTTACTAACCTAATTTGTTACAAAATAAATAAAAAGTCAAACTTTAATACTGAAATCCCAAAGTATTTATAAAATCATCTGAGGTCTTAACTCGACATCACATGGTCCACTTATTAAATAAAAATCTTCTGTCCTCAAGTCTGTGTGACAGGAAACTATAATTATAAATATAATTTAATAAACTGCACTTTTACTTGTGGTTATTTACATATTAACTGACAGATCGACACATGACAATGGCAATAAGGCAAGCAGCAAGTTATATGGTTGTGAATGTGAATAAATTCTGCGGGGGTGATTTAGTAGGATATGGGCCCATATTCTACAAACTGGTAAAGAGACCATGTTAGGCAAGAACTAATAGGAGGCTGCACCACCTTTGTCGTAAGCCTAATAACTTATAATGGAGAAATTATTTAACCAACTATTTCATAACCACAGCATAAATCCTCCATGAAAATAGCAGTCTCTCTCTCTCTATGGTGCTAGCCTTATTGTTTGTTCCCACTAACCAGCAATGATGCCACATCATACTGACTAAAGTATCAATCCAACTGGTCTTGTTGCAAGATAGACAACCTAGATAGCAAACAATGACTAATTAAACTCATCCTTTATTAAGCCTAGTTAACCCAGTCCACAGCTGCAGGGTGATTAGTAGAATTAGTCTCAAAGTTGATGATAATATATAAATATAGTGGCATTTATGAAAGAATGAAACAGCAGAACATGTTGACCATTGTTTGCTTTAGCTAAAATCATACATCTTTACCTTGATAAAATTTGCATTGATGTAATCCGTGTCTTGATCAGAGGTTTTCAGTGTTACTTTTACTCTGCTATGGTCAACTGCAACAGAAAAAAGAAAATTATTGATACCCATCTTTTAACATAAATTGTTGTCTTTGATACTTTATTTTAATTGGTTAAGTCCATATACAGGGTGTGGGCAAAGTAATTGAAAAACCCCTAACAATATAATTATGTCAAGGACATAAGTAGGGCCACTTTAAGTTCAGACCTGTCTGTACTGGGATGTAAGAGTACATCTTGATTACATCTTGCCTGAAAAAGGGCCCTAGTTGCCTCGAAAGCTTGCATGTTGTAATCTTTTTAATTAGCCAATAAAAGGTTTCATTTTGCTTGACTTCTCACTACAACCATGTAAAGAAGCATTATCCAAATGTAAACCCTAGATGTAGGAAAGAGGGTGAAAGATGACACATAAAACAATATTAACTTTAAGATTGCTCAGTGGCCCACATATTACACCATGTATCTTTATGTGTTGTGCTGGATGTAGGAGATTTCTCTTAATAAATTATTGTTGACCCTGATTGCCATTTCAATTCTGTAGTCATTTCCGAGGCTGTTCTTTAATGGCATTTAGCAACTATCCTGTGTAGTGTTTTGTCTATTCTCATTGATGTCACTGGTGTCATTATTTTTTAGACAACTGAGTAGGACAAATTTTATGAAACTGATGCCCTTGCAATTCATGCACTGGGGGTTGGTGGCAGAATTGGCACTCCAGCCACTGTAACAAGCCTCACACTGTTCTATTCTATTCCATTCCATTCAAAGTAGTGTGGTGCTGAGGTGTCACCCTTGTACGGCTGCACTTGGGTCCTAATTTGGGATCCTGAGGAGGTTCATCATGTGGCGGGTTCGGCAACAGAATGCATCAGTGCATGCTCCTTAATTCTCTATCTTTCTCTCTCTGCAGTGTAAACATTTTGAGAGATGGATGTCTAGGACGGAGCTCCACTGGTTGCGGTGTTATCTAGCATTTTTTTTACTAAATATCCAATATATCCCATATTTAGTCAACCCAGGAGAACTGGACTACAAGTATATTAAAAAGCATGAGCAAGAAACCAAGGGGTCAGAAAGAGAAGGAAGAGAAAGGATAAGTAGTTAAAGTCTCATCAAAGTCTAAGCTGGCCTCAAGTTCAAGATACGGCCTGCCAGATACGGAGTTGGAAGAGACAGGCAAAGGAATGGATCGACCAGGACCTCACGCTGCAGCATCTGCTCTGGTCAACAACAACTGTAGAAGCATAACAATGAGTGAGGCAGGAAACAAGAAATCACTGATCTCAGATAGGATACTGGAACCAAGCAAGGGCCTCTTTATCCTCGCTGTAAACTACTGCCAAAGCCCCTTGAGAGGCAGCAGAGGAGCGGAACAAGCTATCCGAGCTGAGGGCGATGATTACCGTACTTGAGGGGAAAACCCAATGATATACACAAGAGAACAAACAGAATTGATATTAGAATAGACAGCAGAGTCAACAGAATAGACAAGCTGCTTCAGGAAATAAAAGATCAGGAAGTATGTTTAAACAATAAACCTGATGTAAATCTTAATAAAATTCTAGCAAGTATCGATGAAGAATATGAGCAAAATTGAGAACAAAATAAGAAAACTCTGTGAGCACCTAGAAGATGCAAAACAAACATTTAGAACTCATCTTTATATATAATACGCTACCATGGCTGTTCATTTGTCTGTCCAGGATTTTAAATCACCTGTAGCTTGCAAACCCTTTTTACCGATTGACCTGAAATTTGGTACGCATATACTATGTGATGTCTACTATCCGCTTTCGGGGTGATGATTGACCTCCAATGTGATTCCTCTTTTTTATTTTTATTTTATTTTATTGTAGAATCAACTCTCGGTAGAGGCCAGCAGGGTGTCAGTGCGGCACATGCGTATGGGCGCCGTTCTCATACCTACCACCTTCGCCGTCACTTCCCCTACCTCTTCATATCTTAACTCATTCTTGAGGCAGACTGAAGACTTAAGTGCCAGCTTAAGTGAAAAATTAAAGAAAACGAACTACGCAATTGCAACACAAGCACTGACTTAATCGGTTGTAATGCAAAAAGATTCAGATGAAAAGAAGAGAAGAAGCGGGCCGTTCGGATGGAGAAAAGAAGCAAGATGCAGCAAGCGCATCAACCTCTGAGCAAACGAATGCTAAATGTGCAGAGAAAGAATATGAAAACTGTGAATGCTCAAGTCAAGTGTATTTACTGAACTTTATCGTGCAGTGCGGCGTTACAGGTATTGTATATTGCTTTAGAATGGAAATGGAAAGTACTCTGTGATAAATTTGATGCATTAGAAGACAGATATAGAAGGAACAACATCATAACCTAAGGTCTCCCAGAAAGTCTGTGAAAGTCTACACCCAGTGAAATTCATAGCTGAATTACTTTCTAAAATAATCGGTAGTACTAGGGTGTTGTACCGTGTTAGCCATTATGAATGTAGAGAAAAGCCAAGCAAAATGACACCTTTTATTGGCTAACTAGAAAGATTACAATATGCAAGCTTTCGAGGCAACTCAGGCCCCTTCTTCAGGCAAGATTGCCTGAAGAAGGGGCCTGAGTTGCCTCGAAAGCTTGCATATTGTAATCTTTCTAGTTAGCCAATAAAAGGTGTCATTTTGCTTGGCTTTTCTCTAAAATAATCGGAGAACACTTTAAATTGGATTGTGAGATCACTGAAGCTTATCACACACATGGTTTGAATGCCTCAAAACTGAGAACATAGATTGTCCAATTCGACAAATTATGTGTCAAAGAAAATTTGATGTCAATTCTCAGACAGAAAGAGGAAATTATATTTGAAAATAACCACATTAACATTTTCCCAGACTTTTCCACTTCAACAGCTGTTAAACAAGCTACATTCTACTGCATCAAACACCACTTACACAAAGCTGAAATCAGATTCAGTTTGGTTGGAATCAAGAGACTAAGTTTTTTCTGATTGTCAATTCTACAGATTACGTAATGTTCATGCCCTGTATTTCAATTATGATTAGCATTTTATTCCCTTTGAATTCATATCTTGTTTACATTAAGTGTAAGTGTCTGTTTAAAATGCTCACATTATAACACTAATGCAATTTTTTGTGTAAATCCCGCAGGCCACTTTGAAATGGTTTACTCATACTTGCACTGTCTGATCTCAGTACTACTTTGACTGGTGATTTTAATGTTTTTGTGTAATTTTACTTTAGTGTTAAGTAAATAAGACCTGTTTTCCTTAACTGTTGTTTCCATTAATCACATTAGTAATCTATAATTAACATTCTAATATTGTCTAATTATCATTATCGTCAAAGTCCCAAAAAATATCGAGATATAATTTTTTGCCAATCTCTCACAACCCTATTTAGAGGTCTCTGCAGGAATACCTTGGGAAAATTTGAAGGCTTTTTTTTTTTTTACTGGTTATTTCATCTCTCTCCCACAAAAATAAATTGGAAACCAAAAAGGTGTCTGAGTTCATTAGCACAATCACAAGAATAGATCAAGAATATGCCAGATATCCAAATGAGGCACTTTGTAGGCAAGGACGGGTTCTGCAATCAGAATTGAACCTCTTGGCGACAAAATAAAAGGAACACCTCATCTTTAAATTGCAGCATTATTACTATGAACATGGAGAGAAGGCTAATAAGATTTAGCTTAACAAATCCACAAGCAGGAAGTTTACAACACAATAACAAAAATTACCAGCACAGATGGAGAAAAAGTTATTGACCATAAAAATATAACCCACACATTTATGGAGTACCATAATTCCTTATATTCTAGTTTATTAAGGAAGATAAGACGCAATGTAACAAGTTTTTTGATGCATTACAAATACCACAGCCAGATACTCATAATGCAGAGCACCTGGACAAACCTCTGACACTCTTTGAACTACTGGATGTTATAAACTTACTCCAAAGTGAGAAAGCAGCAGACCATGATGGCTACCCAATGAAACTTTATAAAAAAAAAAATTAAAATAAGTTAGCTCCATCATTAATAGCAACATTTACAAAAGCCAGAGACAACAAAACTTTATCTAAAAATGTTTGCAAAGCATTAATTACTGTCTTTCCAAAGAAAAATAAGGAATTATTACATGTGTATCATGAGGACCAATTTCACTTCTGAATAATTAATTATGTTAAGATATGCTCCAAAGTTCTACCTGGAAGGATTAAGAAAGTGCTTCCTTCCTATCTCAAGACCAAACCGGATTTATTAAAGGTAGACATTTAACTTCTAATCTTCTAAGTTTGTCTGATGTAATATGCTCACCCATTAAATCTAACACATTTGACATGGTTGAATGGAGCTACCTATTCATCACATTGCACAAATTTGGATTTGGCCCAAACATATGTGCATGGATAAAATTAATCCAGTCCAGAAGCCCCTGTCAGTATCAACATTATTTCAAACTCCTTCAAAGTAGAACGTGGTACTCGACAAGAATGCCCCCCACCACCATTGCTATTTGCAATTGCCATCAAGCCTTTGGCTTTTTACTTTCAAGATGCATCAGAGATAAAGGGGATAGCAAGAGAAGGACTTGAACAGAAAATATCACTATATTCAGATGACATGGTACTGTATATATTAGACCCACAAACCTCTGTACCAGCAGTTCTTAATGCAGAGAATTTGAAAAGATACTCTGACTTAAAATTAACTGTACTGTACTAATTAACTGTACTGGTACTGTATATATTAGACCCACAAACCTCTGTACCAGCAGTTCTTAATGCAGAGAATTTGAAAAGATACTCTGACTTAAAATTAACTGTACTGTACTAATTAACTGTACTGGTACTGTATATATTAGACCCACAAACCTCTGTACCAGCAGTTCTTAATGCACAGAATTTGAAAAGATACTCTGACATTAAAATTAACTTGAAGAAAAGTCTCCAGTGAACTCTCTTGCACACAATATTAGACTGGACACCTTTCAATTTATTTTAGCATTATCAGTTTAAATACCTAGGGGTAAACATCACAAGTAAATATAAATCTCTTTTTCAACAAAATGGTATGAAAGCAAATATGTGAAATTATTCTAGATAATTTAACTTATTTATTTGACTGCAAAAAAGCTCAAGTAATCGCAATGCAAAAAATGCAACATTATACTACAGTATGCTGCTTACAGCTCTCCAAAGTGAAAAGAAAAAGATTAGTCATGATAAATTATACTCAAGATGGTTTACGGCATGTCTCTTAATCATTCCAAAAGTAACCTCAATCTGCAGGTAGTTTAAATCAGACAAGGCATACATACATTGATCGTTGCCAGCAAAAGCAAAGATGGGTCAATTTAGTATTATAACTCATAAGGTCTGTTTTGTTAAAAACTGTCATATTATTGTACTATTGGATTGTTAGAAGTAATGGATAAGAATCAATACTTTGTGGATAACAGCAGATGCATGTAAGCAGGTGAGAGCAGAAATTACAAACCACTACTGTAAAGACTTCTAGCACACTGTATTTGCATTACTATCATTATCTTAGGTCTTTTCCAATTACCTGTGACATATATTTTAATAGGCTATAACCTGCAAATATGCTTTGGCACTGAAAATAAATTCAATTAAATGCATCTACTGGCACTGAAAACAAATTCAATTAAATGCATCTACTATATATGTCTTTAACACATTACTGGCTAAAATGTCCTAAAATACTTAAAACAGAGACAATTTAAAATTAGGAATAAATTGATAATCCAATAAATATATCCTACTTTGAATTGCAAACTCAAAATGGAAAAATTAGCTGCGCAAAGTGTGTTTTGGATTTTTTCTTTTGTAGTTATTAAATGTAACCTACTTTATAACCTGAGGACATGTGGTATTATGAATGACATGAACATGCCTGAACAAAATGACATACTTTCATTACAAATGCAATTGTTAATGTGGAGCACAAACCTCGAAGGCCGTCTACTGGAAGATATGTGAATATTAAAAAAATATATATATTCTTTAACATTCAAATGTGGTTTGAGAAACAACAGTAGCTTGTCTAGATTGTAAGAATAAATTACATTGTCCAAGGTCAGTTTCTCTTCAAGATAGCACGTTACAAATAATTTAAATTTCCTTAAAAAAAAATTAAAGGCATATTCATATATCTCGGCAACAACAAGCATCATCATATTGGTCATATTCCTCTCAGCATTAAACACGGTGCTGATCACCTACAGTACTTATATGACCAAAGAGGCAGAAAACTGATTATGTGTGCTTATGGAAAAAATCTCCTCAGTCATTTTTAAGTTTATAAATATCATTAATCCATTCCAACTCTGTAAGTATCCTTCTACAGCCTGCCTGTCTTAATTGCTCACAATAGAGAACTACTAATAAATAAATAAATAAATTCATGAGGATAATAAATATAGTCAATGACACAAACTAGTTTATCATACTAACCTTGGAATACCAAATACAATTAACCGAAACATTTTGTTGTGCTGATAAGCACTGTGCCCTTGTCAGTTGAGTTCTCAAAGCATGACACTAGAATGTGTGCATGCATGTTTAGGGTGGCTGGTGAGGGAGGATTGTGGGGCTTTTCGGTGAAGATTTTGGTAATTACTTAACACTAGAATTACCAGAGTCTACGAAAAAACTCATAGATTTGGCCCACCTTAAAACCGTTCTCAGCTCTCTTTTGTCTTCTAAATGTGCCGATTAATAGGAGCAGCAAGCAGCCGGCTATTCCATCCCCCACCGCCACAGAACGTTCACTAAGTTTTCCCAGCTCATGCCTTGTTTGATCATCAAGAAGTGACTGAACTGCTGGAGTTTTAGAGTGGAAATAATAGATCGCTATTTGGAACACACGCAGTTCATGTGTGTTCCGTTTCTACAGTAATCTGTGTAAACACATTTTTAAAACAGAAACATTTTTCATATTTTAGTAGTAAATGACAAAATGTAGGCATAAACTATATAATGTATGAAGCCTGAAGTCCAAAGATCAAGTAAACACTTTCACAAAATGTTCAAGGATGCTACAACAGCTTCCGTGGCGTAGCAGTAAGATTTGCTGACTTATAATCAAGAGTCACCGGTTCGATCCTCACTCACTCCTATATTTGCCGTTTTCAGTAGTTTGCTCCTCTTTTTGTTACTATTATACAGTACACACATACATTTGGTTTGCGTCTGTAACACACGGTGTGCATTTATAGGACTTGTAAAAGTTACCGTTTTTTTTACTTTTATTCTCTCTAAATCCCCCCCCCCCCCACCCCCCCACCCCAACCCAGGGATCTGACGCTGTTATTTTTTATTTGAAACGGAATAACTGGAGATGTGAGTGGTGTTTTGAGACAATGGAACTGGACATTCTCTCATCTGGTGGGATAAAAGCTGACACACAAACGCTGGCAAATCTGCCTTCTTCGTATCCAACCGTCACTTGATTTTTTTTATTCAGTTTTATTGAGTGTTCCTGCTCATGCTGAATTAGTGTGCACCTTATGGTGTTTGATGTCAAAAAAACAAAAAAACACAGACGTATGTATATATGATATTTCGAATTATTCGTTTTATGACCTGTATAGTACATTTTGGAAAACTTTGTGGCACGGATGCAACATTATTCATGTTATTCATATTCATTCGCATAACATCTTGCAGTTTGTAATCAGTGACTGCGTGTTTTTTTCCCCGATCTTGCCAGTCCCCACATGTTGCTGTATGCTGTTTCTTTTGTACTCCAGGACATGCAGAGGATAGAATAGTACAGAGCAGTAAGTTCAGCGCTATATACAATCATCAGATTCAAATGTTAACTGTTCACACACACGCAAGCATAGTCTTTCCTACATTTACAACGTGTGTACCTGTTACAATGTACATGCTTCTCACTATGCTGTGGTTCCTATTACACACCTGAAAGAAAGAGACAATATATGTGAAAACATCATCGCACTAATGCAATATTATTTGAAAACGAACAGCATCAGATTGGGTGTGGATTTATGTTGGCACTATTACTGAAAGAAAAAAAAGATCAACATGTGCGTTGATCCTGCAGTACTGAATAAGCTCATGCGCTCTAACAGCCTAGGATATCTAGGATACAGCACAAGTACAGACGCAAACCAAGTGTGATCAAGAGTCACCGGTTCGATCCCCACTCACTCCTATATTTGCCGTTTTCAGTAGTAAGCTGGTCTTTTTGGGGGGGTTGTTAGAGCGCGTGAGCTTATTCAGGACTGGAATAAACAATGGGTTGAGAGAAACCATCATTATCAGGAAAATAATACAAGGTAGAAGAAAATCATGGAATAAAGGCAACCATGAAAACTATTAAGAAAAAAAAAAACAAATCAGGAAGATTATGAATAATCCAAAAGTTATAAAATCAACACAAAGTAACAACCAGTCCCTAAGTTCAATAATAGTTTTAATGTTAAGGAATGAGGATACTTACATGGCAAAATATCTTTATATCTGTTCTTCTTAACATTTTCCTCTTTCTCACCCACATTTGTGGGATATATTTTTTCTGTTCTGTATTTTGTAGATAATCGCCGTAACCTCTATGAAACATACAAAAAAAAAGAAAAGAAAATGAAACACATTTTAAGAAATGAACATGATCATCTAGTAGGCAAAACAAAATCCTAGAAAGAAGAAAATATAGTGACACACAGGCTGAATGATCTAAACCCTCTAATTAACTGGTCAACCTAAATTAACAAACCAAAGTGACAGCTTATGTAAATAACTAACTGTTAATGTTAATAGCACTTAAATACATCTAAAAGATTTTGTTTATTAAGTGCTAAAACAGTTTACATACACCATTTTCTGTGTTTTGTTAAAATAAAACCTGTAGGGCCTGTAATTATTCAAGTTACATAGTGTATCAATACTGCTAAAAAGATAATCATCAGACAAACAAGTTTCTCAATTTAATTAATTAGACTATATAATATAATAAATTAATATCTACATAAACTAAGCATGATATTGGTATTTGTAAGCCAACTTTGTGCAATTTGTATTTTAATAATAAATGTTACAAAATTTCTAAACAAACAGTATCACATCACAAAGTGGACGGACATTACAGTGCACATGGAACATCCCTATTCAACCTGGGTCATCTGCAAGATGACAATTAATTAAATTAAATGTCAGATTGTGACAGGAAAGCCAGAGTACCCAGAGAAACACTGTTGTAGACATGCAGAGAACACACACGCAGATTTTGATCAGGCTAAGATTTAATATAAGGACTGTGAAGATATGATGCAGATAGGCTAACCACTGTGTTAATCTGTCATCAGTTTATTGTCCCACTCTCTCTCAAACCATCTTCCCTGAAACAAGAAGAGGTAGGACCCAAACTCACACTGCTGTGATTACAATCTGCTAGCTTTATCTCTCTACCGTAAAGAGAAACTCTCATAGACGGCAGCAGCTCTGGCCACTTGGCTGGTGATGTGGCTTTGTCCTGCACAGTGTCTCTCTCTTCTTCTCTGAGCCATTCTTGCACATGCCTCCTGCGTCATACCCTTCAACAAAAATCATTTGTTCCACAACTATGCAACAAAGGCCGGTTAAAATGGTGTAAAGATTCCATATGCTGTATGCAATAACAAGAATTTTGGTGAATAAAATATCTAAAATGGCCAATTACTTTCTGGTCTACTTAATTTTAACACTTAGTTTAGACATTTAAGATAGTGGTTGAAATAGCTCAAAGACTTTTAAGTAACATACACTATCATGAAATATGAATAGCAGCATAACCTGTGATCTTTTATCTCCTTACCTGTATGTTCACTTTTGCTAGTTGATTATATACCCTTCAACTGTCTGGTACACTTAAAACTATAAAACTATCTACTAAAGCTCATTCTAACAACAATGATCCATTATTGCCGAATTAGTGGTCCACTTTAGACAGACTAGAGGCCCATCACTCACTAAGTTAATAAAATGCCTGAGGATTGTTTCAGGAGTTAATGGAGATTTTATTGGTCCAACATCTAGTACTAAATGGGATACGCACTAGCCCTAAAAGCCTCAGAATAACTACACAATGAGTCTTTAGCTTAAATCAGCTCTGACCTGGATAAAAATAGACACTGCATTAGCTGCTCAATGCAGTCAAGTGTGGCTCAGAAAAGAATGGCAGCATGAATGGTTGCCTGAGTATATAAAATGTTTGTCACATTTGTCTGCAAGCCCACAATGCTAGAGTTCCTTTTTATTGCATTTGCTTATGTGTACAAGAGCACTATGTTCAATCATCTTGAACATACAGCAGATGTAGCACTAGCAGATTAGTTGTCTTAAGTGGGGGGTTGAAGAATTTCACGGCAGCTAAATATAATATGATTTTAGGTGTTTATAGTAGTTTAGGCTATTTAAACTAGTTTAAGCAAGCAAATAAAAAAGAAAGCTAGACAGTAAGGGCTCAAAATATGTACACATGGGTGTGGATTAACTGTTCTCTAAAATTTAAACCCTATTTTAAAATCAAGGAACTGCTTTGAAAATTATTCATTATTTTGGGGGAACGCCTACCTGCCTGATGTGCTCATAAGGTGGCATTTCAACAGTGTTAAGTTTAAAAAAAAAAATGGGTCTAAAGGGTCCTTACTGTCTCCTGTTTTTAAACGCCCTTTTTACTGGTGCAGTCATGTCTAGTATCTTTTTAAACACTACACACACTGAAGGCTGAGATAGTGAATTCAGAGTTCAAGCAGTATGCACACCTGTTTTTGTGCATTTTATATATATATATATATATATATATATATATATATATATATATATATATTATAATATATATATATATATCTAATATATTATATATACATACACACACACAGACATATGACAGACGGGACACACAAAACTACACACAAGTGGGTAGAAAGCACTTCATTTCATTTTACAATAATGTTGCAAGAACCCTTTTTTTTTTTTTTTTTACTTAAGCCAAATAATAAATGGGCTCATTCATCTTGTATTGCTCATGAAAATCTGTTAGTCACCAGTCACAACTTACATATTTTCATTTTAGATAGCTTTATGCAATGCAAATGTGTCTCTTTGTGAAGTAATATATATTCCTCCTGGCGTCGAGATGAGACACATGCCTATGGCAGCACAGTGAGATCAGAGAGTTTCTACTTCATGAAGAACCTGTGCTTAATTGCGGTGTGCTCTAACTCACCCAATCAACAGTTAACTCACTTTTGCTGAGCAAAAATCTAGGGTATAGCCTACAAAAATACCCACTGTGATAATGTGATTAGCTTACCAAAGGATGTTTAGGCAAGGGCAACAATGAGCTGACAAAGGACAGGACAATGTCTGAGTCACAACAAACCTCCAAAGGTAAGAGAATCTAACTGGTAGGAAGAGATTAACTATATGGCAAGGTGGGAAGGCAGTAGCTATTATGGGAAGGTAGATCCAATAAAGACATGGTGAAATAGACAGGTTTCCATAATGGATTTGAAAGAGAGAAAGAGTGGAAGCCAGGCAGAAATCTTTAAAATATATAATCTTCCAAGACTCTAAAGGGCATACAAATCAGAGAGACCGGGACAGAACCTCATTGTGGATGTGGATTGTAACACCTGGGGAAACAGGACTATTGACCTACGGTATGCAAACGTTAAAGACGCATACAGCGCCACCCCGCTGCCTGCGCTTGGGAAAGCAGATCATAACCTGGTTCTGCTTCAGCCTCACTATAAACCAAGAGTGAGAGAGCTACATACAACCACACGCTCATTCAGGAAGTGGTCCCCTGAGGCAGAGCAGGCTCTGAGAGAATGCTTTGGAACTACGGACTGGGATATCCTGCAGGGGTCATACAGTGAGAACATTGAGGAGGTTGTTGACTGCACTACTGACTACATCAACTTCTGTATGGACATTGTAGTTCCAGTAAGAACAGTACGCTGCTATGCTAACAACAAGCCATGGATTACAAGTGACATCAAGGGCCTTTTGAACCAGAAGAAAAGGGCTTATAAAGGCGGTGATAAGCATGAGCTCAAGCACGTGCAGAAGGAACTCCGAGTCCAGCTCAGGGCAGCGAAGAAGCAGTACAGGAGAATGCTGGAGCAGAAGTTGCAGAACAACAGCATGAAGGAAGTGTGGGATGGGATGAAGATCATCACTGGCTGCAGCTCGAAGTGGGGTGCCACTATCGAGAGAGATGTGGAGAGAGCAAACCAGATGAACAACTTTTTTAACAGGTTTGACCACATTAGCCCACTCTCACCTCAGAGTACTGCACCCTCCAACCATCCTTCTGCTGATACCAGCATAGGAGAGAGTTTCCCCCAATTCACAATACAGCAGCGCAGGTGAGCAGAGAGCTGAGGAGATTTTGTGCCAGCAAAGCAGTGAGTCCAGATGGAGTATCACCACGACTGCTGAAGGCCTGTGCATTGGAGCTGGGGAGTCCTGTACAGCGCATCTTCAACCTGAGCCTGGAACAGGGGAGAGTCCCGAGGCTTTGGAAAACATCTTGCATCTCCCCCGTCCCAAAGATATCACGTCCTAGTGAGCTGAACGACTTCCGGCCTGTCGCTCTGACATCACATGTGATGAAGACCATGGAGCGGCTGCTGCTTCACCACCTAAGGCCACAGGTCTGCCACACCCTCGACCCTCTGCAGTTCGCATACCAGGAGAAGGTGGGAGCGGAGGATGCCATCATCTACATGCTACACCGATCCCTCTCCCACTTGGACAGAGGAAGTGGTGCTGTAAGAATTATGTTTCTAGACTTCTCTAGCGCCTTCAACACCATCCAACCTCTGCTCCTTAGGGACAAGCTCACAGAGATGGGAGTAGATTCATACCTGGTGGCATGGATCGTGAACTATCTTACAGACAGACCTAGGAATGTGCATCTCGGGAACTGCAGGTCTGACATTGTGGTCAGCAACACAGGAGCGCTGCAGGGGACTATGCTTTCTCCGGTCCTGTTCAGCCTATATACATCGGACTTCCAATACAACTCGGAGTCCTGAACACCAGCAAAACCAAGGAGCTGGTGGTGGATTTTAGGAGGACCAGGCCCCTTATGGACCCAGTGACCATCAGAGGTAACTGTGTGCAGAGGGTGCAAACCTATAAATACCTGGGAGTGCAGCTGGATGATAAATTGGACTGGACTGCCAATACTGATGCTCTGTGTAAGAAAGGACAGAGCCGACTATACTTCCTTAGAAGGCTGGCATCCTTCAACATTTGAAATAAGATGCTGCAGATGTTCTATCAGGCGGTTGTGGCGAGCGCCCTCTTCTACGCAGTGGTGTGCTGGGGAAGCAGCATAATGAAGAGGGACGCCTCACGCCTGGACAAACTGGTGAGGAAGGAAGGCTCTATTGTAGGCACGGAGCTGGACAGTTTGACATCCGTGGCAGAGCGATGGGCACTGAGCAGGCTCCTGTCAATCATGGAGAATCCACTGCATCCACTAAACAGTATCATCTCCAGACAGAGGAGCAGCTTCAGCGACAGACTGCTGTCAATGTCCTGCTCCACTGACAGACTGAGGAGATCGTTCCTCCCCCACACTATGCGACTCTTCAATTCCACCTGGGGGGGTAAACGTTAAAATTATACAAAGTTATTGTCTGTCTGTATACCTACATTTTTATCACTCTTTAATTTAATATTGTTCTTTATCAGTATGCTGCTGGAGGAGTATGTGAATTTCCCCTTGGGATTAATAAAGTATCTATCTATCTATCTATCTGTCTATCTAAATCAGAGAGACAGGAACAGAACCTCCTGTCTGGCAGTTCATATCAGTGTGCCTCTAGTTGTGGAAGATGCAGGAAATTGGCTCATTTAAGTGTGAGGCCATGAAAGTAATGACAGGAAAAAAAATTGAGTAGGCTCTAACTGTTTCTTTAAACATCACTGAAAGCATCTACAGTTAAAAAAATGACCCCCTCTATCAACCCCCAAACCCTCCCTGATTCCTAATGCGATTCTGAGGCTTAATGGGAAGAGGCCACAAAGGAGCATTAAAACTCAAGTCAAAACGACACACAGAGTTTAGAGTTAGGAGGATAAAAGATCATTGGTGAGAAAAAGAGGCCAGAATCAAAAGAGAGACAGAAGGTTTCAAAGAGAGCTCTTGATGATACATGAGAGACTGCCAAATGGGCAATTTCACCTCTACAAACAAGACAAGTAAAAAAAATGCATCAGCATCTTCATTGTTCAGCATTTAACATGGGTGCAGGTGTGCATGATGCTTTTAGAGGTAGGTAACAAGATAGCCAAAGCCCTGGGAGTACACATAAAAAGATGCTCACACAACACTCTGGGTTAGAAAAATTATATTGCAAGGTGAGGACTGATGTAATACTGTGTGCCTTAAGAATGTAAAAAAGGTATTTTGAACATCTTTTCTATTCCAGTATCCTACCATGACTGTGGCATCACATGTCATTTATATTTTTCAAAGATTTAATTTGAATAACACTCATAGTTCATTTAAAATGTGCTTGCTGTCATTTCTAAATGTTTCCATAAATACCACTTAAACATAATTAAGCTGATATGGTCATTAAGAGAAAGTAGCTTTATATAACCTATTAAAATAAGTAATTTCTGTAAAAGATTCAATGTTTATTACTTAAATCCATTTCACTTTTTTGTCTCCCAGAAGGAATATAACTAGACTGTGAGAATGTGCAACAAACCTTTAAGCATATTTTTGCTTACATGTCTTTGCTGTGCTGTGTGAAGAAGCAGTGTAGAGAAAGGTGTTAAACCAAAGCCTGTGTAAGAGTTAATCTTAGAAAGTTAATACTTAAAGTTAAATTCATACAGTGTTTGCTTGACTCCTGTAGAAGAACAGCTATTGGAATATGGTAGTCTTTTACCCCCTGTAAGTTAATATGAAATAGAACTTTCTTGTTATATCTACAATACAATGTGTTAATTGAATCAGTTTTTGTTTAGAAAAGGTCCCAGTGCTAGCAGGAACTGAAAGACCTATTTACAGAAGAAAATGGGATAGACATACAGTTTTCTGACCGTTTAGAAATGGTTCAACTATAAGCAAACTTAAAGAATGAAACAAGATATATAAACTTTAAACAGAACTTTTCTTAAACAAGAACTTTTCGTTTCCTGAAATAGATAGATAGATAGATAGATAGATAGATAGATAGATAGATAGATAGATAGATAGATAGATAGATAGATAGATAGATAGATAGATAGATAGATAGATAGATAGATAGATAGATAGATAGATAGATAGATAGATAGATAGATAGATAGATAGATAGATAGATAGATAAACTTTATTAATCCCAATTCATAGGATGAGCATTCTTCCCAACCTTGTTTTCCTAACAGTGTTGATTCTATCTGCTAATGTGTGATGAGGGAAGGTGAACCATCTATTCACATCTTGTTTAAGTTTTTCCATGCAGACAGCACAATTTTGTTGAAAAAGACCTTTATATTTACTTATGATATATATCCCTAAATATTTGGTGTCTAGTCTAATTGTGTGCTAGAGAGTTCCATCCATCCATCCATTGTCTCCCGCTTATCCGAGGTCGGGTCGCGGGGGCAGCAGCTTGAGCAGAGATGCCCAGACTTCCCTCTCCCCGGCCACTTCTTCTAGCTCTTCCGGGGGAATCCCAAGGCGTTCCCAGGCCAGTCGAGAGACATAGTCCCTCCAGCGTGTCCTGGGTCTTCCCCGGGGCCTCCTCCCGGTTGGACGTGCCTGGAACACCTCACCAGGGAGGCGTCCAGGAGGCATCCTGATCAGATGCCCGAGCCACCTCATCTGACTCCTCTCGATGCGGAGGAGCAGCGGCTCTACTCTGAGCCCCTCCCGGATGACTGAGCTTCTCACCCTATCTTTAAGGGAAAGCCCAGACACCCTGCGGAGGAAACTCATTTCAGCCGCTTGTATTCGCGATCTCGTTCTTTCGGTCACTACCCATAGCTCATGACCATAGGTGAGGGTAGGAACATAGATCGACTGGTAAATTGAGAGCTTCGCCTTGCGGCTCAGCTCCTTTTTCACCACGACAGACCAATGTAACGCCCGCATTACTGCGGATGCCGCACCGATCCGCCTGTCGATCTCACGCTCCATTCTTCCCTCACTCGTGAACAAGACCCCGAGATACTTGAACTCCTCCACTTGGGGCAGGATCTCGCTACCAACCCTGAGAGGGCACTCCACCCTTTTCCGGTTGAGGACCATGGTCTCGGATTTGGAGGTGCTGATTCTCATCCCAGCCGCTTCACACTCGGCTGCGAACCGATCCAGAGAGAGCTGAAGATCACGGCCTGATGAAGCAAACAGGACAATATCATCTGCAAAAAGCAGTGACCCAATCCTGAGCCCACCAAACCGGACCCCCTCAACACCCTGGCTGCGCCTAGAAATTCTGTCCATAAAAGTTATGAACAGAATCGGTGACAAAGGGCCGCCCTGGCGGAGTCCAACTCTCACTGGAAACGGGTTCGACTTACTGCCGGCAATGTGGACCAAGCTCTGGCACTGATCGTACAGGGACTGAACAGCCCTTATCAGGGGGGCCGGTACCCCATACTCTCGGAGTACCCCCACAGGATTCCCCGAGGGACACGGTCGAATGCCTTTTCTAAGTCCACAAAACACATGTAGACTGGTTGGGCAAACTCCCATGCACCCTCCAGGACCCTGCTAAGGGTATAGAGCTGGTCCACTGTTCCGCGACCAGGACGAAAACCACACTGTTCCTCCTGAATCCGAGGCTCGACTATCCGACGGACCCTCCTCTCCAGGACCCCTGAATAGACTTTTCCAGGGAGGCTGAGGAGTGTGATCCCTCTGTAGTTGGAACACACCCTCCGATCCCCCTTCTTAAAGAGGGGGACCACCACCCCGGTCTGCCAATCCAGAGGCACTGTCCCTGATGTCCATGCGATGTTGCAGAGGCGTGTCAGCCAAGACAGTCCTACAACATCCAGAGCCTTGAGGAACTCCGGGCGTATCTCATCCACCCCCGGGGCCCTGCCACCAAGGAGTTTTTTGACCACCTCGGTGACCTCAGTCCCAGAGATGGGGGAGCCCACCTCTGAGTCCCCAGGCTCTGCTTCCTCATTGGAAGGCATGTTAATGGGATTGAGGAGGTCTTCAAAGTATTCCCCCCACCGACCCACAACGTCCCAAGTCGAGGTCAGCAGCGCACCATCCCCACCATATACAGTGTTGACACTGCACTGCTTCCCCTTCCTGAGACGCCGGATGGTGGACCAGAATCTCCTCGAAGCCGTCCGAAAGTCATTCTCCATGGCCTCCCCAAACTCCTCCCACGCCCGAGTTTTTGCCTCAGCAACCACCAAAGCCGCATTCCGTTTGGCCTGCCGGTACCTATCAGCTGCCTCCGGGGTCCCACAGGACAAAAGGGTCCTGTAGGACTCCTTCTTCAGCTTGACGGCATCCTTCACCGCCGGTGTCCACCAGCGGGTTCGGGGATTGCCGCCACGACAGGCACCGACCACCTTACGGCCACAGCTCCGGTCAGCTGCCTCAACAATAGAGGCACGGAACATGGCCCATTCGGACTCAATGTCCCCCACCTCCCTCGGGATGTGGTCGAAGTTCTGCCGGAGGTGGGAGTTGAAGCTACTTCTGACAGGGGGCTCTGCCAGACGTTCCCAGCAGACCCTCACAACACGTTTGGGCCTACCACGCCTGACCGGCATCCTCCCCCACCATCAAAGCCAACTCACCACCAGGTGGTGATCAGTTGACAGCTCCGCCCCTCTCTTCACCCGAGTGTCCAAGACATGTGGCCGCAAGTCCGACGACACAACCACAAAGTCGATCATCGAACTGAGGCCTAGGGTGTCCTGGTGCCAAGTGCACATATGAACACCCCTATGCTTGAACATGGTGTTCGTTATGGACAATCCGTGACGAGCACAGAAGTCCAATAACAAAACACCGCTCGGGTTCAGATCAGGGGGGCCATTCCTCCCAATCACGCCCTTCCAGGTCTCACTGTCATTGCCCACGTGAGCATTGAAGTCTCCCAGCAGAACGAGGGAGTCCCCAGAAGGTATGCCCTCTAGCACCCCCTCCAGGGACTCCAAAAAGGGTGGGTACTCCGAACTGCTGTTCGGTGCATACGCACAAACAACAGTTAGGACCCGTCCCCCCACCCGAAGGCGAAGGGAGGCTACCCTCTCGTCCACCGGGGTAAACCCCAATGTACAGGCTCCAAGTTGGGGGGCAATAAGTATACCCACACCTGCTCGGCGCCTCTCACCGGGGGCAACTCCAGAGTGGTAGAGAGTCCAGCCTCTCTCAAGGAGATTGGTTCCAGAGTCCAAGCTGTGCGTCGAGGTGAGCCCGACTATATCTAGCCGGAACCTCTCAACTTCGCGCACTAGCTCAGGCTCCTTCCCCTTCAGAGAGGTGACATTCCACGTCCCAAGAGCCAGTTTCTGTAGCCGAGGATCGGACCGCCAAGGTCCCCGCCTTCGGCCACCACCCAACTCACACTGCACCCGACCTCCTTGGCCCCTCCCATAGGTGGTGAGCCCATGGGAAGGCTAGAGAGTTCACTTTTATTCAAATTTATTTTGAGTCCAGATAGCTTTTGAAAATCTGCTAGTGCTTTTATCACTGCTGGCATGGAACTTTGTGGGTCAGATATATACAGTACCATATCATCAGTATATAATGATATTTTCTGTTAAAGTCCTTCTCTGAAAATCCCCTTTATCTCTGATGCATTTTGAAGGTAAACAGAAAATGGCTCAATGGCAATTGCAAAAAGCAACGAAGATTGGGGACATCCTTGTCAAGTAACGTGTTCTAGTTTCAAACAGTCGAAAATAATGTTAATATAAACTGAAGCTTCTAGACTAGTATAGATAGTTTGATCCATGCACATATGTTTGGGTCAAACCCAAATTTGTGCAATGTGGTGAACAGGTAGTCCATTCAACCATGTCAAATACTTTTTCTGCATTTCTCCGTGTTTATAATAATGATGTCACAATTTATAGAAGAGCTGTTCCGTTTCTTTAGTAGTCAAAATGTTAAATTCTGTTTGCAAAACCTGTCTATTCCTATAAAGTGCCTCATTTGGAGACCTGACGCATTCTAGATCTGTTCTGGTAATTTTGCTGATTAACTCAGACGCATTCTTATTTTCCAATTTATTTTTGTGAGAAAAATAAGAAATAATCTCTGTTCTTAAAATGCTTTCAGAGTTTCTCTGCATGTCTAAGCCTTTTCTTAAAGATATCTATCTGTTTGCAAGATGAATGTGGTCTTCATTTCAGGGCTGTGGCAATTAAAAAAAAGATGCTATGAGGTTATACAGTTGTATTTTTGCATTGTTTTGTGGATATTCCCTACACTGTGCTTCAAATAGTTGGGGCAAATAATACTCCACTCACTTTAACAGAAAATAACAGCAGCCTAAGCAAGAAAAAGTGTCCTGAGTTTAATTAATCACAAGTGTCAATTACGCTTGCGCTTTTGAAAGTTTTGCTTCCTTCTGAAAATTACGAGTACAATTCTCAAGAGTGAACAAACTATAAAAAAAATATGTCACTGGACACAAAAAACATTCGCTATCAAGGAAGAAACAATCTTTTTTAGTTACTACACATGTGCAAGGTAGAAAGATAGTTATTTTTGACAGCAATCATACTTCATACTTAGCCCCCTTACAGCGGCCCCAAAGGGCAAAACGCAAAAAAACAAAACAAAACAGACACAATGAAATTAATTAAACAATGACAACATGCAATTAACAATAGAAAGTGAGAGCGTGAAATTAACAAATTAACGGCAATGCATTTTAAACTTTACATAGCATCTTGGCCAAGTGTCCAGATGTTTGTTTTACACGTATAGGAGAGCGAGATGTTGCGGATCGGGCTTGGAGGCATGGAATTATGAACCCCTTGGAGGATATGAATGTATACAAAACTATAAAACAACTACAACTTCTGAAGCAGCCCCGCCATGATAGCACTGCTCTTAAGTGAGTTTATATATATATATATATATATATATATATATATATATATATATATATATATATATATAGACGCTCGCGATTTTGCTGTTAAAGCAACAAGACAGATTAACGACTGAGTGTCAAGAATGTTATGCCCTTATAATGGAGGAATATTTAGGACAAAAATAAATAAGCAAAATAAATCAAAGAACTGCGAAATACGACAATAAATACATAATAACATAAATAAATATGGGAGTTTGCATGTTCTCCCCATGTTGTCCCATCCAAAGATATGCAGATTACGTGTGTTGGTACGAAACTGTGTGTGTAAGCTCGCCCTGCGATGGACTGGCACCCCATGCTAGCTGGGATAGGCTCCAGCAGACCCCCGCGACCCTGTTCAGGACTAAGCAGGTTTGAAAATGGCTGATTGACATAAAGGAATAAGGAACAAAAGGCGTATTTCGTGACCCATTTAATTATTTATACTTGCATTTCATGTTATTATTTATTTAGTGTCACATTTTACAATACTTTTATTTATTCTCATTTTATTTATTTATTTGCATATTTTTCCATGCATCAATCCAGTTTCTAAACATTGGTCTGTGCAAAATTTAACTGTAACTTAACAAAGGTATCTGCATTTTCTCAAAAAAGGGTAGTCCAACGCCATTTCACCTTTTACAGTGCCAATTAAACATCAGTTAATTTCCTTAATTGCCAAGTTTGCCAGTCAGTCTAACCCATATAACCACAGTGGGACCGCAAAACTCAACTGCACTTTAACAAAGGTATTCACTTCTCTGTGAAAATGATTTTGGTTCAATGGTATACAACCCTGTATAATGCCAGTCGAACATCACATTGAAATCTGTTCATTAGATATAAGAAGATATGACAAATTTGACCCATGCACCCAAAGTTCAACTGCAATTTAACAAAGGCATCTTTCTTTTCTCAAAACTAGTGTAGCAGCTATCTAACCATTGAGCTGGGCAAAACTGAACTGCAACTTAAGTTGGTCCAGCTTGATGCAACTCCTTTGTATCCGATCATGTAGAAAATGTGGAAAACTGAATTCTTTTTTTCAAATAAAGGATGGCATTTCAGCACGTGGATAAGGCAGCTGGTTAGTAATGTGAAGTATGCTGTTTCGTGACTGGCTTGTGGTGGGTATTGCTGAGCTTCGAACATGACTGAACAAAATTAATCAGCAGAGATAAAATAACAGTTAGATGGAGAATATCATTTATTACAAAATGTCATTTGCATGAAGCAATGCTGTTGTTCAGCAATGAATAACTTATGGTGAGCAACGCAACAGTTACAAGTGGTGCAATGATTTGCATATGCAGGCTATGTTTGGATACAGGTTGTGCTGGTCAAGTATATTCTTTTTAATGAAAGAGAGCAAATGCACGGGATATGCAGTTTTTAAATTTTTTCTGAAAGAGATGCAATATGCAGGTTATACTTTGTTTTTGTTTTTTTAAGAGAGAGACAAAAACCTAGCTGTGTTGTATCATCGTATCCATCACAATGAACATGGACACAAGAAGGAAAGCCAAGAGTTGTCTAAGGTGGGAAAGACAAAGGTATTAGCCAAGCATTTTATACTTGCAAAAAATATACATAATTTTCTGATATTATGTAGTCTTTAGACAGGAATCACTAAGAATTATCCTAGCCTTCAAAAGTTGGAGGGCTTTAAAGTTTTCAGTTTCATACATCATTTGATGTACTATTACCCATAACTGTAAATTACAGAGGGGCATTTTTAAATTTATTAATACAGTATCACATAATAATGCAAGTTTCAGAGGCAAATGAATATGTGGCACATAACAATAATTTCCAGAATGACAAATGCATTGTTTAATTGTTTGGCAAACTCAAAAGTTTTACAAATTAGTTAATGAAATAGTCTACCTGGAGGTGCAAACACAATATAGAATGGTGAGAATTTTAAAAAGAAACAAATCTTAAAAACTGTGGCTGAGAATTATGATTTTGTTTGTAAATTATTCTTACCCATGAGCAGCAATCATCTACTTTCTACATATGAAGGTGGTTAAAGTGGAAAACTGGGCAAAAATGAACATTTTGATATCGAAAAATGGAAATGAAACAGATAGTTCACTGACTATTCTATCTAACAGACAGCTTTGCCTTCATTGTGTGAAAAGCAGTTGATAACTACAGATATTTTTGTTAAAAAATCAGTTTTAATATTTGGTAATGTTTATTTTAACTGCATTAATAATTAAAATATTAAAACAATTATATCAATACTGCTGTGTGGTTGTATATACTTTTCAAGCACTAATCGGTTTAAACCTGTAACCAAAAAACATCAGCAGCCTCTTTATCTGTACTTTTGAAATGCTTTGATAATGCTTTACTAAAGCCATTTTCATTAATTCTGGATAATTTTTGCAGATTTTTTTTTTAACTTCCTTTCCTTTTAAAGCTCATGACTAATTGAAAAGTCCAAGAATTTTCCTATTTTTTTCTCCCTGCTGATACTCTTTAGTTGAACATTGGGAGTATGTTTGATACAATTCACAGCAGCAGTCAGGGAGTCTTAGGCAGTTAGGCAGTTTCTAGCCTCTGTTCCAGATTCGCCAGTCCCTGTTACACCACTCATTGTTAATTGTCATTATTAGGGTACCATTAAGGGAATAAACTCCACAGAAAAAGGTGAATTAATAGGAAAATGATGACAGAGTTAAGAAATATGAAATATATGAAGGTAAATCTTACACTGTTGCCCCTTTTCTAAATGAAAATAGGGGCACAAAAAGGAAAAGCTAATTAAGCACTTAGATCAATTAGAGGTAAAATGCGGCCACAAGTCATTTTCATGTAAATAGGCAGACATGATGTTTTGTACAGTTATAAACTAATGCTGGTAGTGAAATTATTAGTTACATCAAGCATAAAGTTAGTGAGCCAGTTCCAGACACAGGCAGCCTAAGCCGTTTTATCTTCACAACTTCTCAAAGACAAAAATGGTAACGGATTATCTGCAGTTCCATCCTTTCTTAAAATTATCAATACCATACCTCTTCTTGATCATCAAGTACAAATTTCAGGGATAACTCTTATAGTATAGTTGTGCACTTATCCTTGGCCTTAGTGTCTTTTGTTCTAAAAATGGTTTTGTCATGTCCTTTTTAGTATTGTATCATTCTTTAATTAGAATACATTTATTTTTACATATAGATTATGTATTTCAATTTAATTATTATGATTGTGATGATGCTTCGTGTCCTTTATATGGTGACCCTAAGGGATTTGATCCCCCTGATGCTACAGCTGATGAGCTGCTTCCTGTCCTATGTAAGGTTGTATAAAACTCAGCACTAATACATTAGCTCTTGCACATGTTTGTTCAACTCATCAAGAGAAATCAGTTTAAGTTCTTATTTCCATATGCTGGTTTAAGACTCTGTTCTCATTGAATTATTTGTTCTTGGTTTAAAGACTTGACTTTGCTCCTTTTGGGCTGCCTTTTCACAATATCCTTGCGTATCTTTTGGTTTGAGGATTGTTTGCATTATTAAACTTACTATAGAGGAACTCTGTCTTGTTGGATCATGGGTTTTATTCAGTTCCCCTCCTCCTTTTCAATGGATTTTGACCTTTGAAGGCCATTAAGCCTGCTTCTCAAATTTGAAAGTTAGGTTGATTTTGTTTCTAGGCCTCACTGAAGCTTTAAAGCCTAGGTTTTGAGCTAAAGACTTTGTGAAGTTTTCAGAGCAAATCATAACAGTGACATAAGCTTACATCTTCTATTGTGGAGTTTACAGTTTTGCTGTTTCAGTTTTTGAAACAAGGCACACTGCTATCAACATCCCCCACTATATTGATGGCTTTAACAACAGCCATTATATTTTTTTCCCCACAGCTCTAACCATATTTTTATCACTAGCTGTACTTACTTTCTTTGGTACACCTGGCCAGTATCAATTTCCATGATATCAGTTTGTTCTTAACTTCTTCAAGAGAAAAAAATTCTCAGTTTTACATGTGTCTGTATACTATTTTATAATGTTCTTTCTTTCAGAATCCAATTAGCTTTCATCGACATTTCTTCTAGTCTTTAACTTCATTTAGACTTACTCCAAAAGACAGTGAAATAACTTATCTCAAAGACTTGAACAAAATATCTAAAGACTAAGATGCGGAAAGAACTGGTACCACAGACTGAACCTGAATTTTTTTTATAATAAAAAACTGAACAATTGTCACTAATCCATATTAGGAATACAAAGAAAACAAAATTAAAATTTTGCATAGCAAATACGTGAAAAAATATTCCGAAAATAAATTAACCAGAAACAAAATGAAAGACATAAAATATTTAGGAACTATTTATTCATCAGAATAAATAACTAACAACACTTAGGGACTCTTGTGGGTGCCAAACACCAGACACAACTGTCACAGACACAGTTACAAGTTAAAACAAAGCAATTTTATTATTTATTATTTTTTTATTACTTTGGCAGGCTTTTAGGTCAGTACATATAGTAGAATCTAATAAATTAGATGCCTTTCCATCTCCTCCCTCCTCTACAGTGAGGTTGTCCTATTCCTCCTGACTCCCTGATGAAGACAAGGTTGCTTCTTTTATGCTGGACCTGGGAGCACTTCCGGTACCACAACAATGCACATGAGAAGCACTTCCCAGCCAGGCAGAAGCCCCCCAAAGTAGGGAAAATGATCCTGAGCAGCTCCCCCTGGTGCCACCCAAGTATCCCAACAGGACAGAGCATCTTGCCATACAACCCCAAGCATTCCCTGAGGGTGTACAAATTGGAGCTCCACCAGACGAAAGGTTGTCACCACCTGTATCAAAAGAATATGACCCCAGGAAACAGACCCCCTGTTCTCCACTATGGCCTCCCAACCAGGAAAAGGTACTAACAACCAATCTACTCAGAATGCCTGACCATCCATTTTCTTTCCTCATTGTGTCCCAGCTGGGCAAGCAATCACCCTCTGACCTATTCAGGATGCCTGTCCATCCACTATGACACACAATTTTACTGTCTTCCTTGAGAGACAAGACATTCCAGCACTTCAAAATCAATTTAAAATCATACTGAATCAACCACCAATAATGATGTATTAGTAACACCACAGACGCCAATGACTCAAAGTGAAAAAAAAAAGCAAAACTGCTTTTGCAAGCCATACACAAAACACTCCAATGGCAACATATTTAAAAAATGAGTAAGATAAACCAAAAGTAAAAAATAGTTCTTGCTTTCCAGAAGAAAAGTGAATACCACCAACTGAAAATAATTTTTGCCAATTTTGTTCAAAAGCTTCATTAGTACCTATCCTTGCTCTGTCCTTCATATATTTCTGAAATCAGGATACCCCTCAAACACTTGCACCAACAAAATGAGCTAATGATATATTCAGACCTGAAAACAAAAAGTTGTAGTGAGAGTAGAGAAAAAAAAATAAGAAGTCACCAATCAGTCATATTACCATAAAGATCCTGCTATCTTAAATTTTAAATCACAAAAGATTAAAGTTTTATATTACTACCAGTATGCCGTTGTGATTAAGGCATTTGACTTTAAACTACAAAGTCTCCAGTTTAATCCATGCCACCAACTGACTGTTTGACCCAGAGGAAGTCACTTCATCAACATGACACAGAATTGTTACCAAAAAAAAAAGTGAACCGCTAAAACGTATATGCAACATCACTTTATAGAAGAGGCCACTATCTACATGTGTTCTTTAGGCGACAGACTTTTCTGCAGTGGTTTTGTAAGCTATTACAATAGTCAAAGCCCTGTGAGTGACAAGTCTTATTTTTATTATTTTGTCTACCCTTTTCGAGTATCTGTTTTTGGTAAAATGCATATACATCTGGATCACCACACAAGAGGGGACACCATTATTGCTATCTTTCAATGTTTTGCTCTAAGAACTACTTACATGAGAGGAGGACTTAGCTATAAAGAGATAATCATAGACTTCAGAAAGGTCAGTTCCACTCAGGCTGGACTAACTAGTGCGAGGTCTTGGCTAAACAGAAGAGCACCATCAGTAACAGTTTACTGCTCCAAGAAGCACTGTGTGAGGTTAGGCTCAATAATGAGTGACCATTATGGTTTGAATGTTTGCTGTATGGTTCTGATCTGGTTGAGCAGTCATCTTAACAGACAATGATACTGTGTGCAATATACTGTACTAGTGACTGAAATCCTGTGCTATGAAATTTTTACTTATAAGTTTGTGCAATCCTAATTAATTTACACTTAGTAAACACCTACATTTTGTTAATTCACTTAGAAAATTCTTGTTATAGATTTATTTGTACCTTGTTAGCATACTTTCAATTATTATTTGCAGCAGCAACCCTGGAATTTTCTTTGAAATAAACTTTCCCAGTCCTGGTCACCGTGACAGTGATACATTATTCAGATGTATTGTTTTAGCATAAAGGTGTGCCAGTAGCGTTTTTTGACACACTTCTGCTGAATAATTTGAAAGTGTTAGTGTGTCTGAGAGTGGATGTGTAACGGCCGCTCAGTTTTATTTTAATTCTCTCCTACACTACTACCTCCACAGAGTCCAAAGTGCGTATAAGTGAAATTTCCCTTTCATAAAGCCTGTACATTAGGTGGACCTTTCTTGAGGTGATGTTACCAGCTCAGCATACAGTGGAAAATCACAGTGGCCATCACATAGTTATAGAAGATGTGAAGAATGTCACTTCCCACATTAAAGGGATGCAGTCTCCTATGGAAAAAGAGTCTGCTCTGCCCTTTCTTACACAGTTCCTCTGTTCCATGACCAGTCCGACCTGTCATTAATGTGTTAATAATGTAAGGCTATTACTGTCAGAGTTCTGGCACATGCTAAATACAATAGCTACAAAAAACACTATTTGGCCCAAATAAACCATAATAGTTAAAGCTTTACACTTCAAACCCTGAAATTGTGGGTTCAAATGGTGCTACTGATACTGTGTGACAACAAGCAGGTCATTTCACCTGTCTCTACTTCAACTGGAAAAACAAAAGAAACAAGAAATGTTGTAGGTCACCTCGGATAAACGTATCAGCCACATAAGTAACTGTAACTATAATTCAAATATTTTATATTCTATTAAAGGCACAATACTATTCCCTTTAATAATGGAGGCACTTTTAATAAAATGTGTTTGAAAGGGATTTCTGTTTTTCCTGTAGTATTGACTATCATGAAATTTCACTGGTATTGAATACTAAAATCCTGTAGTTATGATATCCATGCCTGTGAGCGCAAAACATTTTACTCGATAAGTAACCAAAAAATCATGGAACAAGATCAGTTTCAGAAAATGCATTTATTTACCATCTGCACAAAAATTAACAACTATTTGTTTACTCTGTCAAATTTATAAAGTTCTCAAAACAAAAACCTCAACATTACTTTACAGTTTAAATAGAAAATGAACGTATTAACAAGCACTTTCACCCAGGTAAAATAATTTGTAAACCAATGTATGCTTAGAGTGAAACAGTTTTATATCAACTTTTTTTTTCCATCCACACATCCTGTTTAATCTGAGGGTGAAGACAGCCTAGTGGTTTGGGGTTTATTGTGTGAAACTGCTCTACAATAATAGCAAAGCTGTAACAAAACAGCAACCACAGCAGGAAGCATGAAATGCTAAATAGGCATATTAGTGCTTTATTTTTAACTTTTTTTCCCCTCAATGATGTAAAACACTACTGAAAATATAGACATTCTCCTTACTCTCTTTACTATAAAAACACTGTGCTAAACACTTGAGGAGGCTATTTAGCCTAGCAGAATTAAGCAATATAACATCCATAAACATATACAGAGCTACCTGCTACTGGAATACTTTATTTACTGGAAAGGTGACAGTACATTCTCTCTCTCTATACATATATACATACATATACATATATACATACATACATACATACATATGTATATATATAAAATCCCTATGTGCGTCCAGGTGTCCGTGTGTGGGTGTCTTCTGATGAAGTGCGCATGTGCGGGGCACGGTGCAAAGCGCGATATTACTGTCAAAGAAAGTTAGAGGCGTTTTACGGAAATACAAACCAGTATTACTGCGAGAGGAAATTAAAGGTACACAATACAGTGACGCATATTAGAGCCACATACAAGCCAGTATTACTGTCAGAGGAGATTAAAGGCATGTTACCGACGGGCACACCTGTATTACCGCCAGAGAAAATTAAAGGTATATTATAGACGTACAAGCCAGCAGACGTACAAGACAGTATCCTTCAATAAGGGCGCGCACAAAAAGGCGAGCCTCAAAAGGGCGACCTCAATTGGGCGCAGCGAATAAAGGCGCGCGTAAATAAAGATCTGCACCTTTGTTGCTCTTCACATATTCCAGAGCCATTTGAACTAAATTATCTACGAACGCCTTTATTCGCCGCGCTCAATTGAGGTCACCCTTTTGAAGCTCGCCTTTTTGTGCGCACCCTTATTGAATAGAGCCGTACAAGACAGTATTACCGTCACTGAAAATTAAAGACACACAATATACGGCGGCAGCCCACGAAGAACGGTCAGCTCAGCAAGTAAACATCAACAAAAGAAAGGCTGAAAGAAAGAAGAATACGACCAACAAAAAGAATGAGGTCAAAGTCCCTTGCCATTTAATATAGACTGTTCCTACTAATGTTTATGCACTACTGTTCTAGCGCCCGTTATTGTAACGGGCTAAATGACTAGTACATATATATATATATATATATATATATATATATATATATATATATATATATATATACATACATATATATATCTATATATACATACATATATCTATATCTATTTATACACACATATATATATCTATATCTATTTATACACACATATATATATCTATATCTATTTATACACACATACATATATCTATATCTATTTATACACACATACATATATATATATCTATTTATACACACATATATATATATCTATATCTATTTATACACATATATATCTATATATATATATATCTATATATATGTATTTCTATATCTATCTTGTGGGGAACAGCCCGGACACAGACAGGTAGACATGTTGGTTTCACCACACACACGTTTATTATACATTATATACATTTCTCAGTGAGCACAAACCCAGTGCCGCAGCACCAATCACTCCTCAAGTCCTTGGCCACAACACAATGCCTTCTCACAGTCTCTGTTCCGCCTCCACTCCTCTCCACCAAGCTTCGTCCACTTCCACCCGACTCTTGCCCTTGACTGGAGGGAGGCGGCCCCTTTTATCCACCCCGGATGGACTCCAGGTGCATCCCAATGAGCCTCTGTGGCCACACCCCTGTGTGGCGGAAGCTCTGGCGGTGTATCCAGAAGTCCTCCGGGTGTCCCCAATCCTCTTCCCCCCAGCAGTTCCGGGCGTGGCGGAAGTGCTGAGGTCCAGGGCTCCCAAGGCATCGGGGTGCCCCCTGGCGGTGACCACGGGCCCCTACAGGGTAGAGCTTCCAAGCTCTGTACCTGTGGCCCCCACAGCAACCAGGGAGGACGCCCCCTCGTGTTCTGGAGGAGGCACAAGCCCTCCTCCGGTCCTCGTGGGCATCCCGGCCAGGCATGAACCCCAGCCGGATACCACAATCTATATATACAGTGGTGTGAAAAACTATTTGCCCCCTTCCTGATTTCTTATTCTTTTGCATGTTTGTCACACAAAATGTTTCTGATCATCAAACACATTTAACCATTAGTCAAATATAACACAAGTAAACACAAAATGCAGTTTTTAAATGATGGTTTTTATTATTTAGGGAGAAAAAAAATCCAAACCTACATGGCCCTGTGTGAAAAAGTAATTTCCCCCTTGTTAAAAAATAACCTAACTGTGGTGTATCACACCTGAGTTCAATTTCCGTAGCCACCCCCAGGCCTGATTACTGCCACACCTGTTTCAATCAAGAAATCACTTAAATAGGAGCTGCCTGACACAGAGAAGTAGACCAAAAGCACCTCAAAAGCTAGACATCATGCCAAGATCCAAAGAAATTCAGGAACAAATGAGAACAGAAGTAATTGAGATCTATCAGTCTGGTAAAGGTTATAAAGCCATTTCTAAAGCTTTGGGACTCCAGCGAACCACAGTGAGAGCCATTATCCACAAATGGCAAAAACATGGAACAGTGGTGAACCTTCCCAGGAGTGGCCGGCCGACCAAAATTACCCCAAGAGCGCAGAGACGACTCATCCGAGAGGTCACAAAAGACCCCAGGACAACGTCTAAAGAACTGCAGGCCTCACTTGCCTCAATTAAGGTCAGTGTTCACGACTCCACCATAAGAAAGAGACTGGGCAAAAACGGCCTGCATGGCAGATTTCCAAGACGCAAACCACTGTTAAGCATAAAGAACATTAGGGCTCGTCTCAATTTTGCTAAGAAACATCTCAATGATTGCCAAGACTTTTGGGAAAATACCTTGTGGACTGATGAGACAAAAGTTGAACTTTTTGGAAGGCAAATGTCCCGTTACATCTGGCGTAAAAGGAACACAGCATTTCAGAAAAAGAACATCATACCAACAGTAAAATATGGTGGTGGTAGTGTGATGGTCTGGGGTTGTTTTGCTGCTTCAGGACCTGGAAGGCTTGCTGTGATAGATGGAACCATGAATTCTACTGTCTACCAAAAAATCCTGAAGGAGAATGTCCGGCCATCTGTTCGTCAACTCAAGCTGAAGCGATCTTGGGTGCTGCAACAGGACAATGACCCAAAACACACCAGCAAATCCACCTCTGAATGGCTGAAGAAAAACAAAATGAAGACTTTGGAGTGGCCTAGTCAAAGTCCTGACCTGAATCCAATTGAGATGCTATGGCATGACCTTAAAAAGGCGGTTCATGCTAGAAAACCCTCAAATAAAGCTGAATTACAACAATTTTGCAAAGATGAGTGGGCCAAAATTCCTCCAGAGCGCTGTAATAGACTCATTGCAAGTTATCGCAAACGCTTGATTGCAGTTATTGCTGCTAAGGGTGGCCCAACCAGTTATTAGGTTCAGGGGGCAATTACTTTTTCACACAGGGCCATGTAGGTTTGGATTTTTTTTTCTCCCTAAATAATAAAAACCACCATTTACAAACTGCATTTTGTGTTTACTTGTGTTATATTTGACTAATGGTTAAATGTGTTTGATGATCAGAAACATTTTGTGTGACAAACATGCAAAAGAATAAGAAATCAGGAAGGGGGCAAATAGTTTTTCACACCACTGTATATATATATATATATATATATATATATATATATATATATATATATATATATATATATATATACAGTGGAACCTCGAGATACGATCACCTCTGTATACGAGAAATTCAAAATACGAGGAAAGTATGAGCGAAAAATTCAGATCTAAATGCGAGCATTGGCTCGCGTAACGAGCCACGAGCCAGGCTGTGGGTATAGCTCGCGGCTTCGCGAGGGGGCGTGGTAGCAGTTGCGAGCCGCAATCTGCGGTGTCTGCGTTTCTCACTTAAGTGCATAGGTGGGAAACTGCCCACATCCATGATTGTTCCTGTGGCTGATGGGCTGCAGCTGCCATGTCCTCCCCGCATATATAGAGAAGCGCGAGCCGGTTAAGGGGGAGAAGAAGTAAAAGAAAAGAGAGGAGAGAGAACGGAGGTTGCGGCAGGCAGGCAGGAGTAGGAAGTCGGTGCGGGAGAGCAAGCGAGTGCAGGCTCGCGTGTAGCTCAACAGTGAGCTGAACAGGCGAGCCAAACAGCTGAAGCAGGACGGTGTAGAGAAGGTCAGCTGCATTAAGAGTGTCTCGCCTGTTGCAGAGCCCGCAGGTGAGACGCTAACAGAGAAGAAGCACCAGGGATTGTCATCTGTTTTTTAAAGACTGCATCCTTTTGACGTTTTAACCTCGTGTTAAAGGATTGTTATTCTTGTGTATTTTAAACCTCCATTTCACAACTGTTTTAAGGATTATTTATTTAAAGATTTATTGAATGCTCTACTGCACTTTGGACACCTGTTTTGATTCTTTTAATAATCAGTTATATTATTTACAAGTGTTATTTATTAAAGGTAGACTACAGTATATATAATTTATCAGTGTTATTTGTTAGGAAAATTGATTTTTATGTTAATATATTTGGGTTGCAGAACGGATTAACTGGATTTCCATTATTTTCAATGGGGAAGTTTGTTCTAGATATGAGAAATTCGCTATACAAGCTCAGTGCTGGAACGAATTAAACTCGTATGTAGAGGTTCCACTGTATGTATATATATATATATATATATATATATATATATATACACACATACTGCCTTGATTATATATAGTATAGATATGTGTATGTGATATTTTACAGTAAATCATGATTCTGGGTATATTGCTTTTGATCTAAAAACCCTCAAAAACTTTGTCACAGTAAAATATTACTGATTAAAGCATTACATTAAATTTTGATTAAAGCTCCCTTTTTCATGGGATGAGCTATGGGGTAAAATTATTCTTACTAATTACCCGTTTCAATTCAAAATAATACTGTTTCCTGTAAAATTGTATTTTTCCAATGACCATCAACAAAACCCAAGGTCAGTCACTAGGAAGAGCAAGAACTGATCTACAGCACAAATGTTTTACTCCTGGACAAGTGTATGTAGCATGTTCATCAGTAAGGACTCCTATGACCTAATAATATTAACCCCTTGATAGATGGATAAATAAATATCGTATACAGAAAAGTACAGTACTCAGTTACATGGAATTTCAGATACATCACTTAAACATCACTATAACCGACACTCATTGTCTCTCAAAATTTCACACAGCTAGTATGATCATAAAGCACACACAAATCATTTTGATTGTACTTAATTTCCTGCTTAAAGTCATCTACTAATTTTCCTTCTCATGTCATCAATAAAGGAGTTCAAGAATTAACAATGTGTGTTATTCATAAAAATATGAGCACCCACTAACTGTGGCAATCAATTAATCTTGAAACTTTGATGATTTAGCTTTAAATGCTAATAATGGCTCACTGAATGACACACTGGGTTAAAGCCCCTTTCTTATGATGAAATATTTTATTCTAAATTTGCAACTTGTGTTGTACTTTTTACATGAACTGCTTTGGAATTGTATTTGTTTCTTGAACTTGATTTTCATATATCTAATACTTCTGTATACCATGAACTCAAAGTCAGCGTCATTAACCTGAGGCACCTACATGACCTGTCACCTGGATGCAAGATGAAGCAAATGCTAAAGACAGATAGGCCAGTTTAAATACTTTTTCTCACATAGTGTGCAAATGTACATACTGTACATGCTGAATGGCAACAAACAAACTTCACATTTGTGCTGCATGCATCTCTTATTTGAATGACAGACATACCTAATCAAATTCTCACTAAACATAAGTAGCACCAGAAAAACACAAGAGTCACTGGGTCACATCACAAAATCAATTTAAAAAAATTAGAGTCAAAATAAACTGCAACAACACGTAAAGCAGTGTTTCTACCTCGTCCTCATAACAGGAAATGTCTCGTAGTGTTTGCCTATCTGTTTAAACTTAAAACAATCCTAGAGAAACCCTCACATTGTATTTAGTGTCAAACTGGCTATTTCAAGACACTTATTTTCTGCTTCACTGACACGCTCACTTCTCTTTATTGAGGCTACTATCCTTTCCCATGTCTTATCTGCCTCATCTTTTGAGACAGAAGCCTTTTACATCACAAAATGGCAAGTAGGACAGTCCTGTATAATGATAGGGTTTAGAGAGGTAACAAGTCACATTAAAAGTGCTTTCAATAAAAATTAAAGTGGTTATAATTAATAATGGAATGTTGATTCAAACTCTGCTCTTAGTTCCTCCACAGCTTCTACAAATGCACTGTGTCTGAGTCACTGCAGCAGCTAAGTTATCAGTCGTTACAGTAGTTGCACCTCTTAGTTGTGCAGAGTGAATGAGCTCTTTGTTGAATGTGTACATTAAAATTTTGTTCTAGAATGCTTCTATTAATAGCAGTACAGTCAGGCAGAGATTCAGAGTGTTCAGATGAAATATAATTATGGAAAAAGGGCAAGTTTGAGGATCTAATCTGTGGTTTTCAATTCTGGTTTTGTTACAAAACGTTCCTGATAGCAAAGGGAAAAGTATTTCTGGAAGGAGGCCCAGAAACCATTTGAGTACTCTTCCTCTAGATAACCATTTAACGTCATTGTGCATCACCAAACTGCTATACTCTATATCATACTCTTCAAAATGCTGGCAGAAAAATTGGAATTTCGGTGCTCTTGAAACAGTGAAGCTGATCATGCACATCATCAACTGCAACACCCTGTTTCTGAATGTTGCTACAGCAGTCTCTTGGTGACTAATGCCATGAAAGTGAACTAAGTTCTGATTTTCAACCACTTTCTACATTAGTCCAGTAAGTTTCTTCTCTTCCCCTTGCCTACCTGAAGCACATCCGTGCATACTGATATGAGACCTGATCAGTTATGTGTGTTTTCAAAACAGGGCACACAAGATGTCATCACATCTAATTGTGGAAGTAAGCATAATCTTTCTTCTGTAAATGAGTGGTATTTCAGGGAATCTAAACCACAAACAGAGCTGGGCGACATCATACACATTCATGCTTCCATTCAGTGTGATACTAAACCACAAAACGGCAAAAAGATGTGCTATTAACTCGTTGTTAATGTCTTTACTATGGTCTTCAACCCGCCTCATTACAGCTGAATTGGATAACTAGAGTCCTTTTAATTCCTTTATAATCATGTGTCTGTTGCTGAAATTAGCACACAGTATTTCTGCCACTGCCCAAAACACCCTTTTTAATATTTCTGCACCCAAAAATGTTTTTCTCATCCTCGCTAAGATCCACATAGTCTCAAATACTGAGACATACAGTTTGTTCTGTGAATGATTTTTGTTGCTCACTCAGTGAAGCTATCAGCTGTTTAATTTAGTTTTTTCTATGTTACTCCCAGGCGAGGAGATGCATAGATGAAATTGTGTTCTTAAAACAGCATATGAAACCGTGTCATGTTAATAGCAGACTAAACCTAGTAGATTACTCAATGAAGTACAAATAAAAATGTATTTGCCCACTTGTCCTGGAATTGCCTGTGCTCATTATGTACAGCTCATACCTTTCTCTTTTTGTTAACATTAAGTTAATGTTGATTCAATTGCTATTTTCTTGAGCTCTGTTCATTTCTGATATTTTTGCATTTTTGTTTTCAAACAAACTTATCCATGACTTTTTTTGGTAAAGCACTCTGCTATGAAATCCCACCAGCAAAGGGAATTGGCAATGAAGTTTTATATTCTCCCACTTACAGGACAAGATGCACATACTTGGTGAATACACTCACTAGCCACTTTATAAGGTACACCTTCCTAGTATCGGGTTGAACCCCCTTTTGCCATCAAAACTGCCATACCTCTTCATGGCATAGATTCAACAAAGTGGTGCAAACATTCCCTGGGGATTCTGGTCCATATTGCCATGACAACATCATGCAGGTCCACCATATCCCAAAGGCGTTCTCTATTGGATTGAGATCTGGGGCCTCATGTATAACGCCTTGCCTTGTACGGGCAAAAAAATTCAGCTGCATAAAACTGCATAAGCAAAGTTCTATGCACTTTCCATTCATAAATCACAATCAACATGAATTTTAACACTCATGCACGAGCCTACAGTTCCACCCTGACTCTTCCCAGAATTTCACCAATTTGAATATTGTGACAGGTGTCCTTGTCAATTCATCGTCCTTGACTGCGGCGGCAGTCATGCATAGACGGTTTGGTAACTACTTTGCTTCATATTCTTACCGCATAACTCCGGCTGCTGCCCACTAATACTCTCTTTGCTGCATGCTGACTATCTGTTAAACAGTAAATCATTGGCAAAGAAATACAGCTGCCCTTTGAGAAAACCCTACTAAACAGTATTTCAATGGGAACCAAATACACTCTTAACTGACCTTTTGCGGGATCAACTGCAGCTTTGCTCTCTTACCACATAATATGCCTCTTGTACGTTGTTTAGAACATTTAAAAGACCTATCTCCAAGCAGCCCAATTGTTCACTCTTCTGTGCTCTCTCCCCAGGAGTCTGTCCCAACCGCTGCTTCCAAGCCAGTGAGCCTACTCGATGAAGAAGATTTTGTGTTCTTTTAAGCTGAAAGGTGGAGTGAGCACGGAACATTTGCCTGTTGCGACCTATATGCTTGGGTGCCTAAGATAAACTCCTGTTGAATAAACTCTTCTGTCCGTTCCTGCCTGTTCAAGAATAAAGCCAATCTTGCTTGGAAACCTGGTCTCATCTTCCTGTCTCCTGTGCAACTTTACAACCCAAGCTGGACAAAAAGCAAATCAATATAAATAGCCCCTCCCGTTCAGTATTTTGTTAAAAGACAACAGCAAAAGCATGTGTAAAAAGAGAAGAATTTCAGTGAATGCAAAATGGAGGTCCTGCTCAATGAAGTGGAGGCAGGGAAAAACAAATAAGCAGCAAAAGCAAACTTATGGAGTAGCACAGTGTGGCACTCAAAAGTTCAAGTTTAGAAATAATAATTTATTTTACTGCATGGCAGATGTTGACCTTCTATACAACAGCTTAATGAATTATGCACACTAAATGTTGTGCTCTCATCTCACTCTCTTAAAGCATGACACCCCCAATACTGTTGCAGAATGAGCCCAAGACATATTGATTTTTTTCTCCGTATCAAGTCTGTATTTCTAAATGCAAACATTACTCCAATCAATATGTACTTCAGGTAATCAGCCATGCACAGGTACAATCATGGTCTCTCATCTTCATCACTGACTAGGGACTTACTAGAACAACTGCAGTGAACACTAAAGTGGCCTCCACTAATATTGGTACCCTTGGTACATAAAATAACAGACTTGAAATATTAATAAAAGTATAATCTTTACTTGAGGTAAAATAATTCTAAGGAAAAAGAAATTCTGATAATAAAACTCAGTTTTCTTAAATATTTATGTATATGTAATTATTTTCAAAGGGTGCCGATATTCATGGAGGACAATGTATATGTTCTCTGCATTCCCCTTGAAGATTTTGTGCTCTCCAACCTCAAATGAGTAAACATACCTACTGCAAAGTATCAACCCCGTTTTGGTAAAGACTCAGTGTGAATAGACAGGTATTAAAGGACAATCACCAGTGTCATGACTGACATGTTCTACCATAAGATTCAGAGACATCAGAGACAAGTGTAACCCTGCCCTCAGAGCAATTGGGCCATGAAACATAAGTGGGCATTTTGATAGTTTTAATTTACCCATTCCTTCCCAGGAACATTCTAAAAAGCATTTTTTTTTCTTCTGGTAGAGCTGAATGCACCAGCAGGGGGAAAAATACTCAAGTGCTGTTGAACAGAACTTGGATGAGTTTGACAAATTATTAATTATATTAATGCAAGTTATCTATTTTATAAATAAAGTCTATAAATAAAACTGGGTGTTTTATTTTGTCCCCAAGTGCTCACATGAACAAAGCAAATATTTCAAATCCAGCTTTCAACCAAAAACGGAGCAGTTATCAGCAAAAGCAATTTCACTTTTCCCACACAAATCTAATAAATAAAAATGGAGGATTAGATTGATTAAAAATGACTACTTAGAGAGCATTTCAACTTCTGTCTCTAACTCTATCAAGTAAGCCAAAGATAGCAATGCAAAAACATTAGTTTTCAGGCTGAATATCCAAATATTAAGATTTGAAAATACTGGTAGATTATGAGGGAAATAAGAAAAGAGTTATCTGCTTATTTCTGCATAATAAACTGCAGCAAAAAATGTATAATGTAACACAGACTGTTTACAGAACTGTACAACTGAATATACAACTGCTAAAAAACCTAGAACTTAAAAGCAGCAATTGGATTAAATGTGCTTGAGAATATACAGTCAAAGTAAAAAGTATGTGAACCCCTAGGAATTATCTGCTGTATATTTATGTCTAATTCCCATATAAAACATGGTCATATCTTCATGTCAGTCACAATAATGAACAAACACAGTCTCCTATAATTAAATATGCAACGATTTTCAGAGAATTTTTGACCATATTGAATAAATCATTCAAACTGTGAAAATGTAGGTTGGAAAAAGTAATTGAACCCTAAGCTAATGACTTTTTAAAAAGCTCATTGCAGTCAGAATTTCGCACACCTGGAGTCCATTTAATGAAACAAGTTCAGAGGTGTGGCCTAGAATTACTTTGATTGATAATAAACACTATAAAGTTTGAGTTTGAGCTTTTGACAAGAAGCATATCCAGATGGGAATCATGCCTCACACAAAAGAGCTGTCTGAAGAGCTACAATCAAGAATTGTTAATCTACATAAGGCTGGAAAGGGTTACAAAGTCATCTAAAAGATTTTAGACATTCATCAGTCTACTGTTAGGCAAATTGTCTATAAATGGAGACAATTTGGTATTGTGGCTACTCTGCCTAGAAGTGGGTGCCCTGCCAAGACGACCCCAAGAGCACAACGCAAAGTCAGCAATGAGGTAAGGAAGAACCCTAGAGTGACAGCAAAGGACTTGAAGAAGTCATTAGAACTGAATAACATCTCTGTTCATGAGTAAACTATATGCAAAACATTGAACAAGAAAGGGGTCCATGGTAGGACGCCAAGAAGGAAGCCACTGCTATCAAAAAAGAACATTGCTGAACACCTGAAGTTTGCGAAAGAGCACTTGAACACTTCACAACGGTACTGGGAAAAAGTTTTGTGGAGTGATGAAACCAAAAGTGAACTATTTGGGAGGAACAAGCAGAACTTCATTTGCCATAAAAAGGGCACTGCATATCAACATCAAAACATCATCCCTACAGTAAAATATGGTGGAGGGAACATCATAATTTGGTCCTGCTTTGCTGCATCAGGGCCTGGACAGCTTGCCATCATTAAGGGGAAAATGAATTCACAAATTTATCAACAAATTCTCCAGGATAATGTGAGGGTGTCTGTCCATCAATTTAAGCTCAGAAGAGGCTGGGTGATGCAACAGGACAATGACCCCAAACATCGCAGTAAATCCACAGCACAATCATTTCAGAAGAACAAACTCCGCCTTTTGGAGTGGCCCAGAGCCCAGATCTCAACCCTATTGAGATGCTGTGGAATGACTTGAAGAGAACCATACACAGAAGACAACCAAAGAATAAGGAAGAGTTAAGGCAGTTGTGCAGGGAAGAATGGGCTAACATTCCCCCTGCATGATGTGCAGGTCTGATCTGCAGTTACAGGAAGCACCTGGCTGAGGTCATTGCTGCCAAAGGAGGGTCAACCAGTTATTAAATCCCAAGGTTCACTTACTTTTTCCACTACCACTGTGAACGTTGAATGCGTTTGTAAAATAAAGACACAAGAGTGTAGATTTTTTTGTGTGTCACTGGCTTAAGCTCATTGTGTATATCAGTACTTGTGACTTAGATGCAGATCAGATCACTTTTTATGACCAATTCATGCAGTAAACCACATAATTCCAAAGGGTTCACATACTTTTTACTTTGACTGTATCTATGTATGCATTTAGATCATATTGTAGGAATAAAATTCCAAATAGGAGACTATAATGTCTTAATTCAGGGAAAAAGATTTCCTCAAAGTCTGTCGGGTGATGTGAAATTTCTCAATTACCCAATATTTAAAAAGTGAATCTGTTTATGAATACATGTTTACTTCCTTGCACCTGCTACTGCTGGTATAGCTTGCAGTTCCACAAATCTTAACTGCAGGGAGCATGAAGCTTTGTTACAGAAACAGAGGGTTCAACAACATAGCATAAGTACATGCATTTGAAGTAGAGTTTCTCCAAAAGAGATGTTGCACTGAAAACAAAGTGTGCATTGCTGATAACCATGCTGAACATTTTCACTACATTTTTGTTTTAAAAGAAGCGGAAACACAGATGCATTCAATATTTAGTTGGTAATGACAAGTTTAAGTAGAACTGCAAACAGCAAGTAAGAAGTGCTTAAACTTCACTGCAGTCACTTGAATGACGCACGTGAGCAGTACAGGCTTGTTGATGGTGCTATATACTGTAGCTGTAAGTAAATCAGATTTGAAACATAATAATCTAATCATTCTGAATAGTGAAACTGTTCGATTTGTAAAACACAACACTCACATTGCTAAATTTGTTATATTTGTTTTAACCTCTTTAGAACAACAACATTTATTTATATAACACATTTTCATACAAACAATGTAGCTCAAAGTGCTTTACATGATGAAGAAAGAGAAAAAAGACAATAAACAAGAATTAAAATAAGGGAACACTAATTAACATAGAATAAAAGTAAGGTCCGATGGCCAGGGAGGACAGAAAAAACAAAAAAACTGCTGGAGAAAAAAATAAAATCTGCAGGGGTTCCAGGCCACGAGACCGCCCAGCCCCCTCTAGGCATTCTACCTAACATAATGACCTCAATCAGTCCTCATTGTATTCAGGGTTCTCATGGAAGAACTTGATGATGACGGTCATGTGGACTTCTGGCCGTGTAATCCATCAGTGTAGGGACACACAAAAGCATAGCTGCAAACAGCATATAGGGATTCATGGCAATATTTAATCAATTAAGATCAATGTGGTGTGGCTTTTGCATGTTATATATTCTCATAGTCTCACTGAGTGTGATGGTGTACACAAGACACATACTGCAAAATATGTGCACTTTTCTTTTTATATGGTTTGTATAGATGCAGCATTTGAAATTTTCCACCATTTAGGAAAAATAAAACAACCTCCAGACACCAAGCTATCTACAATCTGTTATCTTTCTTGAGATATATTGCAAGAAAGCAACCATAAAGCAGGAGGAATGAGTTTACATAGATATACAGCCTCCACAAGACAGGAAGGGTGAAGCCAAACTGCAATGGAGCTCCACAGAGAAGGCCACATAAAAAAAAAAAAAAAAGCTTCTGATTAGACAGAACTAGGGGGCTCCGCCCCCTGCTCGCTTCGCTCGCCAACCCCTGGTGTTGGGAATGACAAAGAGCGTGATGTATGAATGAGATATAGAATAGTGTGACGGTGTAGATGATGCAAATAGAAAGCAAACAATAAAGTGTGTGGCACAGTGTAAAGGTTTATTTGAAAATTTCTTTGTACACGCCGTTTAAGTGTAAAAGGTAATTCCAGCTCAGAACTTGTAAGGTCATTTAAGATGGTTATTGTTGTGATCAGAGTCAAGTTTGTCAGAGCTTAGAAAGAGTTGTGTCTCTCCAGGAAGTAATGGAATGACTTGGGTATTAATGTTTTCCACATTAATATTTTTTGGACATAATATAGTGCGTTGTGTTAAAAGGGGCATTTGGTCTAATGAGATTGCTGTTCCAAATGTCTCTGTAACTAAGTCGTCGCAGATAAAGGCTTGAGGAATTGTAATAATATGTGGCTGAAGTCCATCTGTATTGGTGAGTGTACCATCTCTCAGTTGTAATAAGCAATTGTTATGATCTGGTTCTGGACATCGTATCTTTTTTACTAACTGTATCTTTTGAAAGCAATGCTAATTGTCTGCGTATTTTAAGGTGCACTGAACAATAGCTGAGTGCATGGCATCTGGAAGAATAGCTAATCACTGTCTAAAATCTCCTCCTCATAAAAGTACCTTTCCTCCAAATCGAATATTATTATTCCTAAACGTTTGTAGAAGTTTATGAATGGTGTTGAGTAAGTGACTTCATGCCATTGAACATTCATCAATAAACAACATTTTTTCAAGACGGATGTCACGTGCAGTGCCACCGTTAATGTTCATAGTGAATACCGATTTGTAGGATCTAATGTAGTTGATAAAGATTTCACTTTCAGGTACATCGTCAGTTATAAGCTTCTGTAGATATTCAGTATATGAATGTAAAGAAGGCAGTCTAATTTGACCCTTTTGACCACAACGTGTAAATGTATAACTTGTATTGCCAGTTGTTTCTTCAGGGAAGTGAACTGAATGACAATGATTGCAAATGACATTCATTAATCCGAATGAATTTTCCTGGTGTATGTTTTCCTTGTGCCGTTTGAGAGGCGCGTTGTTGCATGTGTAGTATTTGGGACGTGTTGTTTTGGAGCTGTAATTGATTTGCCTGTGCTGTGTGAGAAGCCCGTTGTAGCCTTCGCTGCCATTAACGTATGTCTGAGACGGGAGGTGTTTCGTTTTGAATCCGTGCCTGTTGCGATGCAGCACTTTGATTGATAGATTGCGTCATGTGGATCTAGGATGTAGATTTGTGCATATTTGCGTTGTTGATTTCTTTCAGGGTGCACTGTTCCAATGCAATGCAGTATTTGTGCACATATGCGAAAGCAGTATGGGCTATTGCCTTTTGGTGGCCTGATATTTACTCCGGTATATGCAAAAGCAAATGAACTATTGTAGGATCTAATGCAGTTCATAAAGTTTTTACTTTTAGGTACATCGTTAGTTAGAAGCTTTAGTTGAGCTTTGCGTTTTTGGAGTCGAGACATTTTTTCTTTTAGAAATATGGATAAGTAATAAGGAGTATTGCACTCACTGTTAATATGGAGCCTTTTCTGCGGTTGAACGGTTAATAGTGCCTTATTGTAATGAGATCCACCTATGCTGCATAGCCGTCTATTTTGTTGTTTCTTTCGTGTTTGTGTGTTTGTTCCTGTTATCCTTTCCTTTTCGTTTTGTACCCGTGACCGTGTATTCATGACTTGTTTCTTTCTCAGCATGCGAAATATGGATAAGTAATAAGGAGGATCGCAGTCACTGTTAATATGTTTCCTTTTCTGCAGTTGAACGGTTAATAGTGCTTTATTGTAAGGAGATCCACCTATGCTGACACCTATGCTGTCTAGTGTGAAGGTGTTGACGTTCACTTTAGAATATGTGGCTTTGGGTGTCACTTCTTATGGATGTGTGTGTGTGTGTGTGTGTGTGGGTGGGTGGGTGGTGGGGGTGGGGGGGGGTTGGGGATTGTTGTCGCGCGAGCGTATTCTTTCTTTTTGTGTTCCTGTGTGTTGTTGAATCCCCCTCTTTGTGTGTGTCCCGTCCCTTGCTTGTAGGGTCTGTGGGGTGGTTTTGTGTTCTATGGGCTTGTTGAATCCCCCTCTTGGTGTGTGTCCCGTCCGGTGCCTGTAGGGGGGGGGGAAGGTGGGGGTGCCTTGCTGTTGTGCGCGAGCCTCTTTTTTTTTTTTTTTTTTTTTGGGTCTAGTTTCGTGTGCAATGTGTTTCGTGCTTTGCTTGCGTTTGAATACTTTTTTATGTGCCTTTTCCTTTTTTCGGTGCTCTTTGCGCCTCATTTCTCCATTTTTCCTGTGCTCACTCCTTTTTTCTGTAGTCTTGTCCGCCTCTCGCGGCCCCTCATCCGCCTCTCTCGGCTCCTCAGCCGACTGTTGCGGACTCTTTTTGCGCCTGCGCAGTACGTCTTTTTGCAGCTACGGCCCATTGCCGGATGTGCCTGCGTCCATCATCCGGTTTAGCATTCTCGGTTAGTAATATGGATTCTGTATTGTACTGACAACAATAGCAGTATTCCAAGATAACATATACTTAGAGGATGAACTGAGAAATCTTACTATTTTGCATAGCAATGTCTGAAGTGTCATACAGTGGATTCAGATTGTATTCAGATCCCTTCATTTGTCACACGTTTTCAGTTATAGATTTAATTTTAACAGGATTAATTTGCCATTTTGCCCATCAATCTATACATAATAATGACAAGAGGAAAATATGCTTTCAGAAAGGTTTGCAAATGCATTAAAAATCAAAAACTGAAATCTCTCATTCATACAAGTATTCAGACCATTAATTTAGAACTTTGTAGAATCTCCTTTGGCTACAATTACAGTTTCAAGTCTTCTTGCCCAAGTCTCTATAAGCTTTCCACACCTGAATTTGGGAAGTGTATACCGTTCTTCCTGGCAGCACCATTGGATTGAATGTGCAGATATCTATGGAGTTTAAATAGTGGGCTTTGGCATGCACACTCAACAACAGTAAGAGACTTGTCCTTAAGCCATTCCAACTTTGTCTTAGCTGTATGTGTCAGGCTACCGCAATGCTGAAATTTAAACCCTTGCCTGAATGAGGGCAAATGCACTCTGGACCAGGTTTTCTTCAAAGAAGTCTCTGCATTTGGCTGCAATCATAATTCCCTCAAAACTGACCAGTATCATTGTCACTGAGATGCACCCTTTCAGCATGATGCTACCACCACCATAGGGATATCATTAGACAGATGATGATCAGTGACTAGTCTTCACCAGACAATATGCTTGGAGTTCTGCTGAAAGAGTTACATTTTATTCATTAGTCCACTGAATCCCTTTCCTAATGCCATTCAACCATAAACGTCTGATTGATGGGAGTGTTGCTGAGATGGCTGTCATTCAGACAAGTTCTCCCATCTCAGCAGTTAACTTCTAAAGCTCTAAGTGACCACTGGGCCCTTCTTGTCCATTTACTCAGTTTGACCCAACAGCCAACTCTAGGAAGAGTCTTGATGGTTCCAAACTTCTTCCATTTCAAAATTATTATGGACACTCTCCTGGGAATACTCGAAGCTTTAGAAACAGTTTTAATTCTCTTACCCTGATCTATGCCACACTACAATTTTTTTGCAGAGGTCTACAGAAAGTTCCTTGAACTTCATGACTTGGTTTTTGTCCTGAGATGCAGCGTGAACCGTGGAGATGTACACACATAAACATAAGAGTGTGCCTTACTAAACAATATTTAGTCAATACAGCTTTCCACAAAAAACTCCAATGAAAGTCTAGACACATATCAAGGATAATTAAAGCAAACCTAACCATACTTTGTGCTACTGAAAAGGGTCTTACATAAATGAGAGATTTCAGTTTTTGATTATTAATAAATTTGTAAATCCATACGAAAACATATTTTCACTTTGTCATTATGTGTTATTAAGTGTCAATTGATGCGCTTAAATGGCAAATGTATCGATTTAAAATGAAACCTATAATACAAAGTGTGCAGAAAGTGAATACTTTCTGAATCCATTGTAAAGCTGAAAAGAAAGATTAGAAATTTTCAATGAAAAGTTAAATATTCAACATCTGATAAGCAACAAGTCTGAAATTTAGATATGAAAATAACATGCCTCGCTCAAAAAGTCAAAATGAAACAACACAACTTTAAAAGCATACTGAAAAACTACATTAAGATCTTGTTCATCTGATTTCATACTTGTTCATACCTTTAAGTGTAATCTACTGGTTCCTTTAGACAAATCTGACCACAACCTGATTCATCTTACTCCCAAATATAAGCCTGTTATTAGACGGCAACCTGATACCGCCAGAAGAGTGAGGAAGTGGATTCTGGAGGCTGAAATTGCTCTGAATGACTGCTTCCAAATGACAGACTAGGAAATGATGTGCGAGTCACATGGGGATGATAATTGAGTGACTCTTGTCACTGCATCACAAACTATATTAACTTCTGTGTCTATGGTGTCTTGGATAATGGACTATCTGCCGGGCAGACTGCCGTCTGTGAAACTCTGCATTTCTGATAGAGATGTGAAAAACACTGGAGCACCACCAATAACAACCCTGTCTCCTTTTCTCTTCACTCTGTACACCTCAGACTATAAATATACCACCATGTCATGTCACTTGCAGAAATTTTCAGATGATTCTGCACTTATGGGGTGTATTGATAAAGGAAATGAGACAGAGTATAGGAGTCAGGTGGAGAAGTTTGTTTCTCTTGTGCAAAGAGAATTGTCTGCATCTTAACATCAACAAAAACAAGGAACCGGTTATTGATTTTTGCCACACCCAAGACCCTCTATGTCCTGTCACTATTCAAGGAGTGAATGTAGCGGTGGTCAGATTCTACAAGTACTTGTGGGTACACATTAATGACAGATTGGTCTGGTCTCAGAACACAAAGGGACTAGAAAAGAAAGGGCATAGGAGATTGTGTTCCTTTAATTTGGGAAGTGCCAACCTTCACATCTTCTATAACTGTGTGATGGCCACTGTGATTTTCTATGCTGTGGTGTGCTGAGCTGGTAACATTACTTCAAGAGAGTCCCTCCCAATCTACAGGCTTAATAAAAGGAAAAGCTCACTTATAGGACACATTTTGGACTCCCTGGAGGTAGTAGCGTTGAAGAGAAATAAAACAAAACTGAGTTGCCATTATGAACAATTCTGCACATTCTCTGACACACTAACACTGTGTACTTTCAAATTATTCAGCAGAAGTGTGTCAAGAAACGCTACTGGTGCTCCTTTACACTAATAACAATACATCTAAATAATGTATCACTGTGACTGGGACAGCCAAGTCAGAACCTCTTTCTTTATAGTCATTCTAGTATGTGTTCAGACCAAAGTGGCTGTATTTATTTATCTCTCTACCTACCTATTTATGTATTCATTTATTTAAAAAGCTTCTGTAAAAAGCCAAATTCTCCCTGTCTCTCTCGTAACATAAATCATACATTGGAAATCCATTGGTAGATCATAGTGTCACTCCACGTTTTTAATTTAGACAGCCAACATTCCCTTTCTGCCTAACTGGCAGAAAGCTTTAGTAAGCATCCACCATGTGTTTAAAGTACTGTCATGCACTGATTTACAGTCGACCAAGCTGAGGCTATTTATACTTATGGCCGAGGGCCACTCGAAAACAATAGCGCAATAATGGTCTAGAAATTGCCAAAATTAACCACTAGAGGCGTCAAGGTCAATATGTCTTTTGTTTATCATGTTTATCAATGCCAGCCACAGAATGACAGACTCTGCATAGAGAGAGTGACAGAAGTGGTGGAAGAGCTGCAGAGGTAGCAGTCTCTTGGATGTCTTCCTTGCTGCACTGTTGCCAAAAAGTGGCCACAAACTAGCAATATGTAAAAAAACAAAAAATAAAAATAAAATGACTCTTGGAGGGCCCTTTAAAGTTTGTTTTGAACAACTGTTGAATAATATGGCTAATTATTATGCATTTGACCCCACTGCTTTCCCTTACACACTGCCAGCATGTGGCCACAGAGACTTAAAGATCGATTTGTGCTACTCTGTACCAGCAGTTAAAGTATGTGTACTGTTGATCCACAAAAGCCCCACAGAACCTCAGCTTCAATAACCTGTACACTTTGTGACTGACATTCAGCCAAATGGCCTATCCCAAATGGAGTCATAAGTTGGCGCATCACTAAATTTTAAGCCACTGCATTTGTCAACCTCATTGTACAAAGGGAAGAAAACAAGTATTCTGAGATGAATGTGTATAGCAGTTCTGAAGATAATAACCATATAAGGCAGCAGAGAGGTACTGAAGTGGAAAGAAAGGTGATGTCACATTACGTGCCTTCTAATCATGGGGTATGTCTTATTTACCAATCACAGATTCTGATTGTGACGCTGGACCATGTCCATTTAAACGATTCAAAATTTGCTATTCTTCCAGCACAGTCATGCTTGCCCCTTTTTGAGACAGCCAATAGCGTGCTACCTGATGGATCCTGTATTGTACAAAGGGTAAAAAGATATGGCATGTTCAGTGCAAGCTATGCCCTTTTTTTCCTTTGTCCAATGTGTTGTGGTATGTAAAACATGAGACATTACACAAACTTGTGTTCTCTTTGCAAGATCCAAAACACCAGCGTTCCTTATTTCTCACTGCTAAATTAAATGCACTGTACTTCCAGATGAACATTCATTGGATGTCAGCTCTTAAGCACACATAGCCCATCACTATGACTAAAGGCTTCTGGCTTCGCAGGAGCGCACCACTAACTTGCTATAATAATGTAAATAAATGCTATAACTAAAAATCACTGAAATATATAACATAACAGAAGCACTGTACTTCCCAGCTACATATTAGAAGAAAAAAAAAAGCCACACTCAAGACCTTTTTATTTCCTCTTTACAGCAGCTAACAGTTACAGGCACTGGTCCTGAGGTCTGCTTGAAACCTCTTCAGGTATCATTGCATAGATATGTACAGTATTTCAATAGGCCTTTACTAGACTTTATCGCATTCTTTCAGGAAGCTGCATTTTCAAAGACGACACACAACACACACTTGACAGATTTATAGGAATCGGAAAAGGAAAGAAACAGTATGAAAGTTCAAGAGAGAGCAAAAGCATTTCTTGTTACCAAACACAAATATACCAGACACCAGACATCAATGGCTGGTATTGATTAAGTTAATTGAAGAAAACGAAAAACTACAGCCTTCTTAAATGTATTTCTAACACTCTACCCATTTTATTTTCTCCAGCACACAGAGAAAAACCTCATTTTGAGCCACCAATCTCACAAATAAATCATCATTTTCAAAGTTGCATTTGACACTACCAATTTCTGTGCTTAAATTTTACCATAACCTCAAGACTAATTCAAATACAACATTGTTCAGAACAACACAGAGGTAGCATGATTTTCAGAGCAAGTAGCCTAACAAAGAAGTGCTCCCACAGAGGTCAGCTAACGTGAAAATCTGCCAGCCTGCCCAGGCCACATATTTTGGCTTTATCCTCGTCTCAGACCACTTATGGCTTGTATTTTTTCTATCTACCAGAAAACTTAAGATACTTCAATAGCGGCCCCTTATTTTAATTTTTTTTTTTTTTTTGAGTTATTCTGGAATGTAGCTTGCACCATCTGCTATTTCATAATGTTATTGGAATATATGACCTGAAACCTGAATTTTGGAAAATTAAAGTTCACTGAATCAAGATGAAGCCAGAAAGTTTATAAAACATAGTATCCTTAGATATAACTGAATATTTTCAAGCACAGATCAGTCTAATGTCTCTTGAAATGCTCTGCTGCACTTTGTTGTCTATTATATAACTATGAATAAAGATTGTAGGAGACTTTAATGGGCAAATATTGTACTGTACATTCTATATATGATATACAGTATGTGCTACATTATTTTATCAAAATTGAATTACAAGTTTATAACTAAACAAAAAAATATAAAAGACTAGGGGGCTCTGCCCCCTGCTCTCTTCGCTCGCCCACCCCCGGGTTTGGTTTACCAGATATACAATTTAAAGAGATTGTTATTTTCATGGGAATTGTTACATATGCATTACTTTCGCTTTTACTTTAAAACCTTTGTAAAGACAATGCTTTATTTCCGGCTCCGGGTTGTGGTTAAATCTCTTTCTCACAGGACGTATAACACTGCTCGTGTTGTGAAGGTATGTATGGGGGGGTGCTGAACACACGCTAAGGAGAAACATTAAGAATGAAAAGCTGGCAAAAATTCATACACAACAGATTACACTTGTATCTTTGGATTTATTACCCATTTTGTACCAGAACTAATTTAACTTTTTATTTAATACTCTTTAGGAAAAAATAATATGGTTCCAACAGTTTCATTTGCTATGTTTAATGAGAATGTTTCTATAGCTTATTGTCACGTTCCCCTTCACCTCATATGTTATATCACTGCATTTTGTGCAATTTGATGTGATTTTCAGATAGTATAAGGAAAGATTTATAACATACTAGGTACTTTACAAAATATGCAACTTATATTCCATTAACTGTGTTTTTTTCCCTTTTAAAGTTCAGTTTACAAAATAACCAAAGATCCAGAAATAAATAACAATTCTTAATTGGGCCACTAGACACGACAGTAACACAGTACGGTTACAGTATCAACACTGTGCTTTTACCAGAAACATAAAAATGCTTGAAATCAGGTAGCAAACAAAGGCAAATACTTCACATAAATTAATTCCAAACCAGAACCCTGAGCTTCCACCAGCCTATCTATCTCACTCCCAAAAAATGTGCGGAGACTAACATGAAACCATTTTTATTTGGGGAAAAGCAAACAGTACACGATTTAAGAAAACTCACAATGTGAACAGTTAGCTGAAAGCCTCCAGGAAGCACCTGTGAAAGCAAGGCAAGATCTTTTAAAATGTTGAGGTTGTATTAGCCATTAAAAGAAGGTATTTGTCTTCACTGGTATTTCCCCAAAGAAACAATAACTGTCAGCAATTTTAAACAATTTGTGCTAACCATCATTTTTTGTTTGCTACTGTTTTTTCTGCCAGTTCAGGCAACAGCTATCTGTTAAAATATCCCAGAAAATTCCCAAGAATTTGCAAAACAATGCATACAGATTTAAGAGTTAAACTAAAAATAGTTAAATTACCTGAGTAAGAGATAAAAGTAAACCAAAATTAGTCAAATAATCAGAGAAAGAGATCAAGATAGTACAGAAAATACAGATATAATTAAACCTTGGTAAAAATTTAACTGTAAAAAAGATCTTGCACTAAAGGGAAGATGTAGTCTGTATTTCCATACACTGCATTCTTTTACTATGATGCATCTGGGTTACAGGACTGATAATTACCAAGATGACTATGTAGGATAGCTAGCTCATAAAAAGCCACAGTAAGCCTCCAGTGCCTCACATCAGATTACTGTAATGGTAGTTGCTACTAAATGAGTTGAAACTGCATGCCCATATTAACACTTTTATACTAGACAAACATTGCATTGCAAAGAAAACTATATAAATGAACTGGAAAAAGAATAGAAAGACAGAAGATTATAGGCTGGAAGAGAACACATTGTTTTCATAATGACAATTGCTCTAATTACATCATAATGTCTTATCGTCACTACTGGGACCTGCAAATATGTAAAAGAAAGAGAAGAACTTCAAAGGGAAATTAGCTCAGCCAATGCAGTTTGAAGAAATATGAAGAGATATCTGTATTAGAAAACATTCCTTGTAGAAGTAGCACAAGTGTAAATCAAGGAGTACAGAAACACAGGGTATCAGAAAAATGTTGTTTTCATTTATAATTCTTTTAGTTAAAACATGCCTCTTCTTTTAGTGTCCAGATATACATTTACACATAACAAATACATAATTAAAAAAAAAAATCAGTATGTTTTGTTTCTCAGCTTTATTCACCACTCAAGTGACCATATTTTTGCAGTTATTATAAAGGTGACTGCTGCCTATAAGTTCAGTATAAAATGATGCTTAGCTAGCAAAAGATTGTCAAGAGCAAGAACACCACCGGTATGGCACAGTGCAGTGCTACTCTACACCATGTGCCATACCTGTACTCAGAAAAATAAAGGTAACACTAAGAGCAGAAGAGCCCAAAAAGATGTTAATGGGAAAGCACAGGAGGCAGTGGGGTAGAATTCATTATGGAAAATAAAAAATAAAAGGTATAAGTTAAATAGGTTTTAAGGAAAAGTAAAGCAGGCGTGCTCTTGAAAAAACTATGACAGTGCTTTTCTAAATAATATGAAAAAGGTCAAAACAAAGCACAGCTTTGTGTCTTCTTCCAAACATCCATCCACTGCTGAATTTTCTAAATGCTTTTTTCCTCCATTGAAGGGGGTCATGCTGTGCTGAAGGAAATCCCCACAGTACTGTAGTCTGGAATCAAGCAACCTTTTATGTGAAAGCATGCAGAGAGACATGATTTGGTAGCTGCTGATTCAAGCATCTTGTCCTCCAGCGTCAGATATAGATATATATGCATACTTTTTTAATTGAGGGAATATTATTAAATTAAATACTTATGGGGTAGTAGAAAATGGTACTATTAAAGTACAAGGACAAACATCTGGCGAGGAAAGTTTACTTCACCACTATTCCAAGCAGCAAATCAATAAAATCAAATGAAGGGTCATCCAAAAAACAGTATATTTTCTATTTTACTATGACAGATGCAATTTAAATGTGTTGATCATGAGGATTCCTCATGCACCAGATTATGTTTTTTATGTGCGCAGTTATTTGTGAGGTTATTCTGGTGTGGAAATTAAACACATAATTTTGAACAGATAAACAATGAACACAATAGGCTTCAAAAATTCTATAGTTTTGCATGTTAATTTAATAAGAAAATATGCATTAAATAAGGAATTTGCTACTTCTTTTATCATTTTCTTTACCACTGCCCAAATTCAAAGTGAAATATTACATTGTTTGTCCTTGCCCAGAGGACAGAGATATGAACAGATCGAGAAAACTCCTGTAATCAGGAGCCAGTAAGTCTTGTGAATATTTGTCAAAATACCTGTAACAAAAGGTGTAAAACACTAACAATGCCAGTCTATACCAGTAGATCTCAATTGTGTAGCAGAAGAATATGATGTAGGCACCATGGAGAGGTACTTTGGAGTATTTTATCAAAACTTTATGATGGAGAGTGGCATGAAGTGAGAGATGATAAATGAGATGTAGCAGGGTCATAGAATTTAATTAATAACAACATTAAAAAAAGAATTATTTTAAGTCCAAGGGTGATGTCTGTAACCATTAGTTATCATATTTTCCTTCTATTCAAGATTTTTTGTCCACAGCTTCAAAATACAGTAAGAATAAGGTGGCTTCTTAGTATACTGGATTTATTTCATACATTTATATCAGACATAATTGATATATTGAAAAGTTTTACTGCTAGGTTGCTCATACCATTTAGTATCTACTTTACAGTAATTTCATAACTCAGCAACCAGGCTCATAATTAAAACTATAAAATAATATATTTTTTTTAATTTTATTGATTTTATTGTAATCACAAAACATTCCATACAAACAGATCGATTTTTACAAAAATAGGATTGAAAACAAATCAACCCCCACCCCTGAGAAAGAGAGCATGGCCAGCAGAGTAAAACTTAAAGCTACTAAAAATAAGTAAATAGATAAATTAGGACCAGAGGGTGTGTTCCAACTACAGAGGGATCACACTCCTCAGCCTCCCTGGAAAAGTCTATTCGGGGGTTCTGGAGAGGAGGATCCGTCGGATAGTCAAACCTCGGATTCAGGAGGAACAGTGTGGTTTTCGTCCTGGTCGCGGAACAGTGGACCAGCTCTACACCCTTAGCAGAGTCCTGGAGGGTGCATGGGAGTGTGCCCAACCAGTCTACATGTGTTTTGTGGACTTGGAAAAGGCGTTCGACCGTGTTCCTCGGGGGATCCTGTGGGGGGTGCTCCGGGAGTATGGAGTACCGGACCCCCTGATAAGGGCGGTTCGGTCCCTGTACAACCGGTGTCAGAGCTTGGTCCGCATTGCCGGCAGTAAGTCGAACCCGTTTCCAGTGAGAGTTGGACTCCGCCAGGGCTGCCCTTTGTCACCAATTCTGTTCATAACTTTTATGGACAGAATTTCTAGGCGCAGCCAGGGTGTTGAGGGGGTCCGGTTTGGTGGACTCAGGATTGGGTCACTGCTTTTTGCAAATGATGTTGTCCTGTTTGCTTCATCAGGCCGTGATCTTCAGCTCTCTCTGGATTGGTTCGCAGCTGAGTGTGAAGCGGCTGAGATGGGAATCAGCACCTCCAAATCCGAGACCATGGTCCTCAGCCGGAAAAGGGTGGAGTGCCCTCTCAGGGTTGGGAGCGAGATCCTGCCTCAAGTGGAGGAGTTCAAGTATCTCGGGGTCTTGTTCACGAGTGAGGGAAGAATGTAGCGTGAGATCGACAGGCAGATCGGTGCGGCGTCCGCAGTGATGCGGGCTCTGCATCGGTCTGTCGTGGTGAAAAAGGAGCTGAGCCATAAGGCAAAGCTCTCAATTTACCGGTCGATCTATGTTCCTACCCTCACCTATGGTCATGAGCTATGGGTAGTGACCGAAAGAACGAGATCGCGAATACAAGCGGCTGAAATGAGTTTCCTCCGCAGGGTGTCTAGGCTTTCCCTTAAAGATAGGGTGAGAAGCTCAGTCATCCGGGAGGGGCTCAGAGTAGAGCCGCTGCTCCTCTGCATCGAGAGGAGTCAGATGAGGTGGCTCGGGCATCTGATCAGGATGCCTCCTGGACGCCTCCCTGGTGAGGTGTTCCGGGCACGTCCAACCGGGAGGAGGCCCCAGGGAAGACCCAGGACACGCTGGAGGGACTATGTCTCCCGGCTGGCCTGGGAACGCCTCGGGATTCTCTGCTCTCTGCATCTCTGCTCAAGCTGCTGCCCCCGCGACCCGACCTCGGATAAGCGGAAGAGGATGGATGGATGGATGGATGGATGGATGGATGGATGGATGGATGGATGGATGGATGGATAAATTAGTAAGTGAATAAAGATAAATGGAGAAGAAAAAGAAATGGGCAGAGAACCTGCTTCTTCAGTGCTTTAAATGCTTATTCTAAAATGTTATTGATTAGATCCTGCCAGGTTTTGAAAACGTTCTGCACAGATCCTCTAAATTAGAATTTGATTTTTTTCCAATTTCAAACAGTATATAACATCAGTTACCCACTGATTTAAAAGAGGAGAGTTAGGATTCTTCCAGTTGAGCAAGATAAGTCTACGTGCCAATAGTGCAGTAAATGAAATTACAGTTTGTTTGTTCTTCCACTTTAAGCCCAACTGGAAGTACACCAAACACAGCTGTTAATGGGTTAGAAGGGATTGTGACACCAAGGGTGTCTGAAAGGCATTCAAAAATTTTGGTCCAGAATGATGTTAATTTGGTGCAGGCCCAAAACATGTCACCCAGTGAGGCTGGGACTTGATTGCAGCGTTCACAGGTTGGATGTTGCCCTGGAAACATTTTGGACAATTTTAAACGAGACAGCTGTACTCAATATGTAATTCTACGTTGAATAATTGTATGCTTTGCACATATGGAGCTCGAATGAATTCTCTGCATTGCTACCTTCCACTCCTTTTCTGATATGTTGAATGAGAGATCCTTTTCCCATTGTCCTCTTGGATCTTTGAAAGGGAGGGACTGTAAAATGGTTTTATATACTGCAGAAATGCTGTCTAAGTCCTTGAAACTGAGCAATATTTTTTCCCGCATACAGGGGGGTTGGAGGTGAGGAACATTGGGCAGGTTCTGTTTAACAGTTTCTAATTTGAATGTAGTGAAAGAAATGTGTTGCTGGAAAGTTAAATTTGGAATGTAATTGTTCGTAGGATGCAAAGACATTGTCTATGTACAGATCTCTAAGTGATTTAATCCCAAATGTTTTCCAGACATTAAAAACTGCATATGTTTGAGGGTTGAAAAAGGTGGTTCTCATGCAGAGGTGCCACAGATAAAAGCTTCTCTATCTTAAAATGCTTCCTACACTGGTTCCATATTCTGAGTGAGTGAAGCACAATTGAGTTGTTCGTATATTGGTGATAATTTGCATTTATTGGGGCACAAAGCAAGAAATATAAAGAAGTACTACAGGATTTTATTTCTATTGCGGACCAAGCCTGTGTCCATGTCCAGGTTTTTATAGCTTGTATGTTTGCTGCCCAGTAATAAAATTGAAAATTAGGTAGAGCCATGCCACCTTCTGCCTTAGGTCTTTGTAGGGTCGCACTTTGGATACGTGGATGTTTTGAATTCCAAATAAATGAGGTTATGTTCGATTCTAAGTTCTTAAAAAACGATTTATTGATGTATATTGGAATATTTTGAAATAAAAAGAGAAGCTTAGGAAGGATATTCATCTTAACAATGTTATGTCTTCCAGCTAAAGTGAGATGAAGGGTTGACCATCTATGCAAGTCTTGCTTAATTTTTTTCCATACAGACGGTGGAATTTTGTTGATAAAGAGCTTTGTGTTTACTTGTGATGTTTACCCCTAGATATTTAAACTGATCTGCAATGATAAATGGGAAGGTGTCCAATCTAATATTGTGTGCTTGAGAATTCACTGGAAAGTACACAATTTTATTCAAATTAATTCTGAGACCAGAAATTTTTTGAAATTCTGTTAGTGCTGTTAGGACTGCAGGCACAGTGTTTTGTGGGTCTGATATATACAGTACCATATCATCTGCATATAGAGAAATTTTCTGTTCAAGTCCTTCTCTGATAATCCCCTTTATCTCATAAGCATTTCGACAGCGAACTGCCAGTGGCTCAATGGCAATTGCAAAAAGTAGTGGTGACAAATATTGGAAAAAGTAGAAAATCGTATGCCTAATTAGACTTCTAACCAGAAATATTGAACATACATGCACATGCTAACCAGTAAATCATATTTAACAACCAAAATATGGAAAAAATATCAGCAATCTAAACAAATATTACTTGAAACACAATGTTAAACAATTTACTTAAGGAAAGAGAAACCCTTGTATTACTAAAACATTAAAATACAAGCTAAAGCATTTAAACTTTGGACAGCTACTGATAACTACCTTTCAGATAGTGCAAGATGCTTAACTGTTCATTCTCGTTTTAAAAAAATTATAATAAACATGTTCAAGGAAACATAACATAGACAGAACTTTATACACTAAAGCAACTGCCTAAAATATCACAATACATTTTTGAACACGTCATTTACAAATAAATAAAAAGGCACAAAAATGAAAAAGTTACAATCTAAGGAGTTTTTGATACAATACAAATATCACAGCTCAATACCCTTAGTGCAGAAGAACTTGACAAACCTCTTACACTTTCAGAATTATTGGATGTTATAAACTCACTCCAAACTGGTAAAGCAGCAGGTCCTAATGGCTACCCATTAGAACTTATATGAAAAAATTTCAGCTAAGTTAGTTCCATTATTAACAGTCATAGAAGTCATAGAAAAGTCAACAAATATTTACCTCAAGACATTCCACCAAGCATTAATTGTTGTTTTGCCAAAGAAACAAAGGATTTATTACAATATGCATCATACAGCTGAATTTTACTTCTGAATAATGATGTTATGATACTCTCCAAAGTTTTAGCAAGAAGCACTGAGAAAGTGCTTCCTTCTGTAATATCACTTCACCAAACTGAATTCATTAAAGGCAGATACTTAGCCTCAAACCTTCACCATCTGTTCCATGCAATATACTCAACCCACTAAATGCAACACACAGAGATCTTACAGTATTAGGTTGTAGAAAATGCCTTTGAAAGAGCTAAATGGGACTATTTATTCATGATATTGCACAAATTCAGATTTGGCCCAAACATATCTGAATTAATAAAATTACTTTATATCAGACCAGAAGCCTCAGTTCATATTAACATGCACTCAAGACTACTTTAAACCAAAATGTTATACTCAACAAGGGTGCCCTCCATCACTATTGCTTTTTGCATTAGCCATTGAGCCACTAGCTATTTATTTTTGAAATACAAAGGGGATAATCTGAGAAGGACTAAAACGGAGAAAAAAAAATCACTATATACAAAGGATATGGTATTTTGTATATCAAATCCACCAAAATCTTTACCACTAGTCCTTAACTCATTAGCAGAATTTAAAAAGACCTATGAATTCAACATTAAAAAATAAAAGTGTGCTTTTCCAGTGAACTCACTAGCACACCAAAATTGTCTGTACAGCTACCAATTCATTCTATCAAAACAGTTTAAATATCTAGGGATAAACATGACAAGTAAATATAAAGAACTTTTTCAACATAATTGTGGTAACAGCATGGGGGAAAAAAAAATCAAACAAGATGTTAGCAGATGGCCTACACTCCACTTCACATTAGCAGGGAGAATCAATACTGTCAAGATGAGCATCTTTCCTAAACTTCTAAATCTATTTCAGAGTATTCCTATATACATTAACAAATCATTATTTAAGAAACTAGACTGAATTATAACCTCATTTATTTGGAAATCGAGATACCCATGCATTCAAAAGGCCACTCTAGAAAGTCCAAAAATATAACATGGCATGGCACTATGTAACTTTTTTTTTTTTTTTTTTTAAACTGTGAGGCAAATTTGCATACTAAAATGATGTGGAAATTGGCACAGATTGATTAATTTACACCAGCCTGGTCAAGAATGGAAATAAAATTTTGCTTTATGTCTTTATATATAAGGCTTTTTGGCCTTATAACTACTAACTTTCATGAATATACCAATAATCCAGTCATCCACCAATCCACTAGTTTCAAACAGAATGTTTGTTAAAAGTAACATATCCAATTCTCCAGACCTTTTGCCCATTTCTATTTCAGAGGCAATACTGATTAGTCTTAAGTACTTAAGACATCATCTCAAAGAATCTTCTCTTCAAAGATCATAGGGGAAAGTGGGAAAGGGACCTTTCAATTAACATCTCAGCTTTAGCTTGTATTTTAATGTTTGTAATTTAATCATGATTTATTCCTTCATCATGACGTACTGTATATTTGTAGATATATTTTTCCTTTTATGTACTTTTCTTCTAGCATTTGCATGGGCTACCCCTTTTAGTTGCGTCTTTTACATGCTTCTTTTTTACCATTTGTTGTTACCATTGATGTTTTGGAATTTTTAATTTGTATTTGTGTTATACAATTTTCTTTTCAACATGACAGCTCAGAGCCACTGCAATTTTTAATTCATAAGATCACATTCTTAATTAGCATATATTGGCAGTCAGTAGGGCATTGATCAAATATTCAAAACTACAGCATGAAAAAGCTGACTGACATTGTTTCCATACATGAGAACAGAAACAACTAAAGATTTCACTGCAAGATTGTGTAAAGGTTTATTTAAATAATGCAATTGTTTATAGAGAGCAGGAGAGAGTTGTATATCATTTTCTTTGAAAAATTAATTAAACAAGGTAAAATGACTAAATTAGAAAGATGACAAATATTTGTCCAATCTTATATTCCAATCTTTGTATTTTCATGCCATTGTTGTTTCTTTTTTACTTTTTGAAACTGTCAGTATTCTGTTGGCAAGTGGATCATAGAAAAATATGTTGAAAATGGGAAGAATTACCCTTAAACTGTGGTTGTAGAGAGTGGTATGTTGTAGCCTCATAGGCATACTGGGGAGGCCAAACAATCTGGCCTTCTCCAGTAGACCTCCGTAGACAGGCTAACATGCAAGAGTCTCTGCTGCCACTAGGGGAAATGCTGTCTATCTGTAAGGTAGTTGAGGCACAATATAAAAGGACCTTGCTTCCTTTGCTCACAGAGCTTAGCTGGCGACAAGAGCACAGTTGGTCAGAGAGAAGAAGGAGAACCAAAGTAGTGGAAGGTAAACATGGCAAACCCTGTAACAGAATAAGCCTGCGGTTACTATTGTTTAGTTAGGCTCTGAGGGTAGGGCTATTTATTGTTTTGTATTTTTGGTACACTTTACTGTCCCCACATTACTTACTTAGGTGATGCTATTAAAGCCTTTACTTTGTTTTTGTCAATTTTGGACTCCGTATTGGTGTTTGGGAAGCCCCCTACAAGCCACAAAGCATACAAGAATACAGTGATCCCTCCTCGATCGCGGGGGTTTCGTTCCAGAACCCCCCGCGAAAGGTGAAAATCCACGAAGTAGAAACCATATGTTTATATGGTTATTTTTATATTGTCATGCTTGGGTCACAGATTTGCACAGAAACACAGGAGGTTGTAGAGAGACAGGAACTTTATTCAAACACTGCAAACAAACATTTGTCTCTTTTTTAAAAGTTTAAACTGTGCTCCATGACAAGACAGAGATGACAGTTCCGTCTCACAATTAAAAGAATGCAAACATATCTTCCTCTTCAAAGGAGTGCGCGTCAGGAGAAGAGAATGTGTGTGAGAGAGAGAGAGAAAGAAAAGCAAACAATCAAAAATCAATAGGTGCTGTTTGGGCTTTTAAGTATGCGAACCATGTCGGGAAGCATGTCGCTTGACAAAGCAGCTGCAAGAAAGCCCAGCAAGGAAGGAAGCAATGTGAAGGTAGTCTTTTAGCATTTTTTAGACAAGCGTCCGTATCCTCTAGGGGTGCGAACAGCCCCCCTGCTCACACCCCCTTTGTCAGGAGCTGAGAATGTCAGGGCAAGAGAGAGAGAGAGAAAAGCAAACAATCAAAAATCGATAGGTGCTGTTTGAGCTTTTAAGTATGTGAAGGTAGTCTTTCAGTGTTTTTTGAGGAGCGGCCGTATCCTCTAGGGGTGCGAACAGCCCCTGCACTCACAATATATTTGAGAAGTTTTATTTAATACGTAATACGTGCTCTGATTGGGTAGCTTCTCAGTCATCTGCCAATAGCGTCCCTTGTATGAAATCAACTGGGCAAACCAACTGAGGAAGCATGTACCAGTAATTAAAAGACCCATTGTCCACTGAAACCCACGAACCAGAGAAAAATCTGCGATATATATTTAAATATGCTTACATATAAAATCCGCGATATAGTGAAGCCGCAAAAGTCGAAGCGCGATATAGCGATGGATTACTGTATCTATACACAACAAGCATTTAAGGAAGCAACTTACATGTACATATAGAAGCATTTAAGCGTATAAATCATTCATCTATTTTCTCATCCTTCTTTTTAGCTTAAAACCATAAGCACAGTGCACCCATCTAATATCATGGCCTTCTTTCCATTGACAATGGGATGCACCTTTGGCCTTCTATCCATGAACAACAGGATGTGCCATTATGGCTAGTTTTATTTTACATGTATATTAAATAATGAAGTAGTTAAGTAAATTTGAAAGCAACTAGTAAAGCGAAAGTGGGCATGTCTACACAAAGAAGAGGTAAACAGCACAGTTTAGTATTACTCAATTGAAAGCTGCTTGCCCTGTAGACCCTGTTTTAAGACATGGTATTTTTCAAATTTATAAAAAATGCTTCACTTAAGAACACAATTTCTTGTGGGAAATGAATACATGCTATGATTGTGAAAAACAAAAATGACTTTTAAAATATAAAATGTAACCTTTAAATTCTATTCCTATTTATGTGCTATTTATTTTGTTGTAGATTTAATCAGTCAAGGATAATACAAGAAATTAGAATTTTAGATTTATTGGCATTGTATTTCCCATTTAATTTTAAAACATTAAACACCTAAGCAACAAAGCTGGATAATTTAATCAGGTAGTGGGACAAATACTTTTACCAATGCAAAAATATGGCTTCCATTTGCTTATCCACATCCTACCATGTTATGGCATATGAAAGTATTTTTGCAAAACGTAAAAGAGACTTAAGAAAAATTTGAGTATTTTCATGATGTTTAATTTTTCACTACCATAAACCCCAAAATAAAAAGAAGCACCAATTATCTGGTATACTTTTAAAAATTTTAAGATGTTAAATATTTCTGTTTTTAATGTAAAATAAAACAAACACCTAATGCAGTCTACTGTATATTATGTGAAACAAGTTTCTTTAATTAACAGCATTTGTTTTTGTTTATGATGATTGCTAACAAGTGGCACAGCACTACAGGAAATGAGAGGGTTCCTCTTGTAGAGCTGTGCTACTTCTGGAGGCTGAAACAAAGCAGATGTGAGACTGGGATGCAGCAGCACAGATCTTAATCACATTAATCTGGTTCCTCTGGAGGCAAGCATCCTGAATTCTGAAAACAGCTGCTACAAAGGAAAGAATCCTCAAAAGAATTACAGTAGGAACTGTTTTGTGTCCCTCAAATGATTTGTTGATGATCAAATTAAAATAATTAAGTGGACAGTCTTGGTTTTAAGAAGATCATATAAATATGCAGACATGCATATGGAAAAGAGCTCTGAAATATTGGTTGGAAAAGTAGATAAAGTACAGCTAATACACTGATCTGCCCACAAATCAAACCAGCAAATTAAGGCCCACAGCAAAAACCACCCACTATTGTCTGTCAAGTAATTTTACTTGAGAATAGCTTGCTCAGAGCTTGCTGATCTTTTACCATCATGTTCAGGCATTCTATTTCACATTGTTTAAAAGTGGTTTTACACACTTTGCTATGATCATATAGTTAGAAATGATCGTATAACATACAGCTTACACTAATAAACCAAGATCACGCGCCTTTCCTCATCATCACTTTCTTACTGCCTCTTTTTAATTGCTGCTTCATATCCTGCGCCTCTGTCTCACTCTTATACTTTATGCCTCCCTCTCCCTCTCTCATACCGTGCTTCCTCTTTTTTACACTTTAAGTTAATGTTTATAATATTAGGACAGCTGAATAAATTTTATATCTACACGGAATTCAATTACAGATTTTGAATTGATGGAATCGCGTGAGGTTTGTAAATTACATCAATAAACAAACTTCATTATGAAAAACAGAATTCTTATAAAGTTAACTGAGTGGCACAAGTAGTGATGCCTTTGCACCTGCATAAATTCAGTTTGGAATGCATATTTATTTTTTCTTTGGCCAAGCATGATAGCATAGCAGAGTGAAAATCTGTGCGTGCAGTGGCAGAACAGAGAATGTGTACACTGAAACTTGGAGTGTACTTTCATCTCATTGCCTACCAGACCCATGCTCTCCAATCTGCGCTTGCTTGCCTTAGCTCCTGTAGTACAGAGAATACGGAACTAGTAAATAATTTCTTGTTAAATTATCAAATAAATATTATATATAATAAATGTGTAAGTAAAAAAAATAAGGATGACTTAGGAAGTAAAAACAAACATAACAGAGGATGAAAATGACACAGAATTGGTTTCAAAAAAATGAAAGGTCCACAGTTTTTGGAACTGGTTTGGTTTCAGAGTTTCTTAATTTATTCAACAAATGCAACTTTGTAAATTACGTAATGGTGCTCTGGTGGCTAAAGATGGAACCACCACCAATGTTTTTAAATACCTGAAAATCAGCCCTGTGAGTGAATATGAAGAAGTTACTAGAAAGTGCATGACAGTGCAGCAACAGAGTATGGTTCAAAATATCAAAAAGCACAACCTACAAACAGCTGTCAATAAAAACATCATTTTCAGCTGTCAATTTGTCTCCAAAAGAGCAAAAATTACCTATCATATGGCAGAAGACATTAATCAGATTCAGAAAACGGCTTCAGAAGCCCTGGACCCAAGATACAAGATAGCAAGTCGTAAATATTTTAGTTAAATATGTACCAGAGCTGAGCTCTATACAGAATGTCATGACAGGATTATGAACAATTCCTCACCAAGGAGACATATTGTACATGTAGTTAAGTATTCTATTCACTGTAGTGACTACAACTGTACCCCCCCCCAAAAAAAAACAGATGCCTTCAGACTTGCAACTTTCCAGATGATCATGCTGGGGAAATAATTGCTGCAGAGTAAGGGTAGTGCTCTTGTCACGGGCTTGAAAATATCACATCAGATCTGAATGACTGTTAACAGTGAAACAAACATGGTCAGATCATTGATACTGAAGTGACAGACAAGACTGGGCTGTTTAGGATGAAGACTACAGTTTGCTATTGGCAAGTTTAAAATGGCCAAAACAAAATGATTGCCACAGACATAAACAGATATTCCTCACAGCAGCTATTTGAAACAAAACATACAAAATATTTATGTACTAGCCATATATTTAAACAGGATATGATTTGAACTGCTTTACATTAGACTGTGGTTTCACTATAAATCGATCTGCTTATGTTCTACAGTTTATTTACAGTATCTTTCAAAAATAAATTACTTATTCTGTAAACAATTGAGCCTTTAAAAGAAACTAGTTATTTTCCAAACCTAATAGCTGTATACAAAACATATCAATAACAGTGTCAATGCCACTTGCTGGAGTAAATTAACTACTTTGAGCTTTTGATGATTCTTATCACAATTTTATCCTCCAAAAGGGCATTCAGCACTAGAAGAAATGTGGTCACGTGCAGTGGGACAGCAATGAGATTGAAGCCGTTAACAGAATGGTGTTCGTACCAAAGAGCTTAACAACAACATAGTGGTGAAGTTCCAGATCTAGAGCAATGTAAGAAAAATTTAAGAAGTTCTAGTTTTCAAAAACAATCTAGAAATAACAGGTCTGCCTTTTATAATTAGTAATGCTACTTTCACAAAAGGACCTTTTGCACTTTTTGTAATAAAAAAAAGTATAACTGTAACTGTAATCATTAAGATTTGTATAATATTTCAGTACTTATATTTTCAGCTTTTTTTTGTAATTTGGTTAGTTAATGATGCATGTTTTTACTGTTCCAACTCAGGTTTATCTCAAAATCATTTGCACAATAAAGAAAGAAAATCTTTTCAGCTGCAAAGTGTCTTTCTATGTTTATTTCAGTAATCTTATTAACTTTAAAGAGCTTATTACTTTTTGATACTTTGATACGGTATCAGTATCATCAGGATATTGAAAAATATTATGATCTCAATTTCAGGTCATATTCCTAGCCCTACTTGTAACTTCCATTTTCAGTTGATGCTAGATTGACCGAATGAGCTGTTGTTTTGGTGAAGATATAATAACCTTTGTGTTTTATGCTGCATATTTTGCAGTAGCCAGTTATACAACTGCTACAGTGAATGAGAGTGATTATGGAGTCTGCATGCAAAGGCAGGACGGGGGAAGCTGTAAAAAACAGATGGAAGTAGAGCGATAAAGCCACATTTTAGCTTGAGATTGACAGTCACACTGTACTTATTAAATTATTACTAACATTACATATAATTTGGGTTGGTATATTTACTCCTTGCCTCCAATTATTTCCAACATGGATTCTGGAGAATTTCATTTACAATAAACAGGTTCTTTGGTAATAAAACATTTTTCAAACAAGCTTGGTTGATATACCACTTTGTCAGGTTTATGACATTTGCTTATAATTTGTGTTTGTTTCTGTGCAAACTTAAAAAAACACTAAATTAACAACACTTACTGAAACGTAAAATTTAACTGGCAATTCAAATTAGTTAAAACTGTCAGTTTCTAATATTTGATTAAGTTATTCAAATTGTATTCTCTTTTTTACAATCTCCATGTTTCATGTATCTAGATTATGAACAGAAAAACATTTTGACATGCCTAAAATATGTTATATGCTTTTCTGTGAAAAAACTTTTGTGGACACTAACTCAAGAACAAATGGACCACTTCTTATGAAATTCTGCGGACAACTAACGCTTGTGTGTCTTAAGAAGAGCTAATTAAGTTTTGGGTGAATTATCCATCCATCCATCCATTTTCCAACCCACAAAATCCGAACACAGGGTCACGGGGGGTCTGCTGGAGCCAATCCCAGCCAACACAGGGCACAAGGCAGGAACCAATCCCGGACAGGGTGCCAACCCACCGCAGGACACACACAAACACACCCACACACCAAGCACACACTAGGGCCAATGTAGAATCGCCAATCCACCTAACTAGCATGTCTTTGGACTGTGGGAGGAAACCGGAGCGCCCGGAGGAAACCCACACAGACACGGGAAGAACATGCAAATCCCACGCAGGGAGGACCCGGGAAGCGAACCCAGGTCTCCTAACTGCGAGGCAGCAGCGCTACCCACTGCGCCACAGTGCCGCCCTTTGGGTGAATTACAATTATTCAATTTTAAGATTTTAAAGTTCAAAACTTTTAAAGCAAAAACCAACAACAGTGAAATCACTATTCAAGATCACAAAATTTAGTATACACACCAAGGACTTTCTAAATTTCAAGTTTAATCCAAAACTCATTTGTGCTATGAAAGTTAAAAACATTCAAATCTAGACATCATAGCAGCTATATTACTATGGCTTTGGTTTGATTTTATGCCTTTATTAAATTACCATAATAGATTTGACTTTAAAAGTAGACTCAGATGTGAAAAACTTCAGTGCTACTGCAAATTCCATATATAGTATTTTTGTAAATTCAAAATGCACTCTGTTGCCATGTTGTAAATAAGAAGAAACTTTACTGCTGACCACATCAGATTTCTTTTCATTTTGTCCCCACTTTAATGTTGCTGTTACAAAATCAAACATCTCAAGACAGAACCAATCCATCTTGCTATGAAAAGTGTTTGTTGCATTGTTATCAAGGTACTTTAGATAGGTCATCAGACATTTGCTACACTTTATGCCTGTGAGTTCAATAAGGACATTTGCTACTCTTTATGCCTGTGAGTTCAATAAGAATGAACTGTAGAACAAAATAGCAGTAATGTACTCGCACTTGGAGACTGCATCTCAGTCATTCTTGCACCATTCAAATATGAGCCATATGTGCTTTCAATATTGCCAACACATTCTTAGTTATTGTACTCAAAGCTACCACGCTGGCTTACAAAAGTCCAACAAACACTGTGATTCTGGACTGCCACTAATGCTTAGATATTGTATCAGCACAGTCTGTCTCCTGTTTCAAAGCAGCATTATGAGTTGTGCCACACAAATATCTGGCCAACACAGAAACGTTTAATTTTATTTCTGAATTAACATACAGGGTAGCTAATTTTATCACCATTATAGAATACCCACAGGTACAGGAACAGCTACTTGGATAAAACATATCTACATTTTTAAATGCTACCACTGTGGACAGCACTGCCTATGTGGAGTTTCTTCACTCTCCTTGCATCTGTGTGGCTTTTACTTATGGCAGGGTTGTCCAACTCCGGTCCTGGTGGGCCGGAGTGGCTGCAGGTTTTCACTCTAACCATCTTCTTAATTAGTGAGCTGTTTTTGCTGCTGATTAACTTGTTTTGCCTTAGTTTTAACTGACATGACTCAGACCCCTTAGTTGTTTCTTTTCCCTTATTAAGCAGTCAAACGATAATGAGACACAAAACAAGCCACCAAATGACCAGCTAACCTGAAAATAAGGAAAGGTGAAGGTCTCTGTCATGTTGGTCTGCTCAGGTCACCCAAACATCTTGATGGTGATCTTAGAAAAAAACAGAAAATCAACAGTCTGCTGTGGCAGAATGAGAGCAGCAACAAGTCATAATATTAATTAACAGCAAGAACTGGCTTCTCTTTAAGAAACTGGTTGAAGTGAAATTGGCTGGAGTTTAATGTTCCAATTTAGCTGGTGATCTGTTGACTCGTTTCACATCTCAATTCTGTTTGGCTGCCATTAAGTGTCCATAATTACACTGTAACTACTATGTAATTACCTGTGTAAGTACAGCGTAACTACGAGTTATTACTCCGTACTTACTGTGTAATGCAAAGTAATGCTATACAGTGGTGTGAAAAACTATTTGCCCCCTTCCTGATTTCTTATTCTTTTGCATGTTTGTCACACAAAATGTTTCTGATCATCAAACACATGTAACCATTAGTCAAATATAACACAAGTAAACACAAAATGCAGTTTTTAAATGATGGTTTTTATTATTTAGGGAGAAAAAAAATCCAAACCTACATGGCCCTGTGTGAAAAAGTAATTGCCCCCTTGTTAAAAAATAACCTAACTGTGGTGTATCACACCTGAGTTCAATTTCCGTAGCCACCCCCAGGCCTGATTACTGCCACACCTGTTTCAATCAAGAAATCACTTAAATAGGAGCTGCCTGACACAGAGAAGTAGACCAAAAGCACCTCAAAAGCTAGACATCATGCCAAGATCCAAAGAAATTCAGGAACAAATGAGAACAGAAGTAATTGAGATCTATCAGTCTGGTAAAGGTTATAAAGCCATTTCTAAAGCTTTGGGACTCCAGCGAACCACAGTGAGAGCCATTATCCACAAATGGCAAAAACATGGAACAGTGGTGAACCTTCCCAGGAGTGGCCGGCCGACCAAAATTACCCCAAGAGTGCAGAGACGACTCATCCGAGAGGTCACAAAAGACCCCAGGACAACGTCTAAAGAACTGCAGGCCTCACTTGCCTCAATTAAGGTCAGTGTTCACGACTCCACCATAAGAAAGAGACTGGGCAAAAATGGCCTGCATGGCAGATTTCCAAGACGCAAACCACTGTTAAGCAAAAAGAACATTAGGGCTCGTCTCAATTTTGCTAAGAAACATCTCAATGATTGCCAAGACTTTTGGGAAAATACCTTGTGGACTGATGAGTCAAAAGTTGAACTTTTTGGAAGGCAAATGTCCCGTTACATCTGGCGTAAAAGGAACACAGCATTTCAGAAAAAGAACATCATACCAACAGTAAAATATGGTGGTGGTAGTGTGATGGTCTGGGGTTGTTTTGCTGCTTCAGGACCTGGAAGGCTTGCTGTGATAGATGGAACCATGAATTCTACTGTCTACCAAAAAATCCTGAAGGAGAATGTCCGGCCATCTGTTCGTCAACTCAAGCTGAAGCGATCTTGGGTGCTGCAACAGGACAATGACCCAAAACACACCAGCAAATCCACCTCTGAATGGCTGAAGAAAAACAAAATGAAGACTTTGGAGTGGCCTAGTCAAAGTCCTGACCTGAATCCAATTGAGATGCTATGGCATGACCTTAAAAAGGCGGTTCATGCTAGAAAACCCTCAAATAAAGCTGAATTACAACAATTTTGCAAAGATGAGTGGGCCAAAATTCCTCCAGAGCGCTGTAATAGACTCATTGCAAGTTATCGCAAATGCTTGATTGCAGTTATTGCTGCTAAGGGTGGCCCAACCAGTTATTAGGTTCAGGGGGCAATTACTTTTTCACACAGGGCCATGTAGGTTTGGATTTTTTTTTCTCCCTAAATAATAAAAACCACCATTTACAAACTGCATTTTGTGTTTACTTGTGTTATATTTGACTAATGGTTAAATGTGTTTGATGATCAGAAACATTTTGTGTGACAAACATGCAAAAGAATAAGAAATCAGGAAGGGGGCAAATAGTTTTTCACACCACTGTAGTTAATTACTCAGTTGTCATTGTTATTCCACAACAAGGTTATTATAGTTAACGAAAACTAAAATCAAAACTGAAACTATTATTAAAAAAACATTATAGTAAACTGAAATAATTAACAAAACTGAAATGAAAAACTAAAACTAAATGAAACTATTAAAGTAGCTGGAAAGACTAACTGAAATAAAATAATAATTTACTAAAAATAATTTTAGTTTTCATTTTTGAATGAATATTCTTGCTGTTAGTTTTTAACACTTTCAACTTTTAACTCTAAAACGTCATCCACCACGAGCCGCCCGCACATGTTCATTCAGTGATTTTCATGGTCAGACCTATCAGAACACAGTAGATTCTGTTTTTTGATTTTTGATCTTTTCAGGCCTGCAGGTGGCAAGATTTTGTCTATAAATTGTTTGTGCCTGAGATGGAATCAGAGATCAGTATGGCTGGTAGAAAATAAAGCCTAATATTTGTGATTTTTGAATACTATGTTGAAGGCATTCATTATAAGCACATTGTTGTTGGAGCAGGATATGTTGTTTGCTGTAGACATTTTGAGTAAAAAACCCTCACACCTTAAAATTCACCTAAAGTTCATTACAAATTGGCCCATTCTGGGCAATAAAGGGAAAAGAAAAAAAAGTGCCAACAGTCAGCGCAGATTTGTTCAGCACAAATGACAACAAATTGTAAATTTGTTCATATTCAGTACCTGGTTTTCATTATGCTTGTTGTTATCAAACAAAAAAAAACCAAACAATAAACTATGTTGTGTAGTGTAGTAAGCTTCCACTAACATTAAACTCATATCCAAACCTGTTAAGTGTACAGTTCTGTCTCATTGTGACACAAAAACTAAATTCCATAGTAGCTCTTTAACCGTACCATAATTACTAAAACTAAAACTGAAACTAATATATATAAAAATAGAATAGAAATATCTTTGTAAAATAAAAACGAAATTAAAACTAAAAATATACAATGAAGGAAAACTAAAACTGAACTGAATTTCCAAGTAAGGTCACAAAAAATATAGAAATAAAAACTAATATAAAAAGGCAAAACTATAATAACCTTGCTCCACAGTTTATATAATTAAAATAACAATTTATCACTGATCCAAAAAAAGTGTACTTACATACTTACATTGTATCTGTACATTCAAAATGTAATAAAAACATCAGGGTATGTAACTACAACTATGTAACAGATGTTCCATGGTTTGGGCAATTGTAATGGAGAATTGCAGTGATAACTACATAGGTTTTCGATGATATTTCAAGATCTTTTTTAAATGGTGAATACACCTTTGAAAAATGGTTCAGATCCATTATCCTAAGATGGAATTCTGTCTGGAGATGTGTGTATAAAATTTGTATGTTCTACCCATGTCTCCTTCATGGGTTTTACTGCCACATCCCAGGGACATGTAGGTTGGGTTACGTGGCCATATGTGCCCGGTGATGCTTGGAATGGCTATCATTATACCCATCCCCAACATAATACTGCCAAACTTGCATCATTCAATCAAGGTACACAGGGTCGCAGAAGCCATTCCAAGCATCACCAGGCACAAGGCAGGAAACAGCCCAGGATAGGGAGTCATCCCATTGCAAGGCCCACTGACAAACATACCAGCACACATATGCTCTCACACATAAACTGTGGAATAACAATGACAACTGAGTAATTAACTACAGCGTTACTTTGTATTACACAGTAAGTACGGAGTAATAACTCGTAGTTATACTGTACTTATACAGGTAATTACATAGTAGTTACAGTGTAATTATGGCCACTTAATGTAAAGTGTTACCAAACAAACCAATTCAGAGGATTGAATCCTTAAAAACAGCTATTAAAACGAAGGGAAAAGGAGTTAACTAGCTGTGAAAACTGCTTGCTCATTAGGAAAAGGGTTAGAACGAAAACTTGCAGCAATTACGGCCCACCAGGATACCCCTGACTTATGGTTACTCTGGAATTCCCACTATATTCCAATATATAGTGTACATTAAGTGACAATTTCAAAATCATCCCCATACAAGTGTAGGTGTATGATGGGGCAATTCACTATTTAATTATAACTAAATTGTATTTTTAAAAGGTCTTACTTGAGAGCAAAATCTAACATTCAAAAGTAAAATAATTTTCAATGTTTAACCTATTCAAAAATGAATAGCTCAACCTGACTTGTCAAAGGACATTTCTCTCTTTGAAAAGAATGCTTTCCAGTATAAGTAAGTACTTTCAGGCAGAAACCAGTGTTTGCTTCTGCCAGTACAAAATCCTTTATGCCATACTTGGTGGGCTTGTCTGGCATATATTGTCGGAAAAAAAGCCGTCCCTTATATTTTATCATTGATTCATCCACAGACAAATCACGGCCAGGCTGATAAAATTGTTTATATGTTGGCTCCACTATGTCAAGCAGGGGCTGCACTTTACACATGGGGTTATAGCCTGGCTCACCCCTTGGGATTTGCTTCTGGTTATCACAAAAGTGAATGAAGCTTTGCAGCAGCACGTACCTATCACGCGGTATAACCTGTCCAAAGCCACCAGGTGACAAAGTACGTTTGGACCAATGCTCCCTGAAATTGAAATTATATTGCCAGTCCAGTCCCATCTCTATCTGCAATGCCACAAAGCCCTTCATCTCGTCTTTTGTTGTGGGTTTCCACTTCGAAAAACGAGAATGCAGAGCAAGCGCATCCCGCGATTCAAAAAATTGCTCTGCATACCTGTTTGTCGCGTCAGATATCAGCTGAAAAACTGCCTCAGGTAAAAACAGACTGAAATAGTCCAGCGGCTTGTAATCCGTTGTGTCCAGCAGCAAGCCGTGCCTTCTTGTGAAGTCTGGTAGCCAGTTCGGCTCCCATGGATCAATTTCTGGGTATTCCTCCCATGTAAACCTTGCCGTAGGTGCACCGGCAGTGCGAATGCGCTCAGCTGCCAGCCGAGCCAGCTGGGGCGGCATCGGCTGGTCTCCGATCGGCTGATGCCGGCTCCTCAATCTCTTCCTCGATCTCCTGATCACTGTCAATGAAATCTGACTCTGAAAAATCAGAGTCCGACTCCGCGATAATGCGCAAAATGTCATCTGCCGAGTATTCTCTTTTCTGCACTTTTGCAATCCCACTTCCCAAAATTTAAGCACAACCCAGCTACAAAAGAATTAAACATGGAATAACAATCAAAGTCATCCTTTCATCATCACAGAAATTCTAAAGGCACAGTGCAGTCAGAATGAACTTCCATTGCTCTGTTGAATATCTAAACCATCTGCAATTTTCAAGGCTGCTTTAATTTAAAATTGTGCTCAGAATTCCATACAAACTTCTACATTTTTCTGATCCATCTTACTAACCGAAGGTTGTAAACCGGATATGGACGCAGGGCTCTGGGCGCATCGAGGCGCACGCGCACTGCTGCACAATATGGACGAGCCCGCCACAGAGCAAAAAAATAGTGCAGGGCACATCGAGGCGCACGCGCACTGCCGCACTGCAACGAGCCCGCCACAGAGCAAAAAAATAAACGAGAGGATTCGAAGGTTGTATTACAGTACGGAAACGCCAGAGGTCCACACTACACAGCATATTTGAATCACATTACAGTATTACAGTACGGAATCCCCAAAGGTCCACACTACACAGCATACTGTAATGAATTATTATTATTATTATTGGAATCACATTACAGTATTACATTATTAACAGTCCAGCCACAAAAAATACAGAAACACCACCAGATGGAAAGAAACAATACACGAGCGCTCCGTATTAAATGTAAGTGCGATTATAATTCTTAACAGTAGATAGACGCCGTATAGCTAACAGAGTCACGGCTCCAAAAACAAACAGCTCAACTAACGGAAATACAAAAACGAGCCCGCATGGATACACACGATGAACGCAGGCGCCTACAACGCATTTCTAAAACAGCGGAGGCAAAACAGTCACGTCTCAAAAACGAAACAGCTCAACTAATGGAAATACAAAAACAAGCCCGCATGGATAGACACAATGAACGCAGGCATCTAATGAATAATAATACTCTATTTGGAGGAAAAGTACTTTTATTAGGAGGAGACTTCCAACAGTGCCTGGCTATTGTTCCGCATGCCATGCGTTCAGCGATTGTTCAGTCCAGTTTAAAATACGTAGACAATTGGCATTACTTTGAGAAACTACATTTAGTACAAAACATGCGTTGTACAGATCCAGAATATACCAATTGGTTGTTGCAACTAGGAGATGGAAACCTTACCAATACATATGAACTTCACCCAGATATTATTCAGATCCCTCAAGCCTTTATTTGCGACGACTTAGTAACAGAGGTGTTTGGTCAAGCAATCTCATTAGACGAAATACCACTTTTAACGCACCGAGCTATATTATGTCCAAAGAATATTGACGTTGATCAGATAAATAACCAAGTCATTGCACTGCTTCCTGGAGAAAGCCGCCTCTTTCTAAGTACTGACAACGTTGATTCTGAAGACGAAACTGAGCATATTAATTTCCCATTAGAATATTTAAACACTATTAACCCGGCCGGGTTACCACAACACAGTCGTAACCTTACAATGGGGACAATAGTCATGCTATTAATAAACCTTAATACTAAACAAGGTTTATGCAACAGTACATGATTACGGATGTCTCGCGCACTGCCGCACTGCAACGAGCCCGCCACCTGTAAACTAGACTTGCTCTAATCCACTGTACCAGTAATGTTGATCACATAGCAGTCATTCAGTTTGGCGCCCACCCCAGAGTCCAGAGTCAAACGCAGCGGCGTCCCACCCAAACAACACAACCTGTGAGCTACACTTGCTCTAATCCACTGTGACAGTAATATAGATCACATAACGGTCACAGACTCTAACCCAGCGGCTTCCCAGACTCAGTGGCTGGCACACGAACACCGCAACCTGTAAACTGAACTTGCACAGCGGCGAGCGGCTTCCCAGACTCAGTGGCTGGCACACGAAAACCACAACCTGTAAACTGAACTTGCTGTGCTCCACTCTGCCAGCAGTCGGTGTCAGCAAAGGCAACGGAATCACGTCTCCACAAAACGAGACCGCTTTACTACAGATATGCTTATGTAATTAAATGACATTTCCCCAGACGCACCCACCCTCCATGATATGTCATCCATCCAGAAATCGGACGGAACAGAAACTCATTGCCATTCTTGGATTTCCGATTCGCTGGCGAATCGTGGGCTTACTGGTTCTTTATATAAAACATTTACAAAATTTCCGGAATGTAAATTTCCCTTAAAAGCACAGTTGTTTGTTTTACACCACATTAATGTCAGCATCATGTTTCTAGTCATGCTTCTTTTGTCACAGAGCTTAAAACGTTAAGCAGCATTAATCCAACTTGTAACTAGTGACTTGGCTTGGTTATTATATTTTTTTTAAGGAAAACAAATCAGTAACCTGCTACACAAGTACAGGAAGAATGCCCTCAGACCAAAAAAAATATACCAGCATTTTAGCTTTGGTTACATAACCATGTTTTTCATATCACTGTGATGTCATCAAGCAGGTGGAAAACAAATGTGCTACTGTCAAAAAGTATTATCCCTTTAACTAACATTAATATACTGTACAATGCATTCAATCAAACTTTGATAACTACCCTTGTAATCAGAAGTATCATGTCCATGGTGAAAGAGTAAGAGTTGATATAAAGTGACAAATAGATAAGAAGGCTCATATGACATCAAATAATCTTGCTCTAATACTTTCAGACATGAGACTATTGTAATCATTCCTTTACTAAACAAAACTCTTAACACTCCTTCAGGGGCTGTCTTCCTTACATTGATGTTTCAAATAAAACCAATGATGTAATATCTTCTACACCAGCATAACAACAATTTTGACTTCAGTATTATTACTTTTACCCAAGGTAAGTTATAAGACCAGAGGCATCATGCATAATGCCGTGTGTAGAATTCACACTATAACAGGGCATACGGACAAAAGCGAAAATGTGTGTACGCACAAAAAAATCCAGATGCATAAATATGTGAGTTCGCCAACTTCCACGTTCTTCTGCTACATAAATCCCAGTCAGCGTGAAAAGTCACGCAAATGCACGCGCCTGCTGCCCCACCCCATCTCCTCCCAGAATTACACCTCTTTGAACATGCAAATCAATATAAATAGCCCTTAAGCTCAGCGTTCTGTGAAAAGGCAATGGCAAAAGCACGGGGAAAAAATAGAATTTCAACGAATACCAAGTGGAGGCCAAGAAAAACTATTTCTTGCTTTTAACAGTAATATAAACTACAAAAGGAAGTTGTTCGAGTGACACAGAGTGTCGGAGAAACTTGAAAGCTCAAGTTCACAAAGTCGCACAGTGCCCAAAATAAAAAAGTTGTTGTCAGATATCAAAGTCACCGTGAAAAGGTGAGTCATAGCCCACTGTCAGAGTGTCATATGAAAGCTTATTACGGTACAGAGAACACAGGGACACAGTGGGGGAAAAAAGCTTGAAATGTCAACTTTAATCTCAAAATTTCCACTTTAATCACGTAGTTTATTTTGTCATTAAAGTAGAACATCATAAACTTCATCTTAAAATCGTTTAATTTACTGGTTTCTCAAATATCATTGCAACTAAAGTACCACGTTAAATGCTTTGTTTTGTATGTGTTCTTCTATGTGCTCTATGTGTGTGAATCGCTACATGCTTCTTAAACGGACTTTCTCTTCCTCCGACAGGACACAGAATCCATTACATTCATGATATTACAGTTCTCTGAATAATTTAAATATTGAGATGTATACTTGATATCATTTCAGTATTCATATTGTATCAATTAAAGCATGTACCAAACATGGGAACATGGTGTCGCAGTGATAATGACGAACTGGCGCGCCATCCAGAGATTGTTCCTGCCTCACGCAAGATGCTTACTGCGCCGTGCGCGACCTTCGATTAAATTATTTATTGCAGCAGTACTGTCAAACATACTAACGCCCAATTCCTGTCCTTCCTTTTCTTTCTCCAAGTACCCAATCGCCACATGATCAGCTCAGTACTGTAATAGACGTTAAGCCGTCTGTAAGCTTAGAACTCCAATTCTTGAAAATTTTTAAGGAACATTGAAATATCTTCGTAGTACATGTTAATTATTCTATCCATCTATCCTTCCAGTGTCGTGCCAGCCCCAGCAAGAATACAGAGCGAGGCAGGAACAATCCCTGAACGAGGCGCCAGCTCCTTGCTAGCGCTGCGACACCGTGTCCTCACATGTTTAAATATTAAAAATATAGATTATTTAAATGATGTTAACATTTTATCTGTATAATGTAATAAACATATTTTGCTGCATTTCATCTTAAAAATGATATCATCATCATATGTAAATATGCGCTTTATAAAGTGGCGCAGGTTGTGCAATATTATAACTGTATCGCAAGTTTACAGTGAGGTAATTGTACTTATAAGTACAAACAGTTCTACAAGGAGCACTTGATGGACTGATTGATTGCGTTTATAGTTCTTGGGATGAAACTGTTTCTGAACCGCGAGGTCAATACAGGAAAGGCTCTGAAGCGTTTGTTGCATGAGAGCAGTTCAAATAGGCAGCATGGTTGAGGCAGCGTGTGCTAGATGCTGTATACCGATAATTATCTTTCCATTCCGCAGCTGTATAGCTGTGATTCCACACTCAGATACAGTGATATAAATATTCCAAGTGGTGCAGTGAGAGTAATATGGAAAAAGATGATCTGCTGTGGCAACCCCTAACGGGAACAGCTGAAAGAAGAAGAAGGTATAGTGAGAGTAACAACACTAAAGCAGCTATGGTATTTGGAATAGTTTGGCCATTCCGTGGACCATTATATTGTTACAGGTTAATTACAATCAGATGCCTTAAACTAATAAATATGCAGTTAATTACAGTGTATTTGATAAAGCCATGTCAGGGATGTAAATCTAAAAAAGAAAGGGAAACGACACTGACACTGCTTTGACTCTGGGTGCCGCCAGTTTGCAAAACCGAGCGGAGAAAATGTGTGTGGCTTTACGCCAAGTTTAGGTTTTATACATCGCGATGTGAGCGTGGAAACGGGCTTACACAACATTTTTGAGCATATGCACCATTTATACATGAGGCCCCAGGATACATTAAGATTTTTGCTGCCACTATCGAAAATATTGGTAATGAAGTAAAAATTGTTTCAATAATAAATCCAGTAATCTATTACAAAAATTATACATTAAAATGAACATAACAAATGCATTAGGCATATCATTTTAAGGAATCCAACATTTTTACTTGGAAAATCTAAACTAGGAAGCTTTAGGAAAGGGCATTATGAAAAATATAAACTTTTAAGCAGTATTTTATGCTATTCAAAAAGGCTCTCTAAAACACATAATAAATAGGGGCAGCATTTTAAGCTTCTCAAATGAACATGGTACCCTGTGTTGCACATTGTGTTACTGGAGTTGCATAAGATGGATTCAAAATAAAAAAGTATAAAATCATAAATTTTTTACTATTATACTATATGTAGAAGATCTTTTTGCTAAAATTCCATATTCCCTACTTTTCTATAGCCCTCCTTTATATTCATGGCTTAGCAAAATGTCCACCCCTGCTGATAGGAAGGGAAGAAAGATTTTCTACCCAACAGATATTTATCCAATAAAAAGTGTAAAAATGACTTGATTGGGTGACTGCAATTTCTTGACAGGAATTTTTTATTGTAATTCAACCTCCTGTGTTTATTGCAAAGTGCATCAATCTCTAACCAAATATCTCAAGATCAACTTCCGTCTATCTGCTTTTGAAACACTTTAAATGAATGAAGTATGCAAAAACTGAGTCTTCTTCTGGTACCTGGCTGTCCCGGCTGTCCATGTTTCCTTGCATTTGTCAAACAACTTATGGCAGCCATAAATTATATATATATATATATATATTTATATATATTATATATATATTATATATATATATATATATATATATATATATATATATATATATATATATATATATATATATATATATATATATACATACATACATATGAGGAACCATTTAAATTGACAAAAAAAATCCACGATTTGCCAGCAGCATACAAACAAGATTTGAAAGACACAAGCACTGGATGGCTAAATAACTGGAAGAAATTACTGCTATTCAAAAATTCTTTTAAATACTTAAAATTAAGAATTATTCAGAATATGAGTAGTAAAACATGAAATAACAGTACTTTTGCAAGCTGTATACTGACAAAAAGTGTTTATGTGTATATGTGAGTGTATAGATGTAAGAATTTAATTGTAGAATGCATACATACAAGACAATAAACATGAACAAAGTCAATACTTGAATAAGCAGGCTGAACAAACCATCTAGTTGCCATGGAAGAAGATGGGGTTAGTCAACGACATGACAAACTGATATACTGTAGTCCACAGAAAGATAAAGAGGAATCTCCTCCATGGAGTGAATTTTGTCCACCAAGTCAATGCAAACTTCTGGGAGGTGCGAAATCAGAGGCTGACAGATGGCACTGTGGCTTGCTAGAGTTGGGAATATTGCTTAGACTCCCATAAATAATTTTAAGGGGGGTCAAAAAGTAATCCCTAATTGAGATTTTAATGTCTAGCCCCTGTCTGAAGTTATTAATTATATGTTTGGGAGATTAGTAGTGAATAAAAGTTTGGCTAACAAATCTAATACATAAAGTACAAGACCAAAAAACATATATCTATATATATAATTCACTAAGCAGCCGACCACGGCACGCAAGACAGAGACCATGGGATACGCACGACAGAGCCATGCCCGCCAACTAACAGAGCCACGCCCACCAACTCTAAGACCATGGGATACGCACGACAGAGCCCCACCCACCAACTCTAACCCTCCTCCCACGTCATGGGATACGTATGACCGCGTCCACCCTCGCAAACTGTTTTACATGCTGCATACAGCAATTCCCATCCACGACAAACATGCTTCTTCTTAGATGGTCCTGCAGGAACAGGGAAAACCTTTGTCTACAAAAACCTGATTCATACCATACTAAGAGCATAGTGTTTTTGTTGGCTTGCCCGCCTGCATGACTGTTAACAGCATTCACCGCAATGTACTGGAGTGTAAATCTATCGCAGCTGCTACCTCACAAACTGTCCTTATTCCCCAGATTTCCCTGACCCCATCAGATTCAAATTTACCTTTTACTTTTACACGCAGACAATTTCCTGTTAGATTGGCCTTTGCGATGACAATTAATAAGACACAGGGCCAAACTTTCAAAAAGATATGCCTGTATCTGCCAAAACCAGTTTTCAGTCACGGACAATTGTATGTTGCTCTCTCCAGAGTTCCATCTTTTCATTCACTCACAGTCGTATCCTCAAACCCACCCCATTTGGACAACTGTGTCTTTCAGGAAGTGTTCACCCATCAATAAATAATTATGCAGCGGGTTGGCTAGTTTTTTTATAGTATTCTTAAGATTATAAACGTAAGAAATTCACCCCACTGAGTGACCGAGAGCATATCTCACTCTATAGTTGGCCCATTAGCACAGGTTGAGTGTTGTTTGTGCTTATTTAAAACTTTGTATATTACTCACTGTACACCTTGTATTTTGCCATTAGTGGAACCCAAATGCGACATCTTTGAAAGCCAAAAATAAGAATTTCATTAACAGTGCAGGACAGTACTGATAAGAGTGCTTTTATTGCATAGAACAATGCTAGACTCCCCACAGAAAAATAAAAAGGATATTCAAATTTTTTAATTAACCCTTTTCAGAACTAAGCTGAAAAGTCTGCCTGGGCATATCTTTATATTTTTCTCCATAACACAGTGATATTTCACCCTATCATCAACTGTTTTATGCTCCCTGATTCAGCATAATTTGTGTTTCCCCGACTAAGCCCTTGCATAACAAGCTATGTCAAAGCCTTTTCTTCTATATTAAAGTGGTATTTTTACATAATGAAACTGCATACCAGTTACCGGTTCATTTTTATTAACAAAATGAAATTCTGTTCAGTGACAATATTAAGGACTAAGAAAATAAAATTCTATTAAAACACTTTCTAGACTAAGAAAACATTTTTAAAAATGTATCCACAATATATAAGCCATAAAGGAAAATTTCCTGTCATAAATACACGTCAAAATTTTAATAAAATGTTCATGTTTCCCAAGAAGATATACGGCTAACATGTTTAACAGGTTTACATGTAATATCGACGAATTTTACTCGTAAGCTGATAGGCTTATTGTTTACTAAGCAGAAGGGGGAAATTCATCTTCATATGTTCTTTTTCTAATTAAAAATGTGAGCTGCTATATTAAACACAAGTTCACTCACCGTCCACACTCAAACAAGGAGTGGCTGTTTTAAATTACAGGACAAAATCAAAAGGTCTGAACTCATTCTCTTAGTTTCTGCCGTTCCAATCCATGCACAGGATGACACCTCAGATTCCATTTTCTCCATTTTATTATACCACATTTTTTAAAGTAAAAGCTAATATTTCTGACTCAATTCTGTCCTAAATAATGTCTGTTTGCTCACGGTTTACAGGAAGTTCAGCAGCAAAATGACTTGTGCCGATTCTGTACCTACCATAATATTTCACGTAAAGGATCACGAAAAAGAGCACCTAAATTATATAACTTTTATATCTGATTAAACATTTTCTGAGATCAGTTAATTTGCTAATCACCAATCAGGTAATTCAGGGTGAAAATTGAACTATCTTGAGAAGCAGCCAACTGATCAGACCATCATTATTCCTCATTAGTTTTGCATGATATACTATACAGTGAGGTACTAATATGAAGTTAACATAAGAAGTTAAGCAGATTTTAAAGAAAGATTATAAAAAATGGCACAAATAATAAAAGTATATGGGGCTGTATGTCCAACTTTTCATGTTGGCTTGATGCTGCTCCACTTAGCTACTGGAAAAGCTCCCCGAGAAGTGTTAAAATTTGTAACAATGAAATTCTGATACATCTGTTCATTTTATACTTAAAATACTGTGCACTTTGAAAGCCTTCAGACACAGGAAGCAAAACTTGTTGCCTTCTCAAGATAACAAAATGGCTTCACTACCTACCATTAATGAACAGTCATGAATATACTGCCATGTATTCATTTATTAACTTCATTAATTTACTAGTGCATTGTACTGCTTATTTTTTCATTTTCAGGTAACAAGATGTTTTAGCGTGCAAAATTAAACTCCCCTCCCTACGCCCTAAGGAATATTGTGTGAAAAAACTCCCACTGTATATTTCTTCGTTGCATTCAAGTCTCAGAAATTTTGCATTTAGCCAAAAGACTGCACACTGCCACCATAAATTATATGTGCAATAACTTCATGTTTTTCTAATATTAGAAGATGGAAGAAAGTTAAAACATCAAATATTCCCATTTATTGTTCATTTTCTTTCGAAAAAAGTGAACTATGCCAGAGATTTTCCTCTGTGGCAATCCCGGCATGGTCGATGTTCTTAAAAATAATCACTATTTTAAAGATTGTCTTTAAATTGCCTCACAATTTCCTTTAATATATATAACTGAAAATGTTCATCAAGCTAGGAGCCTCTGTTTTCAACCAGGGTGGTACACAAGCAGCTGGCATGTGATGTGTAACTCAAAACAAAAATAAATAAATAAATGTGTGAAAATGGCAGGCTTTAAAAGGAACATTGGTAACACACATCAGATGAAGCTTATGCTCCATCTCACAGTGCTCCTGCTGCAAGACTCCACTCCCGTCTCTTTTATCCAGCTTTATTCATCTTTTCAATGTCCACCAAATGCACAAACTGAAAGTCCCCAACTACACACTTACCACATTATTAGAATAAGTTCAACCAAGGCATGTTATCAATACTATTTACCTAACTTCTCAAGAATAGCATAAAGCCAGGTTTTGAATGTTTCCCCAAAGTACTACCATCTACTAACTTATTTGGGAACGTGTTTCATATGTCTAGATATGACAAGATGGACTGATTGTCTCTAAACAGATTTTTAGGACTTCTCTTTTCAATTTCCAGGCTGAAGTTAAGATAACAAAACAAAACTTCTTTGCCGATTTAGTATCCCGTCACTCAAAGAATCCTAGGGTCTTATTTAATTCAATTAATGCGGCCATTCACCCCCACTCTGCAATGGGATCAAATAGCATTGTTCATTCATGTGACCAGTTTCTATCATTCTTTGTCAGCAAAATCAATACTATCTGCCGTGGCATTGTTCAAGCGGGCTATGAACTTTCTACTGTTAATCATGACATTGTCTTAGAAACCTTTGATCAAGTCTCACTTTCACAGCTAAAAAGAACTATTGACACCCTTAAACCAGCCCCCAGTCCTCTGGATATTGTACCACCACGTCTCTTAGTGGAAGCCTTTTGATGTGTTGGGCCCACCCTTACTAGCCATCTTCAATGATTCTATTAGTTCGGGAGTTGTGCCCTCATTTTTTAAACATGCTGCAGTCCGTCCCCGTCTAAAAAAGGCAGAATTAGATCCTGGAGTTTTAGCCAATTTTCGTCCAATTTCCCAACTGCCATTTCTGGCTAAAATTCTAGAAAGAAGTATTTATAATCAATTGGTTGATCACCTTAACTCCAATAATTTATTTGAGATCTACCAATCTGGCTTTAGGCGTTATCATAGTGTTGAAACGGCACTCCTGAAAGTGTTCAACGACATCTCTCTTATTACTGACTCAGGTGATGCGGCAGTCCTTCTCCTCCTTGACCTGTCCGCTGCCTTTGACACTATTGACCACGAGATATTGCTGATGCGGCTTGAACATCCTGTTGGGCTTAAAGGGGTTGCTCTTAACTGGCTCAGGTCATATTTAACTGGTAGACACATTTCAGTGACTTTTAATTCCTCTTCTTCATCTACTGCTCCTCTTAAATATGGTGTTCCTCAGGGATCCATTTTGGGTCCTATTTTATTCTCCATATACCTTCACCCTATTGGAGCGATTTTTAGAAAATTTAACATTTCTTTTCACTGCTATGCTGATGATACTCAAGTTTATATTCCTGTCTGCAACTCTACAACAAATCAACTCCACAATTGTCTATCTGAACTAAGATCCTGGATGGCTAATAATTTTCTTGTTCTAAATCAAAATAAAACAGAGGTGCTTATAGTGGGTCCATCAGTTAAAGCCCAAATTGGTCTTGGACTTCTCAGCTCTTTCTCTGTCTTTTCCAAACCTCAAGTCCGCAATCTTGGCGTTACCTTTGATAGTAACCTCTCATTTGAGAAACAAGTAAATTCTGTAGTCAAGAGTTGCTTTTTCCAACTTTGTCTATTAGGTAAGATAAAGCCTTTTTTATCTTCTAGGGATCTTGAGATAGCTACTCATGCGTTTATTTTTTCTCGCCTCGATTACTGCAACTCGCTGTATTCTGGGATTAACAAATCCCTGATATACAGGTTACAGTTGGTCCAAAATACTGCTGCTCACTTTCTGGTTGGGGCAAGAAAGTATGACTCTGTTTCTCCTATTTTAGCTTCTTTACACTGGCTGCCTGTCAGTTTTCGAATCGATTTTAAAATCTTGCTGCTAGTTTTTAAATCTTTACATGGGCTTGCTCCTGCCCATTTATCTGAACTGTGTGTTTTCCATCAGCCATCTAGAGTGCTTAGATCTTCTGGTGAGTTGCCTCTGGTTGTCCCTCGTACCAAGAGTAAAACCAAGGGTGACAGGGCTTTTGCAGCTGCTGCGCCTCACCTGTGGAACTCTTTACCTCATCATATAAAGGAGTCGTCTACAATTGAACTGTTCAAAACAAGACTAAAGACTCATTTCTATTCACTTTCATTCCGTGACCTTCAGTAATACTGATGGTTTCCTCTTTGTGATTATACAACATTACTTCTATTTTTTATGTATATAACATTACTTCTATTTATTATGTATTTTATTTTATGTTCATATATTTTATTTCTATTTATGTTTTATGTTGTTTTGTTTTTCTTTTATTCTATTATTGTAAAGCACTTTGGCCACAGCATTACTATGTTGTTTTAAATGTGCTATATAAATAAATTGACATTGTCTATTGTTTTCTGTCTGAAGTAGGGTTGTAAGACTGCATTGTCACTATTCAAACATAACTGAAATGTATTTGAATAAAAAAATATTCTTATTGAAAGGCAAAGTTTACCCTTGTGTGTAAAACAACTGTTGTTTGTAATACCTAATTTTGGCACTATGTTACTCACACATGCTATGCAATACTGTGGCATTTGGCAGATTTTTTTTCTTATATATAATCAGCATTTTCGTAATAATAAATGGGTACCTCGTTATTTTCATTAGTAAATATTACAGCCACCACCACAATGTAGTTTGGTAAAGTTTTGTCAACACTACTGCTTTGGTTTTTTGATCTACAGGTGTGCTCTAAGCAGATTTTTAAACCCTTCTCCAGTACACTACCTGTCTAATAGTCTAATTTAGTATTACTAAATACTGTCACTAGGTTGTAATTAGTGCTGGGCGGTATACCGGTTCATACCGAAAACCGTTTTTTATTTTTTTTATGATATGGATTTTTCTTATACCGCAACACCGGTTTAAATTGCCTAAACGACGTTCACAACGTGGCGCAGCAGGAAACTGTTTAAGTGGTGACCTTTTTCACTGCTACACCGCTAAACACAGATTTGTTGCACTAGGGCTCTTTTTCATTGTTACACCACCAAATAGTGGGCGGTAGCATAGTTATGCTGCGCGGTGAAAATGGACAGAGAGCATTCCGAAACTGAACTAAAAGTAAAGTTGAACATGTGATGAACAGAAGAACTTTTGCCGAAAAAAAGGAGTCACATCCGTCGCCTGGAGATACTTTAGTTTTAAAAGGTCAGATGTGTAAATACTGTTTCTATACTACTGGATAATACTGCAAGCCAAATTGTACTTGTTTTTGTACTTGCTAGTGTATGTTTTGCTTGTATTCATTCTGCGATGTGCTATCGACTCGTTCAGAGATGGGCGCAACTCTGAATGGATGGCATAATTAAACATGTATAACGAAGATATTTTTAAAGTTCTGAACACTCCGTCGGCTAAGTTAATAACTAGTTTTAATTTCACAAAGACGTTTATCGTGTGGTGATTGGTAATTATCGTGTGGTTTTGGTAGAGAGCAGGAATATCATAAAGTGAATGGATTCTGTGCGGTGATTGCTGTAGGCGCCTGCTCTTAGTGCGGAGGAAGTCAGTTTAAGAAGCGTAGTGATTAACGACTGGGTCGGGGAACACTTAACACAAAGTATTTGATGTGCTGCATTAACTTGTGACGGGGTTTGAGAAAATCTAGTAAATTAAACATTGATTTTAGGATGAAGTTTAGTTTACAACATTCTACTTTAATTATAAAATAAACTGAGAATAAAGTGGAAATGTCGACTTTAATCTTGACATAGTCAACATGTCGAATTTATTCTCGACATATAGTTTGTTTTTTTTCTTCCGTGTCCATATTTTTTTTTCTTCACAGTGGCCCTAATGCGCTTCCATAGGGCTATACCACAAACAGCATTATAAATGCAAGTTGCAGTTTTTATTATTTATGTATATAGCTTAGCTTGAAGCAAGGTCCATATTAATGCAGTTTGCCTAAATGATGGTACAGTTGGTAAGATGTCATCACCAAGTTGCACTTGTTTTATTTTATTTTAATTTGGTGAATACTGTGTAATGCACCTGGGCTTGAAGCCTTGAAGTAATGGTGCAACTATCAGTAATACTATTATGTATTTTATTGTTATTATTTATTAGTTTAAATATTATGCAGTTTAATGATGGTAAAATTGTTTAAAAAGTCACTTTAACGTGTCAGTGGACAGAGATTGTTAACATTAACAGAAAGTGTAGTTGGTTTACAAAAAATATTTACTATTTATTCCTTTTCTAAGACGTGTTCAGTGCAATCCAACTTTTGACAAACACCTCTGGATATTTTGCTAAGTCTAAATGCCTCTTTGGATGGTTGAAAATATGTTGTCAAAATCATAGTTTAAGCTTTTGCAAAATTTGTTCAATTAAAGGTTCTATATTTTGACTGCATCTGTCATGCAATGTGATTCCTTCTCTTTAGTGCCACCCCCTTGAAAACTATCACCTTATGGGGCCATGCAAACCTGGATTAATACTTGTGTGCAAATTAAAATGTCTTTTTGTACGATGTACAATTCTCATAACAGTCTAATAGGTTATTCTTAGCCAGTCTACTGCAGTAATTGCAGTGGAAAATGTGGTTAACATCCACTCATGCATGGGGAAAAAAATACCGTCTAATACCGTGAAACCGGCAGAATTTAGAAAAATACCGTGACATAGAATTTTGGTCATACTGCCCACCTCTAGTTGTAATACACATGACTGTAAACCTAAGTACTTTATTTTCACAGTAATATTTTATAGAATTATGGCATTTTTCTTAAGTGAACAAAATAGTATCTTCCTTGCCAATGTAATTTAATGTCTTTTGCAAACTCATTTTTGATATTTACAATTATATTTGACTAGTCAAAATTCTAATTACAGACATTAACAATTATATTTCTTTAATATCTGTAATTTGTCCAGGCATATTGTACCTGCTGATATATACAACTGAAAGCTTTACCAAATTCAACTGAAAAGTCCCTCAGGTGAATACTACCATGAAGTACTTTACAGATATCTGTTAACTCCTATTCTGTCTTGTCAATATTAAAAATATTAATATTTATAACTCTCATTCTGTCTAGTAAAATTAGTCATTTTATAGAAACTTAAAATTTAAATTCTGACTTGTCAATATTATCCATATTACATTTTAGTTTTCTAAAAATGTAATTTTCATGCATCAGGACTGGTCCAAGAAACACATTAAATGCTAAAACAACTCATTATATGTAAAGGTAGAAAGAGTTAAAGTGCACACAGTTATAGGGTTCAGCTTAGAAAACCTGCAGGCACAGAGAGAGAGAGAGACTACAGTATATTTTAATTTATGAAATTAATCACAGTTTAAAAAAATAAAAATAAAAACACATGAATAATAGTCCAGACAGCCACAACACATTTAAATATTCCTCAGTTGCATGACACTTAATTATTTATTATATTATGACTTGGAAGAAGGAAAATTAACCTCCAAGAGACTGTCAAACAGATTACAGTGTCACTGTCATGCCATAAGCTTCTTTGAAAGTATCCACATAAGAGGAACAGTTAAGAGCTTACTATTGCAGCTACTGGCACAACAAGAAAAGAAAGAACCACTGACTGCAATAGCCAAGCTGTTTTTGTGCAACTGCAGAAGAACAATTGAAGACGAACAGTACAGCGAATGACATAAGGTAGCTCATTACACCTCTATATGCAAAGGCCTCTGGACTACTGGCAAAGTTTTATTTTACCCTAGGGGACAAATAACGTATATCAAATTTAATCTAAATTAAGATACAATTACTATACCCATCCACTCTACCATACATCATTTATAAGGATATGGACACTAAATGTTTTGGAATCATATGGTCCAAATAAACTGAAGCCTTTGAATACTATATCCTGGAATAATCATCAAGTTATTTTTAAAGTTTTAAAACAGCACCTTTATTTACACTACTGTGTGTCACACTGAAACGGTCAGCAATCACTGACTAAAAGAATACATTTTAAGATTCCCTTAAACCAATCTTATCGTATCTCACTAGCTGAGAGACTTTCATAAACCTTTGTGGTTTGCTATTTTGTTGTATATATTCCAAAAATCACTTAGCACTCTATTCTTATCTACTATACTACATTTTCATTTTACTACTAAAATTTAATTGTCAAAAAAATGTTCATATATTTTAAATGCAAAAAAAAAACTGTATACTGTTATCAATATGGAGAAACAGTGTCTTATTAAAATCACAAAGTAAAACAATGGGCGGACAAATACACTTGCAAAAACAAATTCTCAAATTTATTTTCATTCAGAACTGATCACAATATTAAAAGATCTCAAAAATGGACAGAATAAAATCACTTTACTATCTTAATACCTCTATACACATATAAAATCCAACGTCTGTATGTCTGTCTGTCTGCTTTTCACAAAAGAACTACTTAACGGATTTAGATCTGGCTTTTTTCTATAATTTGCTTGAACATTCCGGTTGAATTTGCAACTTCTCTCATCACACTAAGTATCATAGTTTGTTTGCAGGAGTGATTTATTTGCAGTAATCCGAGATGGAGGCAGCAGGCTGATGGGAAGGAGGGAAGCATGCTGTCAGGAGTGGGGAGCTGGACGGGGCCCTCCTCACTTACACGCCAGCCTCCGTTCGAGTTGGGCTACCTCTGGCCATGTTTTGAAGTGTGCCTTGCCTCCGCTTGGCTAGCAATTCCTGTTTGTTTATTGATTTTTAAAGTTTGTCCTGTTTCACTACTAAATGGGCAGAGCTGCGCAGGACAGATAGTATGATATAAAGGGAAAAAAACGTTTTAACCAGCTTAACACAGCTGAAAATTTTGGATTTAATTTTTAAAGCAGCTTTTAAGTTTTACTTGATTTATAATGATACACGAGTGCAATGTGATACAGAATTTTATTTCCATCACTATGACAAAATATTTTAATTTTGTTAAAATGCCAAACTACTGCACAAAGATATTGCATGCTTGCTACCAGTAGCATTGTGCGCACGTTTTTGTCTTCTAGCGACAGCTAATGAGAAAGAAATTCAGTATGCACATAGCAGACAATCAAGTAACAAGGACAAAGTTACAGGTATTCATTTACTTTTAATCAGATTATTTAGAACAGATGTTCTTACCTGAGCAGAACACTGGCACAGAGTTAGCTTTACATTAGACATAAAAGGGACTGTGCCATCCAGTCTTTAAGCAAATTTAATTATTAAATTGCTGTGATTTTTGAAGGGGTCACACTGCAGCCAAGTTGTCTACAGTATAGGGTTACACTTGCAAGCCACTATTTTTCTTAATTCTGCCATTCGTTACATTGATTGGTTGCCAATATGCCCCTAAACTCGTGCTACTTCTGATATGCAACTTGGACTCAGTGTGAAATCTTTGAAAACAATTTTGTAATTAGTCATTAAAGTGACAGCTCCAAAAACTGAGGAATGGAGATATTTGGTATATGCAGTCCTTAAATGTGACATGCCTTCTTCTAGGTCTTTCAGCTTAAAACAACCTTGCAACAAGTTGCTTGGAGTTGTAAATCTAACACAGAGTTCAAGGAATAAGAAGACTGACCCATTCACACCCCAAAGAAAAAGCAGTCTTGCAGCTCTAACCTCCTTTTAATAATTTATGTAAAGGATCAGTTAAAGAAAACAGTGTTCTAAGCTGCTACTATAGTTGTGCAGTATATCATGTGGCGGACAGCCGGGTCCCATACCCGGCAGGGACGCCCCTTCTGCATCTGTTCTGGGGAAGCAACCATGGGCAGCTCAATACCTCCCCCAGGACGCTTGGTGGCAGTCTCCCTGGCGGACGGTGATTCCCCAGCCTGTCGCATGGCTCCATGGGAGATGGAGTCCTCCGCAGCCTGGTTGGGGGCTCGGGTGGCCGCTAGGGGGAGCTGCATGGAGTCAGCAGCCCAGCTGGACGTATTTTCAGCCCCACCCGGAAGGGCAATTAGGACCAGGTGGTCAAGCACCTGGAACGCTTCCAGGTGGGATATAAAAAGGGCCAGCCACCACCACTCAAGGAGCCAGAGTTGGGAGAAAGGAGACGAAGCTTGAGGAGGAGTGGTGGTAAAAGGGAGAATCTGTTGGTGTGTGTGACAAGTGTTTTTTGGACTGTGTATTACCTGTGGGTCACGGGGAAGACGTGCACCCACAGGTGAAGAAAATAAAACTTGTGTTTGTTTATACGTGCCTCTGTGTCGGGTCGGGTGCCTATATAGCGCCTTTGTTACAATCAGTACTGCAAAAGTATCAACAACACTCAAAATTTAAAATGGTATGGTACCAGCATTTTGGGATATTCAGTAACAGAAGTAAATGTCAGCTTTCCTCTCAATCCACGACACTCATTACTGTAGTTGTGAAAAACAAAACTACATGCTTCAACTCAATCAGAACTTTAAGGGGGAAATCTCCATCCTATTGCTTTGACTTGATCGGGACTTCAAAGCTATGAAGAGGGAAATAGTGCATACTGTGGTGCGGCACACCAGGGAGGCTAAAGGAAGACACAGGGTTTTGGATTTATCAGTTATTTGCTCACACACCATTTTGTTACTGGTACTGAACTATAAACTTCTATTCCATTTTTATGGGATAGATAACTCCCTCGCAAACCTGTTTTTAAAGTGGGTTCAAAATTAAAAACTTACAATAAATTACAACTTTCTGTAGAAGAATACTAATACTAAGATGTTTAATTAAAAACCAGTGGAGAACATTTTTTAAAGCATGATAACATGATCCCTGTCTATTTTCAAAAGCATTACTGGTTATTAGCTTCATATGCCAAACCAATAATGGTTGTCCAAAAAAATTCTTTATGATGAACTGAAAATTACATTAAGAAGCCTTAACATATTATAAAGATTCAAAGATGCATCACAGGCTGTGTACCCATTTGTAAAGAGGATGGCTTTGATAAGGTTCCGTAGTGTGAAAAATGATGCAGTTAAAAATTTGAAAAGAAAAAAAAACATATAGATGGTAGAAAGCTATGCAAACTGGTTACCAATATTTGTAAACAATTTGCTGTTTTAAATGCTTCTTAACTTGATTCTTCATTTAAGATTAAAAATATAATTTTAAAAAAAATTCAGCACTTTTAGTCTATAACAATTTATGTAGGTTAAGGACCTAGTTATCAAAAGAGATACATAGTTATGAAAATGGGAGGCTCTTAAAGAATGTTATTTTTCACCAAAGTCAAAGTTATTTCTTCACAAACATGGTATATACAGGTGGAATCCCATTGTAGCGAAACTCATTGAACCATAAACATTTTGTTTTAATGGAAATTTTGTTATAATGAATATAGGGAACATACATATACTATTGTGACCAATGTCACCAGTGATTCACCATCTCTAACAGCAGTGGTGCAAGGACAGCTCTGTAACTGCTGTTAAACAGTAAACCAAGGGCAAAGTAATTGGTTGTCCTCTGCAGGATCAGGATTACCACGTAACGTGTTTGTTGCACGATGTTTAGAACATTTAACACCATGCTTTGACCCACCCTTCCTCCCATTCTCCTGATCTCTCTTCTCCAGACCATGTCTGCCACAGCAGTGATACCAATCCACTGGTGTTCTTCAAATCTGAAGATGGTTGCTAAAGCAAGACGCTTTGGCCAGGTCACAGCTCTTATCCCGTGTGCTTGAGTGCTGAAGTAACAGCTCCTATTTTGAACGAAGTCTCGTGACTGTGCCTGCCTTCTGTATACAGTAATAAAGTACTAGTATTTTTATTGAAAACCTGGATCACCTTCCTGTCTCTCGTGCAACTCTGTGATCCAAGCTTGACAATACCTGTATAAAAAAACTGTGCTTCTTAAACTGCAAAAAATATTTTATTTGAAAATGAGATGTTAGAAATACATGTACGAACACTGAATGAAAACAAGACTTTAGGTGTAATTTTTTTTTATAGAAATACAGGTATGAAAATACAGGATGAAAAAGAGACATTAGATGAAGATGAAGGCACAATTTCAAATGCTTTTGCCATGTCATTTTTGCTCATTCTGGAATAATTTTTTCTCCAGCATAAATTTATGCCATTCCTCACTTTTTTCCCCCCAACTCAATGAAATCTTTGAGAACCGCCACGAAACTGGAACAGTACAATATTTGCAAATGACACAACTACCCACTCAGACATTCAGGGGAACACTGCCTCAGAATTCAGCTGTGTGTATGATGATCCACCTACACTCTCGATGAGACTGCCCTGGACGGAAATTTCACAACAGACTGTCTCTTTCTTTGAGAGAGCCTCTTGTAGGGTTCCCGAGACTCAATGCGGAAAGTGCGTGGCATTTTGTATTTTTTTAATACTAAAAAAATCTTCAGTGGCTATTTTTGGTTAAAAAAAAAAGTTCATTACACTAAAATTTACATTTCATTAAAATGAAATTTGTTTAACATGATTATGTATGAACATTTGTTCCAGCTAACAAAATGTATTCATTATTCTGAATATGTTGTTATTTCAGGATTCACCCTATATATATTTGCCGCACAAAACTGTTTTCTAAAGTTAAGTATTTTTTGAAAAATACCAAACTTATACTTTAATAGATTCAGTTTGTTTAGTGTTGTACTCAAATTATCACACATACTACTGTACTTAAAAGATACAAAAGTAATAACCATGTGAAAAATGTATTTGCTTTTACACTGCAAAGCATAATCAGCTCTAATATCTTTACCTAGTGTAGAACTGAAAGTATAACTACAAGATACTACACAAAGCAAATGTGCCTATTGTAATAATTTTAATAAATGAATTTTTTTTTTTCAGTCTATCAAAATGTTGTTTCTTAAATTGACTGTAATGATTAATATTCTGTGAATATTTAATATAAAGTCAAAAACAGGACAGTAAAGATGATGATGAAGTTCCTTGTGGCTTTAAAATACTTATAAAGCACATCAGAAAGACTCCTCCACTATTTCTTGCTGTAAAACTGTGACAAAAAGCTAAAACACACAAGAGATCAATATACATGAATTTCAAATGATCTTGTTTGTGAATTATACAGAAACTAAGAGAGAAATGACTCAAAGAATAAAGAGATGCGATTCCCCAGAGCTGTCTGCTATAAATTGAAGCACTACATAAGTAGTTAACCCTCTTTACATGTTCACAGCACTGTGTACACACTTTCAGGGAGGCGATTTTGATGACAAGGTGAGTGACTGCAGAATGCTATGCAAAAGCCTATTAATGACAGGCTTAGAAAAAAGTTCTATATAAAATTTTATCTCCTTGACTGATGTGTAAAATGCCCAAGATAGAGGTGTATGACCAAATACTATGACACTTTTTAAATGTGATTATTTTGATGGCAAAAATGAAAAATATCATTAGCAAAAATGTTACTGAAATAGCAGATAGCCTAAAAATGAAAGGCTGGAAGGAGAAAATAGCCCAGTTGATTTCCTTGATGATTGCTGGAGCTGACATTGAAAGAGACACAGAAGAATTTGGGGCATGGAAGAATTGCACCAGTGGATAAAATCTTCACCCATTTTCTGAACCTGCACATGTAATAACAGAGTCATGAGGGTCATTACACAACTAATAGTTTCAAAGAATTAAATCAGGAACACTAAACCAGGTAATAAAACCATTTGAAAATAAGGTCACAAATAATGACAAAAGTTACTATCATGAGGATTTTTCACACATAACTAATGACTGGAATATTACTTCACTGCTCTTGCCTAGGCAGCATGTAGTAAATTCTGTGAGGACATACTGCTTGAAACTGAGGTCATAAAAGATGTAAGGGGTGGGGGTCAATCTGCATGCTGTAAAAAAAAAAAAAAAAAAAAAAAAAAAGACCTTTATTAAATATATGTGTAAGGGATACTTAGAGGCTGATATACTGTTAACGTAGATATCAGTGGTGAGGTTGTGTTTGAAGAAAAGGAACATTTTAACATGGATACATTGAGAAATGAAGTTATCAGTTTTGTTAAGGTTCATTCAATTTTCTAACAAATCCCATACATTATATATATTATATATAACACTCAACTAAACAAAATAGGCATTCACTGAAAGTGAAGGAAGATATTTTGGGGGTTACATGTTTAAAATATGAAATCCCAGAAAAATAGCAAATATACCTGCTGCAGCCTTTACCACATCCAGTGGATTCAGAAAGCATTCAGATACCTTCATTTTTTTCACATTTTGCTATGCTGCAGCCTTGTGCTAACATAATTTAAATTCATTTTTCTCCATATAAAGCAACATTCCATGCCATAAAATGAAAAGGCAAAAAAAAGATTTAAGAAATTTTTCAAAATGTACTAAAAATACAAAATTGAAATATCACACTGACATAAATGACATTTGAAATCTGGCTCAGGTGCACCAGATTCTATTAATCATCACTAATATGTTCCTACACTTTGTCTGAGTCCACTCGTTGTCCAATTCAAGAGATTGGATATGATTGGGAAAGGCACACACACTTGTTCATGCACGGTCCCACAGCTCCTGTGCATTAGAGCAGAAACCATGCCACAAGGTTGAAGACATTACCTGTACAACTTAAAGACACGAATTTGATGAGGTACAAATCAAAGGAAGGCCACAAAAATAATTTCAGTAGAACTGAATGTTCCCAAGAGCACAGTGGTATTCATAATTCTTAAATGGAAGAAGTCTGGAACAATCATGACTTTTCCTAGTGAACAATCATATAACAAGAGTCATGGCAAAAGAGGTGACCAAGAATCTGATGGACACTCTAGGTGAGCTCCAAATAGCCTGTGTGGAGACAGGACAAACATCCAGAAGCACAATAATAAATGCAAAAATCCCACTAATCTGGGCTTAATGACAGAATGGCCAGACAGCAGCCTCAGTAAGAGACATATGGAAGAACACTTAGGAGTTTGCAAAATAGCACCCGGCGAACTCTCATATTGTGAAAAACAAGATTTTCCAGTCTGATGAAACTAAGGTTAACAGTATGTCTGGAGGAAAACCGGCACTTCTCATCACATGTGAAATATCATTCCAAAGGTGAAGCACAGTGATTGCAGCATCATGCTAGTGGGGCTGTTTTGCAGTGGCAGGAACTAAGAAACTAGACAGGGTTGAGGGAAAGATGAACAGAGGAAAGTACAGAGATATCCTTAATGAAAATCTGCTCCAGAGCACTCTGGACCTCAGATTAGGCAGAAGGATCACCTTCCAACAATTTTTAACTGTCCTTGAGTAGCCCTGCAAGAGCTCAGAAATAAACCCAATCGGACATCTCTCCGCCTGAAAAGAGCTGTTCACTAATGGTCTCCATCCAACCTTACAGTTTGAAAGGATCTGCAGAAAATGACATAAATCTCCAAATCCAAGTGCACAAAATGTGTTACATTAAACCCAAGAAGACTCCAGGCTGTAATCATTGCCAAAGGTTCTTCACCTCAGTACTGAGCAAAAAGTCTGAACATTCGTCTGTGTTAATGTGATTTCATTTTTTTTATTACATATGCAAAAAAAAAAATCCTGTTTTCACTTTGCTTGTTCGCACAGAGTAACCGAGAGTAGAAACTACAAACCTAAATGAATATTCGAAATACGCGAGAGAATGAATAATCGTGTCTACGTGGTAAACTACACGAAATTCATGCTTTTCTTTCAACCTCATAATCAAGCAGGCCATCTTCAAGTCAGTGAATTCGGTAATTTAATAGGAAAACTTACCTACAGATCAAAAACATTACCTAAATTAACCTAAGCTGTTAATTCATCCATCCCTTTTCTGTATCCTCTATTACAGTTACGGTACAGAGTAACTAGAAGCTAAAGTTTATACAGGCAGCGACGGATGGGGGCTAACTATTGGCATCAGTCCTGTTAAGCAAGGTCGAGTATATGCCTAATCCATTCCAAGTCATTCAGAGACATCAAATAGTTTACCAGATCGTCACAGTGTTCTTTATTCATTCTTTTTAACAAACTGATCATCTTCATATTTAAAAGTTGGAATGATCCAGGCTCTCTCTCCAGGCTGTAATCATTGCCAAAGGTTCTTCACCTCAGTACTGAGCAAAAAGTCTGAACATTTGTCTGTGTTAATGTGATTTCATGTTTTTATTACATATGAAAAAAAAAATCCTGTTTTTACTTTGCTTGTTCGCACAGAGTAACCGAGAGTAGAAACTACAAACCTAAATGAATATTCGAAATACGCAAGAGAATGAATAGTGGAGTGCTGGACTTCTTAAATATCAACAGTTTTTTCCACATGATTTTGTATATGACAGGAAGCCCAAATACTTGAAGAAGTTAAGATGTGATGTGATCTTTAGGTTTAGATTGATTCAGGGCTTTTGTAGTTGGTTGACACTTGCCAAAGGAGAGCAGATGTAAAAAGCAAGTACTACAATCCAACGAGACAGGTGGAGGACAAGACAAAATAAATATAGATGTCCAGTGAAATGACTTGAATGGGGCAAGAACATCTTGACGGCATTTAGAATTACTTGATGCTCATTTTTTTTTAAATGATTAAATCACTAGCATTAAACTCTGTTATAAAATATAGATTTCCTTTGTGTAATTGTGAAATGTAAAAACTGCAGACGTTTAGTCTAAAAGTATTCATGTCTCCATTAATGATTTGATTATAAAAATGGAGTAAGTTCTTTTGATTTATTTGATATTGGGTCTCCTGCTATACAGATGAAGTCAAAAGCAACACAACTCAAATCGCGTTCTTACAGTAGTTCTGTTACTGGACGGATCTACGTGGCAGGCTTTAAAGGTCTAAGCACCACCATGGACATCCCATTTTCTATCGTGCACAATGTCCGCTAAGGAAAGTTACTATTCTCCTCGATTTGTAGCTGCCTATCGGTACACTGCACAAATGCGCCAACACCTCACTAAGCATACCGAAACGCGGGCGCGCGCGGAAGGGGCGCGCAGGAAGCGTTCCGTGAGTCACGCGGCAGTAGAGACTCGCCAGGCCCGGGCTCTAGCCCCCCAATCCGCTGCGGTACAGGGGAAGTCTGGGAGACGCGTTTCCTAAAGCCCACTTCCTCCCCATCCCGGCGCATGCCGCTTCCAACGCCCCTGTCGATTGCGCAACATCCGCAAACTCCCAGCATTTTTTGTGCTCAATGCAGGATGACATTTTCATCGCTTACGGCTTGCTAGACGAGCTCCTTTCAAGAGAGGGTATTCACTTTATGTTCTTGCCACTGGCACAGCTCGAAGGCAGGCGCTTTATTAGCTATGCTACAGAACCCAGATGATCGCTTGTCTGGATCTAGTAAACCAAGTGATGGGTTGCATCAAACACAATAAAGCAACTTGCACGACAACTGAAACACATACAAAACCACGGGGTACATATTTTAAACGTGTATTCGCCACGAAGAAGCGCAGAAAAGAGCAGAGGAAAAACATAATCCATCCGCCCTACACACGTGAAATCGGTACAGAGAAATGAGCATTATTGTCCTTCGCGAATCACTGGTATAACAAGAGGATATAAAAGATCTCGGTACATTTTACACAACTTGGCAGATGAGTTCCACAGTACCACCATCGCCAATGCTCCTCCCTTTAAATGGCATTTTCACAATCAGTAACAGATTTAATAATAGGAAGGCCCGTCGGCTAAAACAGAGTAGAGGGTGGCGATTCCGGGGTGGATTAAGTTTAGGGAGCCCCGCTTTAGGCCGCATTACAACCCTATAAAATGAATGCGCGACCCCCGGTATCGCCCTTTTCTCCCGAACATATCATGTTAACTCGTACTGTTGTCATCTAGCAGTGAAATAGATACAATTCCTGTCACTTTTTCAAAAGGTATTCACTGATCACTACTCCGTTCGTTAAAAAATGAGACCCTCCACCCCCGGCGCAGGTATAGTTCTCACCAAAAAGTCGCTGCCGAAGTTATCCTCTCCTTTCTGGTCCCCCGTTCTCATAGCTCGGACATTCTGAACGAACCTCCTCAGGATTTCCTCCTGATTCATATTTGCTGTGCAAGCTGCCGAGCACCCAGATATCCCACAGGAAAACAACAGTCCTCCAAACAGTACAAGACCAAACAATAATAATCCTGAACGGTACTGATTATAAATACCACCTCGGCGTTTTATTTCCACATGTTTACGGTCCCATTTTCATAAAGGCAGGCTTTCCTCCACAGAGGCAATGTGATGAGATTACTAAAGGAGAGAACTATTTGGACCCCGTTTCCCAGCCAGCTTCCTTGTCTAAAAAATTCACTCACTCAACTCGTACGCTAAACCAACTCAAAAAAACTAGCTAGCCGGATCGCCCCAAAGCCGCAAGCACAGCGACTCGCCCACCCCTTCCTCGCGCCAACCCCTTGTGGGCGGATACACTGCATCTGCTACGACGTGATTGGCTAAGTTTCGACGTCTGTTCTTGAAGCGTTCAGCGTTTGTCTGCTATTGGTCACCGAGCGTGCCACTAGCACACAAAAGTCATTTGTACCACCCTATTGTGCGTGCGCGCGCGAGGTTATGCTGCCTGTGTGTTGTCCTTTGCGTAATTCATCGGGAGCAAGCGACCTCATGCTTGGTTTAGGTTAGCTCTCGCTATGGAATGGCATGTCTTTTTTATTGGGCGTTGCAGCTGTTTTGACAGACTGTGGGAAATATTAGGATGAGAAAGTATGCACTTGAATATATGAAACTTAACCGCGAACTGACCGTTTCTTAACTAGTATATCACCCAGCTATAGCATTTTGCCTGACTAAAGACGACGTATTTATCCTGTACTGTTCACTATGGAGTTATTTTGTGCACAGAAAATTGATATAAAAAGCTGTTCAAAAGTTGTTTTCGGCTCTTAGCGTCATAATGTAACAAACAGCACAGTGTCAGCAAAACATGAATTCATGAAAATATTCTGTGAAAACGCTTTTATTGATCAGTCAATGATCACATGTGACGGAACAGGATTACGTGGCACAATTGAATAAGTTTTGGATATAATCGTGTCTACGTGGTAAATTACACGAAATCCATGCTTTTCTTTCAACCTCATAATCAAGCAGGCCATCTTCAAGTCAGTAAATTCGGTAATTTAATAGGAAAACTTACCTACAGATCAAACACATTACCTAAATTAACCTAAGCTGTTAATTCATCCATCCCTTTTCTGTATCCTCTATTACAATTACGGTACAGAGTAACTAGAAGCTAAAGTTTATACAGGCAGCGACGGATGGGGGCTAACTATCGGCATCAGTCCTGTTAAGCAAGGTCGAGTATATGCCTAATCCATTCCAAGTCATTCAGAGACATCAAATAGTTTACCGGATCGTCGCAGTGTTCTTTATTCATTCTTTTTAACAAACAGATCAAATTCATATTTAAAAGTTGGAATGATGCAATGAACAAACCGACTTATGTGCTGCGTTTGAATTGCAAAGACACTGCATATGCAATATGGCCTGGAGTGCAGTGATAATGGTCATTGTCATATATTAATTGTAACAGATCAACTGTTTACTCTTCTTCTTTGGCTCTAGATTGTAATTTAATAATAAAAATTGTGAGACTTACAGCACTTTTGAATTAATCCCAAGAAACATCAGAATGTAAAAAAATACAGTAAAGGCTACAAAAAATCGAATAAACAAATAACATGCATATATAAATTGTCTTACTTGCGTGTTACTATATGGAGTATACCTTCAACATCATATAAATTGTGCATATGAGTGACACTTGTTTGGACCCCAGTTTCTTTGATTTTGGAGAATCACCATCATTTCAATTGTTATTTGTACCCTGGGTAATGGTGGTTTTTCCACCAGTCTCAGCTAGTGCAAACACTTCTAAAATGTTCCTAGTGCTAATTCATTTGCTTATGATTCTCCTTGGATGTGATGATGGTTCATTTTAGAAGTCAGCATTCGGAGCACCCAGTCATGATGCCTGTACCCTCATCCCCAGGAAGAGTCACCTTGGGGATCTAGTAACTCATGAGCCCACTATCAGTGGCAGAGAGAAATGAGACACAGGCCACAGGTCAGCAAAGAAGCCCAACTACTATGTGCTAGGGCCTTCTTGACTACATTGCATCCATGTGGCTATTCAGAGCCTGTTCACTACATTTCCTCATCTGCCCAAAAGTTAAGGTAAAGAAAGACTATAATTAGAAACATTTTATCTTCTCAAGTAATTCTGTGAGGTGACCTGTCGTAAAAATGTTCACAGACCTTTATTTATGTTTATTATTTAATGAAGAATGGGTTTGGTTGACCCATAAGTAATTTCCTATAATGTCTTCTATCTCGTGTACTGTATATTCTCTAGCTATGAGTGATGTCCTGCTGCAATGGAATTCTGAAGCCCATCTCTTGACTGTGGCACATGAAAGAGACTCTGGTTCAAACTCACTACGTGATAATGGATCTCAAAAGACCTATCATACATTACCAAAAGAAATTCACTAATAGCAAAATAACTGATTTTGTGTTTTTTGGCATCCATGTTGTGTTTCAGGGTTCTCCCTACCAAGAATTCAGTTATGTTCGATTTTTTATAGTTCTGAGTAAGGCAGTAAGGGCAGATGATAGAGGTGGGAAGGAGAGCAGAAGGGGTATGGTTATTTAGTTAGGCCTTTGTTGGATATTTGTGTTATGATTCTGTACAGAGGCAAATTTTTATATGCTTGTTTAGGACTTTATTGTTAATGGGTATTTCCTATTTGGATTATTTGAGGCACTCACTCTGATTCTTCCATTTGGTTTTATCATCTCTTTCAGTTGCTAGAAAATCTTGTGCAGAAATAGGTGCATTGGTTTTCATATGATAGATTGATTATAAACAAAGAAAGTGCCCTTCCTTCCTACACATTATTGACCAATTGTTGCCATCTAGCAGATATGTAGTTTCTTTAGTTTAGTAGGATTTCAGCTAATAATGGCAACTTATAATGAGGCTGACTTAGTTATTATTTTTACTAGAAGTAGAAATTATAAAATGTTATTAGCCTATATTCCAAGTTAGACTATACAGGAAATAACTGCTCAGTTTTATAGAAATAGGTGGGGTGGTTTTCCCATGATGCGCTAACAGACAAACAGAAATTCAATTTTATATTACTGTATAGTATATATATCACACAAGGCTTCCCTGTTTATATTTCAGCATTGTATTTTTGTTTATGGTTCTTTATTTATTCTTACTATATTTATAACTCCCACATAGCGTGTTTGGCTCTACATGCTTAATAGGAGCATACTGAATTGAATGGAATTACATTAAGCTAACATAATACTCAAGCATCAACAGCCCAAAACTGATATTTGAAATCAGACCTTAGTTGGGATCTGAGCAAGTAAATCTAATAAGAAATAAAATCATTTTTAAAACAATTACATTTAGAAAACTGAACAGAGAAAGCAGGTTTGCGAACACTTGTCAAAAGTTGCTTTTTTTTTTACTGGTAGGAATCCATTTGTTTCCTGTCACTGATGAGATTCCTATTTTACCTTGGCTGTTGCTGAAGGAGGATCTGTATTTTCTGAACTTCAGTTTGCACTGAACTGCGTTGAAGTTGATGGATGGGTAAACATTTATCTTGATACGGCGAGTTCTTAATTCATTTATTTGTTATGCTTTTAAATTACAATAAAATATACTGAATATTTAGTAAAAATGTGTAACAGTTTTCATGGGTGGCTGGGGCCCCTGCCCAGCTGGGATGCCTCCGCCTTGGAAGAATCGGGGGAGCAAGTGTGGACACAGCATCACCTCTCCCAGAATGCTAGATGGCAGCCCCCCGAATGCTAGAGATACCTCGGACTCCTGCAGGGGTTCATGGGAATTGGAGTTTGTTACAGCCCTGTTGGTATCCAGGGGTGCTGCCAGGATGTTCTGCAACTGTCCCTGAGCCTGTGTGGGCGGTTCTTCCGCCACACCCGGAAGTGCTGCCGGAAGTGGGTCAACAAGCACCTAGAGCACTTCCGGGTGACCTATATAAGGGACCAGCAGACACTACTCCGGGAGCCACAGTCGGGAGGAGAGGGACTAAGCTTACCAGAGAGGAGTGGAAGAGAAAACGTATTGTGGTGATTATGCTGTTGTGCTTTGGGGCTGTGTTGTGCCTGTGGGAATGGGAAAGGTGTTGCCCACAGGCAAAGAAAAATACAAATAAAAATTTGTGTTTTTATTAGTGGGCCTTCTGTGTCTGTCTCTATGTAAAAAGCATGGGAAAAAAATTGAAGCCCTCAAGGATCATATCTCTTGTGCAATGCAATATTGTTGGTTCATAAAATATGATAGAGAAACCAAGTATAACATTAGTATTTAAAAGAAATTGTCTTTTAACAATGTTTAATATATAAATCCTCACTAATATCTAAAAGTACAAATAAGACATCTCAAACCACTTTTCTCAGTACTAGCCATGTTTGGTTATCTGGGAGATTTCTCCTAGAAATGGTAGCAGTGGCCAGGTGAAAAGCAGTCTTTGGTCATGGTCACACTTTTCTCTCTAGCTCACTGAAAAAAAACAGACATGCACATGACTCGCTGTGCATTTATCAGTCCCTTTCCCTTTAAAATCAGATGCCACAAAAGTTGCATATGACATGGGAGAAACTATTCACTTAATAAAGAAAGTCACAACTCCCAGAATCAGACTGTATTCCTTGTAGTTGTAACACTGTGCCACTGTATTATCAGTGCACTAAGCAATATTGAGAAAGTCAAATGCACTTTTATTCCGTGTACAGTAGGTGGCTTTGATTTTTACACTTTCATGTAAAGTAGTTTAGTAGCACAATAGTAGAAAATTAGATGAGACAATTTATTTTTTACTATAGTAATGGTAACTACCTAAAAAAAACATAGTTCAGTTATTTTTGTTTTAAAATATTTTTAAGAGTATTCCAACTGTGTGTCAATGACAGGATGGCTCATAGTCTCCCGTGAGCTTGTTTGAGTATCAATATATTTTTTTTTATGAATCTTATTTCCTTAAGGCATATTAGTTTCTAATAATAATCCTTGTACTGAGGGGCCATTTTAGTTCAAAGATAAAGCACGATTAACTCTTTCAGGGCTGATGTCGACTTTTGTCAAAAGGAGGAGTTGACGATGGTAATCAACTGTAAACTGTGACAAAACCAACCGTTACATTGGACTCTCATTGCTAGAAGGAAAGTTAGATTCATTGGTATGACCGAGATTACCTGCGCTCACGTGAGTTGCAAGGCGCACACAACGGCAAAAATGGCACTGAGATCTGGCGAGAGATCAAAGTAAATGTGAAAAGCAAAATGCTCCGTGGATGACGTCTTCCCTATCATCTCTGAACTGGACTATGACTTGTCGGACTCAGATTTTGATACAAGTGATCAAAAATGAATGTTAGGTTCCAGCTTCAGCTGATCGGTCCCCAGCTAGTAGTGGTACTGACTATGTTCGTCAGGGAGGACTGCCACTTAAAAATGACAAGAGGTAGAATCCAGATTGTAATGTACCGTGACCGCTGCCATAGCAGCCTGGCAGCAAGCCTGCTGCTTATTCTTGGCAAACTGGCAGCCATAGCATGCAGCAACAGACGTTTTATGTTGATTTCTGTGTGAAAGCATCATTTTTTGGAAAAAATATTCAGCCCTCAAAGAGTTAAAGCTCTTAAAATAATCTTCTATGCACACTAGAACAGTCTACCAATTTCATGTATATTAAATGCAGCCTTCACAGGACACTTATGTAATGTAGCCTAGTGATCACAATCAAAAAGCAAAAATAATATTTGGATGCACTGGGTTATGTCAGAGGATAAATCAGGGACTAACCCATGTTGTCCAAATAAACAGTCGTGTTTTTATTTAAAAGAATAAAATAATTAAAAGGACTATTTCATAAGCTTCTGAGAAAGTCTAATTCTTCCCTTTGACCACTGCGTGTCTGTTATGAAAAAAATGAGTGGAATTTTGTGGCTTAAGGGTAATGATGGTTAGGTAACTCCTTCTAGTGTTTCAGGGTTTTGTTGTTTTTTTTCCAAGTGAAGTGGCTTCATTTCCTTTATTAGAAAACATATTTAACAAGGAACTGAAAGGGAGAAACAAAACCTGTCAACTTTAGGAGACATGATTCAAAAATCATGGTCTGTTCATTGTCTGTACTGAGTCAGCACATTTTGCCACTGTTACTGTCTAGTGATTATTTTAGGTTTATTGATCCGGTGTGAGTGCATATGCGCATGTGTTTGATTGTCCTCAGTGATGGACTATTCACAAAATTAATCAAATAGGTCAAAAATCCACAAACCAAAGTACAACATCCCATTAACAAAACCCAAGGTCAAAACCAGATCAAATGGTTAAAATCAAATGGCAAAAATTGTCAAAAAACACAATCCAGACAAAAAGGGGACAAATAAACAGTGTTAAAGAATACTCTTACAAGAGTTAATGCAGTTGCTGATCGCATCACTGGATAATGTCAATTTAAATGACTTAAACTTGCGCCTATTGTCGCATTAGCAATCGTGTGTGCACCGTCCAGCACAGCCAATAGCATGCTGCTTGATGGAGCTAGCACTATAGGAAGGGGTAATAGCTGTGGCAAGTTCAGTCAGAGTCTCTGACCTTCTTTTCTATTTTCCAGTCTATTTATATAAAACATGAGATATCAGAAAGACAAGCCTCTCTACTGTTTATAAGGTTTAAAACCCACATGTTCCTTATTCCTCATCATTACATGCATTGTATTTCCTGATGAGCATTCATTAGTTGTCAGCACTCATGCACACAGAGCCCACTTCCACATCTAAAGACAATATCAAACCTATTTGATTTTATCAGAGAAAGTCACAGACTAGTTGGAATGAGCTGTCACATTAGGCAACCGTATTAACTGTCACTGAGTCACCAAGGTTATGTTAATGAAAGCTACAACTGAAAACTTCTAAAAAAAACTGTATAATGTGACATAGTCTTAATGCAGCAGTGCCTTAAATAGGCATTGAGTGATCCCTGACTGAACATCTGAGAGCCCCAGATACCATTGAATGGGGTAAAATAACAAATATAAAAGAAAAAATAGACAGAGGGAAAACAAGGGAGTGAAGGCAAATTACAAAATATAAAAAAAAAGAAAAAGGCTAAAAAATCTGAATCACAATACAATGATTTCTGACTTGCAGATAAAAATCAAAATCAATTTAGAGAACTCATCTACTGTTTTTGTTTTAATAAAAGAATGTTTACCCATCCATGTACCTAACACCAGCATGTTTACAGGCTGTTCTTTCTCATTTTCCTCTAAATCAAGATGGACCACTCCATCAGCCGAACTTAAACACAACAGTTCTTACGTTGCCCCTGATACTGTTGCCATCTTATAGCAGCTGGGCCTCAGTTTGCAGTGTGCTGATAAGTCCTTGTGTGCATTTCTTTTGAGCTTATACTGATGAGGAAAGTTCACTATGAGAATGATGAGCAGGGTGACACACTAGCAAGCTTGGCAGGCCATGTACAGTACTGTCAGAATGCAAATACACAGGAGGCGACAGGATAATACATGTGCCAACCTGAAAAAAAAAAGAAATGTTATTATCGTCCAGAATCCAAAACTAAGGTCAAGCAGGTAGAGGCAAAATTGTACAAGGAAAGAAAATGTATCCAAAACACCAGACTAAACAACACAAATCTTTTAGAGATGCACAAATGATAATCTCAGACCAAAGCACTTATTATCTTGTCTTTGCCATCATGTGAGCATATGCCAGTTAATACTGCCCAGCTTGAACAGGATGAAACAGCTGCAAAAAGGAGAGACTAGAAGAGGAAGCCAAGTTATCTCCTTGTAAAGTTTAAGATATGTGGTCAGGCTGGTTGGCAGTGCCCATGAGGAAAATGTTTTATACTTATTGCTTTTAGAATACCCAACAACATCTCTTGTCTTTGATCAGAATATGATAGTTTAGAAGATAGTTGAAGGCATAATATCCTAATTGTATTGAAAGGTATGAGTTCTCACATTTATTCAAGGTACAGACAAACCACGCAATTTTTTTTTGAGGTATTACTTTGGGTTAGTAGGATTATTGAAATAGAAATATAACAAAAGAATGGGCCATGAAAACCATTTGAAGAGCTAATGGCCAAGGTGTCTCAATAGCTCATCAGGATGTTTTCTGAAATGCTTTTAAATTCTCTGCTTCAGCCCCATGACTACATGCCTATGACCATTACTCTGAAGAAGTACTTCCAGCTTACTTTCTAAAATACAGTTCCTCTTAATTTCCAGTGGTGTTTTTGAGTATGTGGTTTGCAATTTAACTGAAAAAATTCTACTGAATCGTTTTTATCATTGCAGTTGTGAGATTTGAAGCTACACTTCCAACATGTCCGCAGAAGAGAAAATCAAATGTCTTCATACCAATGTATGAAGTACTATACTTCTAGTCATTTCTTTAAAAAACATCAATTTGCAGAATCCACATATGTTCCTTCTAGGTTTATGAGGAGACAAAGCCTATCCTTCCATCATCAGACACAATGCTGAATGTGTCCATCACTGGGCATACTCAACACACCTGCACTCACTTGTACAGGGTGAATTTAGAAATACCATTTATATCAACAGGTAAATATTTGGGATTCTGGGTTCTTTTGAGCCATCTGTGAACCCAAAAATTGGTCAAAATATTAAAAAGAAAATGATTCAATTGTAACATAAAGAATAAACAAGAGAGAGAGCCCTGCCAAGAACTAGTACTCAGAAGATAAGAGGAAAACCAGAGTAACCAGGTAGAAATAGGAAGGATGTGTAAAATCTGTACATCAGGTCGCCTGGGCAGAATTCAAATTCAGGTAGCCATAAGTGTGTGGCAGCAGTAACCACTCTGCCAGTATCACATCCAGGACAAATATTTTGCACTTGTTGTGTGCCTCTGTCTTTATATTTATATATACAAGTTAAATACAGGGTGATGCAAGTAAAGCAAGACCCACACATGATAAAGAGCTCTGCCCTCATTATTGCAAATCTAGTCAGGTGAAGCTAGCAGGAAATCACTTGGAACATCTTGTTAGTTCTTCTAATTGTGTGCATGCTAGAGAGAAGACATGTCATATTCATTGGAACAGCATATTTTGATTGTGGAGTTGTATATTGTTAAAAGAATTAATTGGAAGTTATGTCATGTCATTTTTTAACCCACTTAATCCAAACCAGGTCCAGGGTGAAGTAGGGGGTTGGAGCCTATCCCAGCCAGCATATGGCGCAAGACAGAAACAAACACTGGACAGGGCGTCAGTCCAATGTAGGGCGAACAAGCAGTCATACACACCAAACAAACACTTGGGCCAATTTAGTGTCACCAATTCACCTAACCTGTGTGTTTTTGGACAGTGTGAATAAACCAGAGCACTAGGAGGAAGCCTACACAGACATGGAGAGAACATGCAAAATCCATGCAAGGAGTATCCGGGACTTTAACTCAAGACTCCTTACAGTAATGCAGCAGTGTTACCAGTGCGCCATCAAATTGCCCTCCCTTAAGAAGTGCTCCTGTAAAATGCACAGTTCAGCAATTGTTGAAAAAGTGTATTAGACACACACACCTAAGGGAGCATCCTGAGAGTTCTGGTAAGGTAAGAGCAGTGGAAGTGTGGGGTAAGGTGACACAGTTGTTAACTCCTTCACCCTTTTTGTCCATAAAATGGAGGAAGAATTACGAGAGGACCTCTGACATCACTTCTGCTAACAGCCCGGAAGTTCCGCCTTTGTTTTGTCAACTATTTAAGAAGACATCAATCTGGAAATCGACATGCATTGTCAAACCTGCAACCGTAGGGGATAAAGCTCCTTCCACATAAGCTCCATAAAAGAAGAGTGTCCAGCTCTTGAATCTTGAATTGAATCTTGTTTTGCTTTTTTTCTTTTGTATTTTCATTTTACATTTGTTCTTTCTGTACGTAAATGGTTGTATCTGTTATGGTATTATTATTTGTTTGATTGAGTAGCATGCCACAGTAATGTTTTGCTTTTCGAGAATGAAATGTACTATTAAAAAAAAATAAGAGTGTATAGACAGTACACGAGACTTCCTGATATTTTCATTGCCTTTGCTTTCCTTTTTCATTTCATTTATTAAATGAGGTTACCAAACCTTCATCTTGTTCTCTTTGTGATTACAAGTGGTATAGTACTTGTTCTGTGAGCAGTGCACCAAATCCATGAAAGCTTTCTGTCTGTACCCAGAGGTTGTCACAGACAATGTGGATTGTATGGAAAGAAGTCCCCATAACTCAAAATACCAATTATACCAACAGATGGTGAGTCAAAGAGATCATGTCAGCATGTACCCCAGCATACCGTTTACGGTCTTGTGCACATAAGGAGCAGCTTCAAAGCTCTAGAAAGGTAAGAGTGGCAAATCAGAGAATGAGGTAACAAGGTTGTTAACTCCTACTCCCCTTTCTTCTGCAGAACTGAGGAAGAAGTATGAGGGGACCTCTGATGTCACTTCCAGGTTCAGCTCCTGTAGCTATTTAAGAGAATATCACACTAGAAGTTGGTGTTCAGTTCTGAACCCATGACTGAAGGGGATAGAGGTCCTTCAGCAGATGCAACCAAAAGATTAAGTTAGCATTCTTCGGAATGTGTACTATCTTAACCTTATTTGTTTGGACTTTTGTTTTCAGCCCTGGCTATTGAGTGGAACGCCAGGGTGGTGTCCCCCAACTTTTTTCATTGTCCTTTGCTTTTCACTCTCTCTCTCTCTATGCATGTACAAAAGATGCTTCAGGAGTTGGGGTGTTTTTTTAGCCTTTTCTCAAGAAATTCTACATTTTTAAGCATAACATGTTCCATGCTCAAACAAATAATTTTATAAGCTAGGCAGGTTCAAAGATTGGGCCATTCAACAGTACCATCATTGCTTATCCATCACCTGCATACTATTGATGATTGTTAATAAATTATGGGGGTTTGCATAGCAGAAGGAGAGGAAATAATGGGATGGGAGGCAGGGATTCCATATGAGGCGTCTGCTTGACTTTAGTCTTTTGGACTCATCAGATACTTCAAAAGACTTTGTTGGACAGTTATCAAAAGATCGTGACTATACATTGTTCTCCTCTCTTACTAAATGAATCTTAGTCTGGAGAGATCTATTAATTTTTTATATCTAAAATGTCTAACATAAAGGTTTTCCAATGCCGTTTCTGTCCAAGTGTCTATATTAACACAGGAAATTCCAGTTTGAATTTTGCCTGAAGAAGGGGCCCAAGTGGCCTTGAAAGCTTGCATATTGTAATCTCTCCAGTTAGACAATAAAAGGTGTCATTTTGCTTGACTTCTCACTACATCCATATTGGATAACACAGTACAACACCCTAGTACTACTGTCTTCTGGACTGAAAATGGAAGTAAACATATACTGTATTAACTAGCAGTACATATCTCAAACCCATTGTCCATAAACATTCAAATTTAGACCATAAAGGGGACAGGTTTTTCTTTCATTTGTGACTATATATAACTTGTTTATCCCGTTTCCTTGTAGTGTTTTTATTAAATACAAAGAAATGATGATGATAACAGCTTACAATGTCTCCAGATACTTTCACATAGAGTAAAACACACATTAAAAGTGTAGTGTGTACAAAATATTTGGGGGGGGGGTCGTGTTTCAAGCATTGCATAGCCTGTGCAGTCAAAAATATTATGTAGTCTTTCAGGGAACCAAAATGGATGACTTGTAAATCATTAGCATTCCACTGAAGATGACAACACCTTATGAAAACTTGAACGAAAAAGTTTATTTCTACTGCTGATGTATGTTTGTCTGGCAGGGAAAGAAATGGGTGAGTGGTGAATCACAGCTCCACGTTTCTCTGTTCTCTGATGATTCATTGTTTGCATTCCAAGCATGGCTATTATAAAGGCAACATGCAGAGTTGTGCAACGGTTGCTTTTACAAGTTATGTTACACTTACTATTAAAGTTATTGTTTCTTCTTAAGAGATATCCGATGAGAGTCACATCCAGTTATGCCACTTTTCCACTAAGAGGTGAGGAACTGGTTGTTGTACTTTACTGACCACAAGTAAGAGCACTAAAGGATTCATACATTCATAACTCAGGTACATCAGGCGTCAGTGCTACATTTCTACATTGAGCTACCTGGAAAACATTGAGCAGATTACTGTGATCATAATCATTATTTTTGGTACATTTTATATTCCTGTTTTACTCATTGTTTCTTTCAGCTTCAACCTTCCTTGCAGGGTTTGCCAATGATGTGTTCAATTTATGCAACTGGAACCAAGCAATCTGCTAAATTATATCACAGGTGGATGTAGGAACCTTCATAAAAAATAACGCAAGTAAAACAGAAACAGTTTTTCCATGGTTACAGATACAAGTGGAAAAGTGACATTCATTTGTAAGCGGAGTGCAGTGAAGGGAAGAAACCTCACTAAAAACATAATTATAATATTATTTAAGATGGTGAGATTAACCAAGTAAACTGAAACCTGTCATTGCATCAACATAATTGCGAGTGAGGAAATCCCTACTGAGAGTAAAATGTTCAAGCAAACTGCACACTGATTTCAGTCTCAAAAAGCTGATATGCTGTGTTTGCTAATCCTGCTGACTTGTTCTTTAAGTGCTTGGAATAGGTGTATGGCTGTGCACTTTGTGGTGTCTTTGTGGGAGGTGGAGAACAGTATGGGGTGCCGGTGCCACTGCTGCTCGTCGTTATGTAGTGACTGTCTTGTTCACATCTTGCTTATGTGGTGCAGTGGTAGCTCTGCTGCTTCGCAATAAGGAGATCATGGGTTCATGTCCCAGCTCCTCCCAGCAAGGAGAGCTCTTTGAATAGTGAGAAAGTGCTATAAAAATGTAAAAGAAATTATTATTAAGGTAAAAGTGCCAGAAGTGTTTTTTCTCTCCCACCCTGTTAGTGATTCCCATAAAGGGACAGTTGAGGCTTGTAAATTAAAGAGTTACCTCCTGCTATTTGTGTATGATGTTGTTCTTTCAGATGTATTAGAGTGTGCACTGGGGGAAATCACAGATGAGTGTGATGTGGTTGTGATGAGAATTAGTATTTGTCGACCTGAGATTATGGCCTTTTTCCTGAGAAAAAAGGTGGCTTTCTCTCTGCAATTAAGGGCTGAGCAGCTGTCCTAAATGGAGGAGTTCATTAGTGAGGGTAGTGGTGACTGTGACATTGACCATTTAGGGAGTGCAGGAGGATGAGTTTGGAGGAATTAAATCAAACCAGAGAATAGTGCTGAAGTGGAAGTTAAAGCCTAGGATAAGCTTTCTGTTTATTGGTTGCTCTTTATCACCATTGTCACCACCAGGATAGCAACAAAAATATAATTTAAATGCACCTTTCATAGTGGACTCAGTACTGTCAATTGCCAAGATGGTGTTCAGAAGCCATTAAGTAGGCTAACAGAATGTTAGGTTATATAGCACAATGTGTGGAGTACAAGTCCAAGGAGGTTATGCTCAACCTTAATAATGCACTGATGAGGCCTCATCTACATCAGAGTAGTGTGTGCAGTTTTGGTCTCCAGGCTACAAAAAGGACATAACAGCGGTAGAGAAGGTCCAGAGAAGAGCAACTAGGCTGATTCCAGGGCTACAGGGGATGAATTATTAAGATAAATTAAAACAGCAGGACCGTAACAGTTTAAGCAAAAGAAGATTAAGAGGTGACATTATTGAAGTGTTTAAAATTATGAAGGCAATTAGTATAGTCGATCGAGACTGTTATTTTAAATTGAGTTCATTAATAACACAGGGACACAGGTGGAAACTTGTTGAGGGTAAATTTCGCACAAACTTTTTCTTTACACAGACAACCATTGATACATGGAATAAGCTAGCAAGTAGTGTGGTAGACAGTAGGACTTTAGGGACTTTCAAAACTCGACTTGATGTTATATTTGCCCAACCAGTCTACATGTGTTTTGTGGACTTAGAAAAGGCATTCGACCGTGTCCCTCGGGGAATCCTGTGGGGGGTACTCCGAGAGTATGGGGTACCGGCCCCCCTGATAAGGGCTGTTCAGTCCCTGTACGATCGGTGCCAGAGCTTGGTCCGCATTGCCGGCAGTAAGTCGAACCCGTTTCCAGTGAGAGTTGGACTCCGCCAGGGCTGCCCTTTGTCACCGATTCTGTTCATAACTTTTATGGACAGAATTTCTAGGCGCAGCCAGGGTGTTGAGGGGGTCCGGTTTGGTGGGCTCAGGATTGGGTCACTGCTTTTTGCAGATGATGTTGTCCTGTTTGCTTCATCAGGCCGTGATCTTCAGCTCTCTCTGGATCGGTTCGCAGCCGAGTGTGAAGCGGCTGGGATGAGAATCAGCACTTCCAAATCCGAGACCATGGTCCTCAACCGGAAAAGGGTGGAGTGCCCTCTCAGGGTTGGTAGAGAGATCCTGCCCCAAGTGGAGGAGTTCAAGTATCTCGGGGTCTTGTTCACGAGTGAGGGAAGAATGGAGCGTGAGATCGACAGGCGGATCGGTGCGGCATCCGCAGTAATGCGGGCGTTGCATCGGTCTGTCGTGGTGAAAAAGGAGCTGAGCCACAAGGCGAAGCTCTCAATTTACCAGTCGATCTATGTTCCTACCCTCACCTATGGTCATGAGCTATGGGTAGTGACCGAAAGAACGAGATCGCGAATACAAGCGGCTGAAATGAGTTTCCTCCGCAGGGTGTCTGGGCTTTCCCTTAAAGATAGGGTGAGAAGCTCAGTCATCCGGGAGGGGCTCAGAGTAGAGCCGCTGCTCCTCCGCATCGAGAGGAGTCAGATGAGGTGGCTCGGGCATCTGATCAGGATGCCTCCTGGACGCCTCCCTGGTGAGGTGTTCCAGGCACGTCCAACCGGGAGGAGGCCCCGGGGAAGACCCAGGACACGCTGGAGGGATTATGTCTCTCGACTGGCCTGGGAACGCCTTGGGATTCTCCCGGAAGAGCTAGAAGAAGTGGTCGGGGAGAGGGAAGTCTGGGCATCTCTGCTCAAGCTGCTACCCCCACGACCCGACCTCGGATAAGCGGGAGACAATGGATGGATGGATGGACTTGATGTTATTTCATAAGAATTAAGTGGAGCTTTGTTTGGCTGAATGGCCTGTTCTTGTCTAGGTTCTTCTAATGTTCTAATGCTCTAATGTCATAAAGACCTGATGGAAACTGTTAACCAAGACCATATCAACAAGTAAACTTTTCATTTTAATTTAACTGAGGCAATCATCTCCAAAAATTCTGTGTCTTTGTCAGTGTATTTCAATGTATGTTAACAAACTCGTCTTTTAATACTGGATATGGCTACAACTTCATTTAAGATCTTAAAGAGGCTATTATTAAAAAAAAATATTTCTTCAGAAATTTAAAACTGAGGTGGGCAATTTCCACTTCCACTACTTATTTCTGAGTATTGTGGGATATGGCCGGCCATTCATCCTGGCCAATACCCCAAGGCCGCCAGATGGAGCCATCCTTGCAGCATGGAGGTGCCCCGAATGCCAGCAGGGAATCATGGACAATGGAGTCTCTATTCACAACCCTGCTGGATACCGTGGGGGCCGCCAGGAGATGCTACAGGGAGGCTAAAGGACTTGTATTTTCCCTATAACCCGGATGTACTTCTTAGTCACAGCGACAGAGGAAATGACGTACTTCCGGGATGAAGAAGAAGAGTTTTCACCTGACCCGGAAGTGCTGGGTAATCACATGGACTGAAGGATCAGAAGCACTGCCGGGTCAAAGACTTTAAAAGGACTCTGGGAAACCCCAGCAGATTGAGCCGAGTTGGGAGGAAAGACGACTGAGCTGCTGGGAGTAGGAGGATTGATTAGTGTATTGTTATTGTGATTATTGTTTATTTAAGTATAGTGGAGTGGAGATACTTTGTGCACATTATCATTATAATAAAACCATTATTTGGACTTTTATCTGGTGTCTGGCGTCTGGTCCGAGGGTTCAAGGGGACAACTGTGCCCCCTATCTGTCACAGTATATGTATTATGAAATTATGGATGGTATCAGAAAAAAAAAACAGCAAAACAATACCAACTTGATTAGTCATGGAGATCTTACCCTAATTATTACGTGTTACCACTGTTGAAATGCAGTGGTTCAACACTCAATTAGAATATAGTACTAGTGCAGTAGAAACCTGAACACTTTTTCTAAACCTGCTAATTCAGAGATGGAACCCATCCCAGTAAGCATCAGGAATAAGGTAGAAACAGTCTCTGGACAGGCCACCAGCCCATCGCAGGAGGAACACACTAACACACAACAATCTGCTAATTCAGCATTGTCAGACCACCTAAACTGCATGTCTTTGGACTGGGGGAGGAAACCGGCACATGAAGAAGAAACCTGCATGGACACAGGGAAAGCACGCAAAACTCCACGTAAGGCAAATTCAGAATATGACTGATATGAAGGCCTTCAGAGATTTATATATTGAAAATAAATTTGCGTCTAATGCAAGACGAGGGTTGCAAGATGCAGAAAAAGCATTTGATATGATTGAATGGAACTGCATTTTCACTGCATTGGAGAAATTTGGGTTTGGCCCGAATATTTGTGCATGGATCAAACTACTGTATACCAATCCAGAAGCTTCAGTTTTATATTAACAACATTTGTTCAGACTAATTTAAGGTAGAACGTGGCACCAGACAAGGATGCCCCTTGTCACCACTGCTGTTTGCAATCGCCATTGAACCACTGGCGGTTCACTGTCAAAACTCTTATCAGATAAAGGGAATTATCAGAGAAGGACTGGAACAGAAAATTTCTCTATATGCAGATGATATGGTTTTATATATATATCAGACCCAGAAAATACTGTGCCTGCAGTTTTAACAGCACTCACAGAATTTCAAAAGATATCTGGTCTCAAAATTAATCTGAATAAAAGTGTACTCTTTCCAATGAATTCACAAGCATATAATATTAGATTGGACACCCTACCTTTTACCATAGCAGATCAGTTTAAATACCTAGGGGTAAATATCACAAGTAAACATAAAGCTCTTTATCAACAAAATTTTGCCGTCTGTATGGAAAAAATTAAGCAACACTTGCATAGATGGTCAACCCTTCATCTCACTCTAGCTGGAAGAATTAATGTTGTTAAGATGAATATCCTTCCTAAACTTCTTTTTTTTATTTCAAAACATTCCAATATATATCAATAAATCGTTTTTTAAACAATTAGATTCAACAATAACCTCATTCATTTGGAACTCAAAACACCCACGTATCAGAAGAGCGACCATACAAAGACCTCAGGCAGAAGGTGGAATGGCTTTACCTAATTTTCAGTTTTATTACTGGGCAGCAAACAAACAAGCCATAAAAACCTGGACACAAAAAAATGAACATACACAGGCTTGGTTCGCAATAGAAGTAAAATCCTGTAGTTACTTCTTTATACTCCCTGCTCTGCACTCCAATAAATGCAAGTTATCACAAATATACTAATAACCCAATTGTGCTTGACTCATTCAGAATATGGAACCAACTTAGAAAGCATTTTAAGATGGAAAATCTTTTATCCATGGCACCTCTGCAAGAGAACCACCTCTTTCAACCCTCGCAAACATATCCAGTTTTTAATACCTGGATAAGATTTGGGATTGAAATGCTCAGAGATCTTTATATAGACAACATATTTGCATCTTTTGAACAATTACGTTCCAAATTCAACCTCCCAGCTACACATTTCTTTCTGTATCTTCAAATTAGAAACTTTGTTAAACAGAAACTGCCCGATTTTCCCCACCTCGTACCCACCACCATGCTGGAGAAAAAAAATTTGCATCTTTTGAGTAACTGCATCTTGAATATAACCTTTAAGCAAACATTTATTTACTACATGCAGTTTAGAAACTGTTGCTATAAGAAGCCTAGTCACTTTTTCTAATGTTGCCTCATTATGAGCTGTTGAAATTGAGTTAAAGATAAATGTAGTATTTCCAGGCTGTACCAGTACTTCTAAATGAAAGTCCTTGAGATGCTCTGAGGGAGTGTTGGGAATGGGACATTTCAAAGAGACTTTCAGATAATGAATGCAGGGATATTGCCAGCAGTTCATTTGAGGGGGATGAGAAAATACATGAATCATAATTCTATGAACGGTCAGTTGGAACTGTCATAAAATATATTTTAGGTGGATTCAAACCTGAAATCTACCCCCTGCCCCAGCTACATCTATGAATGAATGCAAGTAAGATATTGAAAAAAACAAGACTAGCTATATTTTTCAGAGCTCCCAAAATTCTGCAGTTACAGAAAAGACTCGAGCATAGAGTATGACCTAAATTCTGAAAAGATTTCCATAGTCCAAGTATCCTTTTTTTGAAAGTTTTAGTGAAATTCTAAGCAAAAACAGTTTGCACAAAAATCAGAGAAAATAATAATAAAACTCAAAATAAAGAAGAACTTATTGTCTGAGATGTTTATATTTCAAGCTCACATCTTAGTTATGTTTAAGTTACATTATTGGTTTCTATATCTGCATGTCATATGGTCAAAAAAGTGTATGCCTCAATGCCTTTCCATTTGCAAACAAATAATCTATTGTGGTGCACTGGCTAGGATGGACCCTGATCCCTTATTTGGCCTGGAGGTCAAAATAAGGGATGGTCAGGAATGGAGCTACAATCTTCTCCCCCTGTACCAGGGAGAAAATATGGAAAGACGCTGCAACAGCATTTAAACCATAGCTATTGTCCAACTAGACATGGATGGACATGTTGGCTAGGAAAGCAACCCAGCTGGGCTGGTTCACCGTCCCTTTCCCAGTCAGAAGGCCAGGAATACGAGACAGTGGCAAACTGTCTGCTATAGACAGATCATTCCATTATACACTGAGTGGCAGCATCCCTTTTGGTGGGCTCCGATATGGATGCCCACAGGACAGCATGGGAGTTGTGCTTCCATATGGCTACCCTTTTGGGTTCTGTGGTGGCAGGAATTAGCTGCTGAATGACTAGGGTGGTCCTGCTTACTCTAGAAGTGCTTTTCAGCTGCAACAGATTGAGCACCAGAAGTACCCCCAGGTTGGAAATTAAAAGAAAGAGCCCTCCACTTGGCCCTGTAAGTCAGAGTAAGGAGCACCGAAGGGTAATACTCGTCTGGGAGGAAAATAAAGGAAAAGATTTGTTTGTGCCAAGAAATTGGAAAAGGAGACTCTGGGAAGGTAAATGAAAATATTGACTGTGACCCTAGGACATGTACATGTATGTGCAATTCTGCCTCTTTCTAACTGTAACATCAGAATTTAAGCAGAATGTCATGGATGTTCCTTTAACACATTAAGTTTTAGGAAATAAAGCCAAAACCTTCCACTATCTATGTAGCTAAACTAACATTAAATTACAGTTAAGCAGTTGTCTATAAGAATTAAACGTTCTCCATCAATTAGTATGAAACATAGTCCAATTTAGCTCAAAACTGTGAGTCACACACATCTTTCTTGGTTTTGAATATCCAAAATATATGTGGGTAAAGATCCTAATAGTGAGTGATGTCACTGAGCATTTGCTTCATTGAGTCACATGTTTTGGGACTGTCCTTTACTCTCAGGCCTTAATGGAAAAAGTAAAATCTTTGTTTATTAGACAGTCTTTGCATCCCGGTGATGTGTAATGTGACTATGAAGGTCGCCTCCATATAGTTGAAAAAGGAGATGAAAAAATAAGCAAAAATAAAAAGTAGATAGCAGCAGCAGCAAAAAATATAATCACTACTGGAGTAACTAAATAAGTAAACAGAATTTTCAAGTCACATGATCCCTTGGAAGGTTTTCCATCATGCTTGCCCCACTCTAACCAAATAATCAACCTTTAGAGTGTCAAAATCTACACTCCTTTGCGGGGCCCCTGATCACACTGCCTTTCCTCATTGGCTGGCTGGCATACTACTCTCACGAATCTTCCCTTTTGCACCCAATTCTTCCTCCCTGTTTCTGTCTGCTGCTCCCCTTTTAAACACTGAAGAGGTTTGCAGGTGCTATTGCCTAATTGCTGCCCCAGGATGATAATATGACACTCATTTCAGACCAGCTGCACACACCCACAAGGCAATGCTCGGTCTTTTTGACTGCCTCACACCAACCCGGAGATGATCCATCTTTTCTACCGATCATCTGCACCTGCTCCATTACCCAGTGCATCATTTATTTAAAATGCACAGATGCGCTGTGGACCTCTTACCACATGTAATCCTCTAACAGTTCTGTTCGGGTTGATATCTGTTGGGGAATAACTGCTGAATAAATAATCTGTTGTGGTAACGTGCACACCATAAGAGTGTCATCTCATCTTGTTTAACTGGAAGAATCCTAACCAATCTACCATAGCACGGAGGGAAAAAATGTCTTATTTTACTGGAATTAAAACAAATTTCACTTTACGAAGATCATTTTTTAAAATCTGACTGATACTGTATTTGATAATGTTGCCTGAATTAACTGAATTTATGGAACCATTTATAACTGTCTGCACACAGTAGAATGTCCGTAAGTGATATCATCATATTAGGCCTTTTTTCTTTCTCTGCTCTCTAGGCATTTAGGGGTTGGAGTTTCTGGTCTGCTTTTAAATTAGATTCTATATCTTACTGACATGTAATTTACTTATTACAATGCAATACTTAAAATCAGTATCATCAAAACAGAGTTGTCAGTTGGGGTTGATTACACATGCGATTAGGGTGCGCTAGGCACTTTCTACAGGGAGTTGAACAAACCTGGTCTAACAGGTGAAGACATTGACAGGCCCAGGACATGTTGAAGGGATAAGGTCTCTCTGGCTGTGGAACATATATGCAGATAGGTTGGGCTGTTGTGTTCCACTTGGCACTGTGACCTCACCAGGGAAATGGACTTGCAGTGAATTGATGTGACTGTAGTGGATTTGTTCCACCCTCCCCTTGCCTTTGGATATAAATTTGCAGTTAATTCAACAATGACGTTAGTTTTCTGTGAGTTCTTGTTGGGAAATATTTCTTCTGCCATTTTTGAGCACCTGTTGTTGAAGACATGTCCTTTGAGGTTGTGAACTGAGAATCATGACACAATGGGCGAAAGGTTCATAATGAGATCATATCCGTTCATGGATTCTAAATAAAAAAACCCTTGCTCTTCCTTTGGTTAATGATCTGCTGGCTAAGACCTCTGTTATTATATTTTCGACTTTGATTCTCATTTTGGTTTTGGTTTCTGTATTCTTGGTCTCCCGTTATTCAACCTGTTTCTGTCTTCTGATCACATCTTCCTTCTTTGTTACCTTATATATCCCTTCATGATCTCTTGCATAGCACAATAGGTGAAATTTCTCACTCACACAAGAACAAAAGCTTAAATCATCTCATTAAATCAAACACATCCAGTCTTCTCTTAATTTCTTTGCTAAATAGCCAGCTTTCATCTCCACACCAGGCTATTGGCACTACTAGTGCGTTATAGATGGTTTGATGTCTCTGTGCCTTCAAAGCCCTTTTTCTAACAACAACACTGCTACTACCGAACCTAATCTCTTTGTCACATCCATCTCATAGCCATCTTTCGCCTTGATCTCACTTCCCTGAATGTGAATCTCTCTACACTTCCCAGCACTTGACCTTAATATTCCAATCTTTGTTTCTTCTTGTTCATCATTCTTCATCCATTTTGCTTTGGCTATGCTAATATTTAATCTCTTTTACATTTCTTAAAGCTTTTTGACATTAAAGATGATTAAAAAACTGTCACATCACCCTAAAAAATACAGATCTTGATTAGTTTCGAACCTAGTTTTGTAAAACTTGACTTGTTTTGTATGGAGTGTTATTCAATTTAAATAAATACAATAAAATTAAAAAAATAAAAGAAATTCAGATCTTAGAAGATATTGATGGTGGGCAACACCATCAGTTCAGTTACCACAGTTTTGAGAAATACAAACCTCTGTATACCTTCTCAACTAATACTCCATCCCTCGCTACAGAGAGTAAGTGCTTATTGTTTTAAAGATTTTCAGCTCAGTTTTGTTTATTCTTGTACCATTCTTTTCAGTGAGTGCTGGCTCGCAGTATTTATGAAAATTTGTAGATTTAATATAGTAAAATTAGAATTCCTCACCTTAATAGTAAGACGCTTATCCTTGACATCATGTCACTTGAGTTAAATTAACTTTTCTTTTGTTTAGACACATAATCTGAATCCATCGATTCAGAATCTGAATCATATTTATTGACCAAGTATGCTCGCATACAGAGAATTCAACTCCAATTTTTTCATGACTCTCTAAGTATTACATGACAGACATACAGTACATTAAAATGAGAAGAACACATCTGATAAATACAAGACATACAATGTAAACACATGCAAACAAAGTTCAATGTGGTGCAGGAAATACTGAAATATATACGCATTAGCTATATGTAAGAATATTGTGAGATATGGAGTAGGTGGCACATATATACTGAGCAAGAACAGACAAATGAACCATATGTTAGCTTGATGCCCTGTGGAAAGAAACCTGCTTGTTTTGGCATTGTTTGGTCTATAACGCCTGGCAGATGGGAATTCATAAAGGTTGTGGCCTGGATGTGAGGGGTCAGTAATGCTTTTCCCTGCCTGTTTCCTGACTCAGGAATAGTTCAGGTCCTATAAGTTGAGAAGACTAATGCCAGTGATCGTTTCAGCAGACCAGACTATTTGTTGTAGCCTGTTCTTGTCTTGTTTAGTTGTTGATCCAAACCACACCGTGATGGGTGAGCTGAGAACAGACTTAATGATTGGTGTTTAGAAAAGAATCACCAACCCCTGTGGTAGATTGATCTCTCTCAGCTGTCGCAGAAATTACATCTACTGCTCTGCCTCTTTTATGGTAGAGTCTATGTTGATCTTCTCTGTCAAGTCCTGGGTGATTATAAAGGCCAGAACTCTCAAGGTTTCCACAACTGACACCTTATTGTTAAGCATGGAGAGAGGAGGTAATATTGGGTGGACCCTCCTGAAATCCATGTTCATCTCCAAAGGTTTGAGCGTGTTTAGTTCCAGGTTGTTCTCAGCACACCAAAGACCCAGCTGGTCAACCTCCCTTCTGAATGCAGATTTGTCGTCATTCCTGATGAGTCCAATAATGGTTGTCATTTGCATATCTGAGGAGCTTGATAGAGGGGTCCTTGGAGGTGCAGTCATTAGTATAGCGGGAGAAGAGCAGTGGGGAGAGCACACATCCCTGGAGGGTACTAGTGCTGATTATACGGGAGTTAGAGGAGAGTTGTCCCAGTTTCAGTTGCCATTCTCTATTTGTCTGGAAATCGGTAACCCCCTGATAGGTGAAGTCAGGGACAGAAAGCTGGGCGAGTTTAGAATGGAGAAGTTCAGGGATCATTGTGTTAAATGCTGAGCTGAAGTACACGAACAAAACCATTGCATAGGTCCCTGGGCTGTCAAGATATTGCTGGACGTAGTACAGACCTATATTGTCTGCATCATCCAATGACCTGTTTGCTCAGGAGATAAACTGAAGGGGTCCAACAGGGGACCCGTAAAGTGCTTCAAGTGAGCTAACACCAGTCATCATTGAACCTATTATACCTTAAGTTGTTTTGTAGTAGTTTGTTTCTAGTCAAGACGAGAAAGTCTGATAAATTATTTTGATCCTACAAAAGACATAGCGGAGGTACAAGACCTGAGCGTGCTAATAATCAGAAATGTTCAGGGAGCACTTCTCCTAAAAATAAAAATATAACTGGTAAAGCATATAATATAGCATCAGGGTCAGGTGACCTTTCCATTTCAAGTAATCAGACTTACCGGGAATCATAGAGTGTTATGAAGAAGGAAATCCTCTGTCATTCAGGCTGACATTTTATATTATAATATATGCTGAACCTGGGCTTGGATGAATGTTTTAAACAGGTTATTTTGCCTTATTTGTGTGCTTATTTAATGATATTTTGTATTTTCTTTTAAGTGTTATTTTTGTAATCATGTACTGTAAATGAAAACTGTGTTATAATAAAGTAAATTAAAGTAGAATTTATTATAGACATGGACAAATGAATGACAAACAAATATTAAGATGTGCAATTAAATGAATTGAAATTCCTCAGGAAACTGGCACAGTCCTTGGCTTTTTTCTAGCACATTGGTGATGTTCTTGTGTGAGCATTTCAAGCAATGGTGCAGATGGTGGATTATTACAAAGTATTTCTCATTCTCAAAATATTTTATCATAGGAGAGGTTAGCATGGTCATGAAATTACTCTTAGCTAATACAGCATGGCTCATGCAATAAGCTCTTGATTTTATGCAGACCTTGAAAGTGAGCCCTGAAATGTCCATCCAAGTAATTTTACTCCATTTACAATAAATGAATTTGCTAAAGTTAGCCAAGTTGAATGCTGTGGCATTTGCTGTAGGATCAAGTAAAGCAGTCGAGTTTGGTAGTCCCTACATGAAAGAAGTATTTTGCACATGAAAAAAAAAATACCGGTTAGTTAAACATTGGTAAAGAAGCTATGATATATTTAGGTCAGTACTCCAGCCGTCTTCATCTCTCGGGTAAAGGGTCACATTCGCTGCATATTTTCACAAAAGCTTACCTCTCATTTTTGGTTATTAAAGCCTGAGGTGAGGAGCAGAAATGAATTCCTCAGAAAGGAATAGTAGCAATAAAGTAGAGCGTGGGGGTGTCTGTAAATGTTAAAAGACATTGTCTGGCATTCCTGACACTTTCTGTAAGCTGTTCTTGACGACTGAGTCCCCCTTGTCTTTTTGAAATGGACTTTGGGCCACCAGTCATGTCCTTAGCTTGACATTCTTGTCCTTTAAGTGCAAGTTGTAACAAACAGAAAATGCCAGCATTACATGACGTCTTCTCACATGGATAGAATGAATTGGTTTCTAGTTTTTTTTCTACAGGCCACACTTTCAATGATACACTTTAATTTTCATAACACATTTAAAACAAGAATAGATTTAAAGTATTCTCCCTACAGTGCCTTTTTAAAAAATTTGTTAATGTAGTAAACAGCACACTTCAACAATTTTGCTGTTAGTTCCTCACATTTAGCTATCTTAGATTATTGATAATATACAACATGGAAAATGCACTTTATAAACTTCTATGTATAAATGAGATTATAAATAATTTTTTGTTCTGCCTCATGATTATGCCACTCACAGGTGATAGCAGTGCATTTATGCAGTAACTTTACATATGTATTTGAGAGTAGTACATTTCAGTTTGATTTCAGAGTGTTGTATTAATTAAATTACATGATGTATGGTATTTTTTGAGGTTTGACTGAAAGTTTACAAAAAAGTGCTAGAGTTAAAAATAAAAGAATGATATGGTAATAAATGGCTTAGTCTTTTTGTGTGAATGTAGACTGCAGAGAAGGTCCAGCCTTAGTCCTGCCATATGCCTAGTGCTCTTAGGATGGGCTCCAGTCTCCAGTCATACTGAATTTATTAAGTGAGTTTGGAAATACAAGGATGGTTAGCAGTGAACGACAGTGGAGTCCTTTGTGAATGGTTTGGTTCTATACTTTTTCTGGGAAAGGAACTAAAAGTGATATCCCAGAAAATTTTAAAAACACCTTTAAACACTGTGAATGATTCTGCATATAAAAGCTGTGCTGGACGTATCTCAAATCTTAATCGCCTGTTTGTCGGGTGGGGTGTATGACACACTTGTCCCTCATCTGTATCACAATAGCACCCCTCTTTCTCCACTCCTTGGTCTTACTTTTAATTGTCACTCAGTCCTTTGTATTGTTTACCTCCTGACTTCCACTTGTTCACTACTTCCTGTACAGTTCACCAGAGGAATTACAGTACTGGGAGGGGATTTAAAGCTTCGGCCAGCAATAATTTCCAGGTAGAACCCTTTAATCATTTCCTGTGTTAAGAATGGTCTCTTGTAGCTCCTGAGGACAGTTTGATACAGTTTTTCCAGTTTGTCCCTGTTGCCCCCAGCACCAGTTCACTCTTACAGGACAGGCCAATCTACAGGTAGTCTTCATCATAAAAAATAGTTGGGGACCGGGTAAACTGCACCTGATCTCCCTTCCTGTTCTTGGGCTTTCTCCACAAGCATCTATTCTATCAACTACTGGGTTATTCCATCATGGCATGGTTCTGTATGTCAGTCTTTGTAAAGATGTAGGCAACTGTTGTAAAGACAGTGCTAATAGGCTGATTGCGGGATTTATGACAGACAGTTGGATTAACTGAACCAGAGTAAATTTGCATGGTTTGGTAACAATTACATGGCACCAGGAGTGGGGACCTGTCTGCATTTAAGTATGGATGCTATTAACCCACACCCCTAAGCACTGCCTGTACAACAGTTGCATACATCACTACAGTCTTGGTGTAGCTTACATTCTAATTACTATCATGGTGCTGTACGACTCTCTGCCCTGCTAAGAAATGGCCTCAGTTATTTACAATGCCAGCTTCTAGCTAACACCTGTCAGCAACATACTAACCAAGAAATTACACGTTTGTCTTCATTGAATGTATAAATTATTGTGAAAGAAGTCAAATTACAGTAAAAAAAAAACACCTACCAGCTTTCTTTTATATTCCCCCCTTTTCAAACAAGTGTGCAATTCCTTTAAATAAATTTCATCTGCCACAAATCTGCCGAAGCCTGTATGTTGTCTAAATCTGTTGAATCATTACAGAGGGATTTGGACAGCATACAGGCTTGGGTAGATATGTGGCAGAAGAAATGTAATGTAAGTAAATGTAAAGTATTACATGTACACGTTAGGTTTGAATACAAAATGGGAGGTCTCAAAATCCAAAGTACACCTTATTAGAATGATTTAGGAGGTATACTGTAGTGGACTCAACACTATTAACTTCCAGACAGTGTTCAGAAGCCATTAAGAAGGCTAACAGAATGTTAGGTTATATAACACGATGTGTGGAGTACAAATCCAAAGAGGCTCTGCTCAGGCTTTAAAACACACTGGTGAGGCCTCATCTTGAGTACTGTATGCAGTTTTGGTCTCCAGGCTACAAAAAGGACATAGCAGCACTAGAAAAGGTCCAGAGAAGAGCAGGGCCAGATTAAGACGAAATTGGGCCTGATGCTGCAGCACAAAAAAGGCCTATTTTTTCTCAGCATTGGTGCATGTGCATTCAACACTCACTGTACATGCGCACTCAGACCAGCCAAGGAACCTTAATTGCTTGCGACGCAACCAGCCAGCCTTTATTGAACATGAATAATAATAACGACGTAGTATCGTAACAACTCGAGATTAACATCAAACTATGTAACATCAACATTCAATAGCAATTGTCTGAAAAGTGCACTTAATGCAGAAAACCTAACAATGAAATACACAAAATTTTGCAATTCTCTTATGAAGCAGAGTAAGAAAAAATGAGACATTGGGTCAAAGTGACTCAGTTCAGGCTCTTGAAGGTAAAAATTTGTCCACGATTTAAATTTCATAATAGACCAGAATCCTGTCGAGGATTTTAAAAATTCTAAACATCCATGCCAGGCCCATGGGCCCGGCTTTTAGTTTTACCTTTACAGATAACCATTTAAATAGTCATCGATTTTTACTGTACAACTAACTTTCAAGGTGAAAAATTTACTACGTGGCACTTACCGAACAATAATAAAGTGGCAAGAATCCCCAGGATATTGCAAAAAACACAGCTAAATTACTAAGTAAACTGTTTAACGTAAAATCGATAGCATTAACTTGAAATCTTCAGTTAACAATAAACACAACAACATTATAGTTACATCACAGCGCAAAGAACAATAGTAACTGTATAATAAGTAACACTGTGTCTAGGCGTCCGAAAGTCGGACTCCAAATTTCATTCTAAGAATTATTTTGAGGTTAATATAGCAAAGGAAAACAGTTTAGCTTTTGGAAAATTCTCGTCTGTTTTCATCTGGGCTTATTTCAGGAATGGGCCTAATGCTGCAGCATCAATAGCACCCACCCGACTAGGCTGATTCCAGGGCTACAGGGGATGGATTATGAGGAAAGATTAAAAGAGCTAAGCATTTTCAGTTTAAAAAAAAGCAGATTAGGAGGAGATATGATTAAAGTGATTAAAATTATGAAGGGAATTAGTACAGTGGATCAAGGCTGTTATTTTAAAATGAGTTCATCAAGAACACAGGAAACAGTTGGAAACTTGTTAATAGTAAATTTCGCACAAATATTAGAAAGTTTTTCTTTACACAAAGAATAATAGACACTTGGAGTAAGTTATCAAGTAGTGTGGTAGACAATAAAACTTTAGGGGCTTTCAAAACTTGACTTAATGTTATTTTGGAAGAATTGAATTGATAGATCTGCCAAACTTTGTTGGGCTGAATGGACCCTTCTTGTCTAGATTGTTCTAATGTTCAAAAAAAGTTCAAAAGTTTAAAGTCTACTCAAAATTAGATTTAAGAAGCATGTAACCTGATTTGAATTAGACAGAGAGATGAGTGAAAGGCTGCACTGTTTTGTACTATCACCAGGAAGTTTGAGTAAATTAATGATGCCATATAAAGACGCACTTGTACCAGCACTAATTTTCATATCATTTTTAACGGATCCTCGTGGAATGTACAGTACATAATAAGTACTTTAAATGAATGTATTGTTCACGTTCACATGTGTTGTCACATGTACAAAGCACAGTGAAATTCTTAATTACTTGCTTGTCAAACCAACATTTCCAATATTAAATCTCATTTTTGTCCCATTTAAGAAATTAATAATTTATTTGCCAAACTGAAGAAGTGTCAATTCCATAAATACAAGATACTGTATATTTTGGGGGCTGTATCAGGAAAGGGTTTAAGTATGGCTGCAGCTCTCAGATGGATTAATGATGCCCAAAATGGTATAGACAATTAAAAAATCAAATTGCCACAGGCCTTGCACATGGACATCTTGAGTTTTCCTTCCAGTCTTATTTGAAAGTATATGTCTTACGAGCTGGAATATATGCACTGCTCATACTATACAACAGTATCCTTTGTAAATGTAGGTAACACATAATTTGTGCTGTGGATTTTAGTAACACTATAGATAATACTCTGGTTGATATTATTATAGATTTACTGTTTAAAGTTTATAGGTCATTTTGTTACATGTACACAGTACACTGAAATTCTCACTTACATAAAGAGCTACCTTACCTTAAAACGTTTATCTTCATTACCTGAACATCAGAACCCAGTTGACAACACCTTCTGCCATTAGGAGGCATACTAATTAAGCAGGCTTTCCAAAACAATTATATAATAAAAACAGGAGAGATAAATATGCTTGATAATACATGGTGGACTGTAGGGGGTACCCTAGAGTACAACCACCAGACACAACTCAGCTGTACACAGTTTCAAGGGTTAAATAAAATGTTTATTTTATAATCATACCTGAACAAAGTAAAATGCAATCCAACACAATATAACTGAAGGAACAATAATCTCTGTCTCATTTCATTACAACATCTGTGAGCTTCATCCTCCTTTTCCAATTCTGAACCTGAGGTAACTGTGGCACCCTATTTTATGCCTGACCAGGGAGCACTTCTGGAGCTATGACATTTTCTAAAGGAAGTGCCCCATAATAGTGATATCCCATCTTCTCTGTGCCCCCCTGCAGCACCAAACGACCCTGACAGGTTTGCCCTTCTGGTACTACAAGTCCTAGGGAACCCTTCAGGTGTTCAAAGTAGGCCCCTATAAGAGGAGCATTGCCACCTCTTGCACTAGGGGGTGAACTGCTCATAAAATTCCTTTGTCCCTCACCCATTCATTATTAGTTCCTCCAGACTGGGAGAGAAATTAGTGTTCCTCCAGGCTGGGTTGTGCCTCCCTTCTTGTTGTTCCTCCATTACAGCTTTAATCTGAGTCGTGATGCAAGTCCATCTACTCCCACACTTACACCTTTTAATAGTAAAAGCAATGACTTTATTAATAAACTACATAATATAAGATTACATAATGAGCATCTTTCAAATCTAGTATTGTCATACCATGTTATTAGGTGGCAAGAGTGAAGTGTTTGAAGGGAATTAGTACAGTGGCTCGAGACTGTTATTGTAAAATGAGTTCATCAAGAACATGGGGGCACAGTTGGAAACTTGTTAAAGGTAAATTTTGCACAAAAATTAGAAAGTTTTTCTTTAAAAAGAGAACCATAGACACTTGGAATAAGCTACCAAGTATTGTGGTAGAGAGTAGGACTTTAGAGACTTTCAAAACTAGACTTGATGTTTTTTTAGAAGAATTAAGTGGATAGAACTGGTGAGCTTTGTTGGGCTGAGGCCTGTTCTTGTCTAGATTGTTCTAATGTTTGAATGTTATAATTTTTACAGCACAGTGTCCCTATCACTGCAATAGGCATTGGAATCCACATTCTGACCACAGGGTAAACTGGCCTCAAAAACACCTCTTCCAGCAGCAACCCATGTGTTTCCTGGTTGGTCTCCAATATGGCTCTTATATAGCCACACTTAGCTTTTTTAAAAACCATTGCTTATGAGTACAGTACTCAATATCCTAATGGAATGGGTCACTCGGCTCTTCACGCATCACTCCAAGATCTTCAGGAAAAAAGTGAACTTTGAGACTCAGGTGGCTACCTAATTCCTTAATCATAACTATTGAGTTCTTCACAATTTCTTTTTAAGTTGGATCTTTATTGCAACTTAGAAACTTAGAAATGGCTTCAATGAATGACACTTGAGCCTCTTGTTGCAGGTCGTTCATCACACCATCATATTCTACATTACAAATCACTTCTCTAAGATCTGGTTGGGCAAAAATACCCTCTGAATTGAGCCTCAGACAAACCTAGAAATCTTTGGCACAGATAGATCAAACAGGCTCCATCTTTTGATACGGCTTTGACAAACTTCTTCATTAAACAAGCTTATTATGAAGTGGTGGTAGCAGCACTTTATCTGGATCTACCAAACAAGGTCTGATAATGTTGTTGGCACCAAGCTGTAGCTTTTTTCTAGCTGGCCTTTCCCTCTGAACCCAATGTATATTTTTGGTTCTGCTGTCCCACTCACAGAGAAAACCTGGGAATTTTGTACTGTATGTCCTGACTGATTACTGCTCATCACCATGTTTAATTCCAGTTATTTTCTGACTTTATTATTGAATAAAACAACTGTTTTGTTAAAATTAATATTTGAAAATATTAAATTCAAATAAATTATTAAAATAAAATACGTATTGCAATTGATGTAGTGCAGGGGTTCTCAACATAGGTCCTGAGGGCCCACTGTGGTTTCAGGTTTTTGTTCCAACCAGATTCATAATCAGTGACAACACCTGATAACACTGATCTCAGTTAATTAGCTGGGATTTTTTTTCTCTTCTCTTATTCTACATTAGGAAAGCACTGTAGCTTGTTTTACATGTAAAAGACATTTAGGAATATTTCTATTTTTTCTATATATTTAAATGTTTATCTCCCTTTTGTTGCTTTCATTATATTTTGCCATTCTCTGTGCAGTTTGCTCCCTTCATTGGATCTTAATAATGACAACCAGCAGAGCAGACAGCCCTGCAAACAACACTGAATCATGAAAGGCTGCAACTAACTTAGCATTAGAACCACTATTTAGAAAATAATGAATTAATTAAACAATTAAAACACTCGGAAAAAATAGAATGAAAATCAAGGTGAAAATATTGTTAAAAAGAAAAAAAATACATTATTCCCATATAACTGGTTGGTATATACAGTAACTGCATTTTAATATATATATATATATATATATATATATATATATATATATATATATATATATATATTTTTTTTTTTTTTTTACCAAACTTAGTTTTTTAATTTCTACATTTTTCCCACAACACAGAATCTGGCAAATAACAGTTCACTTAATTAGCCCAGGATTCCAAATAGAAATACAAAAACCTGCAGCCACAGTGTGCCCCCAGGACCGACATTGAGAACCCCTGATGTAGTGCAAAAACATTAAAAAACTGTAATTGATGGCTAAAAATGTGTTTTGTTAAGAAAGTGTAACATGAGGAAGAACATTTTTTATTTTTGAAATCAGCACCCAAAAATATATAAACATTACATGAAATAACCAGAACAATTTCTTCAATGTATACCTACTGTATGTTCAAGTAATAAACACAATAATATTCATTACATGGAAGTCACACATATATTCAATAAGAAAATAATCTTTAAAAGACAATAAAAAGCAAAACAAAAGACATTTAGATAGATAGATAGATAGATAGATAGATAGATAGATAGATAGATAGATAGATAGATAGATAGATAGATACTTTATTAATCCCGATGGGAAATTCACATTCTTCAGCAGCAGCATACTGATACAATAAATAATATTAAATTAAAGAATGATAATAATACAGGTGAAAAAAAAAAAAAAAAAAAAAAAAAACAGACAATAACTATGTATAATGTTAAATATTAACGTTTACCCCCCCCTGGTGGAATTAAAGAGTCGCATAGTTTGGGGGAGGAACGATCTCCTCAATCTGTCTGTGGAGCAGGACAGTGACAGCAGTCTGTCGCTGAAGCTGCTCTTCTGTTTGGAGATGACATTATTTAGTGGATGCAGTGGATTCTCCATAATTGATAGGAGCCTGCTGAGCGCCCTTCGCTCTGCCACAGATGTTAAACTGTCCAGCTCCATGCCAACAATAGAGCCTGCCTTCTTCACCAGTTTGTCCAGGCGTGAGGCGTCTTTCCTCTTAATGCTGCCACCCCAGCACACCACTGCGTAGAAGAGGGCGCTCGCCACAACTGTTTGATAGAACATCTGCAGCATCTTATTGCAGATGTTGAAGGAAGCCAGCCTTCTAAGGAAGTATAACCGGCTTTAATTTAATTTAATTTAAATTAGGAATGAAACCCTAGCTATTCCATTATAATAATAAAAATTTAAGAAGCTAAGATTTAAAATGTGTAAAAATAAACAAAAAAAAACAAAATGAAATGTACTCAAAATCACTACCATTTAAGACAGCAAATTGGTTCAAAATAGAAGGAGGCATCATCACAAAGACAGTGTTAAAGATGAACTGAAGAGCGAGCAGCATACGTCAGAGCCTGCAAGCTGCATATACTGTATGAGTGCATGAGTGTAACGATTCACAACGCCTTGGAGCCTTATAAGAAAGGACCCTGCAATACAGAAAACATAGCAGGTAAAACACAAAAAATGAAAGCATTAATCTGACTTTCACCTCTAGAATATTTACATTTACTTACTTGGCTGTCACCTTTACCTAAGGGGATTTCTAACATTTATGATACAATTGGTTTCATTTTTTTTTTTGTTTTTCCAATTGGAGCACAGGCAGGTCACATGATTTTCTCAAGGTCACACAGTGTCACTAGCAGGATTTGAACCCACAACTGCAGGGTTTGAAGTCCATAGCCTTAACCACAACACCATACTGCCTACCTAAGATAGCTTAGTGCATGGAATTACTCATTTTTGACTGTGCATTGCCACCATTAACCATCACAGGGGAACCTAACAATAGTGCTAAATAATTCTGTCTAAAAATACCAGCGATTCTCAAAGAATAACTGATTGTCCAGGTGTAGAGTTTAAATAGTAAAGAACTTTAATACATATTGTTTATAAGGGAGTTTTTTTTAGTTTATATCTTACTGTATGTATTTTCTCACATATTTATTTTAATTGTTTTGTATGACACAACTGAATTTCTCTTTCAAGGAGAATAAAGATCAATTTGACATTGATCTAGACAATGGCTGGCATCTGCTGTATTTAAAGGTTAAGTACATGTGTACGAGATCAGGGCACACAATGTTTTTCTAAACTTGTGGGCAGACTGCAGTCAAAATTCATTACTAAAAGTGAAAGAAGAAGAAATCTTCATTCTTGATTAATCAAGCTTATGATTATACAGTACATAAAAATATACAGGTAATTCAATTTTAAGAATATGAGTCAAAATGAAACTAATTTCTTCACAGAGCAGAAACTCTTGTCAAATATTTTATGTCCCTGATGAAGCAATTTCAAGAAGAGCTGCATTGTATTTTTTACAATTCAATAATATAGAAACCTTAAACTTAAAGCACAGTTATTTATAAGGTTAAAAGTATGGCAGCATAAAGGAAGTGTGCTTACCATTTGTTGGTTGAAAGCACTGCCACAGGAATGCGGGGCCGTCTAGTGGGTGAGCGCTGTGAGGCATGGTGAGTCTGGGCACACGTGGAGCCGGTATAATGGCCAGTACAGGCTCCTCTGCACGTGTTCAGTTTGACATGCCCAGTGCAGGCAGTTTAAGGTGTGGAGTGCCTGAAAGAAAAAGCCAGAATTTGTTTATGAAACCAGGTTGACTTAAATTTGGTAATGCACAGGGTTGCACAAAACCACATGCCCTCCTCCAGTCAAGTGTTGCCCTTCTTCCTCCCAGCTCCAACTCGCCTGAATAAAGGAGTGCTGTCCCTTTTATTAAGGACCCAGAAGTGCTTCCGGTGCCAGGCCCCCTGCTCGATGGAAGTACTTCTTGGTCATACAGATGTCCATTATAGCAGGGAGCTTGTCTCCCTGCATCGCCCTCTTGTGGCCCCCAGTGACTCCAGCAGGGTTGCACTGCTGGACAACATTTCCCTACCTGCTCTGCTGGCTTTACACAGTGTCCGGTACTGCTGCCATCTAGCGTGCTGTGGGAATGAAAAAACCCCCAGCGATATCTTTTCTTTTCCAAGGGTTGTCTGTCCATCCTTTTCAATTCTTCCTTCAGGGTCTACTTCTTGTTTCCTCCCCATCCAGGATGCCTGTCCAGGCCATGTGGCATCTACACTCATTCATCAACAAGCACTATTTTTCTTGTTTAGACAAAAAGCGGAAATTTGGCATGTCGGTACACCTAGGGCTGCAAATAACTGCTAAGAATTTGATTTATTTATTTATTTCTAGTATCCACAAAAAAACCAGAAATACCTCAAAATCTCAAAAATGCATTTCTTTATGATGTTAAAAAAAGAAAATTAGCCAACTGTGTGTTTTTAATTTGTCAGTATTTGTCAATAATGATGCTGTACAAAGTAGACTGTTTTAAGGAACCCTATCTTTTTATGTTCAGAGTATACAAATGTGGCTGTCACTTGAATGCACAACAGCAGCACTTGCCAATAGATCAGTGAATAAGCAGAGGTGTTCTGACAAGGGAAAAGAAAAAGTATGATATGAGGTGTATATGAGATGAAGTGGAAAGAAGGAAGGAAGGTTCACCAAAGCTGATATAAGATGCGGTCACACACTTGAGGTGCGTTATACTGCTTGAGTCCAGCTGCAAAGAAGGGAGAGAGAAATACAGGAGAAGTTGAGATTCCTCACACCTGAAACAAGCCACAACAGACAGTGTCCTTCAAAAGAGAATGGGGATGGACACTGTCAACCCATTAGATGACAAAAGCAAGTCCCATGCATGCACATAACACCAAGGGGGACTCTACCTCTTGCCTTAAATTTAGAACCTAACTGCATGCATGGACCTGTGGTGTCATTTGGGGGACCCTCTAGGGCTTTAACTCCTGATTTCAGGCATCCAGCCCTGTCTCATGATCTCTGTCGCCCAGTCCCAGGATCTTCAACAGCCCAACTCCTCTGCTAATGCTCTCTGACATGCATGGCCGACTCTGGCAAAACTTCAAGGGGGATCCTCATTGCTCTTCAGCTTGCTGCATTTAATAAGTGCTAAAGCTAATGATGCTCCCATTGTGAACCCTACCCTGCTGGCTCTTGCAACCTTGGAACATCAAAACTCCCACATAAGGGTGCAACATTTACAATTTTGCCTAAAGTACCAAAAATGCTAGCTCCTACACTGACTGTGCATATAGATCACAATCTATTTTTTCCATAGAATGCCATCTGAATTTTAATTAATTTTTCACAGTATATACACCAAATACTGTAATGCCTGCTTTGCACACTGAAATGTACACACTATCTATTGTGTTAATAAATAATGAACAAACTTTATTCACTTTCCTAATGTTTTCTTCCTCAGTTCAATGATACATACAACATATGTGGTTATTTTGTTTAATTCAAACATTTACCAGCTTGACCGCAATATCTAAAAAAAAGAATTGAGAAGGTTGTGAATTTGTGTTTTATGCATTACTCCAACTCACAATGTGGTGGGATGTTGTAATCAAGTCAAGTCAAGTCAAACTTTATTGATAAAGCACATTTACAGCAGTCAAAACTGAATCAAAGTGGTATACAAGAAAGGTTAAAAGAAGCAGTTAAAATATATATGTGTACACATCACAAAACTGCAAGCAAATCTAACCATTAAATAAAAGATACGCTCAAAATACCCACACCCATACATACATGTTTATAATCATGAATGTACACGAGCCAACATATACAAAAATAATGTCAACCTCTTGCAGGATCTAATGCAAGCGAGAAGAGATAAGTCTTTAATGATGACTTAAAAATGTCCAATGTTGGGGCAGCCATAATATAATAAGGCAAGCCATTCCAGACAAGAGGAACAGCCACTGTAAAAGTGTAATCATCCCTTTGCTTCAGCCTTGACCATGGCACAACTATGAACATCTGGCTAGTGGACTGCAGCACTCTTGTTGGCTCATACAAGTGAACAAGATTCAAGAGGTAGAATGGCGCTGTTCCATTGTCGTGAAAATCCCATGACACATAATACTCTTCTCATAACATAGAAAAATATATTCATTGGTATTTTACAGAGAAGTTCCATTAAACAAAGATTATTTTGCATTACTTTTTTTACATGTAATTCCACTCTCATAACTTCTTAATCTTATACTTGGCCTCCTGGTTCATGGATGTGTGATAGGGTGCATTTCATTATGCTATACATGTGTTTTAGTATATAATACAAGAATTTCAAATATTTAATTAATTGCATGGGTCACCTAAATGTGCAACCTGTAAATGTCAGCTTTTTGTAATAATTTAAAGTAAAGCATCCATCCATCCATTTTCCAACCTACTATATTCCTAACTACAGGGTCACGGGGGTCTGCTGGAGCCAATCCCAGCCAACACTGGGCACAAGGCAGGAACCAATCCCAGGCAGGGTGCCAACCCACCGCAGGACACACACAAACACACCCACACACCAAGGCCAATATAGAATCATGTCTTTGGGAGGAAACCCATGCAGACACGGGGAGAACATGCAAACTCCATGCAGGGAGGACCCGGGAAGCGAACCCAGGTCCCCATATCTCCCAACTGAAAGGCAGCAGCGCTACCCACTGCGCCACCGTGCCGCCCTTAAGGTAAAACATGATTCAGTGTAACAATTTTATTGTCTGGCTATGGCTAAAAACATTAAAAAATGGAAGCTTGAACATACTACCGATGAAAAACGTGAAAAGTAGAAATGAGGAAGAAGAAGGAGAAGAACAAGAACAAGAAGAACCAGAACAAGAAGTAGAAGAATACATTGATCTATCCATTTTCTAAACCTGCTTTATAATGAGCCGGATTATGGGGAACTATGGACCTATCCCAGCAAGCAAAGGACACAAGGTAGATGGGCATAAATACTCAAAAGTCCCATTGTTCCTACTAATAGCTTGTTTCAATTTAAAAGAACACAGTTTCCTGTAAAATTGTGCTTCACATTGATCAACAACAAAAGTCAAAGTCAGTCAGTACGAAAAACAGGAAATGATCCACAGCAGGAATGTTTTACTCCTGGCCTCTTGTATGTAGCATGTTGAAGAGTGAACTAATAATATTATCCCCTGTTAGAAAACTACAAATATCATATATAGAAAAGTAATTAGTTATTTAGTACTTCTGATACATCTGTGTAACCGGCAGCACTACAACTGAGGCCCATTGTCTTAGGAAATAACACTGCCAGTATATTACATATTGCATCTCTTGTTACCCCTTAGGTGGATACAGGAGGATGACGTAATTGCTTTTTTATCTCTTAAATCTCTCCTAAATCAGGCCTCACTTTAGAGTCTGTGCTTGAATGTTCCATCACATCAGCTGGTTTCTTATCCAAACCCACTTGGCTCTTATCACCGCAAGTATCTGGAAAGAGGTAACTCTTGGTTATTTTATTCAGGCCTGTCTGAACAGTTGCTTCTCATGGATTTCCTGTTATGCCTACATGTACTCCAAATTTCCTATCCATCCATTAACTGGGTCTACATTCCACCACAGGACACAGTTGCACTCACTTATACCAGGCCAGTTTAGAGTGACCAGTTAGCCTGAGCTGTGCCAAAAAAAAAAATGTTGACTCTATTCTGGAGCATCTGGAGAAGAACATATGGAGTACATGCAGGCTCTAGGATTACAGGATTCAAAATGGGGAATTAAAAACTTTTTTAATAAAAAAATTAATATATGTGGCACAATGGGTATAACTGCAAATTCACGGATGCAGAATCCTGGTTATGAATTCTGTGTCCTTGTGGAGTCTGCATGCTTCTCCAATGTCTATGTGTTCTTCTCTCACATCTCTAAAGTTGTACTGCTTAGGCTGACTAACCATTACAAACTGGTTCTGTGTGAGTATGATTGTGTGTGTTCGCATGAGAGGATCTTCTCCAAAGGTGTTTCCTGCCTTGAACGCAGTGCTCCTGGGATAATCTCACTCAGGGCTGTCTTACCAGCATCATAGGCCCCTGGGCAAAGTAGTATGTTGGGGTCCCTGATTTGACAGCAAAAGAGAAACATACCTACGCATCAGAAACATCACAGACCCCTGTGAGTCCATATGTTAAAATGGCTCTGGGCTCACTGAGACACTGAATTGGATTAAGCAATAATTAAGCAATAATTGGCAACAATATGCCAATACAAACGTTTTTTTTTCACTTCCTGGTGGTTGCATGTTTTAAATAAAGAAAACTTCCCAACACTTTTAAAGCAAATGCCATCTGAAGTGCTTTACTCAGACTGTAGACTGGAACTGTTTGTACAGTTTAATCACTGATATGCCTTACTGAAGTGAAACATCAGCCCTAGAGCCACTAGGATATATTATTACCGATATCTTTTTTGTGAGAAACAATTTATTATACAGCCATTCCTATCTCTGATGCCTCCACTTCTTAGCATGTGTTATTTGCCCTGCCTGAGATTAATTTCAGGAATATTTATGAGGCTCGGGGAAACAAAACTTTAAAAAGTCTACTGTATCTGAAGTTTGTCAGTGACCAAAACAAAAAAAGAAAATCACTTCAGTAAAATCAGAGAAACCAAGGTCCTCAACAGCTACTTCTGAAAGACAGAAGAGAAAACAGCTAGCATTTATGCTACAAACCAATCCTGCACCATATCTGTAAACTCTACCCACTTTGAAACACTTGGCTCCTGCTGAACAAAGACGCATATTGTTAGACATGAAGGTTTCTGACGTGCACAAAGCAAAAGCATGCTGACACAACGTGGCCTGTTGCGCTGGTGTGCACAAGAGGCTTAGTCGCAAGTAAAGGCAACAAGCCATGACGCATCTACACTCCTAGTGCTGCTGAGACAGGTTCCAGACCTGAAAATATTTAGGGACTGAATGTTTGGGAAGTTCTTGAATGCCACTGCGTACATTCACAGCATGTTTTTCTTTTCTAAAAGAGTATTTTTTTTACTGTCACGCTGAGACTCGACAGCCCTCTGTTCACTTAACTGGATGATTTCTCTCTCATGATTAAGTTGTTTTTTTATTTTGTTCAGTTAAAATGAGTGAATTTACATTTTTTAAACATCTGCATCATGGGCATGGTGATGTTGTTGTTTGTTATGACATCTCTGCATTTACTGTGTGTGTTCCTCACCCAAGCAGTGTGAGAGTTAGCCTCCCAGGCAAAGGATTACAAGAAGAAAATGTGTCAACAAGGTGAGAAAAGCCAGAGGAAAGTAGTAAGAAGGATTTCCTAGGGAGAGGAATCTGAATGCTCTTAGTGGTGTGCCAAACTGTACATCTGACAGTAAAAGCTGTGAGGGCACCAGAGAAAGAAAGAGAGAAAGTGAGATCATGAAGGACTAGCAGGAAGCCAGGACAAGTCCTTTATACTTTTGAATGGCTGAAGAAATATCCCATATCGGACTAGCTGGCCCAGTGGCTTAACAAGAATATATTTCCTGGCAGCACTGAATCTGCCTTTTTAAAACGCAGGTATGCCAGCTGCCACTGGAGAATGCACGATGTAGCCATGTAGCTGTAGAGGTCCATACTTGAGGGCTGTAGCTGTAGAGGGGCGAAGGGGTCAAGTAATTCCTAGAAGAACCTTTTAGCATGGTCTCTTAGTGGTCACAGGTGAGCTGAATAAGGCAAGGCTTACTAGCGTGAGGAAAATAAGAGGCAAGAATGTGAGCTTTTTGGTAAGTTCAAAAATGGAGAGGTTAGCCCTCCATATAGTCAGAGAAGGTTGGGGGAACAGCCAGCATTTTTTTATTCTCTCATGTTTACTCACTCTGACAACCGCTTGCTTGGATGTTAAAATAAGTGCACCATTATTTTTATTCTTCTTACTGATCAGAAATTGGGTCTTTTAGGTGGCCACCCCAATAATGCTATCTAACAGGATGCTGGTTGGCATCAGCACATTTAGTTATTTGCTTAAGCTCTGTCCTGGGAATGACATTAACCTGCATCCAGCCCTGCAAGCGGGTCCTCCAACTTGCAAGGACAACTCAGAATTGGTTGTAGGATTGGCACTCTAGCCACTGTAAAAAAACCTCACACTGTTCCACTCCATTCGAATTAGTGTGGTGCTGAGGCATCACCCGTTGCACGGCTGCACTCAGGTCCTAATTTGGGATTCCAAGGTGGTTCATCGTGTGGTGGGTGCAGCAACATACTGTATCAGTGCATGCTCACAAACATTAACATTAGCAGCTCTAACCTCATATCAATCCAATATCTGTAGTCTCACTTTGGTAATCCTTCCTCATATTTTTCTGCCTGAAACTTCACTCAGCCATGGGCCTGTAGGTTCACATTCATATCTCCTCTACCCTACCACACCCTGGTCACAACTCACAAAGTCAGCTCTCCAGTAAATTCCTTCCTCTCACCTTTCAATGATCTTGAGATCTTAGCTTGCCTTTTTTTCTGGCATACCATTTTCAAAAAAATAAACATTCCTTGAGAAACACTAAAGATCCGTTAACCTAATTTAAATCTAAGCATAGAATCTATTTCACCCTTTACAGACTACATTTTTTATAGGTCTTTGCGGGATACTCTCTGCAATTTTTGCCACATTGGCATTCAAATGAACATGTTTTTCACTTCTGGGGCTATTGACTGCAATTTTTAGTTGTTTTCTTTAATCTTATTGGTCACAATTCCTCCTTTACAACAAAGTATTGTTCTCCAACCTGTTACTCTGTTTAATGACTAATTTTATTGCTTGCAAATGCAACTTCATAAAAACAAAAATCTTTGGGCTTTTGGACTCTGTTTCCCATAAATAAGCTGGTACTTTAACAAAGGGTCCATCCTCCTAAGAAACTTGTTCACAAATGAACATCAGCTTCCAGTCTTCAGGCTGCTTATATTCTAAAGGCTTTTCTGGCAGTTGGGCGTCAGTGATGTCACTGCTACGCCGGTCTCCTTTCCTCTACTCTAAAGGGGAACAGCGGAAATTCAGTTACTGACTATGTTCCCATGTCACCCTTCCCTATCTTGCTTACCTTGTCAGTGGCAGGGAGATGCTCCCTAGCCTTGAGTGTGTGACACCATATTCATCTTATTGCACTATACTTTTACTATATAATAATAATATGGGGTGGCACGGTGGCGCAGTGGGTAGCACTGCTGCCTCACAGTTAGGAGATCCGGGTTGGCTTCCTGGGTCCTCACTGCGTGGGGTTTGCATGTTCTCCCCATGTCTGCGTGGGTTTCCTCTGGGCGCTCCGGTTTCCTCCCACAGTGCAAAGACATGCAGGTTAGGTGCATTGGCGATTCTAAATTGTCCCTAGTGTGTGCTTGGTGTGTGGGTGTGTGTTTATGTGCCCTGCGGTGGGTTGGCATCCTGCCTGGGGTTTGTTTTCTGCCTTGCGCCCTGTGTTGGCTGGGATTGGCTCCAGCAGAACCCCGTGACCCTGTAGTTAGGATATGGCAGGTTGGATAATGGATGGATGGATGGATAATATTATGTATTTGCCCAATAAATGTAAAAACCTTAGCACATTCAGTTGGTCTAACACATTCATTTTGCTTTGGTACTAATAATGTATGAAGTGGAAGGAGAAATCTTTGCATACAGACAACTCTGACAACATGACATTTTTAGCATACAAGATGTATTTTTTAACTTTTTTTTATATCATTAACACAAGAAACACAATTAAACCAAAAAACAGCTTTATATGTTCTCATTTCTAGGTTGAAGCTCTTTACCGCTGTATAATGATACTGTAGATCCTAAGCAGTGCAGGCATTCTAAAATATTAATCACTTTTTTAGCTTCATTAATTTTGCGTATACATTGGATTTATATTTCTGTGCCTAAAATTGTACAAGTAATGTTAACATTCTTGATTCACTGGGTTAATTACTGTTGCACTCTGAGCAGTGTCTTGATTTTTTGCAGTTTATTCAGTAATATATGGCAAAATGTACGGACAGTTGTTTGCTGTAATAAAACACTTTATTATGATTACAAAACTGTAGCGCTTGCTTCTGAATAATTTTATTAGATGTTCTCATTTATATTGCTGTGCTCCAGTTAGATCATACTCATTCTGCAAGAAAAAAAAGTGAAGTCTTGAAAGAGATTAAAACAAGACTATAAAGAGATCTCACAAAACCTAACATGCTTTCCTCACCAGATTTTGGTTCCTTTTATCCTCTGTCGTATCTTACAGTATGTCTACTTTTTTCTAAAGCTATTTCTTCTAATGAACTTTAGAAGAAACATCTGTGGCCAAGTTGATTCTTAAATGAAACATAGATGAGAATCTCTGTTAAGTCTCACAAGCCATCAAAGTTCAACCTTGGACCAGTCAGATTCTTCTTCAGGCTCTGTTTTACTCTCCGGGGTCCAGCATGCTGTAAATGCTAAATTGCGTTTTGTTTTCAGATGGAAGAGTCCTGAACTAATCACTCTGAAGAACTGACAGTCATTATTCTATAATTTGATTCTGCCAGAGCTGTCTGCATTGTGAATTAATAGAGCAGTAAGTTCATACAAACTGTGATTCTGTTACTTTCTTAGGGAAATCCATTATTAGCAGAAACTTGATGTGGTGGCTTCTTGAGTTGGGTGTGAAAGGGTACTGAGCATGAAAAGGGGTGGGAGTGGTGGATGATGGGTGCTGTTTGGGTTTGTTATTTCTTATAAAAAGTGTGACTAAAAAGGAGCTATACTGTATACTGCATAAGTATAAGTGATTATACTTGCTGTCATATTGTGCTGTACTATAGCAGATCTGTCTACCTTTGTTCACCTTAAGATCATTTCATTCATCTGAGGCTAGGAATCTGTGCCGGCAATCTGAAGGTGGCCGGTTCAAATCCCATAAAACACCAAAAGTGACTCTTCTTCCGTTGGTTCCCTAAGTAAGGCCCTTAAGCTGCAACTGCTCTGTCCTGGATATGACATTAATCTACATCCAGCCCTGCAAGCAGGTCCTCCATCTTGCTGGGAAAACTTAGGGGTTGGTGGTAGGATTGGCACTCCAGCCACTGTAAAAAAACCTCACGCTGTTCAGTGTGGTGCTGAGGTGTCACCCGTTGCACAGCTGCAGTTGGATCTCAATCTGGGTGGTTTGCTGTGTGGTGGGTGCGGCAATGCACTCTAATCAGCGCAAGCTCACAACCCCTCACTCTCTTAATTCTGTCTTCACCTACTCCATGACTTAACATGTATTCCTGTCTAATGTCCTGGTATTGCTGACTGCCTTGGAAAACAAATGCAGAACAGCAATGATGCCATAGTCAGTCTAAATGGTATAGTTACTGCTCAGCTCAGTAGAAGCAAAATGTATTAACCATCACAGGTGTCATTATTTTTAATATGTATTTATTTACTTTTGGAAAATGTAGCAAAGTAGGAAAAAGCAGACTTGCTCAGGGAGGACAGAATACCCTCTCCTCCTACTCTGTTTTTTTCTTTTCTAGTGTAGGTCAATCCGGCAGTACTTATTTATGAGTTTGCAGACCTCTTCAATCAAATGACTTCATACAACATCTTTCACAATAGCTGTTACAAATCATCACGGAAAAATCTTAAAAAATAGAGCACTGGACATCTGTAGAGGAAGAGAAAAGTGAAGAAAATATTAATGGGTCTGTTCCATGAAGTCATTTTGAGTATTTCACTGTTCTGTACTTTAGGACAGTATGTTTCTGCAGACTCCATCATGCAGCCTATCACTGTAAACTGAAGGTTACAGTCGGGTGGTGCATTGTTCTCTACTCTAATTTGATGCCAGGACATTTACAAGCTCGGGAGCTGACATCATGAATGTATTTTTTATTGTGATTAGTCTGTAAATTTTAATTTAATTTTATTACCTCATGCATCCGTTTTCTACACCTGCTTTTTTCCATCCTGAGACAGGGATGTGCAAAGCAGGAAACCAGCATGGCAGGAATTCCAGGTCACTGAAATGCTGAATTTATTTATTTTTATTACCACTACTACAAAAGCCTTCTAATCTGCAACAGTGCACTCTGTTATAATCTTCTAATACCTTCAATTGGTACGTGCTATTTTAATTAAAAGAAAGTTGTCTGATAAAACAAATGGCACAAAGACTCACCTTGGCATGTTCAGTCAGAAGTGTACTGTATAGCAGAAAGGAGAGGCAAGGAAACTTGTCATATAACCCAACATAACTGTGTTCAGTATGAGTGCATTCATCTGTCATTGATCCTGATAAACCCAGTTTAGCGCTGTAGGAACTGGAGCCTAATTGTATCGGATCAACAATAGATGCTTGCATGTCCTTGGAATGTGGAAGGAAAAGAAACAATGCTGACATGGACACAGTATGTACATCTCACACAGGCACTGGTACCACAAAACCACAGAGCTGAAAAGAAAGAAAGGGAAATAAATGTCAACAGAACAATAGCACCTCGGTGGGCAAGAAAATTCACACAGAAGTCAAATGTGTTTCGTTTATTTTTGTTTAATGCGAGTCAGAAATCTTTTTATGTTTATGACACTATATATAAAATACAACTGCAATACAACCTATTTTTGTATAGCACTGAGTGCAGCTATAGCTCAGTAAAATAAAATAAATTATAAAGGCAAATAAGGACAATCAATAGATACACATGTACAGTTTGTATTTTGTACTGTGATCTTGAAAAGTTTAAGTGTTTTGAGGTAACAACAGTCTTATGGTGCTCCATTTAAATACTGTCATCTCACTAACTCTCTGCCTGTCTTGTTTTTTTGAATGTTTCTTTAGTCCCTTTATTCAGTTCTAGGTCACCTCGCCTCTATTGAATTTATAAAACAAACCTTTTAACTTGGTCAGCTTTTTTCGGTCTCCTTTTAATGAGCAGAATGGAAAAGAATATCCCGGAGGACACATTTAGTCGAATAGGATTGGAAAATGGACAGAAATTTCAGGGGCTATATATGCAAATAGTAAGAGAAAAAATACTAGTTTAAAGTAAACCAAAATCAACTGATCAATACAGTTCAAAATGCTTGTCAGAAAACAAAATCATAAAGTCAAGCAAATATTCCAGCTTCTTTTAGTAGTTAGTTGCAAGTGATAGTTTGTTTTAGAGTTTTAATTCAGTGTTTTGACACTACAATCAGTTCTTATATAACAATGCCATGACTGTTGTGAATATGCCTTGTAGCATTTCTACTTTTGCTTTGTTTTGTTGTTCAGTTTGGCCTGCTGTTTTGTTATGTTATGCATGTTGCATTGTTAATTGTTAATCGTCAAGATGCTATCGATTGCCAGAGGGAGAACCTTCACGCACCATGGCATGTGACATCATTGGCATAACATGTTAAACACCAGCACGATACTCAGATCATTTGTGGTAATGTGCCTACTCAGGCATTACCAAAGAAAGATAAAATTAATTTTTTAAAGTATTTGCTGTTCAAGGGGAGGTGAACTGAAAAGAAAGAATGGCAGTTATTTGTTGTGTGTGGAAAAAAGAGAAGGCAAGACAACACATTCGCTAGCATTTCAGCTTTGCTTCAGTGGAGCAATGTTACATGTCACTGGCAGCCCAGGCTGCATGGTCCCATGGAGGCCTGTGTGGCTCCCTGCCTCATCGCCACCTGGTGCTGAAAAGAAAAGAGGTGTGAAGCATGTAGTTTACCTCAGAAAGTAAATGGAATCCTGGAGGTCAATCTAATCGAGGCTTAGTAGGAGAGGTATTAACTTACCTTAGATACAGATTCAAATGTACAGTCGACCCTCGTTTATCGCAATTAATCAGTTCCAGACTCTACCGCAATAAATGAATTTCCGCGAAGTAGGATTCTTTATTTATAAATCAAATATTTTCACCGTTAGAGCATAGAAAACCTGTTTACGACCTTCTAAAAACGTTTTTTAACATTATTAGAGCCCTCTAGACATGAAATAACACCCTTGTAGAGACAGGGACTTATAAACAATGCAAACAAACATTTATCTCTTTTTCAAAAGTTTAATCTGTGCTCCATGACAAGATAGAGATGACAGTTCCATCTCACAATTAAAAGAATGCAAACATATCTTCCTCTTCGGAGCAGATAATGTCAGAGAGACACAGAGAGAAAAGCAAACAATCAAATATCAATAGGTGCTATTTGGCTTTTAAGTATGGGAAGCACCGCCCGACAAAGCAGCTGTAAGGAAGGGAGCAATGTGAAGGTAGTCTTTTAGCATTTTTTAGAAGAGTGTCCATACCCTCTAGGCCAGTGTGTGAACAGCCCCTCTGCTCACACCCTCTCTGTCCGGAGCAGAGAATGTCAGAGAGAGAGAAAAGCAAACAATCAAAAATCAATAGGTGCTATTTGGGCTTTTAAGTATGCGAAGCATCGCGCGGGAAGCATATCATATATCATTGAGGAATTTTATTTAATACATAATATGTGCTCTGATAGGGTAGCTTCTCAGCCATCCGCCAATAGCGTCCCTTGTAATAAATCAACTGGGCAACCCAACTGAGGAAGCATGTACCATAAATTAAAAGACCCATTGTCCGCAGAAATCTGCGAACTAGCGAAAAATCCGTGATATATATTTAGATATGCTTACATATAAAATCCGCGATATAGTGAAGCCGCGAAAGTCGATGTGTGATATAGCGAGGGATCACTGTACTAGAGCTTCGTTCCTGTGCGCGTTTGTGTGTACATGCATGCCCTCAATTGGTTAGAGGGTGACGCAATGCATGATGATTGGTTGGCAAAACAACACCAAGCATAAAAGACACTTCCTGCCCGCAGCGATCATCTTTTGACTGAGCTGTAGTAGTGGGTGATTGTTTGGTGTAGCTCTATTTAAAAAGTATATCTAGCATAGTGGCTTGTGCTTTATTTTTTGTATATATTTTCTTTTTGTACATATGGATATAAATACCTCCTAGTAATAGTACAGTTTCCATCCATCCATTTTCCAGCCCGCTGAATCTGAACACAGGGTCACGGGGGTCTGCTGGAGTCAATCCCAGCCAACACAGGGCACAAGGCAGGAACCAATCCCGGGCAGGGTGCCAACCCACCGCAGGACACACACAAACACACCAAGCACACACTAGGGCCAATTTAGAATCGCCAATCCACCTAACCTGCAAGTCTTTGGACTGTGGGAGGAAACCGGAACGCCCGGAGGAAACCCACGCAGACACGGGGAGAACATGCAGACTCCATGCAAGGAGGACCTGGGAATCGAACCCAGGTCCCCAGGCCTCCCAACTGCGAGGCAGCAGCGCTACCCACTGCGCCACCATGCCGCCCATAGTACAGTTTTGGTAAAGGTATTTATATTGATTTTGTTTCTTTTTCTTTTGGGGACTTGCAATACACACTGTAAATATTGTACAGTTTCACTATTTTTTTTCTTGGAACATTGCTTCTTTGTGTTTTGTGTGCCAGTGGCGGTGGGGACTGTGTAATAAAGCCCACCTGACCCTACTTTACGTTGTCACACATGTACGATTAGGAGACAACTAAAGGGCCTGAATAATAGTAAGTCCATGCCTGACCAGGGGGCGGCAGGGTGCACAAAGTCTCTCTCACAATTCCTTCCAGACCATTCTTGGAAAATCCTGCCCGGTTCTGGGGGCAGCCAATGACATCACTTCCGGTTCTGGCCCTGATGACATCACTTCCTATCCTTGCATTTAAAGGCCGCCATTTTAAGGCAGCAAATCAGTCGTGTGAACATGTCTGTTCTGTTTAATCAATTTTGCAGCTAGGAAATATTATATGGGTGGCTGCCCCAAACCTTTTTAATGACTCTTTCTCATTCTTGTGACAACGTGCGCCTGTAAAAAGGAACCCCATTGGCCAAGTGTGTAGTCTGGTGCCATGTTTCTTATTACATTTCACATCATTATCCATGTTTAGATAAAAAAAAAATACTTTTGCTTCTTAAGTCTGATTATCTAGTTTCAATTTTCTTGAGTGCCCTTGTGTTTGCTTAATATTTTCGGCTTTGTCTTCTGAGCTCTCTACCCTACTGGTTTTGACCCTTGTATTACTTTTTGCTAGTTTGCCTGAGTCATTATATGTTGCATCAGTTATAATCATATATCTAGCAATGGGTGAACAATATAGCTGTAGTCAAGCTAAGGAATGCACAAAGAGGTAGTGACCGCTTGAAAAATCCAAACAAAGAAACTATGTAATGGTATCAGTACAGAAGTGATAAATAGTAACAATCAGTGCAAAAAACAAAGCCAAAAGACAAATATTATGAAATCTGCAACAATGAAGCACAAAAATGTGAGTACACCTCCGAATACCAACAGTCAGGCTAGGAATTAATGGAGTCTGACATCAAGATAGGCCTTACTCCATGCAGTCAGGACCCAAATTCAACAGACTAGCTTCTAGGCCTGCCAGGCACAAACTGAAGTTTAAGGTCCTTAACTAATAAAAGTCTCCAAATCTCCACAAAAATGGAGAAGAGGAAAACAGCATGTGGTAGAACGAGTGGTTGTTTTTAGTTGCTTAATTATTTAATGGTTTTAGCACTGCCCGACATTTTGACTCACACTGAAACACGATGTGCACATGAGCAAAAGTGCTAGTTCATTAGATAATCACCAATTGAGGGGCACAGTAATCGGCAGGCACCAGTGGAGAGCCAGAGCAAGTATCATAAAAAGAGTGAATAAACCTCACTTCTGCCGCTTGTTCTTGCGATTTCAATACCGGCAGCACATGACCATAGGGGAGGATGGGGATGTTAATTGGTTAACTGACCCATAAACCAAGAGTTTTGTCTTTAGACTCAGCTTCACTACTTCCTGGAGAAAATCTACCACCACTCCACTTCACTTGTCAATCTCACGCTCCCTTTTTCTGTCACTTGTGAACAAGATCCTAAGATACCTGAACTCCTGAATGAAAAGCAGTTGCCCCCCCCCCCCCCCCCATCACCTGGAGAGAGTATATTGCTTTTTTCTGAGAGGCAACCATGACCTTATACTTGGAGGTGCTGTCAGTTTTCATTTCCATTAAAATATATATAATTTCCTGTGCTGGATGCTGCTGGGCTGTGCTTTGGCTCCCCAAGTCTCAAAAATATAATTAAATGGGTTCAATACATTGATGGATGGAGGAATGGTTGGAATATTATCGATTCTACTATCAGTTTTTCATAGAGTGTTGCTTTAGGAGCTCAAAATACGGAAATATAAAGAACATGTGCGCACATAACACAAAATGTGAACTCGAAATTAATGGCCAGAATGGAGGGAGGCAAAAACCAAGCTCAAGTCTGCTTTTCCTCCTTGTCCAGTGTTTCGTTTGTAAATAATCAAAACAGAACACCTTTCACATTATAAATCTTCAGTACCCCTTTTCTTGCTTGCACAAAGAGGAGTCAGCTGGTGTGCAGCTTTTCACGTCTTAAGAGGAAATTGGCCTAATTTTTGTTTCTCAAGACTTATTAATGATAACAAAACCCTCATTGATGGTGGTTGAAAGCATAAATGGAGCCAAGATTTGCCAGAGCCAGCAACTTTCTGAGAAAGCTTTGCAGTGCCTTTGGCCCTGGCATGAGCGACTAAAAGAACAAACATTAGAATTCCGGAAACAACCCGACACAGCATTCAGACAAGGCAGGAGCGTGTTGCTAATTTTTTTAGCCTCTCTGTAAACCTCGACCACAGCTAAAAATCACTTGTAAAGACTTATTCTGCTTATCGTTCAGACACATTATGACAGAAAAAAGACATTATGCTTAAGTGTTTGCTAAAATAAAGCGCACATCGCTGTTTGTAATTATTCACATTGAAAGAATGATTCTTTTCTTTTTGTTTTTGTAGTATTAATAAACAATTTTCATTTAATTTTTTCAGACAACAGAAAACTGCAGCTAAGGCGGTATCACCTTTAATTGTTTGGGCTACAGGTGGGCATGTCTTCAAGGTGGCATCTGCATTTCCCACCAAACACACACAGTGGGCCCCAGTGTGCAGACCATGGGCAGTGTGAGCTTAGGAAAACCCAATTAAATACTGCACTGGCCCAATATGGGGGCTTCTACAAAGAGCTACAGCAAACATGCACACAGTGGCCAACTGTGGGCAGACCATGGGAAGTGTGGGCTTGGGAAAACTCAATTTAATACTGAAGTGGTCCACTATTGGGGCTGCTACAAGGTGCCCCTTAGCAAAGTTCCCCTAGCAGCTCAAAATGGGTGGCAGTCCAAGTTTGGTGGATCCCTCATTAGTCCTGTGATGGTTTGATAATGCTGGCCGATGTCGCCACCCCATAGTGCCCCACTTTTTAATGTCATTGCAAAGTAAGTGACACAATGAATTTTTAGATTTTGATTGTAGAAGTAGAAATAACAATTTGAATGACTTCAAAAAGTATTATTTTTACATTTATTAAAACTGAACTATTTCACACTCTCTCTTTCCTTTAACCTCCATTCCTCCTTTCATCCTTTCTTCTTTCTATTGTTCTCCTTTCATGGTCCAGGCTCCCTTTTATGCACCAGTCAGGTGCAGGAGCTACAATCAGCTGCTCCGAGGTGTGAATGAAGCACTTAAACGATTTATGCATGAATGTGTGATCCACATACCACATGATCCCATGTGCACCCGCCTGGAGCCTGCATGCTCCCAATTATTTATTTAAATGTGCAGCGCTATGAACCTCTCTCATCACAAGCGTCTTCTTTTTGTCCAGCAGAACCAGATGAAGCAGCACTGATGGTTTTCAGCTCTTGGGAAACCCAAATCCTTTATTAGTGGAGGTCACTTAGATGTAAACTTTTCTTTTTCTTGATATAGTGCACCTGCGGTGGGTTGGCACCCTGCCCAGGATTGTTTCCTGCCTTGTGCCCTGTGTTGGCTGGGATTGGCTCCAGCAGACCCCCGTGACCCTGTGTTCGGATTCAGCGGGTTGGAAAATGGATGGATGGATGGATATAGTGCACTTTCCTTGGAGGACGTGGTTTTCTTATCGCTAAATGAAGATACTTCCACGTTAGCTTGTAATTTCTTCCTATGCTTTTTCCATAAACATTTCTTAATAATTATTCAATTTTGGGAAAATTCTACGCATTTGCACAACTAGAGATGTGAATTGTAATGCATCTTCTATTCTCCTTTCATTTTTATACTTCTGTTAAATACGTTCAGGATTTTAGAGACATCCTCTTTAAACTTACAAGGTAATTTAAAGCATGAGCAGCCATTTTGTAGTGGAGTTGCATAACGATTATCCATTGTATTATTTATTTTTTTGTTAATGTATTATTTTAACTTGGCGGCACGGTGGCGCAGTGGTAGCGCTGCTGCCTCGCAGTTAGGAGACCTGGGTTTGCTTCCCGGGTCCTCCCTGCGTGGAGTTTGCATGTTCTCCCTGTGTCTGCGTGGGTTTCCTCCGGGCGCACCGGTTTCCTCCCACAGTCCAAAGACATGCAGGTTAGGTGGATTGGCGATTCTAAATTGGCCCTAGTTTATGTGTGTCCTCCAGTGGGTTGGCACCCTGCCCGGGATTGGTTCCTGCCTTGTGCCCTGTGTTGGCTGGGATTGGCTCCAGCAGTCCCCCGTGACCCTGTGTTCAGATTCAGCGGGTTGGACAATGGATGGATAATTTTAACTTTATTTTATAAAGGACACTAAGAAGAGCCTCTCGGTGTCTTTTCTGTCCAGTGCCAAGAGGCAATTCAGTGCTTCCACCTGATGTACTAGTTAAGTTTATTTTATTTATTTATTTACCTATCTGTTTATTTATTTATCAGTTGATTGGCTGTATTATTTGTCATCTGAGTCTTGTCTGTATTCTTGTTTTTTATGTTTTTACTGCTGTATAGGCGGAGTGGTGGCTTTGAGGCTAGGGATCTGTGCTGGCAAGCAGAAGGTTGCCCGTTCGAATCCCATAAAAGTGACTCTACTCCATTCTGGGTATGAAGTTAATCTGCATCCAGTCCTGCTAGTAGGCCCTCCACTATGCAGGGAAAAACCTGGGGGTTGGTTTCAGAATTAGCACTTCAGCCACCATAAAAAACCTCACACTGATTCTGAACTAGTGTGGTGCTGAAGTGTCACCCGTTGCATGGCTAATCCTAATCTAGGATCCTGAGTTGGTTTGTCATGTGGTGGTGCAGCAATGCGCTGTATCAGAGCGTGTTCCTAACCTCACCTCTAATGCTGTATGCATCTGAATTTCCACATGGGATTAATAAAATGTATCTTATCTAATCTAATCTTATCTTTTATACATATTTGTTACTGTTGCATCATTCATGAGAAAAGTACTGAGATGAACTGATGACTGCTGACATTTTGTGTTTGAACTGACAACCTTTATGAACCAAGGGAGGTTCTGTCAACAAGTCTACTTTGTTGCCAATAACACACATGCCCACAAAAGTTCAAGTATTGACAGCTGGTTGTCAGAGAGCAGTAAAGGGTTTGGAAAGTGAAATAAGAGTGTGGACTAGTGTTTGTCAAAGCTATTTTTAATTCCATCTGTCCATTTTCTAAGCCACTTTATCCTGAGCAGGGTTGTGGGGGAGCTGGAGCCTATTACAGAAAGCATCAGTAGAACAATCCTTGGATAGGGAGAACACACACACACACACACACACACACACACACACACACACACACACACACTCTAGAACTAATTTAGTATTTCCAAACTACCTCACCCTCCATGTGTTTGGACTGTGAGAAGAAACCATGCAGACTCCATGCAAGCTCCATGAACCCTGGCCTCCTAGTTGCGAGGCAGTGGCATTACCACTCCACCACCATGCCACCCACCACTTTTAAGCATTTATTGCTCAATACAGAAGTCAAAGGCAAGCAAAGTTTAAAAGCCTGAGGAGGAGTTGAAGTGGCATAAAGTTCAAGTAAGGAGTGAGAGTTCAGCTACCATGTGTCTTCTTCTAGAGTGAGTATAACTAAAGTTGTCATAACTCCAATGTTTAAGCCACAGCTAATGGGAGTAGGTAAATAGTCAACCAATACATTAATTAAAACCATTTTACTCTAAGTAACACTGTCTTGTGCATCACCTATCCTTAATTCTGTACAGCTTCGGTCTCCTGTTTCATATTTAGCTTGAGAGGGGTCACTTAAATGGGTATATTTCATTTTTACAGTATTTTCCTCTTTTACAAGTTAGACAGCTGATCCTGTCACTAGTCAGTCTGAGCTATTCAAATGGCTGCAGTGTCCTCATACACACAGTTTATGCCTGAATGTGCCACCTGTACAAACAAAGAGGAGGCAGTCTGAGCAAACCTCCATCACAACACTGTGACAAAATATTCAATTACCAGAAATGTCTCTTTCATGAAGTAAATGAAAAATGAAAAATGCTACAACTATCAAAACTATTAATCCAATCCCAGAATACACCCATGTGTTACATCATGCATACATTTTCAAACCTGTTTATATTATGTATTATTTTCATTTTTGTATTTGGAATTATTTCATTATTACCAAATTAAATTAAATCATTAAGCTACATTGCTTGGCCAAATGTTTTGTCAGTTTTGGCCCTCCCATACTAACTAAAGCACAACACATATTAAAAAAGAAAAATGTCAAAATGATGCAGTTGTGAACAACAGGGGTATTTAAGAAGCAGTGGTAGGGTATTGGAAACCAAGATAATTACCAAAAAGGGGAAAACAACAAATCCTAGATCCCTTCTGGGCCTACCTAGGCAGAAATACACACAGGTGGTGCAGTAGTAGTAAGTAGATCATGGGTTCAAATCCTGGGTCCCCCCTGTGTGGAGAGTGCTTTTTAGTAGTGAGAAGAGCGCTATATAAATGTAAAGAACTATTTTTACCATTATTAGATACACTATCTCCCTGGTAGTGTGGCTGGTCCACATTCCTATCTTGTTCCTCAAGTTCACACCCTTTGTATTTGTCCTTCCTTAGGCTTCACTTTGTCCCATCAGATAAAGCTCATGTCACATTAGATGACTCTTTTAGTGATTTCCAGTCGTAGCTTTCATTTATATAATCTTAGCAAATTGGAGGCAATCAGCAGTGCACTTCTGCGATGAGAGTCGCCTAAGGTGACATACCCAGCAATTCACTCCAACTAGCTACGATATAATGAAAATGGTTTGATTTTTATTTAATCATAAGGACTTTGTGTGCATGAGAAATGACAACCACTGAATGGTCATCTGGAAGTATATTGCATACAATGTAGCAAATGAGGAATAAGAAACACATGTGTTTTGAAGCTCAAAAATAGAAGAGAATCTTTTCTGTGGCGGCACGGTGGCGCAGTGGGTAGCGCTGCTGCCTCGCAGTTGGGAGATCTGGGGACCTGGGTTCGATTCCCGGGTCCTCCCTGTGTGGAGTTTGCATGTTCTCCCCGTGTCTGCGTGGGTTTCCTCCGGGCACTCCGGTTTCCTCCCACAGTCCAAAGACTTGCAGGTTAGGTGGATTGGCGATTCTAAATTGGCCCTAGTGTGTGCTTGGTGTGTGGGTGTGTTTGTGTGTGTCCTGCGGTGGGTTGGCACCCTGCCCAGGATTGTTTCCTGCCTTGTGCCCTGTGTTGACTGGGATTGGCTCCAGCAGACCCCCGTGACCCTGTGTTCGGATTCAGCGGGTTGGAAAATGGATGGATGGATGGATCTTTTCTGTTTGATGTCTCATGTTTTACATACTAAAACAGAATGAAAAAAAGAAAAAATGGCCATGATTGTGGCTCAACTCACCACAGCTATTAACCCTTGGGAGCTGTGAACCTCACAAACAGAGGAGAAGTTCATCTCTGTGATGTCTTATGTTTCACATACCATAACATAATGGAGAAAAGGACCAAGATTGCTGCTGAACACACAGTAGCTGTTAAGTCTTTGCACAGAACCTATATAGCATGTTATTGGCAGGAAAAGGCACACACAGTACTATGGTGGAAGATCAGCGCTTGGTCAGTAAATGTGACATGGGCTGTGATTTTCAGTCATGTCAATTGAAATGGTACAGCGACAAGATCAAAAAGTTGTGCAGTGTGACAGCAGGTAAGTCATTGGCTTCATCAATAGTCTCAACTCTGTGATTACTTTTCTTGTTGTTGTAAGGATTATCCAGAAATTACTCTAGGTGCAGACCCGCTAACCACTTCTGCGGTCAAGAACGTGTCAGCAAACTGTTGGCGCCATCTTGCTAGGATTTGCACTAACTGCCCTATGTGTTCCTGCAACTCCAGCTTAAACAGCCAGGCCAACTTTCAACTCACTTGACCAGCTCCAGCTGTGATTTAAATTTAACAATAATCAGAGGCACTCACAATCTTATCATTGAACACACTTGTTTTATTGTGGAGAAAAAAGGCTCTACCAGAAGCATGTGACCACGTCCAATGCCTGACATGCCCATGCCTCCTTGACAGCCCTCACCAACCGTGTGAACACACCCACTTGTCACATGGCCACATCCAAATAACATTATGATCTAGAGGCCATTTTGTTGTTGGGGCTCCATCTCTAGCCTTAAGTATGTTTATTTTAGCCTTTTTATTTGCTTATTTTTTGTGAATTGTCTTGTTAATTAAATATTTAAAATTAACGGCTTTATTTCTAAAATATTCTTTATTAATGCTAACTCATTTTGTAACTTTTTTTAGAAAGGTTGTTTTGTAATTTTTCTATGTTGCTTTACTTCTTGCTTTTCCCTTTTTATATGAAGCCTAAAGGGACGTGGCCTCTCTCTGTTGGCTGATTGGGCTGCCACTTGAGACTGTGCTATTTAAGGGATTAGCAGGCCCCAGCATTTCTCTTTGTCTGTGGCTAAACTTTTACCTCTTCCTTCAGATTATTCAGTTAAGGTTAATCTTTCCTTTTTTAGTAATATTTAGCCTTTTTGAACTTTGACTTCACATAATTCTGTATGCTCCTTATCTTCCATATTTCATATTTGGATTTCATGGCCTTTTTTTTCTTGTTTCTTTTTAATTACCTGCTCTTATGTTTTTGATTGTATTTTTGATTCCTTGGTCATTCTTTCTTTTCCTATTTCGGAAACAGTTGACCTTTCCTTCATCATTGCTTTGGTGTTAGTTAATTGATCCTATTTTAATATAAGTAGTTCATAAACCATTTTGGCAAATACCGTAAAATCTCACATATAATGTGCACTCGTGTATAATGCGCATGCTGATTTAGCCCAAAATTTTCAGGTAATAAAGAAATCTTATATAATATGCTACCGTGGCTGTCCGTTTGTCTGTCCGGGATTTTAAATCACCTGTAGCTCACAAACCGTTTGACCTATTGACCTGAACTTTGGTACACATATACTACGTGTCCTCTACTGTCCGCTTTCTGGGTGACAATTTTTATTACTCTTTTTATTTTTATTTTATTGTAGAATCAACTCTCGGTATGCGCATGCATACAGGCACCATTCTCTTCCCTACCACCTTCGCCGTCACTTCCCCTACCTCTTCATATCTTAAATGATTCTTGAGGCAGATTGAACACTTAAGTGCTAGCTTAAGTGAAAAATTAAGAAAAAAGTATTAAGAAATTGCAACACAAACACTGACTTAATCAGTTTTAACGCGAAATGATGCCGATGGAAGAAGAGAAGAAGCACACTGCTACAGTGTAAAAAACAAGAGCTGCTCAGGAAGCAGCAAGTGCATCAACCTCAGAGCAAATGAATGCTAAGTGTACAGAGAAAAAATATGAAAACTATTAGTCAAGTGTATTCACTGAACATTATCGTGCAGTCTGCCGTTACTGGTTCATACATAATGAGCATCCTTAACTTTTCAAGAGCCGACATCTTTTTGGGTGGATGTTGACTTTGTTGACAAAAGTGGTGAGAGCAATAATCAGCTGTAAATGTTGAAAAAACACACCATTACTATAAAGGTAGACTCTCTTTGCTTGGAGGAAGGTTAGACTCATTGACTTGTGACGTCTAATCCCTGCGTGTGTGTGAGTAGCAAAGAGCAAACGGTGGTAAAAATGGCATTGATATCTGGCTAGAGAGTGAAGCGAATGCGCAAAGCGAAATACTCAGTGGACAACTGAGTCTGATGAATCTGACTTGTCAGACTCCAATTTTGGTGCAAGTGATCTGGAGATCGAGATCGAAAATAAAACTGAGGTACCGGCATCAGCTGATTGTGGTGCTGACCACATTCATGTAGCCAATGTACTTATGGCAATGTTTGCCTGGGAGGACAGCCAATTACAATAATAAGAAGTACAAACCAGATTATGTCACTCTGTGACTTCTGCTGCCACTGTAGCCAGAGACAGCAAACACGCAGAGAGAGTAGCCACAGAACCAGCAACAGACGTTTAATGTTGATTTATGTGTGAAACCATTGCGCCATGCATTTTTCAGAAAACAGCCCAGCAACTGTTCGCCACCCACTTCCCCTCAACACTGCTACTGCTATTGCCTCTGCAGCCAGTAATGGCTAACATGCAGCAACAGTGCACTGCATGCAGCAACAGACGTTTAATAATGATTTATGTTAGAAAGTATTGCTTTTTGTGGTTTTCAGAAAACAGCCTGGCAGCGGCTCGAAACCAGCCCTGCCCTCACTGTTGCTGCAGCCAGAGATGGCTAACAGGTGGCAAACAGTAAACTGCATGCAACAATATATGTTTTATGTTGATTTATGTGAGAAACTATTGTTTTAAAATCATGTCTCATGTATAATATACACCCCTGTTTTTAGTGAACTAAAATGAGTGAAAATTGCGTGAATTACAGCAATTCTATTAATTTTTTGGACTCACAGTGTTAATTTCTCTTGTGTAACATCAAATCATGAAAAAGTGCCCCAGCCAAAAATAATAATTAATTTAGAAGAGATTTGGCATGTCACATTACATCTGAGGGGATGTCAAATTTGAAGAGTGCTGAGTCAAACCTATGTGATTTTGTTGGGGTGAGTTGCAGGCTGTTTGGACCGAGTTGCTGGATATGTCAGACTACATGACTTCCAGACATTGAAGTGCACCACGACTGCCTTCGACTCCCTACGCTTATATAAATGAAGTCTGGGACAGAAAATCACTGGAAAAGTTGTGACAGAGCCTTTAATAATGAAAATTAGACAAGCCGCCACAGTTACTGATATAAGCTTTATCTACCAAGGAATTTTTAATGTACCATAAATATGAATTTAGCTGAAAGGGGAATTAAGTGATGTCATATATTACATAATGTGCTACCAGCTGTGTTTTGCTGGGTTTTTTTTTGGTATTTGTTGCTCTAACATTAAGAAAAATCCCTAGCAACTGTGTTGTCTGGAAAAAAATTTCAAGTACATCATGTACAAACTACAGTAAGCCTCAAATGTGTCGATATACTCTACGGCCATAGTCAACCATTTGTGAAGATTCATTCCTGAAAGACACTTTTGTTATTCCAGAAACAATATGACACCAGAGAAAATGTACATGTAAAGTGGATATTAAAAGTTCACACATCCTTACTGAAATGTCATCCGTTGTTGATGTAAAGTCTGAAACCAAGCTAAAGCCTTTCAAATCTTTTTCCACTTTTAATAAGATCTTGTATCTAAATTTAACTGAAAAAAAAAACAGATCATTTTTAGGACTGACATTTCTGTTACATAGCTACAGTTACTTCAATTTGCTCTCAGTAATTTAGGTTACAAAATGCGTCCACATTTTTGTGCCGATTCTGTTTGTTCTGGCATTTCAACCTCATGATTATCTAATGTAAATACTGAGCTAAATCACAGCAAATGGCTATTTTGAAAATAATTCACACCCACCATGGCAACCTAATGAATGTTTTCTTCTTTTTATTGGCTCCATTGCAAATGTTATATTTTTTTCTTCCTTTTTTGCAGATTTTAATTTGAATGGCCCTGATTCCTTCAAGTTAATGGTAGGCTTCAGCGTTTATAGAATTTAAATACTGTAAGTCTCTCAGTTGCTTATTGTCACCATATCTATTATTACTTCTCACTGAAAGCAGTAAGCAGAGGCATTCTAGTGCTGAATGGTGTAAAGTGCATTTAAACTACATAATGCACTTGGTGTGATTGCTTCAGGACACATCATGGATCACAAGAACCAATTATCTGTCAGTGTGCTTGTCCACACATTTGAGCAGAGTTGCAATGCAGTATGAAGGTAAATGTTGTAGAAATGCTGGAAGGAAACAAATGAACTCAAATAAAAAACAAATGTTGTGCATTTGGCATGGATGCACTTTAAAATGTATACAGCATCGCCTTGCTTTTTGCATGCATTACACAAGTAAGCATTGAAAAAACTGTTTGGATTATTTAATGTGATTTTTATATATTGATGGGTGCTGAATTCAAAGTAAAACAATATTTTTCTCCATCATGTAACATTTTTTCCCATTATAGCTGTCAATTATAGTTTTTTTTAATGTTTTTGCACTATATTAGTTAAATATCAATATTTTAATGATAATTTGTTTGAGGTCAATATTTTCTAATATTAAAATCTCTGTTTAAAGCAAAACAGTTATTCTATTCAATAATAAGGTCAGAATAGAGCTGAACACTCTGTGTGTCTTCCTGAGTCATCAGTGAGGGCACACAGAATTTTTAGGTTTTCTCCATGAGTGGACAGCTGAGCCAAGAACTGACATTCGCTTCAGAAGGAATGCCCAGCTTGAAAAGAGCTACAGCTTGGTGCCAACAACATCATCACCTACTTTACCTATAGAAATTTGCCAGGCTAATACTGTGGAACATTATAAAAAACTGCCAAAAATCCATTATTTTAATATGGCCTTTTCTTAGCTACATTTCAGATGTATTCCTAATAAACTATATGGTGGTAGAATTATCATATTCTTCACAGATCCACATTTGTACTAATCTGTACTATTCTTTGCTGTCTTTTCCGGTCCTCCTGCAGTCGAGATCTATACTACTACCACCTGATCAAAGCACCGTACAGCCCACTGTGTTGATGGATTGAAGGCAGGTATCTCAGCTGTCCACAAGACAAACTTCATGAAATCCTTTCATGTGAAGCCTGAAAACAAAAGGGATTGATTTGGGAACATTTATGTTAGGTAGAATGCCCAGTGGAGGCTGGGCAGTTTTTTGGCCTTGGAACCCTGCAGATTTTGTTTATTTGTTTATTTATTGTTCTATTCTTTAATTTCATTGCCTTATCTTCATTGTTTTTTTTTTTCTTGTAACTTTCTTTTATCGTCTTGTAAAGCACTTTGAGCTTCATGGTTGTATGAAAACGTGCTATAGAGATAAATGTTGTCATCGTTGTCATTGTTGATGTTGTTAGTACAACTTGTTTATCAAGAAATTATATAATGGAGGAGAGGAAATATAGATTAGAAAGACTATGATGACAAATCCAAAAGTAGCAACATCCACAGTAACATCCAAGAAAGAGAGCTGGAAATGGAGGACCATAAAGATGTAGCTGACCTCATAAGAGACATTAACTGACACTGTGACAGCTGCAACATATTCATTAGTGTTAAAAGTAGTTTGCTTCTAAGTAAATATAAAATGGTTGTTGCTTGATCAAAATTAGATGAAATTCAGTTAAGAAAATGGAAGGTTTTATAAGGTTTATATCTTTGAAATTGCTGTAACCTGAGATCTACTTGCACTGTATAATGTATGCTCTGTTTTGATTTCCTTCCTGTTATTTATTAGCAATTTGTTAGGCTTACCAGAATATCCATAACAGACAACATCACATCTATAAATATCCAGTAGATTAACTGTGCATATACTGTAACAGTACTTTTGACATTATGTAACAAGTCTGTTCATTTATTGATCAATTAACTTCCTCTGATCTTCCTGCTGTCTGCTATATTTTAAGGAAGCTTATTAACACTACTCAGAAATAAAAAAAATGTATTGTGTTATTTTGCAAAGAATTGTGTTAATATGAACTGGTAAATCGACAGCCTTGCCTTTTGGCTCAGCTCTCTTGTGGTGAAGAAAGAGCTGAGACAAAAGGTGAGTCTGTCGATTTACCAGTCGATCTACGTTCCTACCCTCACCTATGGACACAAGCTTTGGGTAGTGACCAAAAGAGCAAGATCGCGGATACAAGCGGCCTAAATGAGTTGTCTCCGCAGGGTGGCTGGACTTTCCCTTAGAGATAGGGTGAGGAGTTCATTTATCCGGGAGAGACTCGGAGTAGAGTCACTGCTCCTCCACATTGAAAGAGGAGTCAGTTGAGGTGGTTCGGGCATCTGGTCAGGATGCCCCCTGGATGCCTCCCTGGGGTGGGGGGGTATTCCGGGCATGTCCCACTGGGAGAAGGCCACAGGGCAGACCCAGGACACGCTGGAGGGATTATATCTCCCAGCTGGCCTGGGAACGCCTCGGTGTCCTCCCAGAGGAGCTGGAGGAGGTGGCCAGGGGGAGGGAGGTCTGGGTTTCCCTGCTTAGGCTGCTGCCCCTGTGACCCAACCTCGAATAAGCGGTGGATAATGGATGGATGGATGGATGTGTTAATCTGCAGTAATTATTACATTATTTTGCAAAGATATTGCCTGCTGCTACTGTTATCATCATGCAAACATAGCTTGCAATCGAGTGATAAGAACTGAGCAAACCTTGTAAGTAGACATTACAGTAGTTAAAGTTTAGTACAGATGTTATAACATATAGGCACAGTGGAAGCACAGAGCTGTCATTCCGGCCTCACAGCTCTAGGCTCTGCATTGGTTTGCATATTCTCCTCATGCACTTGTGGATTGATTGTTTATTTGTGAGTGTGCTTAACTGTATATAACTACCTGTATTAACACCAAAGACCAGAAATGTGTCAGTAATACGTTTCAATTAACAAAGTACTTTAAGTCCATCGTGTGTTGTAAACTAATTAATATCCATATCCTTTATCCATCACCCAAAGCCCCTGAAGATTCAAGGCATAAATATAGGCGACTACTTTAGTAACAAGCTTCTGTTCTGCATGCGGCATACTCTTTTGTGATTGGCTTTGGGATTGGGCTCTGCAAAGGACCATCATATACAGTCCACCACATTTGCTTTTTGCCTTACACTCAGTCCTACTGCAATAATCACTGGCTCCCTGTGCACCTAAACTGGGTGGATTAAATTTACCCTCAGCATACTGCAATTTCAGAATATACATCTCCTATAAAATTAAAAAATATGTAACACTACTAATGTTGCTTATACTTACAGGAACTCCAAATGGTGAAATGATTGACCTACTTGTATTGGTTTCTCAGCATTTAAATCAAGGATTATAACTCCCAACTTTAGTTCAACATTCCCTGATTAGAGCTGCCAATTAGACTCTGCTATCACCTAGCTGTAATAGGACATGCAAGTAAGGATTTGACTATACTGAGTACGCAGGACAATACTACTACTGCTACTAATTAAGTTAAAATATCTACAGTTATATTTAAACCAAAAAGATCAATTCCTGTATTATTATTTTATTATACATGTATTTTTATATATATATACATACATGCTCTACAGTTCTGTGCTTTCCTGTTGAAGTATCATATTTGTATATGTGTGTAAGTGCTTTAAGCCCATACTCAGAGAAGAATAAGGCAAGGCTGGAAGTGTATAGGATTTACAAACTAACAAAATAGCTAGAACTAAGCCTAAGGCAGCTTTACCATTGCCCATCAGCTTGGCATGGGTTACATTAGGCTTTAACAATCCTATGAAAAAGAAAATTTGGAGTTTGCAGTAACAGTAATGATACTCAGCCTGCAATGCTGTGTAATTCTGCAGTTAAGCTATCTGGGGAAATATGTCAACAATAATCATAGCCGGATTAAGGTGGGTGCTATTGATGCTGCAGCATTAGGGCCATTCCTGAAATAGGCCCAGATGAAAACAGACGAGAATTTTCCGGAAGCTGAACAGTTTTCCTTTGCTATATTAACCTCAAAATAATTCTTAGAATGAAATTTGGAGTCTGACTTTCGGACGCCTAGACACAGCGTTACTTATTATACAGTTACTATTGTTCTTTGCGCTGTGATGTAACTATAACATTGTTGTGTTTATTGTTAACCGAAGATTTCAAGTTAATGCTATCAATTTTACGTTAAACAGTTTACTTAGTAATTTAGCTGCGTTTTTTGCAATATCCTGGGGATTCTTGCCACTTTATTATTGTTCGGTAAGTGCCACGTAGTAAATTTTTCACCTTGAAATTTAGTTGTACGGTAAAAATCGATGGCTATTTAAAAGGTTATCTGTAAAGGTTAAACTAAAAGCCGGCCCGCGGGCCTGGCATGGATGTTTAGAATTTTTAAAATCCTTGACAGGATTCTGGTCTATTATGAAATTTAAATCGTGGACAAGTTTTTACCTTCAAGAGCCTGAACTGAGTCACTTTGACCCAATGTCTCTGCAAATACATTTTTTCTTACTCTGTTTCGTAAGAGAATTGCGAAAGTTTGTGTATTTCATTGTTAGGTTTTCTGCATTAAGTGCACTTTTCAGACAATTGCTATTGAATGTTGATGTTACATAGTTTGATGTTATTCTCGAGTTGTTACAATACTATAGGGTGGTCCAGATCTAACTTGTAACTTTTAGCACAATGCAATGCAATAATTACATAGTTAGATCTGGACCACCCTGTACATCGTTATTATTATTCATGTTCAATAAAGGCTGGCTGGTTGCGTCGCACGCAATTAAGGCTCCTTGGTTGGTCTGAGTGCGCATGTACAGTGAGTGTCGAATGCACATGCACCAATGCTGAGAAAAAAATAGGCCTTTTTTGCGCTGCAATTTCCTCTTAATCCAGCCCTGACAATAATGAAATAACATATGGTAAATATTAATATAAAGAAACATACAAAAAAAGAGTAAGTAAGACAATAATAATGTTAAATGAAACTGTTTCAAGAAATTAACAAAGTAAAATAAAATAAATATTAATAAATAAGAGGAAATAAAGAAGACTGTCATATTTAAGATTTATTTTTACTAACCCTGGACAATGAAAATACTCAGACAAGTGTAATAACAGATTCCAGAGAGACTAAACGGCTGGAAACATACTGAGGAAAAGAAGAAAATGAGAGTGCGGTATGAGATAAAGTGTGATTAACATTGTGGTCAACGTTGTCTCCTCACATATTCACAATGCCTGTAGAGTTTTCATGCCCTCATATCAGCAAGAGGTCTTCTGGAGGTTCACTGGAGTTTTTTTTTCCCATATCCACAATGATGTACATGTTAGGTGGGCTGCCAAGTGTGAGTGCTAGTGTGGCAGGGCCCTGCGGTGGTCTGGGGCCCTGTTCAGGGCTGTTTCTTGCTTTGCACCGTGTGTGTTCAGGATAGGTTAAATCCCCTCCTCACAACCTTGAGCAGGATCATACAGATTTGAGAATGTTATTAATATTACGACTTTTCTAGAAAGTATATTCCCAGTTTATAAATGAAGGGCTGGACTGAGAGTCAGCTTCCTAATTATAATACAAAAGTGGCACGATTGTATTGTAGTTGTATGGCAGCCTTTTCTTAAGGTTGAGAAAGAAACTGAGAAATAAAGAATGCATACGCATTCTTCTAACTGTAGTGTTGTAGGCAGGCATTGAAAAATGCCAGTGCCAGGCCCTGGCTTAATGTGAGCCTTAGTGACAGAAAATTCTGTAATTCTTTGTTTGTCTCTGTATTTAGATTTTATGTCTTTTGTTTATATTATAAATATTTTTATATTGTGAGGAATTGTATCATTATGGAATACCACATGTGGACTCATGCTAGCATGATCTCTGAAGTCTTGTCAACACATTGTGGTTTCCATAAATGACCACTTAAAACACATTTGTTTGCACTTGGTGCAGAATCACAAAGAAACTAATTGTGAAATCCTAATTATTATATGTGAACTATTGGCCAGGCATTTTTAGAGTTATGCTGATTCTGTATTTGTTTCACCCATTAGTTCTGTCAAGTTAAGGAAATCCTAACAATGGGAGTATCGTCAAGTTTAGGGAACACCTCATAACTGATTAGTCATCTAAGACCAGACAGCACTGCCTGTACATTTAATTTTTATTGGATTACTTTTGAACTGGTTTTATGGATACTCTGAAACTCATACATCAGCCATGAAATTATTGTTGATCAGCTTATAAACAGAAACTTGCTTGTGAAACACCAACACTAATGACCAAAGTTAATTAACTTTAGCTTGAATTTGTAACAATTTATTAATGCCAAATTCTTTCTTAAACCAGAATTCTGAAAATTACAGCATATATGAAGAGCAAAAAAATTGCAGGTCTGCATGGACTGAATGTATTAAAGGACCACTCTTATACTGAGCCATGTAGATGAGGCAGAATCCTTGAAAACCTTTAAGAAGTTTCAGGATGAGATATTGAGACAGCTAAACAAACAAGCCTGATGGAATGAGAAACAGCTCTGAATTATTAGATGAAAATATCAACAGTCCATACATTTCTTTTAGAACAAAAAAAAAATCTAAACTCTGACACATTCAATCTACAATTTGAAGAAATTACTATACAAAATGGTATGAGGTTTATTTAAATGCACTAACATTCCAGAATGAGTATTCAGCATCCTGATCTGCTAGAATTAAAACAAAACATGTCATCCACTCCTTGAACTTTCTGTCTTCGCAAACTTAATCACAGAAGAGAAAAATGTATGAGTAATTTGTAAAAGTGAAATGTACTATATATGACTCAAACCAGGGGTGCCCAACACCTGGTTTTCATCTGGCCATTTCCTTAATTACTGGCCAGCGCACACTACCAATTTAACAGAACACTTATGACTTCATTATGACTGACATGCTTAATTGTGTTGGTCCTTAATTAGAAGCCAACAGATGACCACCTAACTCAGGGGTTTCAAACAGTCCACCATTTTCACTCCAACTAATCTCCTATGTAGCTGTTAAACAAAGGTGAGCAATGTCGGTCTTGGAGGGCCGCAGTGGCTGCAGGTTTTTGTTCCAATCCCATTGCTTCACGAGAAGTCATTTATTGCTGATGAAGCACTTATTTATTGCTCAAGTGATATTTTTCTACTTCATTTTAGTTTCCTTGCTTGTTAAGATTTTGAACCTTTAATTGCTTACTTTAGTCTTAAACAGCCGTACTCACTATTTTTAATTGCTGTTTATTTGGACTAAGAAGTAAGTGACAAAGGAACCAGCAGTTCTCCATCAAGCTGGTTTCCATTTATGCCTGTGTGTATTCATCATGAATTATCTATAGTATTGAAAACTGAAGAATAAAAACTGAAGTACTAAGAATTACTTATCTGATCTGTTTTATGCTTCAAACATTTGCATGATATCCTTGGAAAGGAAAAAATTTAATGCTATAAGAATGATATGATATGGCAGAGTTAAAACACTAACAAGCCGTGAAATTAAATAAGAACTGTGATTGATAAGGACTGGTTTCTAATTAGACAACTAGGTGAGAACAGAAACCTGCAGCCACTGCGGCCCTCCAAGACTGGAGTTGTTCACCCCTTCCTCAAACCATTCGATTCTAACTATTCTATTGACATTACTTATTATTTTAACATCACCTAAATAGACATTAGACGCCAGTTCTAGTAATTCAAGAATTAAATCATTCAATGTGATATTCTTCACTTTATACCTGATGTCATTCTACTGTGTGATCCGATTCCTTGCTGCCTATTTCTGGAAAAAGCAGCACAATGGTCTGGGGAGGATGTTTTTCTCTCAGTTTTTCTTTTTTAATATTTAATTAAAAATATTGAGTTAGCAATGAGGACACATAATTTGTGCGCATTTACCTGATTAGTTGTTGTGTCCCTTATTATTAGAGGCTCGTTGTTGAAAATGACTGTTTTAACTAAATGAAACAATAAAACCCTGAAAATTCATGAATTAAAAATGAGTGGAAAAAGGTCACAAAATTAAAAGTTTCTTAAATTCAAGCTTCTTCGTGAATTTCAAAGAGCTGTAAGTCATGTTATTTAAATTTGTGAGAAAGACAGCTAGACCAAAGTCATCTGATTAAATGAGGAATTTAATTAATAACAAGAGAAAGTTCAAGTTAAGAAACTGTCTGGAACAAAGCCTGCAGCCAATGTGTGACCAGGACTACCCACTTCTAGAATAAGTCGTTTGTTTCTAATTAAGATTCACTTAGCATGGACTGGGAACCTTCCTTTTCTTTTTGAGAAATAGTCCATCTCACACTTGCGTATTTCTTAAAGAGGACCAGCTGTGTTTTACATTCATCATTTCTCAGGTTTTTTTTTTTTTTATAAGATATTTGGTGAAGTCTTATATTCATTTACAAGTGAATCAAAGTCAGTCAGTCAGTCACATCCTTATTGAAAACAGCTGCACTTTCCCAACATCCAACATAAAAGCTTAGCTGTTCATTGTTCTCTGCTTCATGTTCTTCTCCTGTGGTCTTCTTCAGAAAAATTTGTGCAGTTTTGTTTATAAAAATGTATTCATTTTATATAGTCCAGCTTTAACTTTGTTTGAGGCTCTTTCTTTATTGTTGCTAATGTATAAACATGGTCATTTTGGATTTAACTTATGAAGTAAATGTAACTTCCCAATATGACACACTGCAGTTTTTTTCACTAAGATTGAACAAAATACTTATTCACTTTTTCTAGCAAACCATTAAATTTTAGCAGAGATTTTGAACATTGTTTAATTCCATTGTATTTTTATGATATATAATAACCATTTCTAATTTATTCTCTTCTTATTATCCTAGGTATCATGATTGGTAAGTAAAGACAGAGCTGTCCTATCAGAAAGAAAACCACTTTGAGACCAGCAGAGTGGAACAAAAGTCAATTTTTGTGTGTGTAATCGGCAGAAAGTAGACAAATTAAGGTTTGTATCACAAGAAGTAGGTCAATCTATTGTCAAACAAAAAGGTGAACAAGAATTGCAGTCAAAGAATAACAACTGTAAAAGCTCTTTAAATAGTAGCTTGAATTTGTTTGTAAGTTGTTACAAAAGAATTCTCTTCATGTTTGGAGGCCTCACTGTTTGTGCTGCCTTCCTTTAAAGAATTGACAATTGGCTAATGTCACAAGCCACACAGGAGCATGTCTGGCTGCAAAAGGTGGTGCCCCTTCAATACTGTAACATGAGAAATGATAAAAACTTAAAAAAAGAAAATTAAAATTAATGTTCTGAAAAATGAAAAAATGAACTAAACAGATGTCAGACATGTTTCAAACACTACTTTTGGTGATACTGTTCCTCCAAAATTACAGGATATATAGGGAGAAGCAGCATCAGTATTGCTGGACCAGAAGACACCATGCTGTAGTTTCCTGGAATGACTTTTTAACTATGAGAAAAACCCTTAGTCACATGGTCTTGGGCACCGTACAAATGAAAGCTCATGAATAGAGGACAATGCCTGGACTTCAACATTGCTTACAATCTCTGTATATCCTTTTACTGTTGGTTTCTCTGGCAAGGACAGGTTTAATTTATCTTAATATATACATGTCTATGTGTGGAAGTGTGTGTGTGTCTGTTTGACTGGCCTGGAAGTGAGAGGTGGAGTTGGGGTAATGTTTCCACATATGAGGAAACAGAAAACTTGCTTAGTCGCTAATAACACAAGCGAGGCCAGCATGTCAGCAAAATGAAACCTCAGAAAAAAAATGTTTAGCCTATAACATCGGCAAAATGGTATCTCTTTTACTTTTCCTCCCGCTGCTAATGCACAAATGATGCGAGCATAACGGCAAAACGAATCCTCCTAGGAGAGATATGCCCAGAGTAGTTCCTTTAAATTACTTGACATCTCTACATTTCAGTTTTTTTTCTGACGATTTCAACAGTTTCTAGGACCCCGAGCTTTTTACAGCACAGGCTTACACAGCTAGTAAATTATAAATATAATAAATCAAAATGTTCTTATGGAAGAAGTACTGTTCTATAGGTAGTTCTAGAAGTTTTAGAGATCCACATTTTATTTAGCTACAGCACCTCTAAAATTGTCTTTCATGTACCTTTTTGTGGATTGCACAGTCCATCTTCGTTATCATGGAATTTTTGTACTTACATTTACATCCTCCTGCTATTTTCATTACACTTTTCAAAGCACAGTGAGATACAACTTCAAATTTACAAGTGCAATAAACATAGGTGCTCATCTCACAAGGAATCACCCGGAGCCAGATGAAGTATGGATGTGTGTTTTATTTAAAGTACTAGAATGAAAGACTGTTACCAGGATTATGGTTAATCAGGAGCTAAGTGCCACCATCTTTTATAGTTAAAACAATGATAACAAAATACATCAGATGATATCTGTGTCATATGACCAGCAATGAGCAAGCAATCGTAAAAACAATATGGCAGCAGCTATTGAAAGAAGGCCACAAAATGACAACAACCATCCAAATTTCAGAATCACAAAACAGCATTGTCAGAACAAAGTGAGTTTTACAAAAACAAACTACAAATTTGCAAAAAAAACAAATTGAGAACTAGATGTTTCAAAACTTTAAATAGAAAATGTTTACCATTTCTACTATTTTATGTCATTATTTTGCTTATATTTTTTGCTGACATTTTGTTTGTCATAGGTTCTTTAAGGTTTGCCAGTCATTCTGTGCATTGCAACATATCTCCATTTCTATGACGTTACACCAGGAAGTTGTTCATTATGAGGTCACCTTACTGAGACTTTTTAACATGGCAATGTGTTCTTCTTGACGTCAAAGATTTTGGATTCTAAACAGATCTCTTGTACTTGTAATTAGCTTTTCAAAATGAAATTTAATGCAACACTTTTCTTGCAACAACTTTTGACTTTTGATTAATATTTTGGGCTTTGGTAATTTGGTTTGTTGGCTTTCCTGGCTTTTGACTACAGTCTGTTCATAGGCTTTTGAGTTTTATCTCCTGTTCCTGTCAAATACTTTTTACTGCCTTTTCCATCACAATAGTACAGGCAAGCTTGAGTATGTGATTTTCTACTTAGTTGAAAGAATTCTGCTGGATGAACTTTATTTTTTTAATCTTGAAGACCCCCATTAGGTTCCCACACAGCCTCTTTTGTTTGAGACTAAAAAGTTTAACTCCCTGAGTCTGTCACAGTAGGACATGGCCTTTAGTCCTGGGTTGCTCTTGGTTGCTCTCTTCTGAACAGCTTCAAGTGCTGCTATGTCTTTTTTTGTAGTGTGGTTACCAGAATTACACACAGTACTCCAGAGGAGGACTTATTAGTACAGTATTAAGTTTGAGCATAATGTCCTTTTATTTATATTCAACAGTGTTTTTACAATATAATCTAACTTTTAATTTTTTCTTTTAATTGCTCCTGCACATTGCTTATACAATGGGAATGTTGTGTCAACATAAACCCTTAAATACTTTTCAAGAGTTTGCTTCCTTTAAGATAATATCTCTCATCTTGTCTTCATAATTAGTATTACTTTTGATCATAAATCTTTAAGAAACAATTTCATTACACTATGTACACATGACAATAACTTTTAACTTAAACTTGATCTTTCACTTAACAGATTGATACATTTTGTGTCTATAGTGATATGATTCATACTTGTTATAGTTGAGGTGCAAGTACTGCTGGGCGTGGGAGGATGGTGATTCAGTTTTACAGTTTGTGGCAGTTTCAAAAAAGCTAGCTGAACATTGTAATTTAAGGACTCATTTATTGAGGCACTCCACAATAAATTAGTTTGCGGATTATAAAGACAGCATGTACAGAATCATTTGTTGATGGAGGTGAACCTAACTTGTCAAAGAGATTCTTAAACGAGGGGGGCTGTAATATGGGGGGGGGGGTCCCAATTGGAGCTTTGTACATGCTCTACTAAGTATATTGTGATGATGTTTTATTTGATGAAAAGCCTGTTAAATCCAGGACATTTTGAAATTCTGTAGTTATTTATCAAGACACAGAGCCTGAAATTGGGACTGTCCCTGTCACCACAATGTCTGGTCACCCTTGTAAATTACAGAGACAGTGAAATAATGAATCATTGTAATCAGAAGGTAATGGTGCGGTGAAGTTGGTTTAGTATAAATTAATAGTGTAAGTTAATGTTTATTTATTCTTGTGTATAACATTACAAGGTAAATCATTCATAGCTAGAGAACCTTTTGTTTTCCCTGGTTGCATTTTATACTTTTGCAATTAGGAAAATCATTTAACTCACCTGATACAACTTAAAGCATCAGGAGGACTGAGGAGATAATGCAGTGATTCTCTTTTAGTTGTGCTCAAGCTGCTGGAAAGACTTCAAAAAACAGAAAGAATTTGCTGATACAGAGGTTTCTGCGCATGCTGGATATGGCAATGGACGATTGCTGTCCTGTGCATACGGTCAGCCAGTGACAGTGACTTCCTATCCATGAAAGCAGTCTGCTGGTGCTTCATTAACTTTTACTGGGGATCTGTTTGCCATCAGTAGCAGGTATTGGAGGTGAAAAAGAGAAAAATAGACAAAATATACAAGTTGGTGTAATTGGTAAAAAAATTAAGGTAAAATTGAAACAATAAACTAATTTGTTATTGAAGTTGCACAGAATGTTTCTTCATTTTAAGACTGACGAATTTGCAAATTCACCAATGCTTTTCAATGGGAAATTTTGAAATTTTAAAACTGTACAACACAATCTGTGCAAGATATCTCAAAGAAAATTGAACTATCTTGACATAAAGGTTAAGTGTGCCACATCTGAAGAAAATTGGTCCACTGGAGGCCAAGTTGTTTTATGAAGACAAATGGGTGTACAGGCAGGCAGGCAGACAGACAGACAGACAGACAGACAAGGGATATTGCAGTAGGTGCTTCATGAATTATTTCCGAAACCACCTTAAAACGTCACATGGAGAGAAAATGTAGAGTTAACAGAGACTCTGGGAAAGAAAGAAATATCTAAGGTAAAACGGGGTATTTTGTGGCAAAGCAAATGGAAAATACTGAATGTTGCTCATGGTCAACATATCAAAGAAGGTGACACCCATCTGCAAGATGAGACACTATTGCATATTTTGTGTGCTAATGGCAAGTTGCACTGACAATCATTGGTGTAACTATGTGAATACAGTAATATTTTTTATTTCTTACATTGTATAGAAGTAAATGAACATTTACCTCTCAAGAACATTAACATTAAGTTGATAGCTGGAGTGATGATCCATGATGTCAGTCCAGCAGTACCTCCTCTCTTCTTCTCAACCAATTTGGCCATCTTAAAACACCTATTTACCTCAAAGGACTGGGCGGCAGTATCGAGAGGGTTATTTTTTATATAATTTCATAAATATTATTTTAATAAGATTATTATTATAGTATATCTGCATTTGCCTGGTCCTCAGTATACATTTGATCACAAAAAATAATTTTCTCAAAATTTTTATGTACTCCTGTAATATTGTTGTTTCACTTAGCTATGAAATGTAATTGTGGACATACACAAAATGCTACATTGTTAGAATAACATTCACATCTTTCAGGCAATGCACAAAAGCACTTAAAAAAGAATAAAATAAAACAAAAATATAGCTGTTGAATACAAATCAAGAGATATGATACTCTAATTCCATTATGCACTAATATAAATGCAACCATGAACTTAAGGGCATGCGCTAGTCTGACAGGCTAAGGGAATTAAACCTCTTTAGTCTTGAACGAAGATACCCATGTGGGCACCTAATGCAGGTCTTCAAAGTTGTTGAAAGTTGTTGATAAGGAAGGTCCAGCAGCATTCTTTCATTAAAACAGTGCCGCGATTAACACAGCCCATGTGACATAACACAGCTGGAATGCAGAAATTATACAGTATAGTTCAATAGGAAGTGAATAAGCACAGTGTCTTTTAAAGGAGGCAAGATAAAAGTCTCCAGTAATTTAAAAAGCTGTCACACTATGTAAATTATTCACGTGGAGCAACTGTAGATGTACTTCTTTTTTTTAAGGTTTTAAATATCTTGCACTTCTTTTAGTAAATGATTATAAAAGGAACCTTTTGAAAAATTGTGTTCAGTGAGTATATACTGCAGTGGCAGGAGTAAGGGAATGTTCAGGGAATTTGTGATAAATACATAGTAGCTCCTCTGAAATTCCCCTAAAGTAACTAAGACTACATATGTTTTGGTGACTAATAAATTAAACCGGGAAAACACTACAAACAACGACCATAACTTAGATAATTCCATGTTTAACTGATACAAGCATCACTAATAATTCATGTGGCAGGAAATTGTACAGACATACTTGAAAAGCCCACATTGGTTTATGGCGAATTAGTTACCCTTGCAAATTCTTTTTTCCACTCCCTGTGGCCTTGGGAATTCATAGAAGTGTGACGTTTTCTTTTGATGTTATCAAGCATCATAAGGTAGGAAGAGGTGTCTACTGGGTACCTTAGTCCTTAAATGACCCAAGTTTTGTAGTATTTAATTTAGGGATATTTTTATTGCTTAAAATATTTTTTAATAACAACCTCTGGTAATCTTACTATATATCTTAAGGGTGGACATCCTTTTAATAAAAAATTATGAAATTAAGAAAAGCTTCAAAACATCTGCATTTCAATGGAACCCCTTGGACCTGCAGGATTGGACCAAGTAATATGGGTGATCATGAAATAAACAGTGATCAAAAACATTTGGTCAAAGACCAGGCTGTGGAAAGATTGTGAGACTGATAAACCAGATATTAGTAAAATACAGAATATACAGTACTGTATATTGATATATATAAGAAATACATGCAACAAGCAATTATCACATTCTGATTCAAGAATTTCACTCTACATAGTCCACTTTTTGTACCTGGATTTCAAGAGATGAGCATATATCATTTTGAACATTATTCAAAGATGGTAGCTTTATGAGATTAATCATTACGGTGATGTTCTTTTCATGTGTAGTGGAGAGAGGAATGACTCTAGGTGAAACCAAAAATAACCCAGGATGCCAACCAGGTAAAGTCCTGTTTAATTCATTGCCACAATAGGAAAATTAAATATATTAAAGAAACAGGTGTGTGATGGTTCAGTAAGGATTGTCAAGTTGCTATGGTGTGAAAAGCTTTGAGGCATCTGTATGATCTTTCTCAAGGCTCTTCAGGTCTGAACTACGATGCCATCTCTTAGGAGCATACCTCCTTTATACCGGGTGGACCAGAAGGGAGAGGGCTTCTTTGGTTCTATTGCCCTCAGGGGGGTGGTTTGTTGAGGCTGTGAGGGGAAAAAGGAGGCAACACTGTTAGCAGCACTACCACATACCTTAGGTGAAGCCTAAAAGGAGATCCTCTGACTTGCATGTGTGACAATGTTTTAAATTATTCAAGAATTACACATTCAGACTCTTTCCTTTTTAATTAGGTTAACTAAACAGTATGTTAATTGGCTTATTTGTTAATAGTGAATAAATAATAATGACTTAACCTTTGTCAAGGTATAAATTGTACTCAAGACACCCTTAGCACATATGATTCCTCTGCCACCTCCTAGGATTGAACTTCAGTCTTTGTACTCACCACTCCACTGTGAAGCAGACACATAAATTATCAAACCAAGTGAGCAAGTTAAGAAAATGATGGCACCTGTCCAGGGACTATCATTGCCTTCTTCCACTGCTTGCTGGGATAGGCTCTAGCTTCTCCATGACCCTGTTCTGAATAAGCAACTAACATCAAAGGTGTCTGTGGAGATGGCCCCATCATTAAACTATAACAGGCTTACTAAACACTTATCATATTGTATTGTGGGTTTGCTGATACAAGCTGACTTAAAGCAAGGAAAGTCCACCATGCTGTAAAATTTAAGCTATGAGATAATATGCGAGATCTGGATGAAATATCCCAGGTATTTGGTTTGAATGTCATCATTGTCATGAATAAAAAGGATGGTGAAATTCTTTAATCAACATGCAACACATCACCACTATCTGAGGCCATGACTGGTGAGTATAACTGCCATAAAGAAGTAAAAAAATGAAAAAGTGTTGATAAAAAATGATAAGAATGAATATTCAAAAATGCAGAGAATCAGTGGAACTGAATGTGACATCTGACTTAGAATTACATTCTTACTAATTATTAAAGAATAGTTTTGAAATTTGATGGTGGTATCATAACACTGAAAATGCTTGATGTGACCTCAAGAAGTGTGTCACACAAATATTTTCTAAATGTGGATTCCCTACCCATAGAACAGTATCTACAAGGTAATAGGAGATTTTTATGCTGCAAATACGGATATTTTTGTAGTTACTATCAAACAACTAATCTCAGAAGTGTGAGATAATAATTATAGAGAATACCAGATAACAGACATAATGAGGAGGCAACACTCAAGTAAGAACTGTTCATTAAAGAATTAAATTAGATAATGATGTCCACTATTTTTGGGACAGTTTTTCTCTGAAGGTCCAGACAAGCATTCCTGTAATGTCCTTATTTGCCTTATTTACCAAAGTTCCTATCAACAATGAAAAGTACAACTAAAATAACTTAAAAAGTATTTTGTTTATTGATATAAAATAAAACTGAAACTAAACTGAAGTTAAAATTACAACCCAAAAACTAACTGAAATTAAATAGATAGAAACAAGTATGCTTTTAACTAAACCAATTTGCAGTAGTACCATAGTCTGTCCCTCATTATTCACTAACTGGTTACGCACCCAAGGCTATGCAGAATAATAAGCACAATGGGTATCAGCTAACTAGAAAGAACATATTTTTGAACATAAACATACCAAATAATTGGCCATAAATGTCAAAATATTGTCAGGGAGTATGACACTGACAGTGAGAAATGCAAGTGTGTGATTATAGTAGGTACGAGGGTGTGTGGAACTCAATTACAGGGAAAGAACCCAATGACTTTTAAAAATATGATTGAACTGCTTTCACAATGATGTTCTGTAAGGAGGTTGAGAACTGTGACAAACCTAGTAAAGCAGGTAAAACAATAGTGTGGTCTCAGGTGCACTGGCGAAGTTTGCAGGTGAGCATGAGGCAGTCAGGTAGGCCTCAGTAACTCCAACACACTGTTATTGTCTCTGTATCAGGACTCGCTTTGAGTAAATCCAGGGCAGGATCCTATGTTAACAAATAGCACACTTTTAGACCATTTTTTAAAATCAGTATTGAGGAGGAATCTCAACATTCCTGTTAAAAGATATAATATAGTATCTAAAAACTCTCCAGCGATTCTAAAACAAAGTAGCAGGTAAAACCAAGTCTTCATCAATTTTCATTTTGCTTTACTGTCAATCTCTGCATTCAACTGGAGTCATAGGAAGGACTGGCTTAGGTATCCATTTTTGTCTAAGGTCTTTTGGATTAAAGAATCCTTAGTTTCATATCAATCACTTTTAACATATAATAGTACCAAACTTCTATGTGTAAAAATTAAAAATATCTCTATGACCAGACTGATATAGGAAATAACCATTTATTAATTTGATTTAAAGTTTTCTCATGTTTGCCATCATGTTGTGCATTGCTTTCATGGGTGCTTCAAGGCTGTGGATAGCAAAGATGCCCATTGCTAGCAATGTTGGCCACATGCAATGTGATGTGTGACATTATATATATAAATGTAATGAATTATTATTATTATTATTATTGTGCAGCTATTATAAAAGATGATGTCCAACAAAGTGCAGGGACCATGTAATTTGAAACATTTGGTTAAATAACATATCTAGTATTCCTGCGACTGAGAGGTCAACCAAAACTGTATTAGAAACAGGTAACATGACTCGATCATCTGAATTAATAAATTCCATAAATCTAATCCAGCATATCAAGTTTTTTTGCTTGTACATGACATGAGACTTTTTTTTTATCATTGCTTAAGATCTGAAACTGAAAACTTTGTACTGGCCTGTATAAAAGAAGCTGCCCGTTTAACTAGGACATCCTGACATTTGTATGAGTGCTTTTAAATTAGAAGGTGAGTTCATATATATATATATATATATATATATATATATATATATATATATATATATATATAACATTAAACATTATATTCTTTTCTCTGGTAACAGTTTACATATAAGAAGTCATTTCTATTCAACAGTATTCACCCATGACTCTTAATGATCGACTATATTGGAATTTTACATAATACTTAATACAGAGGTGTGTTTCTGGATAATATCATTTATCTGTATGCTGATTGGTGAGTTTGAAGTGCTTCAAAGTCATTATATGTAAATGAACTTGGCTGATTAAATGACACGTTCTGTTAGATTTCTTCAGTCTGCCATGCTGTATTAACAAGAGCATGTGGGACTCCACCAATTGGTGTAAATAAAGAACGTCCACATTTGGAGTTCTTATACAGTATCAGGATGGTTCAAACCTCTTCTTTATTTACTAAATATTTTCTGCAACACCTGCAATACACAACATAAATATGTATGCAAATATTGTGAATGTGGGTGGCACGGTGGCGCAGTGGTAGCGCTGCTGCCTCGCAGTTAGGAGATCCGGGTTCGCTTCCCGGGTCCTCCCTGCGTGGAGTTTGCATGTTCTCCCCGTGTCTGCGTGGGTTTCCTCCGGGTGCTCCGGTTTCCTCCCACAGTCCAAAGACATGCAGGTGAGGTGGATTGGTGATTCTAAATTGGCCTTAGTGTGTGCTTGGTGTTTGTGTGTGTCCTGCGGTGGGTTGGCACCCTGCCCAGGATTGTTTCCTGCCTTGTGCCCTGTGTTGGCTGGCATTGGCTCCAGCAGACCCCCGTGACCCTGTGTTCGGATTCAGCGGGTTAGAAAATGGATGGATGGATGAATGTTGTGAAGTTTAACACTAGAACTGACACACATTTTTTTCAATACTATAACCGCTAAGGCTACCTCAACTTGCATCTGAGATAGATAGATAGATAGATAGATAGATAGATAGATAGATAGATAGATAGATACTTTATCAATCCCCAAGGGGAAATTCACATACTCCAGCAGCAGAATACTGATAAAAAAACAATATTAAATTAAAGAGTGATAAAAATGCAGGTATAACAGACAGTAATTTTGTATAATGTTAACGTTTACCCCCCCGGGTGGAATTGAAGAGTTGCATAGTGTGGGAGAGGAACGATCTCCTCAGTCTGTCAGTGGAGCGGGACACTGACAGCAATCTGTCGCTGAAGCTGCTCCTCTGTCTGGAGATGATCCTGTTCAGTGGATGCAGTGGATTCTCCATGATTGACAGGAGCCTGCTGAGCGCCCGTCGCTCTGTCACGGATGTCAAACTGTCCAGCTCCGAATTAGTCATAAAATCACGGAAATGTTTGCTATATTTGCAGAATTTGGCGAACTACATTAAAGTCAATGGGGAAGGACTGGATTATAATGGTGTAGTCATCTTTAAAGTGTCCCTGAGGGCTAAGGAAACTTCTACAACTATACTGGACCAATTATTGTGGATTTATTATTATTTATCTTTTGATTTTGAGAAAGTTTGTGTACATAGCTATTGTGACGCATTATTTCCCTTCAAAAATCCTCATGAGAGGAGCTGCTCTCCTTTCTCTTCCCAGCAGACAACATAAGATTTTTAAAGTGGTGGGTCTGTTTTTCCAGCAGAATCACTGAAGAAAAACAGGCATCATTACATGGCTTCAGTCAAGGTCCCTTTCTATGTCCTGTTACTAACCATGTGTGCCAGTGGCAATGTGATCCATGAAATCATTGTAACAAGATGGGGGCACACGTCTTTTAACTTTGTACAGGCCTGAGAAAGTTTAAAACTACAGTAAAGTAACCAGAAGAAAGAAAAAATACAAATAGGTTTAGTTTGGGAATGACTTGGTTAGACTTCCAATTTCTGGATAACGTTTCAGTGTTGGTAAAGGATTGTACTGACTCACAGTTGTCAGACTTTTGCTTGAAGAGTCTCTTTGTGGCTGATCTTATGACATGTCATGATGCTTTTTCTTTTAATACCCTTGTGAGAAGAGCCCATCCCTTCTCCCTCTCTGGTTGTCAGAAGTGGTGGTATCAGAGAGTGGAGTCAGCCTGGTTGTTAAAGGTCTTGTTCAGAGTCAACATCTTCAAAACAAGGGAACAAAAAAACAGGCTTGTTACGAGGCTTCAGACACTGCCCCTTTCTGTGTCTCGATTATTCTGGTCCCCATAAGGACAGTAGAATGGGCACTACTATGTATGTGTATGGGTGTGTAATCCCAGGCAGTGGCTTCTCTCTTAACGGTCTGAATATTGCCTGTCATTTGATAGCTTCAAAGGTTTGCTTTGGGGAAGGTGTGACCTTGTGACCTCTGATTGTGATCCTAAAGTGCACCTTTAGACTTGAGTCATAAGGAACAAAACAAAATCTTCATTAAAAGGCTGTTTCTTATGGTTTACCGTGGAAAGCTTTTTCTTCTAGAGAGTTTGCAAAAGTGTGTCTGTCTCCTTTATCTGGGTAGAATACTGTTTAACTGGGTAAAACTGTTGGTTTGATATTAAAAAGTGATCTATTGTAAGTTCTTGCTGATCTAATTCACAATACTTAACAAATGCAATATTTTGATACCTGATTTTTTTAGGAACATAATTTCTTTGCTTTGTTCAATTTTAGAAGGTTCCTCTTTTAATTTTGGTGTTATTCAAGCAGGCAAGCACTCAGTATATACAAAGAAAACATAAATTACAGCTTGAACAAGCCAGAACTCATTTTGCTGCTAACATTCCCCACAGGAGCTCCTACCATCCAGACAGCATTTTTGTGTTTGTCTCTCTGTTTGTGAGGTTGAATCTATCACGATGCTGACATTTACACTGAAGATCCTTCTGCTCTCTTTGTCCTTATTGTTGCCAATTCTTTATTTAAAATGTACTCAGTCCCACCAAATTGTACAACAGGTGTTTATAACATTAAATCACTCTGCCCTATTATTTTTTTGTGCCTCACTGTTACCAAATTCCCTTCTTCACAGTTTTATATATTTGATCTGTAAGTCTTTTTGATGTTACTTTCTATTAAAAATGCCAGATATACTTCTTAACGCCTTCTGTTATCTATTAGTGTTTTATTTTGTTTAATTTTAATTTTCTGTTCAATGCATGTCCTGTTCTGATTAGCTTGTATATTTAATATTGTAAAGCACATTCTATTGGTGCATTCTCTTAAGATTAATGGTTTAACAAGATGCATTCACCAACCCATTTTCTTTCTTTTTTTTCATTGTGGGGTCTCAGGACGTTGGGGCTTGATGTATGAGTGACAGATGCAAAGTAACAACATTGGATGTGGTAACAGTCCTGCATTCACATTCAGACTAACACTGTGTGTTTCAGTTTGTAGGAAGTAACACATGCACACAGAGAAGACATTCAAACTGCACTCCATGCATGCATTTACTGTATTTATAATAGATTCCAGCCCTAATCTTTACATTCTAGCTGTGCAAACAATCCAAAGAGTTAGAGTGAAGTTTCATTTGAAATGCATCACCTTGAGATTAAAACCCAGTTACAGATGCCAATCTTGTTTAATTTCTGCTCTGTCTCTTAGCTATTTCACCTCATTTGCATTCAAACGGCAGAAATGTGTTGTAGAAGACTTCTTTCGCTTTACCTAATTTTAAAAGTGGAAACGTTTTACTTTGTAATTAGTATGAGTCTGTTTAAAGTTTACTGTCTATCCAAAGCTATGTAAAGTTGGTGAACAAGTAATCGCTTGTGTTTGGATTTTGGCAGATCTGGTGTGACCACACATGATTTTATGACTGAAAATGTTGAATAACATTATAATGAATTTAGACAACTAATTTGTGCTGTCCTCTGTAATATTAGACTAAAAATGGATGGTGCAGAGTGGCTCATCAGTTATCTCTCAAATGTTTACCCGGAGGGTTAAATCCAATAGCAATTTTTCATTGCCATCAGACATTGTAAAATATGTCCCTTAAGGCACAATTTTAGACAACAGTATTTTTTTTAACTTATACTAATTATGTACCTTGAACACCTGGGCTCCCCAGCCTCCTGTTATTTGCACATGGCAGATCACATTATCTTAGTATCTAAAGGACTGTGATGCCCTGGTTGTCCGCAGCTGACAGTTCCTTCTTGAATCCAGGACATCGATAGTCATAAACCGAGATGAATTAGGGTGAATGAGGACACATGAACCACAAAATAGTGGTTTGTGCAATCTTATTCAACAATAATAATGCATCCAAAACAAAGTGTAGTGCAGTTTCATTAAAAAAATACAAATTGTTCTATAAAAATATGTGCTCCTCCACGAAGGATAAAAAGATCAATAAATAAATTCCAATAAGTTAAAATCTAGTTAAGTTAAATTCTCATTGGTAATTGGATTCCTTTTCATTCTCAGTCTCTAAGCCCAGCTTATCTTTCTCCCTGCTCAACCCTTTGATCTCAGCCGGTGGAGATGCTGCAAGCTGTGGTCCCTCTTTCCTGCTCCCAGTGGTCACTGGAATGAGGTAGCTGGGATGATCAGAGCCTTTCTTCATCATCCTGCCACCATCCTTTTGGCCAGCAAGACACCTGGAGAACTCAATCACTTCCATTCCTCTGCAGGCACTTTGAGCTACATTGTTTGTATGAAAATGTGCTACATAAATAAATGTTGTTGTTTTTATTATGCAGTAGGAGTGACCCACCGACCGCTATGCCTCCTTCCCAGCATGTTGGCTCTTTCCCCTGATTCTCTCTTTCATTCCTTCTTGATCAATCTTTTCTTCCTAATTCTTCCTTCCCTTCTGTCCTAATCAGACTCTCTTTGAGACTACAGCCACCAGAATCGGCCTGTATAGTGCCGATGAAGAACAGCTGATCTGATCACACCTGCATATTAACAAGCAATCAGCTCGCCTCTCCACTGGACACCCTGTTGGGCACACAGTTCTACTGCTGGTAGTCCCAAAGTGCGTAAGCCCCAAAACCACTTCTAACAATGCCCACTAGATAATGAAATCCCATCAAAAACCCTGGATAGATGAAAAAAGGGTCTTGTAGAATCTTTATAAAATAAAAGATTTATTCTTCACAAAGTCTGCTATATAATACAGTGAAGATCCAAACAGCATAAAAGACATGCAATGAATGTTAAAGGCAATTTCAAAAGCAAAGTTGCAAAGGTTCCAGTTCAGGCACATTAAAGGGGGAAATCCCAATCAAAAACCCCAGCTAGATGTAAAAAGGACCTTGTAGAACCTTTATAAAATAAAAGATTTATTCTTCAAAAACTGCTCAGTAATACTATAAAGCTCCAAAGAGCACAAAAGGCATACAATGCTTGTTCAAGGCAATTCCAAAAGTAAATAAAGACCCAATACAGAACCCATAGAGAGATCAAAAGAAAGTAAGATTTAAAAAAAAATCCAATAATATCTAAAAAAGCACTAAGCAAAACAAAATACAAGTGAGCTCACCAACTCTAAAGCACATTCACAACACATTCAGAAGACCCTCTGGATTTATAGTGTGGAGGGCAGTGCCTGGCAGTGAACCTACCTCTGCCAGGATTATTTTTTGCCATATACCGCAGGTGTCTGCTACCTTGCATCTCTAAAATAAATGTTAGAAAATTAGAATCAAAACAAATTCTAAATAAAGAATAGAGACATGGAAAGATGAACAAATTAAACAAGTATCAAATTAGACCCAGTTACCACTCGAATCCTGACATTTTACAACTTTATATAATATACAGATATAGATACACATTTTCACTGCAGCAGCACTCGCCATTGCAATACTGTAAAGCACGGGCAGCAGATATACAGTACAAAGAAGGAAACTGCTTGCTCCTAGAGCATACACCCACTGATGACGACCACGAGCTGATAAAACTGGATGTTTGGTGTGCAGCCGCAGTTTGAAGCAGGCGCTATTGTGAGAAACCCATGGGAGTGGACATACAGAGTTATTAGGGAAGGACTGCAGAGACAGAGAGTGGCTAAATCAAGAGAAGGCATGATTTAGGCTTCAAGTGTTCTGCTGTTTATAAATTTGGTGGCATCTCATGTAATCCCTGAGAAGTATGGACAGTGGCAAGAAAAGAAATGTTGCAGCAAGAGCAAGCTCACTTGTTATTTTTCTCATTTTTCTGCTTATTACAATTTTTCAGAAACTCTCCTCGAGTTCTTTTTTAGTTTCTTCAAAACTGGTGTAGTGATTAATAAATCCCCAAAGGTGTTCTACACTGCTTATGTTGGCATCACTAACACGACACAAGAGGTTGCCAGAGAGAAGGACACTACCAAAGTAGCACAGGACAGATGAAAGTCCCAGAGGATACACAAAGAGAAGAGTTAAAGCCATGTTGTTAAAAGAAGAGTATCAGCATGTTACAATGTGATCTCTGGGGGAAAGAAGACCCTATCAGGCATACAACAGACAGAGATACCAGTGCAAGGCAGAAGCCGAGAGACAAAAAGAGCAGGCGAGAGATAGAGACGTGCTACCCCTTGGAAATTACAGTTTAGGTAACCCAATAGAGCTGAGTGAAAAAGACAAGACAGAGGGTTACAAAGGAACAAAATATGTCTTGGCTAGCAGGTAAATAAAAACCAGTTGCCCTTTTAAGACTGGAGTCTGGTAGTACTGGCAGGAAGATAGTCATTGCCATTGCGTCTGTTACATGGCAGCACATGATCCTCAGCTGGGAGAAATGACAATGTGTTGGCCTTGTTAAGGCAGGCAGTATACAGAAACATGGCTTTTTAAGTCTACTGAATACTCTAGGGTGTTGGGAAACAATATTATGAAAGAAGCTCCTTGAATTTCTCCCTTAGGCCTCTCTCTTTCTCTCTTTTTCTGGTTTTCCTAAATATATTGCTTCATGGGTAACTGTAGCCACCGAAGTATAAGGCGAGTTCAAGCACGGCTAAAATGCGTACCGAAAGAAATCTCTCAGTCCAAAAGTTTGTTTAAAAAATATTTAGTGAAAGTTAAAAGCAAATAATCCACATAAGAATAAAGAAAAAAGTAGTTACACACGTAGAATAAAAGGCAAAATATATCTTCTCTAAACTTGGCTTTTCTTGAGAAACTTTAGTTATTTCTGTACTTAAAAATTCTTAATTTCTTCTTCTGTACGCCTTAAGCGTACGGCTTTGCACTTACAGTAAATAAGCACGAGTTACGTCACACACTTAAAAGGCCCGTAGGCCCTTAGGCACGTAGGCATGGTTTAAAACCATGTGCCATCTACGCCTTACACATGGCAAGGCTGGTCATTAACTAAGAATAATATTTAGTCAGAGCTGTTAGAAATGGCAAGAATATACTAATATAATTCTACTTATGGGGGTTATAGGAACCTCCCATAGATTATGCATTGTCATCTAGTAAAATATTTATGAATCTTATGTAACTTGGAAATGGCTCTTACAGTAACTATTAAAGTTATAGGGCTTGCCAAATATTAGCTGCAGTGATTTAGATTTTAAATTTACACTGGAGCCTAAAATGGTTCTTTTTCATTAAAATGAGTACATAAATAAACCATGGCAACTAAGAGAAAAAAAAAACACTCTAGTGGCAGCATTTCACCAAGCCCATTGAGGAAAACTTACGAAAATGACAAGTACAGGCAATGCCAGAACAGAATTGAAGGAAGACAGAATCCCAAACACCAGGCGAAAAAATGGAGGGTTAAGGGTTAAAGACAAAAAGGATTCCAAGAATCCAATGCCACCAACCTCCAACCTCCCACTTTCTCATTACTTAAAACTGAATGCAAGAAGGCTTATGTAAAGCAGCATGGGAGGGTTAATATAGGGGTAAAGGAATGAGAAAAAACAAAAAGGTGGATGAAGATCATAAGATTACAGAATTGCAGTTGAAAAGTGACTGAGAGGAGTGAAATTCCTTTTAACGTCTTAAATCTGTGTTAATCAATAGCGGCTCCAATATCCAGTACTAAATTAGAAACATCTACAGTATGTTGAGGTACAGCATTTAAATGATTCTTGCCAATGGGATGTATGGATGAAGAAAGAGATTAATGGTGATTAGAGACAAAAAGGAGTAGATTTAGACATGTTCATTTTATAACTAGGCTTGAGCTTGTAGTAATTAAAGAGGTTAAAGTTGTGAGACTTGAAACGATATACTGCAGAGAAAAAGTAGAAGTCCTCATTGTGTTATACAAGTAATGGAAAAACACAAAACATCCCAAAAATCCACATTGCACAAATCCACTGCACATCTTCTTTCCCAAACTGACTGTCCCAACTTTCTCACTGGCACAAGTTTTAACAAATAGATGCACATTTATTTCAGCAAAAAATAAAAATAATATTTTTTCACAAAGGCTGACAAACAAACATGAAAACAAAACATATACTCCATAGAATGCAACTAGTTGTTTAAATCAGAGGGCTTAGTAGTAATTGTGATCAGAATGGAATTGCACAAAGTCATTCACCAAGAAAATCCTACTCAGTAATCAGGTCCAGAAAATACAAAGAGTAAGATTTAAAACACTAGAATATCAAATACTAAACTTTACATGAGCACAAATTCACTGGTTAAATCTCTATCTCAGAAATAGCTGCACTGTAATTTACCAGCTCATATTAGGTAAGCATATCAGGGGTTCACCATTACATGGATAAATGCCCTGCAAAGAAGAGACATGTGACTGAAGCTCTGAAATATGCTGCCATTTTCAAAAAAAACAAGCCACTGACAGACAGTGAAACAAAAGAGTTAGAATTTAATGGTAGTTAATATGAATTACAATTAGAGACAAATTAAATCACCAAGGAGCAGTCCGTAATGAAAACAACAATGAATAAAACATTCAGAGGACACAGTAATGATCTGAAAGAAAAGTAGAAACAAGGGAGGTATTTGTAAATGAGAAAGCATGTGAATGTGGAAAAAAGTCTGGGATGGGAATAGTAGCAGGAAAAGAATTCTTTGGTGTAGGGGTTTGTGAAGACAAAATAGTTCACCAGGTGTACATAAGAGGCAAAATTGAAAAATAAACAAGTATGTTGGCAAACTAGGATGAGAAATTCCCAGAACATCAGTTATGTAGTGACATCCCCAGTGGTGTTTGTGTGTGAAAGTCCACAACTAATGAGCACTTAGTCAAATGAGTAATGCATACAATTCACCAGCAAGGAACAAAGGAAAGCATGCGTTTAGGACTGAGGTTTGTTTGTCTGTCTGATGTTTTGTGTTTGTCATACTACGGCCGTCCTTTGGATCAGTGGTTCCCAAACTGGGGTTTGCAGGGATATGTCAACAGCTCTGTGTTTAATGGGAAAAAAAAGCATATAATTTTATTATTTAAAAAGTTGTAAATAATAAAGCATTTTTCTAGTTTACCTTGTATTTTAATAATACTGTCGTCACTTTGCTAGGGCACTTGCCATTTATGCCTATTAATAAGCACATTTTTAAAATGCTACTCAAAGGCTACTCTAGACGTACACACGTTGCATTGGGGTGTTAAACCTGTTCACAGCAAGCTAGACATAATGCGTTGAATGCTAAAACATACATAATAATGAAGTAATGAAAGCTCATCTTGTAGTTCTGCTTTAACCCCTTGTTGCCTAAATTTATTTACAATTATATAAAAAAAGAAATTATTTGTGTTTTTGCCGTCAAGCAGATGCTAAATTAAGAAGAAGTGTCTAGCTGCAGCCTGCAATACCAATGGCATAGATCAGGTAATGCTCACAACATCAGTCACAAAACGCCCTTTGAGTCAGATAGCCCTCCTACAACCCTAAACTTAACCATAGTGTAACGGGGCCCTAATGCTCTTCATAATGTGATGGATGTTACATGATGGATGTTGAGGGCGTTTCTTGATGTTGGGGCATTACATGACTGACTTCATAGATACTGCAGTCTGCAATTACACTCTGTTGAAATTAAGTGGAGATTGGTAATTCAAATATAGAACACAAGCAAACAATAAGCTGGTATGTGCTTTTATCTTACCACAACTTACCTCAAATTTGGACAATTTCTCGAAATTAGTAGCCAAAATCCATGTGCATAGCCACACCAACTCTTCGCTGCCATCAGGCAGATGTAGTTTCCATTACGACTGCTAGAAGGCATGACCAGTGCTTCCAATATGATCCTTGGTACCTATCGAATATGCATCAACTGGCATTGGAGGGATGCATATGCCACCTTGGCTGCATTCAGGCCGGAAGCGGTTTGAAGCAATTTTGCGACAATCGTCTACAAGGGCTTAAATTCATCATATTCTAAAGCAAAATCTAAATCTAGAAAGTATGAAGCTTCATACATAGAGTTCAGAATTGTGCTAGATAAGAAAAAAGACAGACTTGATTACCCCAAATGTGTTCTTTGTTAGGAAATTCTGTCAAACAAATGTCTAAAGCCATCTAAATTGCAAGGACGTCTAGAACAAAAGCATCCAGCTGATGTGGGAAAACATGTTGACTTTTTCAAAGGAAAGAAGCACTGCTTGTAAAACAAGTGAGCACTTCCCACAGCAAGCAATGGTTTCAGAGAAGGCTCTGAAGTCATCTTTTTTGGCATTGAATCACATTGCCCGTGTGAAGAAATCTAACACAGTTGGAGAAGATCTGATATTACTGGTGACCAAAGACATAGTTTGGGAATTGCTTGGTGAGGAAGCTGCCGGTAAGAATGACACTGTCCCTGTGTCGGACAACGTCTCTGTGTAACACACCAATTACTGGAACAGGTAAAAAAAAAAAAACAGCCCTTGGTTTGTGTTGCAGTTGGACAAAAGCACAGATGTAGCTAATGCAGCAAAGCTTATTGTCAATATCAGATTTATTGGAATTCAAAAGCTTGTTGAAGAGCTGCAAAGAAATTCAGGGAAGACAACAAACAGGTCAGGACATTTTTCAAACTTTGGACGCGTTCATGCAGGCCAATTTAATTGAATGATATTATTGCGTGGGCATTTGTGTGGATGGTGCCACTGCCATGACAGGCAAGTGTAGTGGAGTCATTGTGTTAATAAAGGCCAGAGCTCCAAATGCCGTGGATATACTCTACATGCTTCACAGAGAAGCACTTGTCGCTAGAACGTTGGAGGACGAATTGCAGCAAGTGCTTTATGATGTTGGTAAAGTTGTAAATAGTATCAAAGTCGTAAACACAGACTGTTTGCAAAACTGTGCAGTGACATGGGTGCTAGTTTTGAAAGCCTTCCGAGTCATTCTGAGGTCCGGTGGCTGTCTCGCAGGGCAGTTTTACAATGAGTCTTTGATCTTCCAAACAGCTGCGTGAATTTCTCTCGTCTGAGAATTCCCATTTTGCTAGCTGTTTTGACAACCAGTCGTGGGTTCTGAAGTTTATGTATTTGGCCGACATGTTTCAACTTTTAAATACCTTTCATAGCATACACTGGGCTATAACTTTTGGCACATAAACAACAGACAGACACTGAAATCATTGTTTTGAATTTGCCTCTCCAAGAGCAAGAAGAAACAGAAAATACTCTCAAAAACTGAAATTCCACTTCAACTCCATGATTATAAAAAATGCAACACTGACTAAAATAAATTAAGATAATTGGTAACACTTTAGTTTAGGTACTGCAAAAATGCATTGATCTATTACTGAAATGTATTGCAAACAGGTTAGAAAGAAAGCCAACTCAATTCTGTTAAACAGTAGCCATCCTCTTTGCTCTAAATTCCAGCTGTTGCAGTCAGATTTAGGTTTCCAAAGGTAAAGAGCAACAGATTTAAGAACTCTTTTATTCCTAGAGCTATAAGCATTTTAAATTCTGTTACTTGTAGGGATGATGCTAAATATAAAATTCTGCATTATTATTTTCCATACTGTTGAAAGTAATTACCCCTCTTTGTACTGATCATGAATGTGTGTTTATGCAATAGCATTGGTTGTCAAATGTTGTGTCTTTTTTGTATCTATTGGATTCCTGCAACAATGTCTTCTGTTTTTGTACTTTGCTGCTGCAAACAAATTTCCCTCTGTGATTATAAACTCTTCATAAACCTACTCCATTACTCTTAAGAAATAAAAACTTAACAAAGCCTCCTTTTAGTGTTAATTATGCTTATAAATCATGTGGTCATCATTCATATTAAAGTTTTTCTCTATTGCTTGGGTGCAATTCTCACATCAGAAGCTTTATTTTCACCAGTCTTAATGCAGTTCCCAGAACAGTTGAGGCATTTCTCATAACACAGACTCACCTAAAACACTAAAACAATGAAAACCTTTTTCACATGTGTCCAAACATGCAAAGTCAGTCAATCACTTCAGCAATGTGACCAACGAATAAAAACCTTTCACCACTGTTTTAAGACTTAGAAACCAAATGTTTTTATACTTTTATCAGAACCTTACTGACTTTGAAAGGACTACTGCAAAAAAGTAGGCCTAATGTACAGTAAAAATGTTTGGATACAAAAATGAAATGAGAAGGATTGTCTGAAATGTTAACACAACACCTAATAATATTAAAACTTAGAAAAGCAAAATGATATACATGAAACTGTATACATCAGAAAACAGACAAAGGAAATATATACAAAATTTGAACATAGCACCAACTACTGCATAGTATAGTAAAATTACACTACATACAGTATATGTTGTGAGACTTCCCCGGACACCACCAGTCGGAAACCACATCTTTATAAAATCCACACGTTTATTAAACATAATAAACACAGTCCCAAAACACCACACAATGCACACAGCAATAATCACCCCAATTCAGTCCTTTCTCAGTCCTTAGCCGCCTCTACTCTCCTCTTGGGAGCTTTGTCCTACTCCCACTCCCGACTCTGGCTCCCAGATTGTTGGAAGGCGCCGCCTTTTATCCCTGCCCGGATGTGCTCCAGGTGACTAATGACGTCGTTCCGGCAGCACTTCCTGGTGTGGCGGAAGTGCTTCCCTTTGCCCCGGAATCACTCCGGGCGTCCTTGGCAGGCTCCTCTGCCATCTTGCCGAGTGTGGCGGAAGTAACTATTTCCAGGTCCCACGAGGTTTAAGGTGCCCTCTGGTGGTGGCCACGGGTCCCAACAAGTTATAATCTTTTCTCTCTTTTCCCGTGGTGTTCTCCTGCTCCAGGGCGGTTGCCCCCTCGTGGCCCGGAAGCTATTCTTGCCACCTTCCGGTCCTTTTAGGCGTCCCTGTCGGGTCAGAACCCCAGTCATCTGTGACAATGTATATATAAATCTAAAATGACTATAAAGTGAAAAATATGAAATGTCTGAAAGGGGCATCCTGTCTCTCATCTCTATTAGGCCACATCATTATATCTACATCACACCTGATGTCTTCCTTTCTGACACAGGCCACATCCAGCTTCAAAAAGCCTCAGGTGTGACATCCTCACAGCCAGCATCCATTGCTTCCGGGAAGGAAATCTGATTATGAGGCTGTTGATCAAACACCTTCCACCTCCAAGCGGAGACAAATTCCTCAATTGGGCTAAGTAATCTCTCTCTCTCATTTTTCCTAGGGCACGAAGCGGAAGCGGAAGCAAAGCAGAAGCGGACAATGGCCGACAGTGAGGTGAATCGCATTGCAACTGTAGTCGAGGAACTCCAGGCACTCGATGAACAGATTCAGAATCTTCTGTCCAGACGAAGATACCTCAGAGATCTGAAGGCTCGGCTGTTGGATAAACCGTCCTCGCCATCTGTTATCGGCATCAACCCCGCGTTGTGCCGCGCAAGTCACCTTCACCCCCGCGCCTCGTAGGAGCGACACCGATGATGACCTCGGTGTATTTCAGCTATGCAGGCGGGGGTTCAAGGCCAGAACACCTCCATCGGTACAGGCAAGCATCGTAACCCAGAACCGGTTTGACCCTCTAAGCGTCCCCAGTTCGCCTTCAGCTCCTGGTGATGTAATTGTGGTAGGTGATTCTATTGTTAGGAACCTCAATATCACTTGCCCTAATAGAAAATCTTTTGTTTCTTGTTTTCCCGGTGCTAGTGTCCGAGATGTGACGAGACGTGCACCGGCGATCTACAAGAACAGGGCAGTTGGAGCCATTGTTATACATGCTGGCGTAAACGACATAAGGCACCGACAGTCGGAGATCCTCAAGGCAGACTTCACTGCATTAATTAAAGACACAAAGGAGAGGACCCCATCGGCAAAGATATTCATCTCGGGTCCACTCCCTCTCGTCAGACGATCAAACGAGTATTACAGTCGTCTGCTTGGTTTAAACAACTGGCTGCAGGGCTTCTGCAAGAATCAAGACATCGGGTTCATTAACAACTGGGATCTCTTTTGGGAAAGACCGCGTTTCTTCAAGCGAGATGGCCTGCATCCGAACAGCTTCGGCGCCCGGGTCCTCTCCGAAAACATAGCGAAGGTAATTCGTTTATCTTGACTATCTATCTCTGCTTTTAACCCCTTCCGAAATGCCACTCCTGTGTTTGGTCATGATAATTGTTTAAAAAAATCTTCCATAAAAGTGCGCAACATAAATACTGTAATAACCAATCTTAATGCACATAGAAAATCTAGGCAATACGGCATAAACGCCAATAATTTAATTAAAGTTACTACTTTAGATGAACAATGTATTAAAACTGTAAAAACAGATCATAGATTAAATAAAAAATACACGCAGAGCGGCGCTAATAAAAATAACTTAATTCCTGTTCCCTATATCAATAACGCACATAGTATTCATCTCTGCTCCTCCGAAACATTGAATATGGCACTATTAAATATTAGAGCTTTAACTAACGACGTTTTTTATCAACGACATTATTAGTGATAAAAAAATAGATTTTATTGCACTAAGTGAAACGTGGCTTAGCTCAGATGGCGCAGCTGTTTTAATCGAATCTGCGCCTCCAGATTACAGTTTTACTCGTGCTGATCGCCAAGGAAAGAGAGGTGGAGGGCTAGCAAACATTTACTCTAGCAGGTTAAAATGTAAAAATATCAGTTTTGGTAAGTTCAAGTCTTTTGAGTATCTCGCCATTGTTATTCAGGGAGATTCTCACGTTCTAGTATTATCCGTGTATAGACCTCCTAAATTCAACGCGTCTTTCTTTGAGGAATTCTCTGACTTGATGTCAATCTTAATTACGAACTATGACGCACTCTTAATAGTCGGCGACTTTAATTTTCATGTAGATAATCAATGTGACCAAAAAGTAAAAGAATTTATGAACCTCCTGGACTCTTTTGATTTGAGACAGCTCGTTAATCAGCCTACACATAAAGCAGGTCATACGTTAGACTTAGTAATTACTAAAGGACTAAAAGTTGATATAAAGCAGGTCATTGATACGGGTCTTTCAGACCATTTTCTTCTACTTTTTAATATAGAAATAATGATAGAAAACACTCATGAGAAGCATATTGTTAAAAAACGCTTCTTTGACTCATCAGCAACTTTAAAACTTACAAACATTCTAACCAATCAGTCCGTTTATAGTGCCAACTATAATAGCGAGGAGAATGTAAATAGTAAGGTGGAAAGATTTAATACTAAAGTGAGGGCTGCTGTTGACATAGTTGCACCTGAAAAGACAGTTAAAAAATCTTCTAGCATTGTTATACCTTGGAAGACCCAAAGAGTGTCTGATTTAAAGAGAACATGCCGTAGAGCTGAGCGTAAATGGAGGAAGACTAAACTAACTATTGACTATGAGATATTAAAAGTTAAAATAACAGAATACAATAACACAGTCCGTCTTGAGAGGCGCTGCTATTTCTCTAAGATTATAAATAACAATGCTAGTAATCCCAGAGTGTTATTTTCGACAATTGATCATCTGTTAAACCCAGGTAACTCAAAGGAATGCCTCCTAAGTACTTCCAGTAAAACCTGTGAGGCTATCGCTGTATTTTTCAATCAAAAAATTAATGATATTAGAAATAACATAGTATATCTCCCCAACACTAAGGATCCCCCGAAACCCCAGTACTCCATAATAAATAAATTAGAGTCTTTCACTAGGATAGATTTACCTGATTTACATAAAATAATTTCTCAAATGAAACCATCCACCTGTGCCCTTGACCCAATACCAACAAATTTTTTCAAAGAAGTATCGGGTGTGCTTATTGATAATGTTCTTGACATAGTAAATTCGTCATTAGATACGGGGGTCTTCCCAGACTGTCTTAAGACTGCGGTAGTTAAACCCCTACTTAAGAAAAATAATCTCGACCCCTCTTCTCTTGAAAATTATAGACCCATCTCTAACCTGCCTTTCTTAAGTAAAATTCTAGAGAAGGCAGTCATTATGCAGTTAAATGAGCACCTCAATAAACATGCTATTCTTGATAAATTTCAGTCAGGTTTTAGAACAAATCACAGCACAGAAACTGCACTCGTTAAAGTAGTAAATGACTTGCGGGTAAATGCAGACAGAGGCCATTTATCTGTTCTCATCCTCTTAGATTTGAGTGCTGCATTTGACACTATTGATCATAATATTCTTAAGAATCACCTTAGTCAATGGGTGGGCCTCTCTGGCAGTGTCTTAAACTGGTTTGAATCCTACCTGGCAGGGAGAAAATTCTTTGTTAGTTGTGGTAATTATAACTCAAAGACACATGATATTCTATATGGTGTTCCACAAGGCTCTATCCTGGGTCCGCTGCTCTTCTCAATCTACATGCTTCCATTAGGTCAGATTATCTCGGGACATAACGTGAGCTACCACAGCTATGCTGATGACACACAGCTGTATTTATCAATAGCACCTGATGACCCCAAATCTCTTGATTCGCTAACACAATGTCTAACCTGTATCTCAGAATGGATGAATAGTAACTTTCTCAAATTAAATAAAGAAAAAACCGAAATCTTAGTGATTGGCAATAATGGATACAATGAGGCTATTAGAAATAAACTGGATGCATTAGGATTAAAAGTCAAATCGGAGGTAAAAAGCTTAGGGGTAACCGTTGATTGTAATCTGAATTTTAAATCGCATATTAATAAAATCACTAGGACAGCATTTTTTCACCTAAGGAACATAGCAAAAGTTAGACCTCTTATATCATCGAAAGATGCAGAGAAATTAGTTCATGCGTTTGTCTTTAGTCGGCTAGATTACTGTAATGCACTCCTCTCAGGACTACCCAAAAAAGACATCAATCGTTTGCAGTTAGTGCAGAATGCAGCTGCTAGAATCCTTACCAGGAAAAGAAAATCCGAACACATTTCTCCAGTTTTGATGTCACTACACTGGTTACCTGTGTCATTCAGAATTGACTTTAAAATTCTGCTTATGGTTTATAAAGCTTTAAATAATCTCGCCCCGTCTTATATATCGGAATGTCTGACACCTTATATTCCAAATCGCAACCTCAGATCCTCAACTGAGTGTCTCCTTAGAATTCCAAGAGCAAAACTTAAAAGAAGTGGTGAGGCGGCCTTCTGCTGTTATGCACCTAAAATCTGGAATAGCCTGCCAGTAGGAATTCGCCAGGCTAATACAGTGGAGCACTTTAAAAAACTACTAAAAACACATTACTTTAACATGGCCTTCTCATAACTTCACTGTAATTTAATCCTGACACTCTGTATATCCAATTCATTATAATAACTATTCATTCAAAATTTGTACTAACCCCTACTCTCTCTTCTGTTTTCTTTTCCGGTGTCCTATTGGTGGTGGCTTGTGCCACCACCATCTACCCAAAGCACCATGATGTTCCAACAATGATGGATGGATTAAAAGCCAGAAGTCTGTATAACCATCAGCATCAAGTGACTCCGTGAGAACCCTAACTACAAAGAGGACTATTTCATTTATGTTAGGTAGAATGCCCAAAGGGGACTGGGCGGTCTCGTGGCCTGGAACCCCTGCAGATTTTATTTTTTTCTCCAGCCTTCTGGAGTTTTTTTTTGTTTTTTCTGTCCACCCTGGCCATCGGACCTTACTCCTTTCTATGTTAACTAATGTTGTCTTATTTTAATTTCTTATTTGTCTTTTATTCTTCTTTTCTTCATTATGTAAAGCACTTTGAGCTACTTTTTGTATGAAAATGTGCTATATAAATAAATGTTGTTGTTGTTGTTGTTGTAATCGTGAATACAGTGGCAGGAACACCATTATCATTTGTTGGTAGGGTTTCAAACCATTTTCTCACACGATTGGAGTGGTGAAAACTTCCACTATCCCAAATTACTACATGAAGTGGCATGTTGGCTCTCACGATCACCCTTTCATTTTCGGGAGTAAGAACAAAATTTTTATTTCAATATCATGTTTTCATACAAGGAATGTAGCTCAAAGTGCTTCAAAAACAGCAAGTTAAAAATGAATAGTTATATATAACTAAATAAATAAAGAATCAATATTCATGTACATAAGACAGATATACAAATAGTAGAATCTTAATCTGAAGATACGTGTTTTAGGTCCATTAAGATAACTCTGATCCTATGTTGAGATGGCCAAGGAGGACAGAGAAAACAAAGCAAAAAAAACTCCAGGGGTGAGATGCTGGAGAAAAAGAGAAAAAAAACCCAAAATCTGCAGGGGCTCCAGGCCAAAGGATCAGTTAGACCCCACTGGGCATCTACCTAACATAAAAGTGCTAAGGTCAGTCTTATTATTTTTTTAATTTTCATTTTACAAATTTCGATGCAGTGAGTCTTGTAGACAGTTAGAATATCTTCTTTCATTCACTCATCACAAGTGGCTACATAGTAAAGTGATCAAGTGGTGGTGGCATAAAACACCACCACAGAGAGCCCGGAAAAGAAAAGTTAGAAAAGTAGGGATTAACTAATGATAGCACATCCATGGAGTATACGATATTGTAATGGATATATAATCTATTGGGGTAATTATTGACTCTGACCTAAATTTAAAATCACATATTAATCAGATTACTAGGACAGCATTTTTTCACTTAAGAAACATAGCAAAAGTTAGATCCCTTATAAAATTAGTATAAGCTAATAGTGTAACGAAATCCTCTCAGGACTACCCCAAAAAGACATCAATTGATTGCAACTAGTGCAGAATGCAGCTGCTAGAACCTTCTGATAAAATCCGAGCACATCTCTCCAGTTTTGATGTCACTACATTGGTTATCTGTGCAATTTCGACTTGACTTTAAAATACTGCTTATGGTTTACAAAGCCTTAAATAATCTCGCTCCATCCTATATTTCAGAATGTCTCACTTTACACTTCAAATCGTAATTTTAGATCTTCAAATAAGTGTCTGCTTATAATTCCGAGAGCTAAACTTAAAAGAAGTGGTGAGGCAGCCTTCTGCTGTTATACACCTAAAATCTGGAATAGTTTACCGATAGAAATTCACCAGGCTAATACGGTGGAGCACTTTAAAAAACTGTTAAAAACTCATTTTAGTTTAATCCTGATATTATGTATATGCATTTAATTATTATTTTTTTCGTGGCTCTGAAACTAACCCCTACTTTCTCTGCTGTTCTTTTTCCTATTTTCTGTGGTGGTGATCTGCACCGCCATCACCCACCCAATCAAAGCACCGTGCAGTCCCTACACTGATGGATTGAAGGCCAGTGGTCCACGTGACCATCATCATCTAATTCTTCCACGTGGAGCCTGAAAACCACAAGGACTGATTGAGGTCATTTATGTTAGGTAGAATGCCTAGAGGGGGCTGGGTGGTCTCGTGGCCTTTTTTGTTTTTTTTTTCTCCAGCCGTCTGGAGTTCTTTTTTGTTTTTTCTGTCCTCCTGTCCATCAGACCTTACTTTTATTCTATGTTAATTAGTATTGCCTAATTTTATTTTAAATATTTTCTTTTTTTTTCTTTCTTCATCCTATAAAGCACTTTGAGCTACATCATTTGTATGAAAACATGCTATATACTGTAAATAAATGTTGTTGTTATTAGAAGTAGAACAGAAATGCAACTAAGAGAAGACCAAATTGAAAATGTGAGTTTTTAATATATTTTTTTAAATTGATCAATGTTATTAGCCCTGCGGTGGGTTGGCACCCTGCCCGGGATTGGTTCCCTGCCTTGTGCCCTGTGTTGGCTGGGATTGGCTCCAGCAGACCCCCGTGACCCTGTGTTCAGATTCTGCGGGTTGGAAAATGGATGGATGGATGTTATTAGCCTGGAGTATCTCTATCGGTAAAATAGTCCATATTTTTGGTGCATAACAGCAAAAGGCCGCCTCACCACTTCTTTCATGCTTAGCTCTCGGTATAGTAAGCAAACAGTGTTAGAAAATCTGAGGTCACGAATGGGAATGTAAGGGGACAGGCACTCCAAAATATGAGTGAGCAAGATTAATCAAAGGTTTATATACCATTAACAGTATTTTAAAATCTGTTCTAAACAAGACTTAAACAAGAAAAGAGCTAATAAAAAACTAAACACACAACTATTAGGCAAATTAAGAAAAGACCAAAACCAAAAATACACAATAACAGAAACACAATAATTTTATAAATTCAGAAACATTCAACATAATTCTGTAAAGAAAGTTTATACTACAAACTATTTATGTGATATATATCCCCAAAAGAAATTACAAAAGGTTAAAAAACAAGAAGAGGAGCAGATGGGGATTGGACACTTGATACAGACATACTGACACTTGAAGCTGAGATATTTGTAAATGCTGCTTCAAGGTGTGTTCATTAAGTGTGTGATCATTAGGAAGGAAAGCTCCAGTAAATGCCAGTATGTCACTGATATTGTATGCTTTTGCCTTTGAATGACACTGTGTTTCCAAGAGAATTTACCAACCCAGATCAGTCTCACAGAATATCAAAGTGGTTGAAATGCATTCCAGTTCCTGGGTTTTTGTGAAACAAGTATCAATAGATTGCTATAGTGGGGCTCAAACAGGATGTGTCTGATATTACGAAGAAAAATCCTTCCAATCACAAACCCAATTAGTTACTTGAGCTGACAGAGCTTTTTTCATTTTTGGCTTGACTACCTAAGATGGTTGTTATATAAAGTCAGAACCGAATTTGCATTCCAAGAGCCCAGCAGAATTAACCTGTTAAGGAAGTGCCCCCAAGGTTTCTCAACATTTGCAAGATACTATAAAAGGTTCATGCAAGATTACCCATTCTCTTTTGTAGAATGGATTCTTCTTAGAATCCTCATGAAATGTATAGATGCATAATTTGCATATAGAAGTTTTTACAATGCAGTAATGCATCTTCTATACTTTGCCACGTGAGATCTACAACTGCTGCCATTACAAAGGGAGATAACAATCCAGCTATATCAGCTTACACTGAATCCACCTGGGTGTTGGCCCTGGCCACTGTGTGTGGAATTGATTTAAAACTCATGAATTTAGTAATCCAATCCACATCAGGAAGAAACACTTCACATTAGAGTGTGTGGTCACCATGTCATCATCATCAGACACCAAGCATATGCAACCCATAAACCATGTTTTACTGTTTATAGTTGAAATGTACTATAGCGTAGTAGCATAATAAAGACATATGCAGCAGAACTGATTGTAACTGTTATTCAAACTGAGCAACAGGCATCATCCTCACCCCGTTCATCATCATTATCATCATTTCCAGCAACAGCAGGATCAGCATCTTCTACAGACAACGTGTGGGTATTTCAAGTACACTGTGTTAGTGAGACACAAAAGGTACTCAGAACGGTCATTCATTGGTATCAAATATCCAGTGTTTACCAAAGCTCTCCTAAGAAAATAATTTCCATTAACTTTTTAATCAAAACAATTCAACTATATCAATAGTGGGCATACCATAACCAGAACTGTGAGGGACTGGAGCCTATTTTGGCAGCAACAGTTGCCATGTATAACTTTATTCTGCATAGATGGAAATGTAGCATTGGCAAATTTCATTAGAACATTAGAAAGGTTTAGATGAGAACAGGCTGTTCAGCCCAACCAAACTTGCCAGTCCTATCCACCTAATTACTCCAAAATAACATCAAGTGTGGAATGTCACTAAAGACCTACTGTTTACCACACCACTTAGTAGCTTATTCCATGTATCTATGGTACTCTGTGTGAAGAAAAACTTCCTAATGTTTTTGCAAAACTGTCCCCGTGTTCTTTTTGAACTCATTTTAAAATAACTAATTCCTTTCATTATTTTAATCACTTTAATTATATCTCCTCCTAATCTCCTTTTTTAAAACTGAAAATGCTTAGCTCTTTTACTCTTTCCTCATAATTCGTCCCCTGTAATCCTGAAATCAGCCTAGTCGCTCTTCTCTGGACCCTTTCTACCGCTGCTATGTCCTTTTTGTAGCCTGGAGACCAAAACTGAACACAGTACTCCAGATGAGGTCTCACCAGTGTGTTATAAAGCCTGAGCTTAACCTCCTTGGACTTGTACTCCACACACCGTGCTATAAAACCTAACATTCTGTTAGCCTTGTTAATGGCTTCTGACCACAGTTGATAGTGTAGAGTCCACTGTGACTCCTAAATTCTACAGATAAGATGCACTTTCGATATTCAGACCTCCCATTGTGTATTCAAACCTAACATTTTTACTGACTATGTGTAATACTTAAGATTTATTGACATTAAATTTTATCTGTCACAAATCTTCCCAAGCCTGTATTCTGTCCAATTCCCTCTGTAATGATTCAATGGATTCTAGATTTTATGCCAGTCCACCTAGGTTGGTATCATCTGAAAAAACTTAACCAGCTTGTTACTTATATTCCTATCCAAAAATAGCAGCAGTCCCTGTGGAACACCATTCTTAACATCGGCCAATTCTGAAGAGGTTCCTCGCACCATCACCCTGTTCTGTTTCCTGTGTTTGAGCCAATTCTGCACCCACCTAAAAACATCACCCTGAACTCCCACTTCTTTTAGTTTGATTCCTAACCTCTCATGTGGCACCTTATCAAATGCTTTCTGAAGGTAAAGATAAATAATATCATATGCTCCACTTTGATCATATCCTTTTGTTGCTTCCTCATAGAATTCCATCATGTTAGTAAAACATGACATCCTTCATCTGAACCCATGCTGACTGTTCAGTATAACTCCTGTTCTTGAAATGTGTTGCTGAATCTTATTATTAGTAAATCAGTCTTACAGAATGCTTAAAAGAGGTTGAAATGCATTCCAGTTCCTGGGTTTTTGTGAGACAAATATCAGTAGATTGCTATAGTGGGGATCAAGCAGAATGTGTCTGCTATTAAGAAAAGAAATCCTTGCAGGAAGAAACCGGAAATTTTCTGAGAGATCCATACAAACACAGGAAGGCACATCATCCCAAAAGCTGATAATTTGTTTCTTAGAAACCCAACACAAAGTTATTGAAGATAAGCTTTGAAGAAGAAAAAGAACATTCAGTTTCAAAACAATATCCACCACTGCAAATATGCATCCCTAATAATTAGAATGTGCTCATGTCATTGTGGCATTGCCATTACCCTTGCAAGACCCAACTATATTAAGCAGTCACTCATTTGTTCACTTCATGTGGTAGTTTATTCCCAAGAAATCCAAATAATAAATGAAATAGGCAGACCTAAATTTTGTACATAAACAAGCTGCTTTGGCAAGGCACTCTTAAACATTTTTGAAACTTTCACTTAGGGATTACTTAATGAGAAAACAGAAAACATTAAAATGCTTGCTGCCTCTTTTGTCTAATGGATTCTTTCCTACTCCTTTGCGCTTAAACTTCAAAGTTTATTTTTCTTGTCATTGTGTCATAATGTGATCACTCTACACATAAGTTTTCCATAACTTTTTCAAGACAACTTTCTTGTAAACCCAAATGCACTAATATTAAGAAACACTAGAAAAACACAGAGTGAGGCGTTGAAATAAAAAAAAAAGAAAATACCTACAAAAAAGCCTTTAAAACTATAAAATAAAAAGGTGATGCAGTAGCAGAAGCTAATATAAAGTAAAAAAAAGTCTTATTTGTCAAATATGAATACCTCTCAGAGAGCTAAAGGCAAACAGCTAATCCTACAGGAATTCTGAAATGTAATTAGGCTTACATCCATACTATAATTATACATAGGTACTTATTCACTATATTATATGCCTGTAGAAATGTTTATTTTTAATTTCTTCACAGCATGTTTTTAAATTTTTTTATTAGCACTCACTTTCATGAGTGGCGGGTTCAACAGTTTTTACTTTTCACTAACTCAGTTTTCACCCTGGATAATAAATATTGTTTTCGTCATTATGATGAGGGGTTAAGAGAAACTTCTAGACTGACTGCTGTTTATCATATATATCCACACTGTCATGGAAAACAGATTTCTGCATATTTAGGTTTGTCCTGTGATGGCACTCGCCTTGTGCTTGATGCTGCCACAAATGGCTCTGGCCTCCATGACTCTAAAATGAATTAACCAGTTTTGAAAATTGCTAAATTTACTATATAATAAAACACTGTGCCTTCAGTCCCCATGAGCAATCTGAATGGTCAGTTTGGTTTTGGTGACTCGATTGAAAGAGGAAGTGTGAGATTGAGATGTACAAGGAGGAGTAAAGGAGTAGGAAGCATGCTGAGAGCCCCCTTCAAAGATGGCAAGTATGAAAACCAGACAGGAAGTGAGCAAGATGCCTCAAAAATAGACAGGCTTCACAAAATATGCGTTGGAAGGGGGGAGCACCGGTTAAGAGACATTCAAACACATCCCAATACTGAGGAAAGGTGGTGAAAGTGCACATAGGGCAAGAGATAGCAAATATTTTTAAATTAAAAAGTAACGTGCCTGAAGAATTATGGACAAAAGTACTGAATTTAATTGGCAGTTCTTGTGAATTATATTGCTCTTTTCTGTCATGGAAAATATGTCATAATTTACCACTATTTCTTCATACAAATGAGGCTGAGGTAACTGATATTTATTCTAATCTTTTAAAATTATTCTGTACTGTCTTTAACACAATGTTTAATACAATTTGTTAGTAATGACCCTGTTGCACTCATGTGTTAGGTCATCCATCCAAATCCATAAAAGGGACACCCTTGCATCCTGACATTGTCCAAGAATCTGGATACTATACTAAAAATTTTGCATTTGTTTGTTTTACTTTTTTGATTATCTGGTTAAAGAACTCTATCCTGGTTTTCTGGCTTCGATCTATGATTTTGATTTGGTGTTGACAACAGTTAAATTGATTGTCCTGGTTGCAATCTGTGCTTTCCTTTTGACTACGTCTTGTCTTCTGATTCCATAACCCTTTTCCTGTGCCTGTTACCTCGTAAACCACAACAGCAGGACTGGGAAATAATGAACCTTTATGGGAAATTAAATGCACATCTGTCCAGAAGCAAGAAAAAAATCAACAAAAAAGTAGCAACAAAACTACTGTGTTATAGGCCAAGTTTTGTTTTCCGAGGCTTGTGTTTATTTACTGCTTAATGTCTGTTTTGTTAATTTTGAATTATTGTTTTCCATGTTTTGTGTTAGTTCTGTTAGAGGTATAATTGTTATTTGTATTTGTATTCCATCTCTTTAAATGTGCTGCCATTTTCTCGGCTTTGTGGGTGGAGCCCCAGGAAACGGAGCCACTCTGATATCACTGCTGCTGGGTCCTCATTATGGCTTTATATTCATCAGAAAGAGAAAACCCCAACAGGATAGCACTGTGATTGTGAAGGAGTTGTCTATGAGTATTGCTGTTTCTTTGGAGTTACATTTTTTTTTGTGTGTTTTACAGTATAGGCCTATGCTTGCTTATTAGATTCTGCTTCTGAATTATGTATTAGGGTCTGTTAGCTATGAGTTGCCATCCCCTTTTGCCTCATTTTTGCCCTTTTCCTATTTTCTCCATTATTGTGCTCCTTTTGTTTATTTGTAATAAATTCTCTTTTTAAAAAATAAATTCTCTTTTTATAAAGATTATCTGTGGGACTTGTCTCATCCAGCCGATGGTTTTATAGTTTCTCTCTATCGTAAGGCATTTTTTATGCATTATAAACTTTTAAAGCCAGTGTCATGTTATAACCAAGGTTTGTTCTCTGGCTTATTTTTTTTTGTTGTTTTTGTGCCTTTGTTTACCTTAAATTATTTTTCATATGTTTATCTTAGCTATGTTTTTTTATATTGTTATGTTTGTTTATTTTTCAGCATCTTTGTATTATGCTATGTTCTTTTGTGTTCCTTGAGCTTTGTGGGTGAAACACCAAGAGACAGGCCCACCCTGATGTCATTGCTGAAGGTCCCCCCCCCTCCACCTTAGCCTTTATCTTCAGAAGCTGGAAGCAGGTTTTCCTTTCCCTTGAGAGTCATATACACACCTTTTGGAACATTTAAACGTATTTTAGCTTTAAAAGCCTGTTTCACATTTTTGGGGCCTGGACAGGCCTGAAGCTTGTCTATGGAATTGGCAGGTCACAATGCCTTGGGAGGATCCTGGTTTGTTTTGTATTTAACTGTACTGTACAGTTTCGATCAGAAGTTTACATACACTCATCATGGACATGAACATCATGATAATTGTGGGCTTTCGATGATTTCTTTGAACTGTTCATTTTCTGTGGTGGAATCCTTGTACATATATATACATTGTTAATTACTCTAAAAAACAAGAATTTGGTGCACAAGTTTGCAGAGCCTTGTGGTCATGTTGTGTCCCAAACCAGATGGTGGTACTTCCTGTCATAATACTTTCAATGATGGATGTATAGAAGTTCTTTAGTATCTGGTGGGGTAGCCTGAGGCATCTGAGGTGGTAAAGACATTGTTGTGCCTTCTTTACCAGGGTGTCATAGTGTTTGGATCAGGTTAAGTCCTCTTTGATGTAGACACAGAGGTATTTAAAACTGTCCACCCTCTCCACCTGGGTGCTCTTAATACTGGGTGGTAGTGCTTCTGCTGCTTTCTACCAAAATTCACAATCACATGTATGTTATTGTGGTTGTTTATGTTTATTATGTGTATAATTATGTATTTTTTATCAGTTTTGTTTAGTGTTTGGTTTCTAGGTGTGTATGATTGTTTTGCCATTTCCCTTTGTATTGTATGGGTGGTTCCCTAAGAGGTGGGGCCACCTGTCTGCCTCAGTTGAGGGACTGCTCCCAACCCTATAAAGGCTCATGGACATTCCAGTCCCTCCGTGATACATTGTATGTACTTGGTGACTGGTGAGTTTTTTCCTTTTTACTACTGCCAATTCTTTATATTTACAAGCTTCACCACTCTATTGCTTCTGTTTTGTGGTATTCTGATTTCTGAATAGATTTCTGATCGTGTTTTGGGAATTATTTTATTAGGATTTACTTGTTGGCAACTCTTTTTGACTCTTTTTTGCCCTTTTGAATATTTTATTATATGTTCAGTTTTTATTAAATAAATCTCCTTTTATAAAGAATTTTGTGTTTTCCCTTTCATCCATAGCTGGAGGTTTATGGTCATCCTCCCTATGGTGGGGCTTGAACTATATTTTGTGAATTTTACTTATATTTTTGAATTTTTGAAGCTAAGCACATTTTGGTACAGTGTAGGCCACAGCCAGCCACTAGATTGGAAGCTCACACTGCTATTGGGTGTATCCTCTCTGGGAAGGCATGTGGAAATACTGGCCTGATTCCCTGGAAATTCTTTGGCCATTCCAGGTGAATGCTTCACTATAAAATAATTTTGCTTAACTACAGAGAATCATTTGTTTTGTTAAATCAAGAGCTTGGGTACTGCATAGACTGAGCTATCATCTAAAACAGAGTTCTTCAACTACTTTCTCTTGAAGGCCAAATTACCAAATATTAAATATTGGGAGGGCCAGGCATAATTCTTGGCTCTCAGCATTCACATGGGAATGAGATGAACAACACTAAATATAATACTGCGTATCATGGGTGTTTATTGACAATATTGAATATTATTATTATTATTATTGATATTTAAATCAATGTGAATTACACAGGCACAAAAAAATCTTACAAATTTACCTTGGAATGCCATTTAACTGAATAACAATGGTCTGGATTATCAGTCCCTTGACACTATGTTACTTTTTGTTACATTTGTTATAATTACATTTTTTAAAATGTAGGAAAATAGAATACAACCACAGGACTATATGTTAAATAACAAAATATTCCCAATATCAGTTAACACTCATTCTTTTTTCTTTACTTCTCTTTTGTCTTATTTATTTATGATGCACATTTAACTACCAGTTCTGTATTTGTTTTCTATTGACTAAAATTGCACTTACTTGACTTTGCAAGAGCATTAAAGTTAGGTTCATATGAAGTGAGAGCAATTTGTAGACATTGATGAAGGTGGGTGCTTGTAAGCGGGTAACGTTTGCTTGTTTCTATTGCATTCATATGCAAAGAGCTTGACTCGCATGCATACGTCCTAGTAAACACTGTTAGAAGAAAAATAGCCAATCTTTTAGCGTTTGGAAACTGGGCCTGGTTCAGGTCTGTGCAAAATTGTGCAGATCCCACAGATCGTACCACTTGTTTCAATTCAATATCAGTTCTAATTTCAGGGAACCTTCATCAAGTGACACAAGCACCTATTGATGCAAACTCTCCTCCCATATCAGTTATAAATTTATTGAATCACCTCAGTGGGAATGTGAAAGTTTTCAAACCTCTCCGTAAAGATCGCCCTCAACTTTTATACAAATTCTGTCATTGTTATGGTAATTTGTGCAGATACTAAGTTGTTTATTCAATTATGCAGTACTGGGAAATGAAGCATTTTCTCTGTGATTAAATCAGTTGAAAACAAGTCCTGTTTCTTTCTAAATCCATTAAGTTTTGTCCTGTTTTGTGGCTGACTGTTTTGTCCTTTCTTTGCAAACCAAGATTAGGTCAATTTAAATGTTGGAAGATGTCATTCAGGAATAACACTTCTGCCATGAACATCTTGTCTAGCATTTTGGATATAAATGTCTCTGCTCTCTTAAGATGACAGCTGCAGAGAAAAGTAACAATCTCCTGTCAGAGTTCACAAACTCGATTAAATGCATTGCCCTTACTTAGCCACCTAAGATCGTTATGCACAAGTAAATCATTGTGCTCAGCTGACATATCAGACAGAAGTTTGCAAACCAAATGGTGTTGTAGGCTTGAAGTTGCTCTGATGAAATTGATCATCAACATAACACTTTCAATTGTGTTTTTCAACTCATCACTGAGTTTTACGCACAGAATGCTTTGATGTATCAGGCTATCACCTGAAATTGGGCTCCAGAGACTGCAGCAGAAACTCATTATTTCCCTATTGTTGTTTCAAATTTTTGTGTAAATGAAAAGATATCTTATTTCATCATTTTGTTCTGCTCTGTTGGACATTTACTATTATGAGCATGTTAAAAGAGCCCAAGGATTATTGTGAGCTTAATAAAAAAAGACAGGCGATAAAAACTAAAAGAACTAAAGAAGAGGATCATCAGAGAAATGTGTGTTCTTAACCAGGAAAATCACAGCCATTAAAGCATCTTAAAGTAGAAAGGCAAAATAGGTGCAAAAGTGAAGGTTAAAAATGAAACGAAATCTAATAATAATCTCTTTGAATATAATATGCTGGAATTCCTTTTTTGAAGAGAATTTAACAACCACAAATGGATACTGAAATGTTTGATAGCTGCCATATTTATACAGTACTAGAAGTGTTACTAATGATATTGATGGAAATGATTATAGTCACGTGGTAGGGCTGCTAACACAAAGAAAAGTGTGGTGGATAAAATGGTGTCATGATAAATAAAAAATAAGATGATAAAAAAATCACATCATCTAAAAGAGTCCAAAACCTATAGTAAAAATGAATTCTATTTAAAAAGAAACCATGGAAGAGAAAAGAAACTTTAGCAAATTGAGTTTATAAGAACTAATATATGAATGGGGCAGCACGGTGGTGCAGTGGTAGCGCTGCTGTCTCGCAGGTTTGCTTCCTGGGTCCTCCCTGCATGGAGTTTGCATGTTCTCCCCGTGTCTGTGTGGGTTTCCATCCGGGTGCTTCGGTTTCCTCCCACAGTCCAAAGACATGCAGGTTAGGTTCATTGGCGGTCCTAAATTGTGGGTGTGTGTGCCCTGTGGTGGGCTGGCGCCCTGCCTGGAGTTTGTTTCCTGCCTTGCACCCTGTGTTGGATGGGATTGGCTCCAGCAGAACCCCGTGATCCTGTAGTTAGGATATAGCGGGTTGGATAATGGATGGATGGAATATATGAATGCCCATGAATATCAGACCAATGTAAAGTTGCACACCAACGAATCACATATGCTAAGAGCATAGTTAAAACAGAACCCGAACACGTGATGGTTATGATAGATAAAACTGGAGTGGTATAAACAGTTCTCAGTCCCAGACTCAGTTAATATCTGCTGGAATGTTTATAGATCAATGATTTGTGTCATGATAAAAGAGCCTTACAGCTAGAGCATCTCAATCATCCCTTTGAATTCTGTTTACTACTATTTGAAGCTGATAAGATCCAAGCATTCAGATAACACAGTGGCACAGTGGTGCCTTATGCCTTAAACCTCCAGGGACCTGCATTCAGTTCTTTGTCAGGCCACTGTTTCAATGTAATGTGCATGTTCTTCCGATGTGCTCCAATTTAATCCCAAACACATGCATGTGGGGTTCTATATAGTCACAGGATAAACAGGTCCAAACACAATAAAAACTAACTTTAAAAAGTACTCAGGGAAAGGTTAATTTTGTTTTTTTTATTTTTTATTTTTTTTATTCAGTCTTTCCTGTTTAATAGGAGACCCTTGTGAATACAACCACTCTGTAAATGTGGCTAGATAGATGGAGCAGGGTTTTGTAGTGGACTATGAAAAGAGACATTCATTTATGCACATCAATGTATTTTACATCAAAAGGGGATCGTTCTTTATACTGATAGTACATTTTGATGTTACAAAAATAGCCCAATGTGTTGCATGTTGGTCAGCTATACAATTAAGAATTTCATAGTACGTGTTCACATCTTGCAAAGCACTTTCAGCTACATGCCTTGTATGAAAATATAAATGTTGTGGTTGATAACCATACTACTACTGCTAATACTGCTACACTATCTGACCATTTCTCTGTTGGACAGGGTGCAGAAATGGGCAGATAAATAAATTATGCTAAACTGCCTTAATATGAGTGAGCTTGCCTGTTATGGACTTTTATCCCACCCAGGGCAAAGTTCTGCCTTGTACCCCATGCTTTCAGGATGGACTCCAACCACTCCCTCATAGTGATTCTGCAATGGAAGAAAAGGTAGAGAGGATGGGTAGATGAATTGCGTGCCTTTAGTCAAGCTCTACATATTTCAAATTATATACTTCATGTTGAACAAGAGACAATGTGGTTAAAAATACAAAAGTTTCCTTGGAGCAATCTTTAGCCATATCATGACTCTGTCTCAGCGAGCAGCCAACTGTTGCAAAATCATATTGGAATGCTGCCATGAGTTTGCAGTCTTTACCCTTGATGGCACTAACTGACCCTACGAAGCAGTTCTGATGTAGCAGCTCAGCAACACTCCTCTGCCTAGACCCACAGTGAAGTAATAAGGGTGATTCAAGGTTCACAATGTAGCCCTTCAGTACTTAACAAGTACTGAACAAAATTATAAAAGGATTTGGCAGGCTGCACAGCAGTCACATCTCCTGCCTTCCACTCATTTCAAGCACAAAAGAATTCTACAGGTGGATTAACTCTCATTTATACTATTTTTTTGTTTATGGTGGAGCAAAATGTCATATAATATTTAAGATCTGATTATCATTATAGAATATAGATGCAGTATTTGAGTGACTGTGCTATGGACTGCTCAGAATGAAATTCTGCCTTATGCCCGAGACTGCTGGATAAACTCCCCCGGACCTTGAACTGGATTATTCAAATTTGTATAATACAGTTATCTATAAGATTATATGGAAAATCAGAGATACCACTACCATCTTACACCAGATATCTTGCCAGCATGCGTTTTCTCAAACTATGTATATCAAACTGTGTTTAAGAATGCTGTGAAAAAATTTTGTAAAGAACACACAACACATACTGTATGTACTCTCTTCACTTCATGTGTCAATCACCTCTAACTTTCCATTTTCTTATGCACTAGGGAGCCTACTTAGCAACATTGTTGGATTAATACTATCTAAACAAGACCTGCGTATTCAAGAAAATAAAAAATTGCAAGTGATAAAATAGATTACTACAAAATTGTGGAAGTGTTCAAAGGGTTACAGATATTGGGTATGGAAAAATTAGGACATTTAAATGTCATTCTTCTTTATTTCTTCGTTGTACAGCTCGGTTAATTTAGTAAGCCAACAAGGACTGTGTTGTTTATAGAAAGTACATCTGGAAGTGAGACCTCGATTTGTTTGTCTTTAGCGCTTAAAACAGCTTCCAAAGTCCAGGGTCCCTGTGGTTAGCTGAGAGTTCATGGGAACTAATACTGAATATAGATATATATAAAGCAAGCAAAGCACAGGCAGGAAATATACACATGAACTGTAAATTTGACAGTTATGAATAGGAACTTTTTAAAAAGTAAGTTATCATAAATATATTTCAGTTAACAACTTAGTTGTCATGTGAATGTTCAAACCATGAGATCCTATACTGATAAAAAATGAATATTAATAAAACAAGTAATGCCCAGGATAAGTGAAGTCTGGGACTATCTTTGCACTCTGGGATGAAGAATCTCCTTCAACACTAAGTGCTTGCTTTTGAAAATAAACATTAAGAAGCATGCTACGGACATAGCATTTATTTAAATTTGTAGGTTTCTAGAGAAAGAGTAGTTATACTAAGCTGGATAACATTAACTGTGAATGCTTGTTGTTACAGTAGTTTAACACTTCCCATCTGCCTTAATAAAAGTAAAGCCCCAGCGGGCAAGCAGGAAGTGGCATGTGGTCAATAGTGTGTAGGAGTAATTGCAAAAAAAAAGAGGAATGTGTAGGTGTATTCCTCAATAAGTACAGAACTGCTGGTGAGTTTGGAACTTTTAAAGCACAATAAAATCGAATGAGAAGAGATTTTAGTAAAATACAGGTCAGATGAAGTTAAAAATAGCTAGTACTCAAAAGAGCATGTTGACAAGATCAATTGTTGAACAGAACATTTTGGGTATTTATAATATTTGCATTTCATTTCTTAAAATGTAATTTTCCATGTTGCCAGTTTTCCTAAAGTATATCTTAAATGCACTGTACATGAAAATGAATTCAATAAGTTGTTCATGTCAGCTTGAGTATACATATCCTTCCACAGGATACTTACCGGACCATACTATGATTTCTAGATGCTCAAACACTATCAATGAAACCTTTCTGTAATTATTATGCTTTCCAAAAGAAGAAGTTGGAAAAAGAATATTCATCCTTCTATGATACTTTTTACTCATAAAGCTGTATAACAAATGGGGTCACCTAAAGTATGACTTCTTCACTTTCCTACAATCTCACTAAGCAACCATTAAGTTCAATTCAGTTCAGTTCAATTTAAAGTGTGGTAATAAGTTTATTGGTAAAAAAAAAATAACCCATTGCATATTACACTCACATTAAAATACAGAGTGCCTTAAATTCCCAGTAAAACAAAATGATTAACCTAATAGAATATTAACAATATACTGTATGTGCATTAATATTATCATTGAGATATGGCCAATTGACAATAGAGCAGAGGAAACCAAAATCTCCAGTCAGCAGCATCCCTGAACAGTTCACGATCAGTTATAACAGATAAAGTCATACACAGTTATAGCTTTGGAGACGTGGACCAACTGTCTACCCATTCTTTTCTGGGCAATGTACAGTATTATACAGGTCTGTGCCAAAAAGTCTAGTAACACTACAAAATTCAAATTCTCACCAATAAAATTCATCATTAAAATTCATGCTATCCTTCCGGATACCATTGTTCAGTTTAACCCAAGATATTACTGTGCTAACTAGGTTGAGGTGGGTTGGCAAGGTCACTGTTTGTGTAAATTTGTCGAGGTCTTCATGGGTTTTACTCTGAGTACTGCAGCTTTCCAGGGACAAACATTAAATTAGTGGGTCAGATCTAAATTGGGAATGTAGCATGTATGTGAGTTGGCCCTAACCCTAGTTTGGTTTCCACTGTACCAAAAACATAAATGGTGTGCTTATTGAAAACAAACTGCATACAAGGGGATACACAAAAGGAAGACGTCAAAGTGCAAGTAACCAAGCTGACTATGCTAGTTTTTAAACTCTTGTCAATCCAGTGGAATTATATTGAAATCCTCCTTTCCTGACTTCTCATGCCTGTTTATCTGTGACTCTCATGTGCACTGAGCCTTTATAGTGGAGTCACAATCGGTAGACTCGTAAGAAAAAGAAAACAGAAGGAAACAGAACACAGTACCAGAAAACGGGTTCTACCTCGAGTTATTAAAGGAAGCCAATAGCAGCCCAATTTTGATCTCACAAAAGCTTGTTTCACTCACCTGCATCTGCACAGTCAGCGTGGTTTGATGCCTATGTTAACTACCTCACAGGTGGCGCAGTGGTAGTGCTGCTGCTTTGCAGTAAGGAGACTGTGGAAGATTGTGGGTTCGCTTCCCGGTTCCTCCCTGTGTGGATAGCGCTTTGAGTACTGAGAAAAGCGCTATATAAATGTAATGAATTATTATTATTACCTCCTAATGGGTAAAATTAGACAGTGATAAAAAACGAGACAAAGACAGCATCAAAAATATACTAATAAGTAAGTAAATAAAAAAATAAATAAAAAGATTGCAGCTCAAAAACAAAAGGTGCTGAAATTGTAAAGATATTAATCTGGTGAAGTACAGGCAAAATAATAAAAGTTACTATATGTTTAGCTTCAGCTAAATGATTAGAAGAGCTGATGATCTTACTACTGAACACAAAATGTCAATTAAGACCACGTGATAACTTCTATATATCATCACATGCCAACCATGTGGTCACACCCAGCTCGCCATGTAACTGAGCCCTGTAATGCCATTGCAACTTGGATCTGTGAAACCAAGTGATATTGTCAGCCAAAAAAGTAATAAAATAAATGGCAAAAAACAAAATAACTCCCAGAAATGTACTCAACTGCTGAGAAACCTGACATAAAGAGGAAAGATGAAACCTACTCCTGACTCAACTGATCCAAGTCAAGAATTAGTCCTTGTTATATCACCAAGTCCATTATTTACTTTAATTCAACGTTAGTCTCAGCTACACTAAAACGGGATGAAGGGGATTCAATACATAGGTAGATGGAAAACTTAATTTAAAGAAATTTATAACGTCACAATGACATCATTTCTTCTTAGTTCTTTCCAATTACAAAAGTAAATCAAGAAAAAAATGCAACATTTATTATAAGAGAACAGGTTTGAGAATGACGTTTTTAGATTATTAAATATGTATAAGTTGTATTTGACACTGTGATTCATTTTAGCCTGTCCAAGAGCAAATTTGGCCAATTCAGCCACTGAATTCTTTGTATTTGATACTAGTTAAGAGAAGTCAGTGGAGATTAGCAGCACAAGGCCACAATCAAATGATTAGAGACAAGAACAGATGATAATGATTTAGCACAATGGTGACAGTGGAAGGGGAAGTCTGTCTGAAACAGTAAACTAAAACTAATTTCTATAAGGACACTGTACAGTAAACAGGCTGGGAAACAGAACTAACCTTTAATTAGTTAGCATAGTGTTGACCCTGAGACCATCCTAACATCAGCAGGACTGCAGTTACAAAATGTCTGTACTCTGTTGAGTCTAAGGTGTTAACATTACTCAAAGGATATAGGCAGCACAGAATAAAGGACAGGTGTCAAGACTATGGTGGATGCAAAAGAAATAAAGTTGTATAATCTGTCGAAAAGGAAAAATCTGGTGGCATAGCAATTTTTGGTGCTCTCTTATAACTCTAGAGTCATGGCTTTAAATGCCAGTCTAAGTATTATTTGCACCTTCTCCTCCATGTTTTTGGGGGACTCACCTGCTTATTTGGTTTCCTCACACATCCTAAAGCCATTCAAGGTTAATAGACAAATCTAATATACTGGGCAGAACTACTATCAATGAGACGTCTCATTAAAGGTTTGTCCCTGTCTTTAGCCTGATATTGATGGGTAAGGCTTCAGCCCACAGGCAGACCTACAACTGAAATGAATAACCCCAAAATAATTTGAGAGGGGAGGAAAAATATGATCTAAGCAAAAAAGGCATAACTGGATCCTCAGCATACTATGCTGAGTATGTCCAGCTAGCAGAATGGTTTCGACTTCCATTATGCATACTTAGTGATTTATTTTTTGGGTTTACATTGATGTGTCATACCATTGCTAAATAAATAAGATTGATTTTTCCAAAAGCTGGCAAGTATCCTACAAACTTCTGCATAATTAAATTGATTCCAGTCATTACTTAATTTTTTAAGTTCAAGCTCAAGTAAGGGCACTATTAGAGGGTCAAGGGAAAGTAGTTGGATTTATTATGTGCTATTTTCTTTCCGTATCAATGGTGTCCTTAAATAAAAAACAAATGAAACATGTATAAACTATTAAACTTATCAGAGAGACATAAGTATATTAGTAACAACATTTCCAATACATGTCCTGAAGCCTGTATTGTACTAGAGTTTCTTGCTTCTGCTAATGTCACAAAAAAGTCTTCACATTTTTATGACTTTAAATTCAACACAACGCTGATAACAGTGCAGAAAACACTAATTTCTCCTTCCAATACACAGTAGCTCCAGTGAGGCTTTGGGAGATTTTTTTTTTCTTATTACAAGACAAATTCAGGCCAGGGTATGACGACATTTGTCTTTTTTAGGATATCCTGTGTTTCATAAGATGGGAGTGCATAATGTGTTGTCGCAATCTGGTGAGAGAATTAAATACCATGTGGGATCCTCTATAGCCTGCCCAGGAAGTGCACTTTCATGTGGCTGGACATGGATGAGTCATATAGTCAGAAGGCTGATGGTTTACACCCTGCTCCTACTGAGTCGGTGGGGGGTTTGTGTAGGATCAGTAAGATTCAAAGCAATGGAGTAGAATCATGTTACAGAATGTGCATTAAACATTTGTATATACTGAATTAAAATTTGCTCTGAAAACCAGTGTTTCTTTATATTAATTTGATGCAGCATACCAGGAATTACAGTATATATGTTATTGGGAAGGAAATTTCATTGAAGCAAAAGATAAAAATACAATAAATGTGGAAATATTACAGAAATAAGGACTATATTTCTTAAAAAAAGGGGTTCTCTTTTATTACACTTTTATACCAAAGTAGACAATACAACAGATTGTACTAGAAAGTATATCATGTCACAGGTGGCTGGGGGGTGGTACCTGGCCGGGACGCCTGGAAGGACCGGAGGAAGGCTTACGCCTTCCCCAGATCATGTGGGGGCGACCGTCCTGGTGGCTTTGGGGACCACGGGTACAGAGCTTTGAAGCTCAGCCCGGTAGGGGCTCGTGGTCACTGCCAGGGTGCGCCCCAATGCCTTTGGAGCCCTGGCCCTCAGCACTTCCCCACACCAGGAAGTGCTGGGGGGAAGAAGACCAGGGACACCCAGAGTGCTTCCGGGTGCGCAGCCGGCACCTCCGCCACACTGGGGAGTGCCGGCGGAAGATTGTCGGGAGGGGCCACCTCCCTCCATTTGATGGCTGGAATCAGGAGAGGAGCAAGACAAGGTCTTGAGGAGAGGCAAGGAGGCGGCCAGAAGAGAGTGAGGCAGAGTGAGAGAGGCCTGGACTTTGGGGGAGTTCGTGGGTTTGTGTGCACTGAGTTATTGTAAATAGTTGTAAATAAATGTGTGGTGGTGCTTTTCAACATGTCTGCCTGTCTGTGTCCAGGGCTCGTTCCACAATCAATATTTATGAAGGGTCAAGCTGATTGTCATGCACTGAAGCTTTGGTACAATCTTATTTTTATTATAACCTTAATATTATTAAACTGACATTTTATTATTGCAACATTTGTTTAATTCCAACATACAGTAACTTCTGTCCATCACTCACGTATTGCACTCATTGACTCATTTCAGTCATGAACTCCCACAGCATTTACTTCTTTACAGGTGTATTCCTTCACTGACTTCTTCATTATCTCTCCACACTTCAATTCATTGAAATAATGAATAAACCCTGAATATTAGGATTACAGTCCAGCTTTGTCCTTGTTGTTTGTTTTTGGTGCTTTTGTTTTCCCCGCTCTCATGATTTTCTTTTGTTTTAATTTTGTTTTGATTTTTAATTTGTCATTATTGTTATATTTCAGCCAACATTATTCCCCTGCGTTGTGTTCATATACCTAAATTAGGTCTTTTGTATTCATGTTTGATTCCTTTGTTTACAGTTAACATTGTTATTTGTGAAAATTATTTGAATTACTCTGTTTTTTTATTAGTTTTGTATATTTAATTGCTATGCAACTTTGCTTTTTCTGTTATATTTCATTTGTTTTGTGGATGGTTCTCCAAGAGGTGGTGCCACCTTTCCATTATGCATCAGAGGACTGCCCTCAGCATGGAACACAAACGTCCTTGCAGTACATTTAATGCACTAAGTGCTGGTGAGTTCTCTTTTATTATTGCATTGTTTTGTTGAATTACTGAAAGTTGTGTTCTTTTTTTGACCCATCTCTTTATTTATTTGTCACTGGATTGCCTGTTTTTAAGACAACTCCTTCTGCGCCTTTCGTGCTCCTTGGAGATTCTTGTGCTACAGAGCATTTTTTAAAAATAAATCTTTTATTTTATAAAGATTCTGCTTTATTCTTTTCTGTTATACAATCCAAAGGCTGACCGACCATTTTGCAACACTTTCTGGGACTTTAAAGTATGTTTGCCAGTTACCCATTTTGAGGGCCTGCACCGCAGCAACTTTAGAGGCCTCATTTTGGGGTTTTGTTTGGAGAAACACTACAATTATGTCATTTGTGTTTAAGCACAAGGTCCCTTAAATATAAATTACTCTCAGGAGTTGCTGTATTTGGCACCACAATCACCTGAAAGGAATATATATATATATACTGTATATACAGTGTATAAGCAGCTCTCACGGCCACTTCAGGCTTCCCCTTTTCTGGTTTCTGAATGTATTTGTCTCGGTTTACTGATGCAGGTTAGATGGATTGACAATGGGTGTGTGTGTGTTTGTTTACCCTGTGATGGATTTGCACTCTGTTCAAAAATTGTTCCTACTTTGCATCCGTCTAATGATTGCTGGGACAGGCTCCAGCTTCCCCCCAACCCTACTTAGAATACAGTGGGTTTAGAAAATTAATGGATGGAATCTGGCTTTGTTTATTCAGTTTTTGTTTATTTTTCCTTAGTAATTGTATTTTCTTGTTCTTAGAGTTATACTTTTTTGAGTTTGGTTCTTTGAATTTAGAATTTTTGCATCTAGAATGTTTTGTACTTTGAGTATTGTATTGGAATTTTCCTTTTTCTTGTTTGAAACTTGTTTTTTATTTTTATTTTTTCAAATTATTATTTTTAGTTAATAAATGTACTTTTTTAAAACATTAAGTTGTTGTGGCCAGGAGTTTTGCAATTTTCCTCCCTATTTAAGACAGTGGTGGCTCTGAGGCTAGAGATCTGCACTGGCAATTGGAAGGTTGCCGGTTCGAATTCCATAAATGCCAAAAAGGGACTCAGCTTTGTTGGGCCCTTCAGCAAGGCCCTTAACCTGCAATTGCTGAGCGCTTTGAGTAGTGAGAAAAGCGCTATATAAATGCAAAAAATAATTATTGGATCATAACACATATTATGCACTAAGCAAAAAGAAGACCATAAGATTCAAAGAGCAAAAAAGCCCACTAAATAAAAATAATAAATAAAAAGTAAAAAATGCAAGAGGACATTAGAGAATCAATGCCTAAAAACATGCAATTGACTTTAGCATTTAAGGTTGCCAAGCAACTACATGGCTAGAAACTTGAAGCATATCTTAGGTGTAACCAAAGTTGATGCTGCAGACATTTCTTGGGATGAGGCATGCTAGTACAAAGATTCTAACATATTGCCCCCATTGTCTTTATTAAGTGTCTTCCAGAGCTAGCTCACTGTCCCATCTTAGCTGCCACTGACTCTTCCATCTAAATGAATCAGTTCCTTCAAGTGAAAACCATTAATCCATTAAATCCTTCTATCTCTGGTCATACAATACATTTCTAGATTTATAATCTGCGATTTGTGCTATGTTGTCTATACTAGATACTTGGATTACTGCTATGTTCAGTGAAGGATTTTGCTACGTCAAAATTGGAGACTTGATTTTCATCTGCATAAAATAGTGGTGGAATGGGAATAGCTGTACCAGGCTTTAATGATTGAACAAACATCCAGATCAATAAAACAATGCTAAGAAATTTGAGGTGTCAGCTCCATGCTCAGAGATTAAGCATATGACTCTTAGTGCTACTGGTAATATGGAATCAAAAGAGCACTTATAAAAGTTGGAGAAAGAGAGAAAAATAAAGTTTGTATCCCATTTGTATGCATTAATCTTTGCAGTAAGGACAGCACTCTGTTCCACACTGTTTGCAAATTCTGTGGTGACAACATTATATCCATTAATCATAATGTTATTGATTGATAGAAGTCAATTTAATCTAAAGTTGTTATGAAACTCGAGAGTTCTCAAAGCACACAAAGTTCTGAAATTACCTCAAATGTCCACTAGATAAGGAACCTTCAAAACCCAGCTAGTAACAAGGGCAAAAACACGGGATCTTTACAAATAAAAACATATATTTATACAAATATGCTCTGTAGCACACAAATAAGCTCTGAAGAGCCCAAAGCAAAAGGCACAGAATGCAATGCCTTTGAAACAGGAAATCCCAAAATCAAACAAAGTCTCAATCCAAAATCACAAAAATAGGTTAAAGAAATCCACTATATCACAGAAAATCACAGTAGGACACTCTGTAAGTCCCAAGCACATTTGAATGAATCGCAAGGGACTATGAGTTGCCCTTGCCTTTATAGGTCTGAGGGTACTGCCTTGCTTAGGGAACCACCCACAAACTACGTGGTACATAGGACAGATGCTTAAACCTAAGGAAAACTATGTAATCAACAATGTTAACATAGACAAATGAATCAAAAATAAACAAGAGAGACATAAAATGGCATTTGAACCCCAGCCAGGGGAGGAACCCTGGCTACAATACAACAACATTCAAATTTTAGTTCTCCCAATGTTAGATACAGGATGTGGGATAAAGCTGATTTGGGTTTCAGCCTTTAGGTCACAAAATGGTTTAGGTCACATTGTTTCTACAAACTGTAACCCTTCATTGGATATTAAGCTGTATTTATTTGTGCATGAGTGTAACCTACCCACGTATTTCCATGTTCTAAATAAACAATCTCTCAAATATAAAAATGTAGCCATTGAGTGAATACGTTAAAAAGTCATACACATATCTGGTGCATTTTTTACTTTCTCCATTCCCATTCATAAATTATGACAAGCAGAATTACAGAGATCCAAAATACAAAATAATATTCTCATTAGGAAGTACAGTATGACTATTAATGTAAGACACATAATACCATTTATAGCAATGGAGATTACCAGACAAATTCCAGAAGGCTATGTAGGAAGCTTTACCAGATTTAAAAGAGCAATTTATGAATAAATGACTGCTTTATATTTTGAGTTCACCTTTTTTTTCATCAGCATATTTTCAGTCTGCAGTAACAAATCCTGAGAAAAAAGGAAGTGGTGTGAACACTCACTAACCATTCCGCTGTGTTTTCTCCTGAGATATGATGCTTTTAGCTGTTGCACATTTACAAGCATGACACAATAATAGCCCAGAGGCTCTTCCTGGCAGCGTGATGACTACCGCTGTTTCTCTAAATCTCTAAAGAAGTGTAATCCACCATCTAAATAAGTTTGCATTATGAAGGGCTTCAGATTCCCTAATGAGGTATTATTTTGCTTTAATAAATGCATTCTTCAAAAAACTTTAAAAAAATCTTTAAAAAACTGTGATAAAAAATGAAAACAGATTTTTAAATGTTTGATGAGCCTGAACTTGTTGACCGTTTTAATCTAAATACTGGAATTTGCTCAGAAGTAAAAAAAACAAAAAACAAAATGTGTATAGCTGACAGGAAAAAAATGATTCCGGTTTAAAAGAATTATTTATTTTATAAAATATCTTGGTGAGATTGTGTTGACACACAAGCAGGAAGTATTCAATGAAGCGGTAACATACAATTCAAAACCAGGAATCACTAGGAATTTAGAAGGAAGCTATACAAGTGTTTATGCACTTTCAGGGCATTAAAGTGTTTTACAAAAACAGAAACAAATTTGTGTTTCCCAAAGTCACCAACGGCAAGCACATGCAAAATATAAACATGTACGAAATGAGTGACAAAGCAATTAAAGACAAGTTTAAAAACAGCACTTGATATTAGGAAGCACCAAGAAGACCCATTACTAACATGAAAATAATTTACAAAGGCCTAATGGTTGATCCCACTAGAGTTTACTTCATTCCACTTTCTCCATTTTGACAGTTGTAAGTAAATTCCTAAAATTAACTAGCTGTTAAAGAGGACACTATAAAAAGTGAAACATCACATAATTAAAAAATCAGTATGGAATGATCCAAGCAGTACTTCCATGGAAATTACACTTTAGTGATACCGCATGAAATCAGTCAATGGGAGATATACAATACAACAAATTATACTGTATAACAGTACAGAATGAGGTACTTTAACTTATATAATATTAATTATGTACTCAAATAAATGTAAAGTGCACAAAAAAAGAATCAAATGAAGAACTTAAATAAAATGTAATTTGAAACTAAATACATTAGGTCAAATGAAGTATGGGCCAGGCTAGTATTTGGATGGGAGACCATCGTAAAAGCTTGGGTTGCTGCTGGAAGAGGTGATGATAAGGCCAGCAAGGGGAGCTTACCCTGTGGTCTGAATGTGGATCCCAGTTCCCCAGTGGAATGATGGAGACACTGTGTTGTAAAAATGGCGCTGTTCTTAGGATGAGATGTAATCTCTTAATCTCTGTGGTTATTAAAGATCCCCGGGCATCCTTCATAAAAAGTAGGGTGTATCCTGATGTCCTGGTTAAATTGCCCTCCATGGTCTAGTCATGACCTGATCATCCCATATCTCTAATTGGCTATCTCACTATTTCACCACCTAATAGCTAGTGTGTTGTGTGCATACTAGTGCAAAAACAGCTGCTGTCGCATAATCCAGGTGGATGTTACACATTAGAGGTGTGCTCCCCATTCACTGTGTAAAGTGCTCTGAGTGGCAGGAAAAGTGTTATATAAATGTAAAGAATCATTATTATTAATATAGATCGACAGAGCGGTCCGAGGTGGTTTAATGCATGATGACCTTTACAGATCTAGGTGTGTGTGTGTTTTTGTGTGTTGTCATCTTCCAGCATATACTATGTTAGGGCAAACAAGCTATTAGTTATTTTCACTTTTTTTGACTTGGTTTGTGTGCATGCATATGTCTTCATACATTGCATACTTGTATATTTATATAAATGATGTATCCTAAAATTTACTTGTGCAAAAATTTTGCAAATCAATAGACCTTGTCCCATAACTAAATGGAGCAGACTGCAAAATTCCTGGCTAAATTAATCGCTTTCTATGGCAGTTGTCATTGGACATAGGTCAAACAGTTGTTGAAAAATATGAGGAAAAGTACAGGACCAAACTTGACCAAAAATAATACGTCTGGAGACTGTAATAAGGCAAAAATGATGTAGCTTATTTGAAGAGAATAGGTTATCATTTTATGAAGGTCTTGGCATTCACTATGGATATCTTAGACCCCACTTGTTCTAAAATGTCTGTCTTTGTTGGTATTTAGTCATCCAGGAGTGCTACACAAAGCAAAAAACTTGCATAACTATCTGTTGGAAATTGTGATTTTAAAACATGAAAATCAATTTCACCTTTCCACAGACACATACACACATAGACACCGTGCTAAAATCAACTTTTTTTGATGATCTGAACAGCTTAGAAATCAGTCTGAACTTAACTCAATACCAAATGTTTGACCACATCATTAAACTTATATTTACATGGAAGTAAAAAGGAAAAGGAAAAACAGTCTTCAGAAAAAAAGGACACAAAAAATAACACATGCTAATAGAACGGGAAAAACATTCAGAATGCACAGGTATAGACAGTAGATGTAGAAAGTGTTTTCAGCAAACTGAAAGACAAAAACAAAGAGTGAGTCAATTTTAAATAGATTAAGAAAGCTGACATGTATTACAGACCCTCTTTTACATCACAAAATGGTTATACAGCAAAACATGGGGTTGTCTGCTTTGGGATGTCTTGGCATTGTGGCCATTCTAGATCCCAGAAAGAAAGGTAAAACTAGCCAAACAAGTAATACGGAAAACAAAGGAAATAACGAAAAAGTGCATAAAAATACATTTAACTATCCTTACGTCTAGCACATGCTGAAACAATTCAATGACTCTCCCCAGATGAATTACAAATATTTATACATACACGAAATGTAACATACTTGTTGAAAATATGCATTGTGGACATCCGTAATCTTAATTGCTCCATTTTTGGAATTTTATTAGTTTTATGTCTGTGTATTTATATATAACCATATTGGCAACACAATTTTGTGTTTTGCTATTTTATATTTTTTTGATTCCTACCCGCAATTTCAGAAAACCAGGAAGAGTATGAACTTTATACTTTTGACATGGTGATTTCACATGGTGCATGCTTCCAGTTGACATTAATAACAGTATACCAAAATGGCACTGGAGGTAAAAATGAATGTTGTGCCCTACTAGCTGGGTGTACTGGTGAACTGAATTTTTCTTAATAGTTAGTCTCAGTAAAACATCCATCCATCCATCCATTTTCCAACCCGCTGAATCCGAACACAGGGTCGCGGGGGTCTGCCGGAGCCAATCCCAGCCAACACAGGGCACAAGGCAGGGAACCAATCCTGGGCAGGGTGCCAACCCACTGCAGGACACACACAAACACACCAAGCACACACTAGGGCCAATTTAGAATCGGCAATCCACCTAACCTGCATGTCTTTGGACTGTGGGAGGAAACCGGAGCGCCCGGAGGAAACCCACGCAGACACTGGGAGAACATGCAAACTCCACGCAGGGAGGACCCGGGAAGCGAACCCAGGTCCCCAGATCACCCAACTGCGAGGCAGCAGCACTACCCACTGCGCCACCATGCCACCTCAGTAAAACATGCATTCATTATATGGAAGCAGAAAAAAGAGAGAAAGAAAGGAAAATGTTTTTGATGATCTTTCCTACCAAATTTTCTTTGATGAATGCAAGAAGGAGAAAGACAGATAGCATGCAGGCACAGAGAGACTGAGAGGAGAATTAGAAGTGATTGAATAGGAAAAGATGGCAAAACAGGAAAAGACAGAGCAAAGAATGCATATACTGAAATCAAGAGAGAGCTTACAAAAGGATTTTTTAAATATTATACTCTTGTTAATGTGGAGCGTGTGGAGGTATGAGCAAGTTGATTCATTGGAACACAAGTGCAAAGAATGCTGAGCTTTAAAAAGTTGCAGTAACAGCAGATGACTGTCACGGTACATTTTGCCAGCTAAAAGGAAAGAGTAAAGGGGACACTGAATTTACAGTGCACAAAAACAAAGATATCAGCATTTCCATTGTTGCATGAATGTCTTGTGTTTTATCGAGGATATACAGTAAATGTGGAGTGCAACAGAAGTGCCAGAAGGACACCATGAGTAGCCTTCAGATTTATGTATAGGATATGCGCTCCAAAAAATCATGCCATTTTTTTTTCAGTTTTATTTTAATATTATCGATTTATATGTACTTATCTTTGAGAATACTGACGAAGGTAAAACTCTGACTAAGTAACTGAACTGAAATAAAATGTGGGGATATTTCCTGAGTATGTGCTTAATATATTTTTTAATATACTGTATCCATTATTGTTTGGACCATATTCACTTGTATATGCAAATAAGCCAATAAGTGTGTGCATAAAGTATACACTGTATATATTGTGATGGACGGCTGGGGTTCTTACCTGGCCGTGATGCTTTACTTGATGCAAGGGCTTGGAAAGAGCACGTATGAGACATTACCTCCCCTGGACCTGCAGAGGGCAGCCTCCTTGGCTTGGTACAGTGCCATGGGCTTGGAGCTTGGAACCTCAGCCCTGTTGGGGTCCGTGGTCACTGCCAGGGGGCACATGGAAACTGAAGAGCCTTTTATTTCAGTACTTCCGCCTCACCAAGAAGTGCTGCCGGAAGGAGTTCATGGGACTCCTATATACAGTATATATATGTACATATATGTACATACTCCTATACACATATATGCATACACACACACACACACAGGGTGAGTCAAAATTATGTTAACATTTGAATGGCGGAAACAATTTTTTCACAAAACATACTTCATATGTGCAAGGTGATTTACAGGAATGTCTCAACCTGTTCGCCATCATGTTCAACACATGTACCATATGTGGCACATAAACTGTCCACAAAAAATGTATATAAGTATATACATAGCAGTACCATTAGTATTAACATAATTTTGACTCACCCTGTATATAGTAACTACAAGGGGCCACCACTGAGGTACAAACCACAGCCTCAATAGCACCCAGCACAGCTCTGATCTCAAATAAAGGATTTTATTTGTCACCAAACACCTTTATAATTAAGCACCAGCTAAATCAAAGAATATACACAAATAAGTAATTCTTCTCTCCTTCTTTCCTCTAAGTGAGCTTTGCCAGCTGCCTCCCGACTCTAGTTCCTCAAGGTGATGCAGCTGGCTTCTTTCTTGGAAATGATTCCAGTGTCACAGCAGTGGTCATCCAGAACACTTCCTGGTTACATGGAACCCAGGACAGTCCTCCCCTGCAAGTGCCTTTTTGAGGCATCAAGAACCCAACAGGACTGCTCTTCTTCCTTCCAACTCCCATGCAACTTTGCAGGAGTTCTAACTGGGACCAGCAGGGAATGAACTGCCTCCAATATTCATGTTTGCCCAGTCCATTCATTATCTTTTTTTCCCCTCTGGGTTGAAAATTGTAAGGCATTTCAGCCAGGTTATGTCTCCACTCCTGCCATCCTTCTATTATTTCCTCCTGACCAGGCAAGAAATTACCCTCTACACTGGCCAGGATACCTGTCCATCCTTCACGACACTTACAATATATATATATAAAGATATAAATTACTTTGCATTATTTTAACAGAAGGTATAACTATAATTAATTAATTGAACCTGGTAGATGTGTTTAATTTACGTTTGAGTGTGTTAGATATGCATCATACCAGTAGATTTACCATATGTTCTAAATAATAAGTCATTGTAATGGTTGGAGGTATAGACGACAAATTGTTAACATTCCATCCATCCATCCATTTTCCAACCCGCTGAATCCGAACACAGGGTCACGGGGGTCTGCTGGAGCCAATCCCAGCCAACACAGGGCACAAGGCAGGAACCAATCCCGGGCAGGGTGCCAACCCACCGCAGATTGTTAACATTGTAAAAACTAATCTAAAACAAAAAGAAACAACAGAAATAGATTTATTCGGCTTCAAAACTAAATTCTACCCAGGGAATTTTGGGTAAATGCCCCAAAAAATTTTAAAAGCAGCTGATCACAATAGTTTTGCTTTAACGTACTCCATATATTCCATGTACAGTAATTATAAGGTGCATTATTTTTAATCATTATTACTAATTTATTCGGGCATTAAAAAGGGTTTATTAAAAAATAACCAGTATTTAGATATATTAATTAATTTATATATTTCAATTAAAAGGTATTTTTAGATTTTGTGTTAACTACTGCTTATTTGTAATTATGTGCGGCAGACTGGGCTTGTAAATTAAAGTACTCTGTATAAAGATTCATTGGAGTGAATCGTGTATATTACTAGTTGTATATCTGGACTGACACTATCACCAGGCTTCAGAGACCCAAGATGTAAGTCATGATTTTAAAGCATTTTAAAAATAAATATTTTTCCTAATAAAGTTTTGAAAATTTTAAATGTGAAACTGACAAAGGAATTAACCAAGCATGTTGACCTAGAGGGTCCAGTCTCCTAAAACTACTTCATGTTCAAATGCATCCCCACCTAGGCTTTTGTTTCTGACTTTACTTTCAGAAAATTGCTTTGCCCTAGGCTATCAATGCCGTAACTGTGTATAATAAGCATAGGTGTGGTGAGTTGGAACAGGCTATTTCGGAGAGTTTAATATGGGTTTTCTCAGTTTGTTGTGCTTATTTTACTACTGTATGATTCACATGGAGGAATTCTCTTTTTAGTTTCTGAAAATATCTGTACTTTTTTCTTGTTAGTTTCTTGTAAGTTTAATTTCCTGCTCCCCCCAAAAAAAGAAACAAAATATTTTTCTAAAAAGAATTTTTAAAATTACAGCTTTTAGTTGCTTATTTTTTACAGACCTGAATGACTAATTCTAGCCTTAGATAGTGTAGACAAATAATGAAGTGATGTAATTTAATCTATCCATCAACACTCTTCAGAGGAGCTTTGCTTTACTTACTGAATTCCACCCAGTTCCCTTTTTGCCTTTTCTGGCTTTAACATTCATATTTTTTAAAGGTAACAATATAAAAAACACATTAGAGAAGAGGCTATTATGTGCACAACACATTAGAGAAGAGGCTATTACAAAGTTTTAAGCTAGAACCCATGCCATAAAGTGTTGTACTTCAGTACTGAAATGCAGGGGGAAATATCCCCTTAGAAGAAATAGAGGCAAGGTAGGACTCCTACAGGTTTAGAAGAGAGTGTCCTTTCAATTGACCATGCACTCTATCTTTTCAGATATGGAAGAAACCCAGAATATCAGGAGAAAGCCTTCAAGAACAAGCCTAGTCCATACAAACAATGACCAGGCTCTGAACTGAATTGAAGTACTTGAAGCTGCAGACGCAACCAGTGTTACACTCCTTCATACAGTAAATGCATTTTTCCTGTTGACTTGTTTTGTTGTGCTATTTTAATTTTAAAGTAATGTGCTTATCACCATTTTATTGTTATTTTTGCCAGGGTTTAATAGGAGGAATATTACCATAACAAAGAACATTATAGGTGGCATGGTGGTTAGCAGTGCTACTTCACAGGGCAAGAGTTCTGGGCTTGATTCTTGGACTGGACACATTCTATGCATTTTCTCCGTGTGTGCATGGGTATTCCTCCAGGTACTTCAGTTTTCCTTCCGCATCCCAAAGATGTACTATTAAGTTAGCTTGAAACTCAAAATTGGCTTTGGGTGACTAAGTATGAATAAGCTCTGTAATAGATCACTTGAGGAATGGATGGGTTTTTAAGAAGTAGAAGTTTATTTGCATATAACTTGTAAATTGAAATTCTTACTCCCTCATATGAATGACAGTGATGCAATACCAACAGCAGAATGTACAACCCTAATTTCAGAAAAGTTGTGACACTGTGTAAATTGTAAATAAAAACTGAATGAAACGATTTGCAAATCTCCTAAACTGATATTTTATTCACAATAGAAAATATAAAACTTTTCAAATGTTCAAACTGAGAAAATGTACTATTTTAAGAAAAGAATAAGGTCATTTTGAATTTGATGGCAGCAACACATCTCAAAAAAGTTGGGACAGGTCCATGTTTACCACTGTGTAGCATCCCCTCTTCTTTTAACAACAGTATGTAAATGTCTGTGAACTGAAGAGACCAGTTGCTGGACTTTTGGGAGAGGAATGTTGTCCCATTCTTGTCTGATATGCAGAAGGATTCTAGGTGCTCAACAGCCCTGGATCTTCCTTGTTGTATTTTTCATTTCATGTTTTCAAATGGTTAAAGGTCTAGACTGCAGACAAGCCAGTTCAGCACCCAGACGCTTCTACTATGAAGCCATGCTGTTCTAATAGAAGCAATATGCAGTTTAGCATTGTCTTGCTGGAAAATGCAAGGCCTTCCCTGAAAAAGATGTCATCTGAATGGGAGCATATGTTGCTTTAAAACCTGTATATACAGTACCTTTCAGCATTGATGGTAAATTTCCAGATGTACAAGCTGCCAATTCCATAGGCACTAATGCACCCCATACCATCAGAGATGCAGGCTTTTGAAATGAGTGGATGGTCCCTCTCTTCTTTAGTACGAAGGACTTGGTGCCCATATTTTCCAAAAAGAAAGTCTAATTTCTATTTGTCTGACCACAGAACAGTTTTCCAATTTTTTCTCAGCTCATTTTAAATGAGCTTTGGCCTAGAGAAGATGATGGCGTTTCTGGATCATGTTCACATATGGCTTCTTCTTTGCATGATAGAGATTTAACTTGCCTTTGAGGATAGCAGGGTGAGCTGTGTTCACAGACAACGATTTCTGGAAGTGTTCCTGAGCCCATGCAGTGATTTCTATGACAAAATCAAGCCTATTTTAATGCAGTGCAGCCAGAGGGCCCGAAGATCACAGGCAGCCAATATTGATGTTTGGTCTTGCCCTTTGCACACACAGATTTTTCAGATTCTCTAAGCTTTTGATGATATTATGTACTGTATATGATGAAATATTCATAGGCTTCGCAATGTTACATTGAGGAACATTATTGTGAAATTGTTCCACAATTTGTTTTTTTTTTGCAGATTGGTGAACCTCTGCCTATATTTACTTCTGAGAGACTCTACCTCTCTAAGGTGCTCTTTTTATACCCAATCATGTTGCCAAATAACCTAATTAGTTGTAAATATTTCCTCCAGCTGTTTCTTTTTAGTATCACTTACTTTTATAGTCCTTTGATGCCCCCGTCCCAACTTTTTTGAGACGTGTTGTCACCTTCACCACTAAATTCAAGGTAAGCTAATATTTTTCATGAAATAGTCAAATGTCTCACTTTCAACATTTGATGTGTTTTCTCTGTTCTATTGTGAATAAAATATGAGTTTATGAGATTTGCAAATCATTGCATTCTGTTTTTATTTACATGTTACACAGTGGCCCAACTTTTTTGGAATTGGGATTGTAACATACAAACAACTTATAAACAAATAGGGTGGATAGATGACTGAAGAACGTTAGCACATTGTGAATAGAAAGGGAAAGTTTGGTGAACTTCAAGGAAGATGCAAAGCTCAATAGTTAGCAAACACTGTTTTTTTCTGTTGACAACCGGCACAGTAAAATGCATAAGACACTCATCTTGGTTACCTGTTCTGTTCTATGGACCTCCAGCCCCTGGTCACGGCCCTGAAAACAGACTACCCGCTGCCACCCTTGCTCATTGATTGCTGTGCTACAAGTTTGAAGAGAGAAAGATTGGTCTTAGACATTGGCACTTAAATTTCTAAAGTAGAAGCCACACAAATTGTATCTTGACTTTCAAATCTACTACTCCATGCTCCTTATGCTTCAACTTAATACATCAACACATTCTGGTGCTTATATATATTCACCTCAAGCACTTCTTTGCATTTACAGAGGTTCTTAAAATCATGTGCTAAATGGTAAATGCATTGTTAGGCATCCAATCTCCAAAAACATCTTTTAAAAAGTGTGAATATATTACTTTTCTGTTTGCTTAATGTTGAACCTAGATCATCTGTCACTTTTAAGATGCTTAGTTATTAAAATAAAGAGAATCATCCATAATTTGGAAATATTTTATTTTCAAAAGTGTATGGTACAAACTGTTAAACCACTGCAAGCGAACATTTACACATCAATTTAAAATTCAGGCCAATATGAAATGGTCATGAAAGCTAAACAAGCAGCACTAAGTTCCAGTAATGTTAGGTCTGTGACACAGATAACTGTTAATTACTTGTTTACACTAACACATGTGCTTATACTGCAGGCTTTCGAAAGTAAAATCATGAAACAGTAGTCAATCTTATTTTGTTTATCAGAACACAAGGCTCCAATTAAAACTGTGCATAAAGGTGTTAAAAAATGATCAGTAGTCAGGGTGAGAGAAGTCATTCCTTCCAAGAGTTATTCTTCTGAAGTCACATTGTATTCACTTTATTCCACATTTCAGACAAAAATCAAAATGGTTCTGAAACAAGTAGTACTTTATGCAACCACTACCGATTTGTGGTTGAGTAGAACTATGAAAGCATGCCTAAACATAATGGTTCATTATACTGATGAGGAATATACACTGGAAGGCAGATGCTAGCGGTGCTGCTTCTTTGAATGAGTGTCCCTTCCTTGATAATAGTTTTTTCAAGAATGGGGACGCCACTGCTCAGTGGAATTAGTCTTGGTAACATTGTGTTACTGTCGAAGTACTTCTTGAGTATATTATGTATTAATATTGTCACATTTAATGTTTTTATATATCTGTACATCAGAACAACAGTATCAGACTGTGTTTACATTAATTTCTTACTCTTACATTACTGGCATTTATGATTTTATAATGTACGGTACTTTAATTTTTACATACACAAGCATCATTTGTTTTCTTAATACAGCCGAATCCCATGTTTAACATTTTCCCATGTTTTACATTATTGAATGCTGAGTGATGGTGATGGCAGGATTTTTCAGAAAGAACATTAATTTTGGAAGAAAAGGAGGAATGTTTGAGTTTGACTTCAATTTTACTATATAAATATTTGTATATCAGTAATTTACTGGATTTTGTATGCTGTTCCCTTTTTGTAACAAATAAAAAAGAAACATTATTAAACACTACTTTTTTTTATTCTTCAACTAATCCAGTATTTAACAATTTCATATTCATTTTTTAAGCAGTTCTATGCACAATGATGGTTGTACTGTAATGTGTGTTAACAGAATACAGGATAAGCAGTTAGGATGACAAGGTGCTTATTAATTGTACTGTTAATTGAAATTAATAATCACAATTATAATATCAAAGCCAATATTCATCAATTTATATTTGTCATAATCGTGCACCCGTATTAAAATGTTCAGTTCATTGCATGGCCCATGTGCAGCCTGTAAACGTCAATGCTGAATGAAATAATTTAAAGTAAGCCAATTCAGAATGTATTGCTTTTCATCTAAACCCTTAGTCATGGTGCAAGATTACAAATCAAAACATTATATTGAAATTTGATTGAAACTACCATTTTCACAAACATTTCCACAACTTTAAAGGTCCAGACATTAAAGTAATGCTAAATGTAGTCCATTTTTCTGGAGCATCACTGCTATTCCTGCAAGATATTAGCGAAGGAGGCTTAGTTGTAAGAGAGTCTCCTAACCACTTAACCTTTGGCTAAAAAGGGTCAATATGTGCCAGAACTTTATTGTAATCAAATAACTCATTATAGCTAAAAAAGAAACCTGCACAAGGATGTGAAGTTTGGCTGGTCTGGGTGTCCACAAGTGAGAAAAGAAGTGATCACTGTCTGTACATTGTCACTTTGAGGATGGGTGTGAACACTCAAGCTCTGATGATGGAACTACAAATCAAACAGAGAGACAGGCAGTGCAGCTCTCAGAAGTCAACCCCCAGACAAATAATTTACCAAGAAGATAATTAATGATGGCTGCTTATTTTGAAGCTCTTTGCTAATTAAATCAAGAAAAAAAGCAAGCACCACAAATTCAAAATAAACTTTGAAACACATTTTCTTGTTTTGTAATGAGTCAAGGACACCAATGCACTCTCCTTATGTTTATTAACTGTTATCCAGGCTCCTTGTTTGGTGAGATTACAAAGTAACCAGAATGCACGACAATGTAAATGGACTTTCCATGCTAGAAAACAAACAGCAAACAGAATCCAAAAAACACTAAGTCAAAAGACAGAGTGTAGCTTAAACATAGATAGATAGATAGATAGATAGATAGATAGATAGATAGATAGATAGATAGATAGATAGATAGATAGATAGATAGATAGATAGATAGATAGATAGAAGTTTTGTTTTTTTATAAGTGGATTATACATCTGTCTACAGTGTTGGAGAATGCCTCATTCTGTTTCAGCAGCCCTATTATAGCTAAGCCTTGATAAGACGCTGGCCTGGCAAAAGACATGGTCATGCACACAAACACACACACACAGTCTCATTCTCACTCATATCAATAGAATGTGTTAACATGCATATCTCAGGAAGAAAACCAGAGTATCTTCACAAACAAGGGGAGAACATGCAAACTACAAAGAAAATGACTAGGTTGTGACTGAAACTTTAGGCCATGGAGTCATTAGCAAGTTCCATAATGCTCGTTTTTAGAGTTCAATGCAGGGTTCATTGAAAAACTGAAAGGAAAAATCACTGTTTGGCTAGTTTACTAACACACTTCATATGAGTTATCTCATATCTGCCAGAACACATCGCTTCCCTGGACCAAACCCATTTGCCTATTGTAGCCTTAACTGCAATGTATACAGCAATCTCATCAAACAGTGAAAGAACCTATTATTCATTCATAGTTTCATCCTCATTTTTCAGGATATATACCTCAATCAAATGTTCAATCTCTAACATGAAATTAACCTCCTGTTTCACATTTTCACTGAAGAACCACAGTAATAGCTACAATCTCTCTTTCTTATGTTTCGTATACATCAGAAATAAGTCACCTCTACATTTGGATAAACACTGTGCATATATCACTGTGCTAAGAGCAGAATATTTTCACCATTTAATTTGATTCAAACTTCATGCACAAGCTATGTTGTGTGTTACAATGATGGCTAACATGAATTTTACTTAGAGAATGTATTATTTGTCCTAAATTGTATTTAACCTCCGACTGAAACAATCAACTGAAATGATCAAATCTTGCAGCAAGGCAGCACACAATAAACAAAGAAAAAAGCAAACACACAGAGACATGCAAACTCAGACATCCACGCAAGAGCAGCTGAGTTCAGGAATGTACAACTAACAAGTTCTGACAAAGCTAGCAAAATAAAGAATGCTGTCGGTTTAAAGGTAACAGCCATGCAGGGCGCAGTGTCGACACAAGAGTCAATCACAAGGCACTTTCTCTAAGTACATTATCCGTGTCTGCAAAGCGAATCTTTGCCTGTTGCTTTTTTAGAGTTTTAAAAAACAAGCTTTTTTGTTTCCTTTTCCAGAAGTTAGACATATTTACCACTGGTAAAACATGTGACTTGTGTGAAGCTCAGAGTTCTATTTATACCCATGTAGCCTTCATGGTTCCACTTATTAATAAAACATGCAAATGGTTATATATATATATATATATATATACTTAAACATACATTATAATTTCTTTACATTTTAAAACAGATATTGTAGCCCTGATAAAGAACTAGAGAACAGATAAGCTGTTCATTATGATGTTGGGCAGCTTGAAGATAAGCATATTGAATATAATGAACAAAACCACTGTGATCTGGTTGCTCAGAAATGACTGCTTTAATATGTTTGCCTGTAATTTTATGGCCAGCTTACACGCAAATACAGGCTTTCTGCTAAGAAGACACGCTAACTGCTCGAGGACTCTTGCTTCAGGGCAATCATGTCTCCAGCTAAGTCTGCCTCCATAAACACATTGAACTTTGATCCAAATAGACTCACTTTATTCTTCTATTCAATATGGTGTTTTGATGAATAGCAAAGGTGCCATCAGTTCAATTATAAAGTGCTTCTCTTGCTATTTACTTGTTGCACATAATGAACTTGCAACGATGGAACAAAAAAAATATTACAGTATGGCAGACACCTATTATTTAAGATGAGGGTGACTTAGAATTTTTCACATATATGCCCTTTTTTATAGTTGGTGCAAAGGTAAATTAAGTGACTTTCACAGAGTCATACAGTGAGTCAATGGTGCAGACAAAACTTTCAATCTTATACAGTCTCACTGAGCATAATATACACATCTGGAGGCAACCATGAATAAATTTTGCTTAAAAGTGTCTGGGAGCAGTTGGATGGCTCACTGAGTGTCACATTTCTAAACCAATCCAATGCTGCTAGAAGGCGGCTCTCAAAGCAGGGAAGGTGATTTTGAACTGCAGGAAACAGTGGTGCTCGTGTTAACTTGATCCAACACAGACTAAGCTTCTGATTCTGATAAACTGTATACAGCCAAAAAAAGACTCCTAAAATGACCCTATTAAATATGTAAATGTGTGTTGCATGTATAGAAAGCACATTGCATGTGTTAAAAATTAACTTGTTGCATGAAAAAAACTTTCTGTAACATCAGCTTATACATTGACATTAAAGACATCAATGGAATAGTGGTAAAAGTGAACAATTCACTGTCACAGGTGTGACAAATAGTGTGTCACACTCATCAAAAGGAAGTGAAAATGACTGCCTTTAAGAGAGTTGATAATGAAGAGGTACAGGAGATGCAGATTTCAGTACTCAAAACACCTGAATCAAAAAATCGGCCAAACAACAGCAGTAGATGCACAGATGAGGCCACACAACATCCACATTCTGACTGCACATCTAAATGAATAACTAAAGGAAGTTAGCATTACTAATTGGAAATACAAACATGTCATGTCATAACCGCAGGATTTTAACACATTGCATACAGTATACGCAATGTCTATCTAAACTCTATTTTCTGTTGTGATGCAGTAGTCAAAATGACACAAAGAAACACTTCTCAAACAGCGTGGGGCCGAGTTTTGCATTTGGTCTACGTGTTTGTGTGCTTGTCTATTCTGTCGCAGCGCTCATTACAATGTACACAAAAATCATTAAGCTTCAGTTACCTTGTGTGGTACTAAGCTCCTGAATTGATAACAGCAATTTTATTTTTTTAATTTTCTCCAAGAGTCAAAACATTTGTTCAGTTTCTTGTCCTCTCTCCTTGAAACCCTGGCTACTCAAAGTGCACAGACTGAAGGAATTGAGGGAGGGTTTTTAGGAAGAATCCCTGTGGTCACAGCAGTGGCAGACTGGGCCTGCTATTCACTTCAAATTTTTTAACAAGTTGTCCCCAGATGTGGATTCTCATTTCAGAATCACATCTGCCCCCATGAGACGACATCTTATAATATAAAAGATCCTATACCCTAGACACCACAGCATACTACACACCTAATTATCAGAAATATTTGGTTGATTTGTCTTCAATTCTATCCATCCATCCATTTTCCAACCCTCTGAATCCGAATACAGGGTCACAGGGGTCTGCTGGAGCCAATCCCAGCCAACACAGGGCACAAGGCAGGAACCAATCCCGGGCAGGGTGCCAACCCACCGCAGGACACACACAAACACACCCACACACCAAGCACACACTAGGGCCAATTTAGAATCGCCAATCCACCTAACCTGCATGTCTTTGGACTGTGGGAGGAAACCGGAGGGCATGGAGGAAACCCACGCAGACACGGGGAGAACATGCAAACTCCACGCAGGGAGGACCCGGGAAGCGAATCCAGGTCCCCAGGTCTCCCAACTGCGAGGCAGCAGAGCTACCCAATGTGCCACCGTGCCGCCCGTCTTCAATTCTATTTCTGTAAAAATTGATCTATTTGTATGGAATGTTGTGTGATTTCAATAAAATCAATAAAATAAAAAAAAAGAAAACAAAAAGAAATAAAAAATGGGGAGTCCACTAAGCCCCTCCAAAGCTCAGAAGAATAAAATGCCAAACCACAATAATACAAAAGAGGTCTTTTAATTTTTGAGAGGTAACAATGAACATGACAATAAACACCTCAGATGTGCCATTCAGTCATTTAGAAAACCCTAGCATATTGGTTTAAAATCTCACACCCAGTGATTATCTGTGAGAAGCTTGCACATTCTTCCTGTTTCTGTGTGGGTTTTTCCTTCCATATCCTATACATGTATGTTAAGTTAACTGACAATTCCAAACTGGCCCAGTGTGTGTTTGTGTATGTAAGTGTTCCCTGTTGTTGCACTGGACTGGTACCCTATCTCTGTGTGGTTCCTGCCTTATGCTCAATGCGCCAAACTATCCCTAAGAAACCTCAATGTGACCCTGACCTATATTAAGTAACTTTGGTAGTGTTAAGTTCAGTTTGGTTAAGTTAGAGATAGGTTAAGGTTGTTCTGACTCCCCACATCCACACTTTCCATTTCTGGTCTACAGTCTGTTTCCTAAACATTATTACTTTCTTTTATGGGTGTGTATTAACAACCCCAAATAATAAAGGTTTTGGAAGTACAACAGCCTCTGGTGGCTCCAGAATACACTTCACCCATGACTTCCTGATATTTGAATAAATCCAGTTCTTTGAAACATGTCTTGTTGCATGCACAGCAGAGACATTATGTTCCCAGTGGAGTTCCCTTATAGGATACTAGAGCTACAGATGATAATGCAGTGCCTATGGAAGATACAGTGGACCATCAATCCCTGGTGATATACTTTCACAGGCCCTCCATCTAGCAATCAGAGAACAAAATCACTTTTTTCCAATGAAAATTCCTGAACTCCCTTAACCCAGGTTCCAATGATTCCCGTTACTGTGTTCTGGCTACATGTCACATAGATACTGCATAGTAACAATTTCCAATTAATTTTAAATGTGCCCTTTTTGGTGATTTTTCTAGCTTTTCTTTTTTTTCTGGTGCATCTCCCAGTGTTAACTCTCATTGGCTCAAGTTATTATTCCTTATTTGTAAAATGTTCATTAATCCATACACTTTATTTTTGTTAGTATTTTATTATTTTAATAAACTGTATTACAATTTTGGGTTTAGGCCATGCCAGCTAGATGGATCATTCCATTCCAATGGAGCAGACCTATTTAGTTTACTTTATTAGCTTTATTTGCCAGCTGTTACTTGGACATTTCAGTTTCCTACTTGGGCTGGCCTCGTGTAATAACCTGTACATACTTTTAATAACAACAATACAACATAAATGGCTACACACAAAAATGAATATAATATCATTATGAATTATTTTTATATAATTAAAGCAGGACAATACATAAGCTGGCACATTAAATAAACAAGGGTACATGAGGTCAACATCATGCTGAATCACTGAAAACTACAAATGAGCTTGTTTTATATATAGGATGTTTAGAATTAAAGTGCAACAACGGGAGAGAGACTGTAAATGTGAAGTCAAGAAAGTAAGAAATTGCCAGGAAGGAGATCAAAGGAAAGCAGGCAGAGGCAAATTGATCAATGATTAGAAAGGCCAGGGAAAGGTGTAAAGTGGGGTGGCAGACTGCCAGTGAGAAAGACTTTAAAGACTACTGATTACAAAAGGAAGTGACAAGTCCGCATAAGTAAAAGGCAAGTCTAGTGATAAACTTGGTTAAAAGTGACCAGAATTGCCATGAAAGGACACAGATGTAAACTGTTGACAGAATGGAGACTTTGTTGTGGAGTCCATAAAGCCATCAGTCAGTGTCCTCCTTGTCTTTCAGATACCTTTGCCAATGCTGGCAGTCTCTCTTTCTGTATGAAGCAGGGCTTTTCTCATCAAGGTTCCAAACTCTTTTTCAGTTTTCTTGTTCATTATCTATCTATCTATCTATCTATCTATCTATCTATCTATCTATCTATCTATCCATCCATCCATCCATCCATCCATCCATCCATTTTCCAACCCGCTAAATCCGAACACAGGGTCACGGGGGTCTGCAGGAGCCAATCCCAGCCAACACAGGGCACAAGGCAGGAACCAATCCCGGGCAGGGTGCCAACCCACCGCAGGACACACACAAACACACCCACACACCAAGCACACACTAGGGCCAATTTAGAATGGCCAATCCACCTAACCTGCATGTCTTTGGACTGTGGGAGGAAACCGGAGCGCCCGGAGGAAACCCACACAGACACGGGGAGAACATGCAAACTCCATGCAGGGAGGACCCGGGAAGCGAACCCAGGTCCTCAGGTCTCCCAACTACAAGGCAGCAGCGCTACCCACTGCGCCACCGTGCCGCCCTCTATCTATCTATCTATCTATCTATCTATCTATCTATCTATCTATCTGTCTATCTATCTATCTATCTATCTATCTATCTATCTATCTATCTATCTATCTATCTATGTGCAAAGAAGTCCATGAAAGGACAGGGAGAAGGTGCGTATTTCACACAGAGACTGGAGCTTTAAAGCAGCAGCATTACACAACTATGCCACCTTGCCCATTGTTCCTCTTGCAGTAAACACACAATGGAGAAATGGAAGTAGTCAGAAAAAGAAATATGAGTGGAGAATGAAGTGATTTTTAAGCAAACAAGTGATACAGAACATGTAGGCTGCTGTCTTGCATAAAGTGACTGCTTCTTGGTGAAGCTTTGCATCTTTTCAGAGAAGACCAGTACGAAAAGATGCTACCTTGTACAGATCCCATGTCTGCAGTGTGAGGCACACCTTCAGAGGTGATCCAGCACTTTCTTTTGAGCACCTAAAGCATTTTTGTATGTGGCATTCTGTGGGTGACTGTGAATTTTAAAAAATTTTGTACATCTTGTGTGTAGCAGACGTGGGTGGAGGAGGAGGAGGAGGTGTTGGAGAATGTTTCTAATTAACAGGACACCAAACCTACTAGGACATGGAATTAAAAGCATTCTTTCAAAATTTAAGAAATAAATCCTGATCTGATTTTGTGTTCTCATGCTGTGGGGAGTAGGATTTAGAGCTGATATCATATCACCCCATGATTTTGCTTTATATAAAGGGTGCTATATAAAAGAAAAGGTCTGTTCTACATTCTAAGGTGGTCAGTATGCCAGGCTTTATCTAAGACTGCATTTCCTTTTTCTTGTAATCCTACTTCCCATTTCTCAGTTACTTGATGTGCTTGCCTTGTTAATTTCATTTCAGTAGGTTGTACACCATGTGCTGTTTAAAGTGCCCAGCACAGCATTACTTCAGGACTCTATTGCTTCGTTATTGATGGGAAAAAAGAGAGGGCGGACGTGACTTTGTATCTCTGAAGCTATTCTCATGGGGTGAAATCTGACCATACTTGCTGATGCCTGCTTTGTTAGCTAAACTGACAGGCACCTTGGATAGTGTATTAGATTGCACAAGAAAATTCCTCAGCGCACTCCTGGCCTTCTCCTTCAGCTAATGCCCTGAGGTCATAAAACCATGGGGAGAGTGGTGGGCTGGAGTACAGTTTTCTGCTTTTTTTTATTTTTGTTTCACAGTGGGTTACAGCTAATATTAATGAGCTTGATGTCTGACACAGCAAGAACCAACAGTGGCGTCACTGCTGCTGTTAGCCAAGGATTATCATGGAGCAGTGATCCGGCCAGGCCTAGCTAAAATGGGGCTATGAGGTGGAAAATCTGCATGATTTATCAGCAGATTAGGAAAATCATCAGTGTTGAAAGGCAAGAAAAAGGTTAATCCCTATCATTTTAAGTGAAACGCTTAGCTGCATACAAGATCTTTACCGTTGACTTAAACATGAATACCACTGGGTCTCCATATGACACTTTTCCTTTGGCAACAGAAAACCATATGTTTATTTTGTAAAATGAAAAAAGCAGCCAAAAAAGTAAGATGGGGCCTAGTGACCACTAGAAACAGGGAAGGAGCAGGGTTATAATCTGGGTTGATCCCACAATTAAGGCACGATCTGTAAAGACACAGAACCACTGCCTAAGAATGAGCGATTTCTAAGTTTACCTAACCTTCGAGGACACAAGGCCGAATTGTTCATCTTGCTCTACAGAAACACATCTATTAGAGGTTTACAAAATGACATATTTCTTTAAAGGGCAAGAACTGACCTCATTTCAATGTGGACAAATGAGCTCTCACAATGTGCAACTTGCCAGACCAGCAAGGTCTAAAACTCATAGCTGGGCTTCCACATAATTGTAATTCCAGCTTCTCAGTGAGTCACTTCTCCTCTGTCTTTTCGGGGCAAAGGGCCTGGACTACAGGGATTATGTTAGACTGCAATTACAAATAAAAACACAAACATCTGGCAATCTGTGGCTGAGAACAAGTCAAAGGAAACTGAGAAACGCCTGTCTCTGCTGGATGCTGTGACAGCAGCAAACCTACCCTGAAGCACAACTGTTTGCTCAATAACTGCAGTGTTACCAAGCTCAAATTGTGAATGCTTAGATTTCAGATAAGTACTTTTCTATGGTTGTATTTCTACAACTGACAAACTTTGCTTAGAGGGCAGTTGTCTATGAGATGGGAGTGCTCATGTGTGGAATTGCCTCATGGCATCGCTTGTACAAAAGGAGATAGATAGATAGATAGATAGATAGATAGATAGATAGATAGATAGATAGATAGATAGATAGATAGATAGATAGATAGATAGATAGATAGATAGATAGAACACACACCAAAATGACTAAAAAGAAAGAAAACTTGTGAAAGTACTCAGTGTTAGTGTGACAGAGACAGGATGTGCAGCATTGTTCATAATGGCACTCATCTATGCTATCTTTTTCACCTTTGCTAGGGATACTACCTCCCATAACTGATCCTGCCCTTTTAATTAGTTTGTGATATGTTACAAATCCAGCACACCACAGCATAGAAAATTGCACTGGCCATCACACAGTTGTAGAATATCTGAAGGATTTCACTACACACGTTGAAGAAATGAACTTGCCAAAGAAAAAAAGAGTCTGCTCTACCCTTTCTTATATAGTTCCTCTGTGTTATGAGATAGCTATATTACAAAAAGATCATTTTAACAGTTAAATATTATGAGGGCCCCCTGACAAATTATTTGTCAAACATGAAATCTTCACAAAATGGTTGATATACATATATGTACAGTACATTCATCTAATCACTGAAATTATTATGTACAAGATAGGAATAAAATTGTAGTCCGAGCAGCCCTGTGTCTTTGTAGGTTGTTCATTCTAAGGAGTTTTTTTATCTGTTTACAGAGGGTGTCCCAAGTGTAGTGTCAATCCAGATTATAGGCCTGCCTGCTCTTTCCCTGTTTCTAGTGGTCGCTATTCCTCAAAAAGCACAAAGCTAGTACAAAGGTCACTTTAAAAATAATTTTGTTCTCAGAGATGCAACCTTTATTTTTGACAGCACTTTTCTATAGCAAATACCTCAAGGTACTTTACAAATATAGACCTAAAGTAAAGCTATGTTCATGATACTTTTTCAAATTGGAGCCTGGCAGATTAAGAGAAGTGCTCTGGGTTGCACAGAGAATCAATGGTGGAACTGAACTAGCAACATTGAGCTTTAAAGTTTGGTGCCCTAGCCACTAGATCACACCACCTACAGATCTGACTTAGAAGAATTATGGTCAACATTTCAAAAATGAAATTAGTCAGAAGTCCATGTAGAAGGAGGAGTAACAGTTTTATTATTAGGTATAATACAAATTCTTATCAACAGGATCAACATATACATTGCAAATTCCTTTTGAATTCTCATGTCTTAACAGTTCTCATGTGCATCTAGATAATTTCCCAGCCAATCTCTTACACTTACAAACAAAAAAACAGGTTTTCATATACTTAAAAGAAAAACAATTTCAAAACGATAAATTTCAAAATTTTGCATAGCTGAGTGATCTCATGATCACATAGCATCTTCAGTGACTTGTGTTCTACTCGCACATAGTTAAAGGAAAGTCCAGAGAAAATGTCCTATCCAGACACCACTTCAGAGAGAAGTGGTTTCTAAATGGCATTTACCTAGCAAAAAACAGAAGCACACCGGGTCAATAAAAAGTTACCAATTAATCTAACTTGGGATGTGGAAGGAAAATCAAGGTTGCCAGAGAAAAACCTGGGAAGGCATGTATACACATAAACATAAACACAAAGCTGGTATTTTGTAAAAGGTAAACAGGAAATTTGAATGAAATATGATTTCTGTCACAATAAGGTACATCATCCTAATAGGAACAGGTAGCATTGCTTCTAGCTTGCTTAAGACAGTCTTACAACATGCCTTGTTTGCGTTGCTGTGAATGGCATTTCACAATGACTCTGAAGCTGTTCATACCTGGTTATTCATGAACTCTGTGAAAAACAACTCCATATTTACACTGCAACAGCTGCAGCAGACACAGATTCTATGGCCTGTTGGTCCATGTCTTGTTTGCAAAGCTCTCCTTTTCTTGACCACTGGTTTCTTCTGCCAAAATAAAAATACTGTCATCTGAACTAATGGCTAAATTGGAAATAATGTGAAAGACAAGACTGGCTTTTTCAGATAAAAAAACTGCAGGTAGTCCCTAAAATGGTGGAAATAATTGGGCACATGAGGATGTTGAACACAGGTCTATTTCTTGTGTTAAATTAAGCAGTTAATATTTCAAAATAGACAGCACAGTAGATTGCCTGCTCTGATGTCCTGGGTTCAAACACTCACTTGGTCAATTTGAACTGCATGGAGTTTGCATGCTCTTCCAGAGTCGGTATACAAATTTGCCTGTTTACTAGTGACTCTAAATGGATCACATTGGAATGAATGTGGCCATGTGTGTGAGGAAATAGTTCCCTAGTGTGCTTTCTACTTTGCTCCAGGATTTGTGGCACTGGATGCACATTCTGGTATACCCACAGTTATCTATAAAATGCTGGGGAAGCCTTGATGTCTAGAATTGTAATTAGAAATGCAAGAAGATGATTTTTCTGTGACATAGTCAGAGTCTCAGACAGCTCATCCTTTTCTTGTTTCGTTAGCAACAGTATCAGAGGTCATGTCAGCAAGGGACTGAGGATGAGGACTTCATCAGTGATGGGCAACTGTGCACAAGTTCCTGAACCCTCATAGCTATGCAGGTGTCTGTGGTGAACAAGTGAGCCATTCTAAAATAGTTTTTTTGTAAATTTACTGCATGAGTAGACAGTTTCTTAAAAAAAGTCCCTTGAGCATTTTAAAGAAGCAGAATTGCACTACATAAACCACTAATTACTAGTACAGTGATGCAAAGAGCACAGGCAATGGACTCCTACGCAATGAGAGATTGTGATAAATGTCCTGTGAATCATTTTTCATTCATTTAGTTTCCCAAACCATCCATCCATGCATTTACTGAACCCACTTAACCTTTCTGCTTGGTTACATTTCTGCTCGTTTTTTTCTATTGATGTAACTGATTATACCTTCAGCGCCCTTCATTCATTCTGCATGGTTTACATCTCAGTCATTTTTCTTTCAAAGTATATCTATGCTTAAGATCCAAAGCCAATCCCTGCAGCATCAGGGGGGATGCAGTCATCTGTCCTGGATGGGCTTCCATTTCAATGCAAGGCACATTTCCTCACTATGTCCCCTAGAAACAGAAAAAGGAGCCAGATGTTTCCCACACTGAATGGCATATTTTCAATCATGACTTAACTGGACTCTTCCACTTTGGAGGGAAGGCCAATGCTTTTCACTTGTAAATGATATGAGGTTTTACTTCTACTACATGATTGCTATGCCCCATTAACAAAGCACATACAGTAGGTGGTGACAGTGAAGATGCCCATATGTCAATACATTTTCAGTCACCGGATAACAGACTAGAAGCATATGGCATTTCCATTAAGAGAGCATGGATGAAGTGACTTTCTTGCAAAGCTCCTGTAGAGTTCTGGACACTAGTAGATTCCATAATACAGTACAGCTCTACAAGCTGTTCTGGTGGCATTTGGTGGCCACCACCTTAATGATGACAGCAACCTTTGTAAATGTATTGTCCATTCTCCTAGATCTCCAAAATAAACTTTATTATTCATTTCCTCCTTTATGTTATTTAAAACTTACTTTAAAATGTTTTAAAATAATGATTAGATTGATGTTTATGCCTACATGGTTGGTAACCATGAGTACTCATCTATACATTTTCTAAGCTGGACAACTATGTTGTTAGGTCAGGCATTCTTTGATGCATAGTATCAACATATTTTTTAAGGATCTAAAACTTGTTTTGTGATCAAACATATTGGTGCAGAGAGTAAGAAGTGATTTTCTCACTAAGACTATATGTCTTATAAAACTGAACCTGTGGGCTCCAACGTCAAAGACAGCTAGGGCCTATGTGAGTGCTGGGCAGAAAAAAACCGTTAGGGATCCTAGTACATTGCAGGGCACATTCACAGGCTGCCAAAGTTACTCACAAAGACCCAATTCAGAGTCACAAGTTAACCTGACACATGTCTTTGTAATGTGGGAGTAAGACCAAAGCCGTTAGAGAAAGATATCTATAGACATAAGGCAACCGAGATGTCCAGTCAGTCTCTGACAGCTGTGATGTGGTAGTGCATATGTCTGTGCCATTTTCTTAATAATTGTTTTTGTAAATCATTATATTATATTCTGTATGTTTTAGGTATTACTTATGACTGGGGAGTCTAGTTCAAGGACTTAAATTATATGTGAAAGTGACATCAACTACTTTTATTACATTTTTCACCTCACAGCCACAGCAGAATAATTGCATTTCTAGAATCTATAAGACCAATTTTTTTTTCAACTCATGCATCATGTCATCATAATAATATTGGTTCAGACACACACTTATGTCATTTGTGGCCACTTGTTAGCAGCCACAAGCTGCATGTGGTCCATCTATGTTAGTCCCTACTGAATTTGTATACATTAGTCTTTTGTTTGAAGTATTAATTCCTTCGGCTTTTAGATGTTTCATCCTAATATCTCCATCATCACTGACTTCATTGGGCACCCAGTATAACCAAGTGAAGGTGTATGCATAAGTGTTGTGCACTGAGATGGACTGGCACCTCCTTGCAGGGCTGCCTCCAGCCTTGGGCCGGGTGCTGCTTAGGTAGGTTTTGGTCTCAACAAGTCTGAACTGAATTATGCAGGTTTAATATTGGAAGGACAAATGGAACAAAATCTGTATTATCCACAAGGAGTTTGTTTTGGCTGTGCCTCTGAAACCAACAATAGCTCCCCCCACCAACACTCAAGACCGCATTTTTAAAAAAACATGCTTAAAAATGTATGATCAAGTCTCATTTTGTATACTCTCTATTTAAAAAATGCATAATCACAGTCCACTTAATTTCATTTATTGTCACTATTTCATCCTTGGCACATTTGCCTTGTTCTTCACAATTGTCTGAGAATGTCTCAAGAGTGCATTTAACTATTGCTTTCAAAACTTAATTAAAATATACATATCACTCTGTGAAGTACTGACATTATTAATTTCATGTTTTTAAAAACTGAGACAGATAAACATTTCATAATTAAAAAGGTTGATGGCAAAGCATATACAAAAAGAAAATTACTTTATAAATTATTTTTTTAATGGCTGGGTTTTTATAAAATTTTCGGAGCTGTAGCTTTAGTTTATGATCAAAAAGTGCCACCTTGTGGTGCAAACGAGTAACGCTCACAAAATGAAAAAGATTTGGCTTTAGATCATGAAAGAAGACATTACGTTATGCATAAAGGTACAAATGAACTTCAAAATACATTTAGTGACTATTTCCTTAAATACAGCAATCTAGAATCAGGTCAGATTCCTTTCTGCCTCCATAACTGCCTCAATTCTTTTAGGTGAGACATGATTTCAGCAAGATACTGGATTAATTCCTTAGAGATTTTGGCCCATACTAACTTTACAACGTAATGCAGTCGGCCACACATTAATTTCAATTCATCCCAGAGATGCTTTGATGGATTGGCATCTGGAATTGGTGAATGTGCAGGCCACTGGCATAAACTGAAGTCCGTGCTTATTGAACCAGAATAAGATGATGCATTATGATATGGTGAATTATTTTGCTGGAAAGTATCAATTTGAAAAGGGTAGACCACGGCTGTAACAGAGTGGACATGTTCAGCAACAATGCTTATGTGTGCTGTGTGATTCAAATGATGCTCATCGATAGTGAAATGCCAAACATGTTACCTCACCAATACACTCGCACCTCCAGTAGCTTGTATTGTTGATGAAAGGCAGGAATGATTCATGGAGTCATGCTGTTTATACCAAATTCGGACCCTAACATCTGTATGTTGTCCCAGAAAATAGGATTGGTCATTCAAGATATACAAGACCTCAAGGAGAACAAGGCTGCTGTAGAACAAAAGCACCATTATAGCCGGCTGCCCAAATAGTCTCTTCAGTCAATGGCATTTTCCTTTGTTTCAATGGGATAAAATAATTTGGTTTCTGTAGAGTAGTGAGTTCTGAAATTGTGCTCTGGCTGTTCAGTGGGATGGCTTGCAACAGGATCACTGCTTTTGTGAAGACAGCCTTGTAATATACAGGACATTGTTCCAGGTTTCAATTGTCCAGTTTTAGTGATTGTTTGCCTGCTGTAGCCAGATTTTCCTGCTTTTAGCTGTCAGGAATGGATCCTGGCATCATCTTCTGATGCTGTACATCATTCACTTCAAGGTTTGCTGTTTACTTACTTCTGAGGTGACCTTCTGCACACCACTGTTGCAAAGAATTGTTTAGTATTTATGGCATTTCACTTACAGTAGGTTGAATGAGTCTCATAATTCTACTCTGACCTCTCTCATTAACAAAGTGTTTTTACATACAGAACTTCCACTTACAGAAAGTTTTTTGTTTATTGCACCATTCTCTGTAAACTATAGAAATATAGTCTGTAAAGATCTGTGGAGGACAGCTGCTTCTGAGAGGCTGAAATCATGCTTAGCACCAACAATCAAAGGGTGCTCAGATTATGTGTTTTGCCCATTTTCCTGTCTGGTCGAGGAACAAGTATAACCTTTGGACCAAATCTGCATGCATTTCATATGCACTGAGATAAAGCTACACAATTACCTGTTTGTACTTGCAGTCTATTTCTGTTAACAAGCTGGGGTACTCAAATAAAGTGGTTACTGAGTGTATATATGGTGGTATTCCCCAACCTTTCTCTGGAAATAACATTCTCCTAAGCTTCTTTTTAGCGTCTTGCTATTTTTCTTCAGAAATGTTTTTCAGGTATAAAAGATTTATAATGAAACAAGCTAATAAACTGAGCCAAAGAGAAAATCAATGTAGAAGATAAGGAGACAAGAAAAAGCAGGTAATACAGATTACTCAGGGGACACAAACACAGAAGGCAGTGCTTTAAAACACCAGATCTTCTTGTATCTACAGAGAGTCTTGACACTTAAGGCTCTGCTTTTTAATGAAGGCGTTTTAACAACATTCCCATGTTATGCCCATAATGAGAAAAGCAACAAGGGGTCTGACAATTGGTCATTAATGGCTTCCTGGACCTTCTTTGTAGTTATCTTTTCCCACAGAGACTTTTCTTTTAAGCTGTTATGCAGCAAACCCATTTCCTGCATTTTACAGTGTGTGTTTGATAAAATCTTCCTTGACTTTTATGAACTTGAAAAACACATTTTTTTACTTTACACAGTGTGATGGACTGGTTCCAGTTCTTTACCTGGCTGAGAGGCCAAGATAGTATGTGGTCAGGAAGAGAGGCAGCGAAGTCCCTGTCTCAGCCAGAAGATGGGCACAAGATACCAACGTGGAAGTGAATACGTTGCCATCCCAGCAGAGCTGGAACTGAAGATACGGAATACTTGCGCAGCATCCCAGGATACTGTACCCAAATGGATACTCACAGGGAATGCTTAGAACTCTAGTCCCTTAGGACAGCCCTGTTGGGTTCCATGGAGGCCGCCAGAGGTGCTGTGGGGATTTGTGATCCCTGCTTTATGAGGCTTGTGCCTGACTTTGATCTGCTTCCTAAGGATAATTTCCTGGCACTGGAAGTACTCCCGAGTCATATATAAAAGGAGTCCCAGAATATGGGACGATCATGCAAACTCCACAAAGTGGATACCAAACCTGGGTCTATGCTGAGATAGCAATTTAAAATAGAAAGTTCCAGCAAACTAAATAAACTTTTCAGAGTGAATGTATGTGTACTCCCACTATCATGATGCTTGGCACTTACTCACACTAATGCTTCACATTCTCTGTATTTTGTTTCCAAACTAATTTTGTATCTAGTCAGAGAGTCATTATGGAACCCACTTAATTTATTTCCAGACTGTGCAGCACTGACAGCACTGTGTGTAAGGTAGTAACTAGTACTTGATCTAGTCAGACTATCCATCCATCCATTTTCCAACTCGCTGAATCCAAACACAGGGTCACGGGGGTCTTCTGGAGCCAATCCCAGCCAACACAGGGCACAAGGCAGGAACCATTCCCGGGCAGGGTGCCAACCCACCGCAGTCTAGTCAGACTAAATTCCTCATAATGTTGACATTTTAAAAGCAGAAGTGGGGTGCTATTTTCAGCTTTCACAATCTTGAGGGTGTAGATTCTACCCAAAAACTGTTTGGTGCTTTGTAGTACCACGTCAGAATAATATGGAGGTCAGTCTGTCCTTTCTTGCAGTATGTTATGAACAGAGTGTGCGGGTTTGTTGGGTGGGAGTATTTAAATATTTTTTTAACTAAACTTCCATCCATCCATTTTCCAACCCGCTGAATCCGAAGACAGGGTCATGGGGGTCTGCTGGAGCCAATCCCAGCCAACACAGGGCGCAAGGCAGGGAACCAATCCTGGGCAGGGCGCCAACCCACTGCAGGACACACACACCAAGCACACACTAGGGCCAATTTAGAATTGCCAATCGACCTAACCTGCATGTCTTTGGACTGTGGGAGGAAACCGGAGCACCCAGAGAAAACCCAAGCTGACATGGGGAGAACATGCAAACTCCACGCAGGGAGGACCCAGGAAGCAAACCCAGGTCTCCTTACTGTGAGGCAGCAGCGCTACCACTATGCCACCGTGCAGCTTAACTAAACTTAATAATTAAAATTCATATACCACTTAAACGTCCAGTAATAATAAAGACCAGCATGACCGGGAAATACACTGCTGGGACAATCCCTGACTGCTAATGAGCACTGAAAAGTTCAAGGTCAAATGAGAATCAAGAGGAAAAATCTGGAAGACAGTGTCCCTTTATCCCAAAGTAGCCTGTGCAAGTCTTTTCTCTTCATACAAAACCTACAGTAATTGAAAAAAATATTGTGGCTTTTCTCTGGACTGTTTTGTCATGTAAAATGGATACTAAAATTGCACATAGTATTACAGGTGCACTATCTTCTGACTGTGTTAAAACATGTAAATATATCTTCACCTAAATAACAGTTCCATAATCTGAGATATATGAAAGAATATTTTGGACAAAATAAAATAGTGAATTCTTGGTAAAGTGGATTTAAATCTTTTAAAGGACAGATATACAACAGACACTTCAGAAGGAGACTCCTGGTGAAGAATTTCACATCTTTTTAAAATAAAGTAGCTGCTTTGTATAGTAATTTTGGGAACTGTTTCTAGCACTCATATTTTCCATGGACGTGCACAGTCACAACTTCTGAGCAACATGTGCCAACAATTCACCAATAAAAAGATAATCCTCACTAAAACTCATCTTCTCAACTTTGATGGTTGAAAATCAACATTTTCATTTCAAGAAGTATTTCATGTTGACTGGAATAAATAAACAAAGAAAAAGTAAAAAAAAATACTGTCATATACACAAGTGTGGGGAGAGTTTTATGGAATTTAGGAAAAAGGAAAATACAAGGGAAGGATAACAGTGTCTGCGGTGGGCTGGCGCCCTGCCCGGGGTTTGTTTCATGCCCTGCGCCCTGTGTTGGCTGGGATTGGCTCCAGGAGACCCCCATGACCCTGTAGTTAGGATATAGCGGGTTGGATAATGAATGGATGGATAACAGTGTGACACAACTGCTGACATATGGCCTGTTTGTTCCTCTAGGGTGGAGGAAAAATCCTCCAGTCTCCCTAGTATTTAAAACATCATCCACTGAGACATTAGCATTCACTCTTGGATTAGCTTCAGACCAGGACAGAGTTCCTCCACTTGAACCCTTTATCACTCTCTCTTTGCTTATGCGTGTTTTCTGCTTTCATTTGTGCTCCAGATAACTTTATTAAGTGTGGCATCCTTCAGGACTCTTATCCAAATTCTGTCTTGTCCATTTTGTTCACAATGGAGTAATTGGCAGGATTCCTGGACATTTTTTGTGGCAGGGACTGGCACTTCAATTAATATTGTTGTGGAAAAACCTTTAAAACACAGTGCTTACCTGTAAGGGAATGTGCCTGTAAAAAGCCTGGGAAACTGGGCAAAAATCAACTAAGAAGAGTGGAAAACCCTCAGGGAACAAATAAAGGTCTCCTGAATCTGGGAATTGTGTGTTAGTAGTTCTGTCAAGAGTTTGGGGCGTTAAGATGTCCCCTAGTGACCACAAAACATAAAGAAATAAGTAACAAAAACATATTTCATGATACATTTAACTATTTTTAACTGTTTAGGTTCACACACAATTTTTCTATTATTTATTTATTACCACATTTAGCAGTACCTTTCTTCTTTTAATTTTGTCTGAAATATTCCTCCACCGAGATTAAATATAAAACCCAACATTCTGTTAATGTTTACAATCACTTTTACACACTATGCGGCTAGTGAAACCAAAACTAGTTGCCATTGTAAATTAATCAGAGTCCTGGTATGGTAAAGGAAAAAATAAATGTATCTTTATTTGTCCTGCTACTGCTTCTTTCCACAGTCTTCACATGCACTGCTTACCTTTCCCTAACATCAATTCAAACACACTAAAGCACCTTCATTAGAACTGGCCTGTGGAGATATCAAACCAGTGTAGCCAGTCTCTGCATAAACCCCTTATTACTTGAGCTTCATCACACCACTCTCAGCCTGTCAGTGTGCATTTAGAGGATGACTTTCTGGTCATAGGAGACAGATTGAGTACTGCCATTGGATATTGTCTAGGATGGCATGATTCAGGCTAGAGAAAACAGAAGTCTTAAAATTTCTAGTATAAGTGTGGATCATCTAGGGGCCAGAAGCTTCAAAGTGTGTAGTTTATCTGTTCATACATACTATGTGTAAAGGCTTTTAGTTCTGTAGATTATGGAGTCACTAATCTAATGTCCCCCAAAGGAATACGTTTACAGCTTATTATATACCATAAGTCTAAAACAAATACTAACCAAATATGCAGCTTAACACAACACGTAAGGAAAAAAAATGTAAAAACACACTCTCCAAGTGGAGATCATCTTGATCAAAATATCCAAGGTTCAGGTAAAGCTGAAGCCTTTTTTCATTGGTGCACTGCAATGTGAAACAATACCTTATGCACATCAGTCTCCTTTTTAGTCTAGTGGCACTTAGTTTCCATGTTTAAAGTTTCATTTCCTAAATTCTTCTGAGTGTTCTAAGGTATACAATAATTCTCAGAGTGTATACTGAATATTATGAAATCCACTTCTGCTGATCTGAAATGTACAAAAAATAATACTGAAATATATGGTGCCAACAAAAGATTTAGATCATGAATAAATACAATAATATTCATATTGTGGCGGGTGGCCGGAACTCAGAGTGTGGAAGGACCAGGGGAGAGAATATTTCCAGGACAGTTTCTCCCCCGGGCCGACAGAGGGCGGCCCCCTTGGTTTCCAGCAGGGCCAAGGGTCACGAGCATGTGAGCGCAAACCTGTTGGAACCCGTGGCCACAGCCAGGGACTGCATGGACATTTCCAGGGCCTTATTTGACTACACTTCCGCCACACCCTGAAGTGTGGCCGGAATAAGCTTTTTTTTGGCACCTGGAATCCTTTTGAGTACCTTATAAAAAGGGGCCAGTCCCACCATTCAATGGCCAGAGTCGGGAGGAAAAGGACAAAGCCTGAGGAGGAGTGGAGGGAGAAGGACTGGCAGCAAGAAGGAACTCTCTATTGTGTTGTTGGGTGATTGATGCACTGTGCTGTCAGGAGCAGAGTAAAATGCTCCCCAATTGTAAATAAACGGGTGTTGTGTGGCCAAATTTGTCTCCTGCCTGTCTGTGTCCAGGTTAGGGTGGCTGTATGCACCCTGGTGGCTCACAATATTGATTAAAATATAACATGAACAAAGTTTTAAATTTACAAGATAAAATAATTACTTCAACAATAATTAAAATATCAAGTGAACACATTATAAATACAGTTTTAAAATTAACAAATGAAATAATTGCATAATAATAATGAAAATAAAGCATGAACAAAGATAAATAAACCAAGCATCATTTTATTTGGGATGCAGATCACCCCTTTTTTCAAAAGTCTATTCATCCTTCATAGAGTCATTTTATCTAGTAAAAGCTGTCAAAAATGAACATCAAGGAAAAATATGCAGAAACATATATATACAGTATATATATATATATACAGTATATACAGTATATATGTGTCTATTATAAAAAAAAATCTTGGAAGGTTGTAAGGAGACGAGACGTGGTTTTCTCACAGAGACTCTTTCACGTCCCACGAGACGAGACTTTATGCCAAGAGATTTAACCATGCCCAGGGCTGGAAATAAAAAAAAAAGAGTAGATGACAAAGTAGAACGTTGTACAGAATTCAAAAACAATGGCGCAGTACACATGCAGAGCAGGTTAGAGATAATGGAAGTACGAAAATTTGAAAGTCTCAAAAAAAGATAGTAAATATTGCATTAGTGCAAACAAAACAGAAATTATTACTTGGTGAAATAACAAAACAGCGAAAACAGGTTGAATATATTGTTTGGATTTAAACTTTAAGTCGGAGACTTGTAGATCGTGTAATTCGTGTTGCCATCAGGGGAAAAAAGAGTAGTGTTTCTTCCAAATGAAGAAGCATATCCACGACAATTAATAGATTTTTTGTTTGGTGAAAGTTGTGGTGGACAGCCGGGTCCCATGCCCGGCAGGGACGCCCCTTCTGCATCTGTTCTGGGGCAGCAACCATGGGCAGCTCAATACCTCCCCTGAGACGCTTGGTGTCGCATTGCTCCATGGGAGATGGAGTCCTCCACAGCCTGGTTGGGGGCTCGGATGGCCGCTAGGGGGAGCTGCATGGAGTCAGCAGCCCGGCTGGACGCCCGGCTGGACGAATCTTCAGCCCCACCCGGAAGCGCAATTAGGACCAGGTGGTCTAGCACCTGGAATGCTTCCGGGTGGGCTATAAAAAGGGCCAGCCACCACCTCTCAGAAAGCCAGAGTTGGGAGGAAGGAGATGAAGCTTGAGGAGGAGTGGTGGTAAAAGAAAAGAAGAGTGTTGTGTTGTAAAAGTGCTTTATGGACTGTGTATTGCCTGTGGGTCACGGGGAAGACATGTGCCCATGGGTGAAGAAAATAAAAGCCTTTATTTGTTTCATACGGGGCTCTGTGTCTATCTGTGTCAGGTCTGGCGCCTATATAGCACCTTTGTTACAAAGTGAAATCATTTCTCATTTGTGTGAGTGCTATTGTCAGACACATTTCTTGTAGAGAGAAAAGCCAAGCAAAATGACATATTTTATTGGCTAACTAAAAAGATAGTATATATATATATATATACTAGACAAAGAGCCCGTTTCAACAACGTAAGATAAAACGGGAACGAGTGGAATAGTAATAAGTATAAGCACCACAAACCTGATATAGGTGTATTGAATGAATGCGTAATTAGGCCTTGAGCTGTAGTCGAAACCGCCTTTCAGGCCTCTACAGCTTTAATTGAAGACGCCTTTCTCTTTGAATTTTTGCGGCCGTAAATCCACCGCCTCCCACAATGTTGGGGTTGGATGTTGGTCGAAGTCGCCTTTCTCTTTGAATTTTCGCAGCCGTAGTCGCCTTTCTCTTTGAATTTTCACGGCCGTAAATCCGCCGCCTGCCGCAATGTCGGTCTCGTAAGGTTTTTCGGGCAGCTGCGCAGAAGGTGACTGCGCATTCGGCTTCGGACGGACGTGAGTGAGTGAGTGAGTGAGTGAGTGAGGAGACTGGCGAATTATGTATTAAGATAAGCATTTTGTCTATACTTTATGCTTAATGTATACATTAAACATTTTTAAATGCAGAAAGTAACAATCAGTTGGACAATATTATTAATCTACAGTATGGCTCACAAGACTATAAGCTGCACAAATGAAAAGAACAAAGCAATTGCTTTAGTTGTAACCATGCAACAACCTCCCCATATCTATGTTATACTGCATACCATACTCTTATGATCTGTAATTGTGTCATTATGTTATGATCTATAATGGTGTGATGTAAAGCAATATGGCCAAAGCTTGCATTAATATTGAAATCTAACTTTTCAAAGAATGTTTGCTTTCCTTTTTACATCAGTAATGTGACCAATGAATCTATGATTCATGTATTTCTACAGGTGTCATAAGGATAGGATTTGAACCCAGAATTCTAGAGCTGTACTAACCACTGATCTATCAAAATTTAAAACTTCCATTATTAATTATAATTTCCTGAATACTACCAATAGTGGAAAGTACCAAGTTAAAATTGATATTTTATACTAACCTTGGGGCTTTCATCCCATATTTGAAAGAGGTGCAGGGTAGCTTAAGAGGTACTAATGCTAAATCAGCCAATTGTGAATGAGTACACTGCACAATGGACTGGTACCTCATAATAGCATGATGACTGCCTTGCATGCTGCCAAGATAGGCAACAGCTCCCTGCAAAGGGGAAAATGGATGAAGTAGTAGTGCAGTGATAAAATGTTTGAATCTTAACTGTGGTGGGAACAGGCTTTCCTGCTGCCTGTGTGGATTTTTTTCTTAGAGTACTCCAGTTTTCCTCCTAAATATCAAATACGTGAAAGGACTACCAATGAGCAGGGAAAACCTGAATCATTATTTATGGGACAGATCAGTCTTTTTGAAGCATGTGGAGGGAAAAAGGGGCACAAAGTTCTCCTGTTCTTATCTTCAACAAAAAACACCAACTATGCACTCTATTTAACAAACGTTATTCACGCACACAGAATGAGAATTCTCACTAACTATAACTGCATACTTGGCTCCTGTTTATATACTGTACAATATATGTGTTTATGTGATATGCAAGTCAGGTGTAGACCAATTCACATGTAACTCACTAATTTATTCATCCACGTTCTAACCCACTTACTCAATTAAGGATGGAAGGAGTCAATCCCTGTAGCATCAGGTATAAAGTGGGCACAAACAGTCTACTGCAGGGCACACTCACAAGCAGAGACGATTGTAATATTTTTGATGCCTTCAACTAAGTTGTTAATGATGCCCTACTCCCCACCCCATCTTGTTTTGGTTGGAATCATCACTGCTAGATGTGTACAATGAGACCTGGAAAGGGAACAGCAAAGAATGGAAATTTGGGAAACCAAACAGTAAATTTGCAGTTGATTACTTTTTGCAAAGTCTATTTAAAAGACTGTTTCAGATAAATATACTCTTGAGGGATGCCATTTCAGCAAAAAAGTAGGAATTCAACTATATTAGTAGGCTTTATTTATTTCTTTATAGCATTTAACATTTCTCTAAAGAAAACAAAATTCAAGTGACAGACAGACTATGGAGAAATGCTTTACTGTGCCAAGAACAAATCTCACACAGAGAAAGATATTTGCCAAGTTTTAAAACAAGCTTTAAAGTAAGCCAATTTGGGAGATGATTATAGTTTTAATTAAATCAGCCTTTAGCAATGCATTCAACAGCTGTAGTCCTGTTATCATTTTTATTTAATTTTATTTTGCCATGTCTGCCTCTTCTCTGCTACAGACTGAATATTATTACCATTATAATTAGCATTATTCTTGTTTATGATATTGGTGGATTGTTTAGGTTGTCAGATATTAACACCTTCTCTAGAATGCTGAAATAATACAGAACAGCATGATTAGCAATGTATTGGGTCAGAGTGTTTGTAAGACTTTATTGTTAAAGAAATGCAACTCTCTTTTGCCACCCTAGATGACTGCCTACTTCACCTAAATGGTATAGCATGTGTTGTATCCAATGTGAGACAAAAACACATTCATGAATTATTTGAAAGGTGCAAGGCAAAGCAGTTTCCTATCACTTTGGGTCTCAAACTCAAGCCCACAGGTCGTTACCACTGTGCCACCCGGAAGACAGTTGTGTTCCTGTGTATTTCTTGGTCTTTTTTTTTTTTTAAAGAGAATGTAATTAGGACTTTGCCCTGATCCATAGGGAAGGACATGCTCTAGTACTGAATTCTGTGAAAGCCCTGGTCATGAAATGTCACTGATAGATAGATAGATAGATAGATAGATAGATAGATAGATAGATAGATAGATATCCTCAGGAAGAAATCTGGCTTTTTACAAGGCTCTTCAAATAAATATAAATACACTATGGTCTGAACACACACCAGAATGACTACAAAGAACGAAATCTTCTGACATGACAGTCTCAGTCACATTGCTCTTGGTATAAAGAAGCCCCTGTAGCTTTTCTTGGCCCACTTCTGCAGAATGATGAGTTGGCTGAAGCATTCAGTGTTAGTGTCTCAGAGAGAGGATGTGCAGCATTGTTCTTAATGGCACTCAGTTTTGTTTTAATTCTTTCCATTACTACTTCCTCCAGGCCGTCCTTTTAATTAGATTGTGATTCAGTGGGCCTCTCTTGAAGTGATGATACCAGTCCAGCACACAAGTGTGTAGAAAATTGTACTGGCAATCACAAAGTTGTTAAACAAGTACAAATTGTCACTACTTACAATAAAGGGGCGCAGGGCATGTAAAGGAAATGTTCAGCACTAATGAGTTAATTTGGTTCAGTTTCTTGTTAAAGTTGTCTTTAGTGGAATCACTAAATCACAAGCTTAAAATCTACCTCTTTCACTTTTCTAAGAATAAACTCTTAGTACCTCGTGCACGACTCATTTATGTATGTCATTAAAAGTGATCTTTTATGGCTTTGGAAACAGCCCTCGAAACCCTAAACATTCCTTGGGTAATATTCGCTGGTTTATAAACTTAAACAAACTTTCATCCACCCGTGTTCTAACCCACCCAACCAAAATAAAGTTGGCGGGGAGAAAAGAGTGCCACCCACTCACAAACAACCACACTCACTTTAATACATTAGCATCCTTATTAATTTATTTTAAAAGCTACTTATCTTCAAAGTGTACGGAGAAAAGCTAGAGTAAGAGTGTTAGGTTTCACTAGTGACGGGCCGCTCGATAGTGATGGGCCGCTCGATACTCAGGTTTCGATACTGTGTCGAGTTTTCGAAGCACGGTGCTTCGATGCTTGTTTCAAATGCGCCCGTCACGTGATTTTGAGGCACGCTGGGGTGATGACATCATTGATATCTGTGCAGTCAGCAGTCGATTTCATAGACATGGACGCCTCATGACCAGCCGCATCGTACGTCAACGTCTCCTCCATATTGCGAGTGGCATTGCTGTGGAGTGAAGTAATGGATAAAGACGCCTCACGCATGTGCTGCTTTGGGATTGTACAAACCGCTATATGCTCCAAACCAGATCACAGGGATTACATTTCATAGGTAAAGATGAACAATTATTTGGCCATTAGAAAATCCCGTTTTATAATCTTAACTTTAGCTACGCCAGGCTAAGCTAGCAAAGCTATGCATTTACAGTATGTGCTCAAGTGAGCCTCCAAACAACGTTTTGGCTAAACGTATTTAGTCACTATGTAGATTGTTGTTAGATGTTAACATTTCTCAAACTGTGAAAGTTTCCCAAAGAAATCCACCTCATGAAGCAGTGGGAGGTAGCCCTTAGATGGGATTTTAGGAAGCTGTCCTGTGATGTGTGCCGTGCTAGTTTGGAAACAGATGCTGTATCGGCATCACATGATCAAAGCTACCACTTGCTCACATTAAAAAACCAAAGGAGGTTTGATGATTCCTTCTGAGGGTACAGTCAAGATGGTCAAAGTAGCTGAGCGTGTTATCCGACAGTTGACATTAGGACAAGCTGTCAGTGTATCAGTGTTCAGATGATGTGTTTTTCTCACGGAGCACATTGAGGAAACACAGTTTGAAACTGACAACTATCATTTTATGCTCATATCTTTAGTTGTGTCTGTCTTCCACAAACTAAGGCTGCACCATATTGCCAGACTGAATACTCTCAAATTAAAGAGTGGCAACACACGGAAAAAGCTATGTAAGACAGTTCTGTTTCATGGATTTTATATGCTATCCTGTATATATTTAAGTTACCACATTGTGTGTGTGTGTGTGCGTATGTGTGTGTGAGAGAGATTGAGAGAGGAATGAGTGAAATGTTTTCAGAAATTATTAAGCCAATTTGTATACAATAAAATTTTTATTTTTGCCATTCAGTGTATCATTTCACTGTTAAAAGAAAGACAAACAAAGATAACTGGCAGTAACAGTGCAAAATTCACAGTTGGTATGCCAGTTTGAAAAGATTAGTATTGAGGGTAGTTTTAAAATGTGTTATTGAATCGAGCTGATGTATATGAGAGGGAAGAGAATTCCAGAGTTGAGGAGCACTATGAGAGACGCTGGAGCTCCCAGAGAACTGAGTTTGATGTGTGGTACAGAAAGTAGAGCTGCAGATGAGGATCTGAGTGAGCGAGAGGAGTGCAAGTCTGTAGGAGATCAGTGAGGTAGGGGGGAGCAAGGCTGTGGAGAGCTTTAAATGTTAAGAGCAGTATTTTGTATTGTATTCTGTAGTTAACAGGGAGCCAGTGAAGTTGAGAGAGAATAGATGTAATATATTCAGTGGATTTAGAACAGCAGGTTATTATCCTGGCAGCAGAATTTTGAAGAAGCTGTAAGCGATGGATAAGTTTTTGTGGGATGCCAGATAGAAAAGCATTACAGTAATTTATACGTGAGGTGACTAAGGCATTAACCAAAATGTTACTTATATAATAATAATAATAATAATAATAATAATAATTTAATAATTGTCATTATTAGTGTATAAATGGATATAAATAATTGCATTTAAACAATTCGCCAAAATCTGTTGTATGCAAACGATACTATTTTAAACGTTATTGTTTTTTCATCAGAAAACCTTGTTTCCACGTTTATGTGTATTAGTTTAAATGGCACTTTTGCCACTCGCAATATGGCGTACGCGCTGACGTATCGTGTCGACTGGGGAACACAGTGAATGCGGAGTCTATCTATATAGGTCTACAGCAGGGGTAGGCAACGTCGGTCCTGGAGTGCCACAGTATGTGCAGGTTTTTGTTCCAAACCAGTTCCTTAACGAGAACTCAATTATTGCTGATGAAGCACATATTGCTTAAGTGACATTTTAATGCTTCATTTTAGTGGTCTCGCTTGTTAAGGTTCTCCAACCTTGATTGCTTATTTCAATCTTAAACTGCTGCATTCAGTGTTTTAATTGCTCCTTATTAGCAATAAGATGTAAAAGACAAAGCAGCCAGCAGTTCTCCAGCTAGCTTTTTTCCAATTACATGTGTGTGTGTTCATCATGCACGGTTTGATTTAATAAAACACAAAATGTGACAGACTGAAAATGATTTGTTTTAGGCTTCAAATCATTTGGATGATATCCTTGGAAAGGAAAAAAATCTACGATATAAAAGCCTTACATTGCACAGACTAACAAGCCACAAAATTAAATAAGGTCTGAGATTGGCAATGATTGGTTTCTAATTAAGCAATTGGGTTGGAATGAAAACCTGTAGCCACTGCGGCTCACCAGGATCGACATTGCCTACCCCTGTTTTACATCTTATTGCTAATAAGGAGCAATTAAAACACTGAATGCAGCAGTTTAAGATTGAAATAAGCAATTAAGGTTGGAGAACCTTAACAAGCGAGACCACTAAAATGAAGCATTAAAATGTCACTTAAGCAATATGTGCTTCATCAGCAATAATTGAGTTCTCGTTAAGGAACTGGGTTGGAACAAAAACCTGCACATACTGTGGCACTCCAGGACCGACGTTGCCTACCCCTGGTCTACAGTATGGTAGATTTGGCCACTCACTCGTCTGCTGAACTGCTTTGGCTCTGTCATGATGCAATCCCAGTACTCATGTCTGCTCAGTGCTTCTAACCAAACTTGACGATTCCAGTACGCATGTCTGCTTAGTGCATCGAAAAACAGTAGTGGTGCAACAGTAGCGTTGCCGCTTCATAATAAGGCTTGTGTGGGTTCGGGTCCCACGTCCATCCATTATGAATTGTCACCCAAAAGAGTCTGTTTTTCTTTTTTTTCATTTAACAGCAAATTCCACCCTGGACCGAGAGCGAGCAAGGCGAGAATACTAGTAAAGATATATCAAATGGAAACGGGCATCTTGTTTTATGTCTATAACAAAAAAAAATATTTGAGTGACGATTTCAACTATTATTGTAGTTGTTGATGGCGGTTTTAGCGGTTTCATTTTTTAAATATTAAATTAATAAGGTGGAATGTGTTCTTACTTTGAGTGTTGGGGTGGGGGTGGGGTGGGGCTACACGGTAAATGTGTTAGTAACTGGGATTGCACCTCTATAACTGGAAGATTGCTTAGGAATGATACAGACTGGACAGCTCTCATATGTGTTTTAGGAAATGTTTTATTATTGCACTGTGCTGAGACTAAGACAACGTTTTACTGATCGCTTATCTGGACCTTGTGTTCAGGAGGGAGGGATGCTGCTGTTAAAAGCAAATGCTTTTTCGACAGCAGGTCCAGATGTGTCTATCCCGCTGCTTTTTGTTGCCTCAGCACTCAAGAGGATCTTTAATGCCGACCTTGATACATGCAATGCTCACTTGATTCATGCACTGCTCACCTTGGAGTGCCCCGTGTGTGTCTGTGAGTCGGTGACTGATCTGCGCCGTGTCTATCAGCCTCTCTGATGTGCTCCGGATTGACACCTTTGAATGTTTGGTGCAGCACAGCAAATTCAACCTGATCTACAACAGTGGGGTTGTTATCACATTATTCAATGGAGGGGTTCATGGACGTTAAATGGCAATTAATACAACATGGATTAATGTAAATACGTGAGCTGCCTTACGTTAGTCATCGCATTTTGATGGCGATTCTAAGTGGGGATGATTCCCGAACAGATCTCTTATGCGATCCATCCACCGTACCTCTCAGAATTATTTAATTCAAATTGGTTATAAAGATTTCACTCCTGATCATTTTTTTTATTATTATTATTAATTTTGATGAGTCTTTAATTCGGATCGAACACGGGGTAGCACTACGCTCAGAATTTGAAAAACAACCACCTTTGTTAGTTGAGCCACTGACGGCGTCTTTTCTTCGTAGCGAACTCGTTACTTTTGTGCTCCACAAAATATTGTAAAGTATTAATAAATGAAACATTTCAATACTTGATCGAATAATAACATCTGTGATTTAAGGATTTCACCTTTTCTTTCTCAAATGTGCTTACCTATATCATGGCAAAGTACAGGGATAAACCTTTATTTACCGTTTTAATTAAGTCAGAACAAAGAAAACATTTAAGGCTATTAAATGTGATCTCAAGAAAAGATGAGGGTTAATTATAATACTAATAACAGCAGCGATTATAATGATACAGTGCAAAAGTAAATATTCATTGAAAGAGCCGAGGATGCATGAGTGAGGAGTCCACTAAACAGTGTCATCTCTAGACAGAAGAGCAGCTTCAGCGACAGACTGCTGTCACTGTCCTGCTCCACGGAGTGAGAAGATCGTTCCTCCCCCAAACTATGCGACTCTTCAATTCTACCGTTGGGGGGGTAAACGTTAACATTATATAAAGTTATTGTCTGTTTTTACCTGCATTATTATCAATCTTTAATTTAACATTGTTTTTTGTATCAGTAAGGTGCTGCTGGAGTATGTGAATTTCCCCTTGGGATTAATAAAGTATCTATCTATCTATTTATCTATCTATTTTGTTTAGCTCTTGCTATCGTATAGTGCATTCTGCCTGTCGGCGTTAGTTATATATATATTTATATTTTTTAGACATCAGACACTAGAAGCTGCTGACGAACTCTTCTCTTCGTTGTCAGTCTGTAGCAGCGAAAAAGTAAAAGTAGTAAGAGTTTTAACAGACGTCATTGAAGTGGATCATGAGTTTGTGTAACGTTAATGAAAATGGCCAGGAGGTGTCACTAGAGAGGTGCGAGTCAAATGCTTCGCAGCTTCGATACGATTTCCGACACAATTGCTTCAAACGTTTTGATGCTTCGTGAGGCTTCACTCCGCCCATCACTAGGTTTCACGGATAACTGAGCTCACCCTGGTCTGCTGACTGAGTTATTCATATTCACGTGCCCAACATCTAGCACAATCCGTTCTAAAATTATTCTCAAAACGAACCGAAGACGAACATTTCCATTTCATTATCTACGGACGTTCACATACAAAAACGTGAATATGAAAGAGTCAGTATTTCTTTCCATGCTTTGTAAATATCTAAGACAGTCCCTCGAAAAGATTTTCTTCCGCATTTTGTGGAAATTGCTGCCGCAATACAATGACGTTACAGGAAATGCTCGCAGAATAGCCAATGAGATTGTGCCGGGGCGGGACAGAAGAGTTTACGAATTGAAAGTATCTTCCCTTACTCAGGATAGGTGAAGGAGTGTAAGCGGATGGTGGTTTACAGTGCTGGAGGGTATGGACAACACCCTTGCTGACAGCTGGGAATATTCTACAGGAAAAAAATTTGTCAGAGGGAATCTGATTAGTTCGTGGTGTGTGCTGGCAAAGCTTAAGGAGACCTGTATCAGGCATTTTGCTTGTTACAGTGTGAGATTTCCCGGTGACTCCAGAGACCAATCCACATGTTGGGTTTAAAGTGTACGTTTGATCTCCACGCTGATGTGATACCCCATCTCTTGGAATTACGGGAAAACACAAATGAAGGGACAGTAGGTAATATACCCTACTTACTGTAATTGCAAGACATTTCGTGCAGCGCAGGTCTTGAAACGCACAGTTTCTTGTTCTTCTTTCCCAAATATATCTCGGAATATGCCTTTTATAATGGGAGTTTAGCTTGTCTGGCGTTTTGTACAGATTAAGGTAAAGCAAAACCGTTTGTTCTAAAGTAACACAAACTTAAAGTTGGCGCATGAAAGCAGTACTGAGCAATCACGAAGAGAACAATACGATTTATATGTTTTCTTTTATTGCGGTGTTGGGATACTGTATAACCACTCCTATAACTGGAAATGCACATTAGAATACTGAAATATTTAAGTGACACTCTATGGCCTTTGACAAGTGGAAAGTAGTTCGTGCTATTTCTTGGAATGCTCAGGCAACGTTCATATAGGCCAAGAGATGGCTCCAAATGACCTTGTGCAAAAAATAATAACAACAAGCAATGATGCTGTGCTTGTCACACCCGCAACTCAAAAAGCTTTTTTTTTTTCCTTTTTTCTTATTACAGCAATTGGCATGGAAGCAATTTGCACAACCGAACACAATCTAAATATACATATATCGATGTGACAGCTTGTCAGTCAACATGAACGAACTAGTTTTCATTCTGTATTGAAAATAAATACTGAAATATGGCCAATGATTATGATTATATTTTGTGTTTAAATCATTGATACGTGGTACCGTTTTCTGCCACTTTTTGGAGTTCTGAAAGTCCTGTTTTTAAGCCACCTACATGTGTGCTTTCCTAACATGGAGGAATGGTTTCCTGCTAGATCCAAGATGTAAAAATGAATGGCAAGTTATACTCCCCTGAGTATTAATTGTATACATTTGTGACCATTGCATTTCAAAAGAATTTAAAGTCACACACATTAACTAAAGACTATTTTGACATTTTCTTGGCTCACTGTATAAAGCACAGTGATCTGAGCTTGCTTGAATCAGTAGTGTTTGTAAGAGAGTCTGCTTTAAATTAATTGTCTTTAGCTCATTCATTTTCAAAACATGTTTAATCCAATTTAAGACTGTGGCTACAGAGCTAGCCCAGGATGTAGTTCACATTTTTTTTCAAATGTAGCTTATTTAATGTCAACCAGCTTAATTCAATTCATATAGCTGCAGCATTCAAAAACTATATAGAGTCTTCAATTTTTAATTAGGATTAAAAATTCTTAATTTTGTTATTTTAAAATGTAGTTTTATGTCAGCCTTTATTCAGTGAGCATCTAGAAATTATTGTTTCAAACTGGTGTTCAGATATACTGTATAATCTGGCTGTAGTGTAGGTATATATAAAGTGAAAGGCCTTTTCTTGTATAATTATCCGTGAATGATCAATTTTCTAACATTTAAGTGAAGAATGAAATTATTTGCCACTTGATGAGAAACTGTGTCTTGACATGTACTCTGGAGGTATTGATTTAACTTTGTCCCTTGAAGACCACACCAACAGTCTTGTTAATTTTGTGTCTTGAATAACATTGCCCAGTGAAATCACATTTTATGATAGAAGTTAAATACTGCTCTCTTAGGCCTGATCAGCAACAATGATGATGAAATGGCTTACCCATTAACAATGGTGATGAGTCAAGAAGGTCTCCCTTAACATCAGCAAAAGCAAGGGACTGCTCATTGACTTTAGAAGGCAGATCATACTCTCGCCAATACTATAGAAATTGTCTTTACTTCCTCAGAGGTGTGTGGAATGCTTGGATATCATTATCTGTGTTTACTAGCTTCTATAGGTGCACAGTAGAGTCCAGGCTTACTGGCCGTGTAACTACCTTGAATTACATATGCTGAGCTTAGGACCACAAAACCCTTCAGAGGGTGGTTAAGTTACCTCAGAATGTTACTGCCATACTGAATAGCTTACCCTGCCATAGAAAGGCAAACTGTATGATTAAAGACATCAGCCATCACTTTTTTCCCTCCTGTGATCTGATTACAGTACAGGACTCATACCAGTGACCAATGACAGTAAAACAAACTTAATACAGTTATCTCTAAATAACATTTTAGTTCATTTTTGGGCTTTAGGTTGTGCAGAATTGAGTGGTGAGAGTACTATTAAATCTCAAAGATTTACGCTGGCTTTCTGGGAGGTAATGTGTGTTTGTGTGTATATGTACTGTATACAGTGAATTCCAAAAGTATTCAAACCCTTTCACTCTCTGTTTACTTTATTGTACGGTAGATTTCATTTTAACTTTAAAAATTTGCCATTTTACCCATCAGTCTACACTCAATAGTCCGTAAAGACAAAGTGAAAACATTTTTTCACAAAGATTTGCAAATTTATTAAAAATCAAAACTGAAATCTCTCATTGGAGCTGGTAGGTATTTGTGAAAAGGATACCTTCTATCTCCCAGTAAACAGCCATGAGCAAAATTCCTTGCTATCTGACATACTCCAGATATGACCAGACCAGTTAGACCAGATATGAGGATCATGTGTACTTCATGCAGGAAGCTTGGCCACAAGGCCTGTAAAAAGTCCCTGATGGTTGGTTGCACATCACCTGGACATGTAGCACTGAAAACCATTTAAGAGGCTGGGAGTATAAATGGGGATTAGCGTTTCATCCACTGCACGTACAATGCCGAGTATGACTGCAGTGATATGAAAACCGATTTTAGTGTCATGCAAGGAACTGCATTATTATTTGGCTGACAACTTTATCCAAGGCAACTTACAACATCTGAGACACAACTGGTTAAATTTCTTTTGTTTTATCAGTTGGAACACACACAGGTTAAGTGACTTACTGATGTTCGTACTGGATTTGACCCCACAGTTTCAGGGTTTACTATGTGCATGGTGCAATTGTAATCTGGTCACAGCATGCACATTTGAAATTTGCTGAGGCCATGTGCCACTGACAGCCTGCAGGAACCCTCTGGTGGCATTGAGACACAGAGTTGTCAGAAGCTGCACAGTGGGACTAAGTACAAAATTCTGGTATGTTCCTTTTTCCAATTCATCCTGAGCCAGACTAGGGAGGGTTATTATATCACCCTTTGGCAGCCTGTATTTCATTGTTAGATGTTGATTACTGAGATGGTTCAAAGGCATTCATGTCCACACTCAAACAGTATTTAGACCTGCGACTTGGCTTCGGGTGGAATTTGTGGTTGAGTAGCACAATTCACTGCAGAGCTGCAATGGTTATTGCTGACACTAAGGGCTATTTATGTTCCGACTTTAAAAGATTTGACTAATTTACATAGGATTTGATTAGTGAATTGATTATCTACTGTACTCAAGTTGTCTACAGGTATTAAAGCTAAAAAAATCTCCTTTTGTGCTAATCTATAGCCTACATTGTCAATTTATATTTATATTGCAAAATCAATGAATTATTATTGTTATTTTTATTACGTTTTCCTAATAAGAGCATCAGTGTGTTTTTTGTGATGTATTTAAGGCAGCTTTTGTCTCTTTGTGTCAGAATTGCAGGCAAAAGTCCAAATGAAGAGCAACATTAAAAATAAAAAGTGGGTTGGTTCACTCATTAAATTATGTATGAGTTTAGGTACGCATTTAGTTACAAAGGGTTTCAGGAAACATTCGCTACTTAACGAACAATTCTAAATACATGGTAACGAAGTATCCAGCATTATAAAGTTTTCAGGAAACACACCACTGGTCTTCGTCTAAGTCATTAAAATTGAAAAAATGTAAACATTACAGTTTTACAATTTTGTATATTTAATAATCATTGTTTAAATATTCCTGTTAAGGCTTTATGACCTTTAGTTTTAGGTATCCATCCATCCATCCATTGTCTCCTGCTTATCCGAGGTCGGGTCGCGGGGGCAGCAGCTTGAGCAGAGATGCCCAGACTTCCCTCTCCCCGGCCACTTCTTCTAGCTCTTCCGGGAGAATCCCAAGGCGTTCCCAGGCCAGTCGAGAGACATAGTCCCTCCAACGTGTCCTGGGTCTTCCCCGGGGCCTCCTCCCGGTTAGATGTGCCCGGAACACCTCACCAGGGAGGCGTCCAGGAGGCTACCTGATCAGATGCCCGAGCCACCTCATCTGACTCCTCTCGATGTGGAGGAGCAGCGGCTCTACTCTGAGCCCCTCCCGGATGACTGAGCTTCTCACCCTATCTTTAAGGGAGAGCCTAGACACCCTGCGGAGGAAACTCATTTCAGCCGCTTATATTCGCGATCTCGTTCTTTCGGTCACTACCCATAGCTCATGACCATAGGTGAGGGTAGGAACATAGATCGACTGGTAAACTGAGAGCTTTGCCTTGCGGCTCAGCTCCTTTTTCACCACGACAGACTGATGCAGCGCCCGCATTACTGCGGATGCCGCACCGATCCGCCTGTTGATCTCACGCTCCATTCTTCCCTCACTCGTGAACAAGACCCCGAGATACTTGAACTCCTCCACTTGGGGCAGGATCTCGCTACCAACCCTGAGAGGGCACTCCACCCTTTTCCGGCTGAGGACCATGGTCTCGGATTTGGAGGTGCTGATTCTCATCCCAGCCGCTTCACACTCGGCTGCGAACCGATCCAGAGAGAGCTGAAGATCACGGCCTGATGAAGCAAACAGGACAACATCATCTGCAAAAAGCAGTGACCCAATCCTGAGCCCACCAAACCGGACCCCCTCAACGCCCTGGCTGCGCCTAGAAATTCTGTCCATAAAAGTTATGAACAGAATCGGTGACAAAGGGCAGCCCTGGCGGAGTCCAACTCTCACTGGAAACGGGTTCGACTTACTGCCGGCAATGCGGACCAGGCTCTGGCAATGATCGTACAGGGACCGAACAGCCCTTATCAGGGGGTCCGGTACCTCATACTCCCGGAGTACCCCCCACAGGATTCCCCGAGGGACACGGTCGAATGCCTTTTCCAAGTCCACAAAACACATGTAGACTGGTTGGGCAAACTCCCATGAACCCTCCAGGACCCTGCTAAGGGAATAGAGCTGGTCCACTGTTCCGCGACCAGGACGAAAACCACACTGTTCCTCCTGAATCCGAGGCTCGACTATCCGACGGACCCTCCTCTCCAGGACCCCTGAATAGACTTTTCCAGGGAGGCTGAGGAGTGTGATCCCTCTGTAGTTGGAACACACCCTCTGATCCCCCTTCTTAAAGAGGGGGGGACCACCACCCCGGTCTGCCAATCCAGAGGCACTGTCCCTGATGTCCATGCGATGTTGCAGAGGCGTGTCAACCAAGACAGTCCTACAACATCCAGAGCCTTGAGGAACTCCGGGTGTGTCTCATCCACCCCCGGGGCCCTGCCACCAAGGAGTTTTTTGACCACCTCGGTGACCTCAGTTTTAGGTAACTGGTGGAAAATGTCTTAGCAACAATAACCTCAGCCAAACGTTAATTATTAATTGCACCTGCTGTTTAATAGATATTTTGGCTAATTTCTCTTTATAGTGGTTTTTCAGTTAATGTATTTTTTTGGGTTGAACTGCATGGCCGTCTTACATTGGGCCATGTCTTAGTATTTTAGTAGGGTAAGTTTATGGCTCTGAATTGGCAATTTTAAAGTGTGAAGTTTGTTTTGTTTAAACCACTCTGTCATTGATGTTTGTGTGTGTGTGAAGTCATTATCATATTGTTGTATAAGGCAAAATCTTTTGTATTGCTTATTACAAATGGATATCCTAATATTGTCTAATAGAATTTCCTGATGCCTGTTACAGATTTGAATAAATGTTTTTTTAATTAAATATACTCTGCATATATTGGTATAGCCTGTGTTCAACAAGCTGTACATTACAGGTTGCCTTGCTGTGCTCCTGTCCTGTGTGTCAGATTTCTGTAGGAAAGCCCACACATTGGAAGTCAAAGACATGGATAACAGGCAAAAGCCTATGTTTAAACTGTACTTTGGGAGGAAATCTACTAAACTTGAACTAGAGGCTAAAACCAGTTAAAGTATACTCTTGCTCTCATTAGTACAAAAGTTCTGGAAATTGATTTGGATTGTTTAGTGAATTTGTATTCACTTTTGGCTCTTATCAGATTAATTGATTTCTGCTAATTTGGGTTTTGAAAAAACTCAAAAATTGTAATTTCTTTAAAATGTTTATGATATTCTGACTGTCTTTGAAATGATCAGTGGCACACGCAAAATGTAAGAAACATTCTTTAAAAATAACTTTCAACAAAATTAGCTGTAGACATACCCATAAGTTAAAGCTGCCACATCTCTAACAGTGGAGAAGTGAGGACTTTGTAAAAGGCTTTTTCCTATGATGCTTTAATTCGTCTTTACGTTGTCGAAATGTCTTTTGGTTTTGGAAACGGTTCATGGTAATCTCAAAGAAAATTAGTTTCGTTCGCTGGCAGACTAATAATGGTAATACAGTAATCCCTCGCTATATCGCGCTTCGCCTTTCGCGGCTTCACTCCATCGCGGATTTTATATGTAAGCATATTTAAATATATATCACGGATTTTTTGCTGGTTCGCGGATTTCTGCGGACAATGGGTCTTTTAATTTCTGGTACATGCTTCCTCAGTTGGTTTGCCCAGTTGATTTCATACAAGGGACGCTATTGGCAGATGGCTGAGAAACTACCCAACTTACTTTTCTCTGTCTCTCTTGCGCTGACTTTCTCTGATCCTGACGTAGGGGGATTGAGCAGGGGGGCTGTTCGCACACCTAGACGATACGGACGCTCGTCTAAAAATGCTGAAAGATTATCTTCAAGTTGCTATCTTTTGTGCAGCTGCTTCCTGAAACGACATGCTGCACTGGTGCTTCGCATACTTAAAAGCTCGAAGGGCACGTATTGATTTTTGCTTGAAAAACAAACTCTGTCTCTCTCTATCTCTCTTTGTCTGCTCCTGACGGAGGGGGTGTGAGCTGCGGCCTTCAACAGCTTTGTGCCGTGGTGCTTCGCCCTATTGATTTGTTTGCTTTTCTCTATCTCTGTGACTTTATATGCTCCTGACGGGCACTCCTTTGAAGAGGAAGATATGTTTGCATTCTTTTAATTGTGAGACAGAACTGTCATCTCTGTCTTGTCATGGAGCACAGTTTAAACTTTTGAAAAAGAGACAAATGTTTGTTTGCAGTGTTTGAATAACGTTCCTGTCTCTCTACAACCTCCTGTGTTTCTGCGCAAATCTGTGACCCAAGCATGACAATATAAAAATAACCATATAAACATATGGTTTCTACTTCGCGGATTTTCTTATTTCGCGGGTGGCTCTGGAACGCAACCCCCGCAATGGAGGAGGGATTACTGTAGTCATTTTCAAATCTGCTTACTCAGAGTAGCAAGGAGCACCGCCCTATCCCGTCAGTAGTGGGCACAATGCCATTAAAGGATCAGGTGAAGGGTACCAGTTCATAGCAGGATCCACTCATACTTGGAATCATTTAACAAAACTTACAAGGCCTTGAAATTGTGGGAGGAAAACTGGAGTATCCAGAAGAAAAACACGTACACACAGGGTTAACATGCAAACTCCATACAGATAATCTGGTGCTGGATTTAAACCTTGTACATTGAATTTGCAAAGTGGTAGTGCCAATCAGTGTGTGCTACTGTGCCACCTAATGCTAGAAAATGTTAACTATATTTTAATTAAATACAATATTCACAGGGTGGCACGGTGCCTTGCAGTTAGGAGACCCGGGTTCACTTCCCAGGTCCTCCCTGCGTGGAGTTTGCATGTTCTCCCCGTGTCAACGTGAGTTTCCTCCCACAGTCCAAAGACATGCAGGTTAGGTGCATTGGCAATTCTGAATTGTCTCTAATGTGTGCTTGGTGTGTGGGTGTGTTTTTGTGTGTGTGTGTGCGCACGCCCTGCCCGAGGTTTGTTTCCTGCCTTGTACCCTGTGTTGGCTGGGATTGGCTCCAGCAGACCCCCGTAATCCTGCGGTTGGGATGTTGGATAATGTTGGAATGGGATGTTGGATAATGGATGGATGGACAATATTCACACTTGCATCCTTATGTGGACTGCTTTACTGTCTTAAAGCTGTAGAAAACTATGTAGAAAAATATACTCTGCCTAGAAAAAATGGCATAGTATGTTGTGGGATATGGCCGGCCTGTCACCCCGGCCAACACCCCCAGGCCGCCAGATGGAGCTGTCCCTGCGGCATGGAAGTTGCCCCGAATACCAGCAGGGAATCATGGACGATGGAGTTTTCCTTTACAGCCCTGCTGGATACCACAGGGGCCAACAGATGACGCTGCAGGGAGGCCCAGAGAGTTGTTTGTGCCCTATAACCTGGAAGTACGTCGTAGGCAAGACGACAAAGGAAATGACGTGCTGGGATGAAGAAAAGGACTTTTTTATCTGACTCGGAAGTGATAAGGAATCACATGGACTGTAGGGTTGGAATCACTTCCGGGTCAGGGAATATAAAAGGACAATGGGAAATCACAGATGCTGAGCTGGGTGGAAGGGTGGCAACACGTCTGGGAGTGAGGAGGATTATTGTTATTGATCAGTGATTGTTTATTGTGTATTTATTTGAATATTGTGGAGAAGAGGGTGCTTTGTGCACGTTTTGTCTAAATAAATATAATATTTGGACTTTTACCTGGTGTCTGACGTGTAGTCTGTGGGTTCAAGGGGTCACGGGGACCCTAAATCTGTCACAATGGATTAAACCATAAATACCTATTTTCCTTAGCATATTTTATTCTACATTCTCTAGACTGAAATACCCTACTGATTCAGTTTTCCTTGGCGTTTTGGCTACATACAGTATGAGTGGATATCTCTATATGCAAAATTAAATAATTATTTATTGAAAGTTAAAATTGCAGAGACACATTATTTGAAAGACTGACTGATACCTTTATCTAATAAAAAATTTATGAACTGTAATAAACATCACCGGGGGGCAACTCCAGAGTGGTACAGAGTCCAGCCCCTCTCAAGGAGATTGGTTCCAGAGTCCAAGCTGTGCGTCGAGGTGAGTCTGACTATATCTAGCCGGAACCTCTCAACTTCGCGCACTAGCTCAGGCTCCTTCCCCTTCAGAGAGGTGACATTCCACGTCCCAAGAGCCAGCTTCTGTAGCCGAGGATCGGACCGCCAAGGTCCCGCCTTCGGCCACCACCCAACTCACACTGCACCCGACCTCCTTGGCCCCTCCCATAGGTGGTGAGCCCATGGGAAGGGGGACCCACGTTGCCTCTTCGGGCTGTGCCCCGGCCGAGCCCCATGGGTACAGGCCCGGCCACCAGGCGCTCGCCATCGAGCCCCACCTCCAGGCCTGGCTCCAGAGTGGGGCCCCGGTGACCCGCGTCCGGGCAAGGGAAAACGCCGTCCAAAATTGTTTTTCATCATAGGAGGTTTTGTTTAACCGCTCTTTGTCTCATCCCTCACCTAGGACCAGTTTGCCTTGGGTGGCCCTACCAGGGGCATAAAGCCCCGGACAACAGAGCTCCTAGGATCATTGGGACACGCAAACCCCTCCACCACGATAAGGTGGCGGTTAAAGGAGGGGTGTGGGTATACTTATTGCCCCCCAACTTGGAGCCTGTACATTGGGGTTTACCCCGGTGGACGAGAGGGTAGCCTCCCTTCGCCTTCGGGTGGGGGGATGGGTCCTAACTGTTGTTTGTGCGTATGCACCGAACAGCATTTCGGAGTACCCACCCTTTTTGGAGTCCCTGGAGGGGGTGCTAGAGGGCATACCTTCTGGGGACTCCCTCGTTCTGCTGGGAGACTTCAATGCTCACGTGGGCAATGACAGTGAGACCTGGAAGGGAGTGATTGGGAGGAATGGCCCCCCCTGATCTGAACCCGAGCGGTGTTTTGTTATTGGACTTCTGTGCTCGTCACGGATTGTCCATAACGAACACCATGTTCAAGCATAGGGGTGTTCATATGTGCACTTGGCACCAGGACACCCTAGGCCTCAGTTCGATGATCGACTTTGTGGTCGTGTCGTCGGACTTGCGGCCACATGTCTTGGACACTCGGGTGAAGAGAGGGGCGGAGCTGTCAACTGATCACCACCTGGTGGTGAGTTGGCTTCGATGGTGGGGGAGGATGCCGGTCAGGCGTGTAGGCCCAAACGTGTTGTGAGGGTCTGCTGGGAACGTCTGGCAGAGCCCCCTGTCAGAAGTAGCTTCAACTCCCACCTCCGGCAGAACTTCGACCACATCCCGAGGGAGGTGGGGGACATTGAGTCCGAATGGGCCATGTTCCGTGCCTCTGTTGTTGAGGCAGCTGACCGGAGCTGTGGCCGTAAGGTGGTCGGTGCCTGTCGTGGGACCCTGGAGGCAGCTGATAGGTACCGGCAGGCCAAGCGGAATGCGGCTTTGGTGGTTGCTGAGGCAAAAACTCGGGCGTGGGAGGAGTTTGGGGGAGGCCATGGAGAACGACTTTCGGACGGCTTCGAGGAGATTCTGGTCCACCATCCGGCGTCTCAGGAAGGGGAAGCAGTGCAGTGTCAACACTGTATATGGTGGGGATGGTGCGCTGCTGACCTCGACTCGGGATGTTGTGGGTCGGTGGGGGGAGTACCTTCGAAGACCTCCTCAATCCCATTAACATGCCTTCCAATGAGGAAGCAGAGCCTGGGGACTCAGAGGTGGTCAAAAAACTCCTTGGTGGCAGGGCCCCAGGGGTGGATGAGATATGCCCGGAGTTCCTCAAGGCTCTGGATGTTGTAGGACTGTCTTGGTTGACACACCTCTGCAACATCGCATGGACATCAGGGACAGTGCCTCTGGATTGGCAGACCGGGGTGGTAGTCCCCCTCTTTAAGAAGGGGGATCAGAGGGTGTGTTCCAACTACAGAGGGATCACACTCCTCAGCCTCCCTGGAAAAGTCTATTCAGGGGTCCTGGAGAGGAGGGTCCGTCGGATAGTCGAGCCTCGGATTCAGGAGGAACAGTGTGGTTTTCGTCCTGGTCGCGGAACAGTGGACCAGCTCTATACCCTTAGCAGGGTCCTGGAGGGTGTATGGGAGTTTGCCCAACCAGTCTACATGTGTTTTGTGGACTTGGAAAAGGCATTCGACCGTGTCCCTCGGGGAATCCTGTGGGGGGTACTCCGAGAGTATGGGGTACCGGCCCCCCTGATAAGGGCTGTTCGGTCCCTGTACGATCAGTGCCAGAGCCTGGTCCGCATTGCTGGCAGTAAGTCGAACCCATTTCCAGTGAGAGTTGGACTCCGCCAGGGCTGCCCTTTGTCATCAATTCTGTTCATAACTTTTATGGACAGAATTTCTAGGCGCAGCCAGGGCGTTGAGGGGGTCCGGTTTGGTGGGCTCAGGATTGGGTCACTGCTTTTTTGCAGATGATGTTGTCCTGTTTGCTTCATCAGGCCCGTGATCTTCAGCTCTCTCTAGATCGGTTCGCAGCCGAGTGTGAAGCGGCTGGGATGAGAATCAGCACCTCCAAATCCGAGACCATGGTCCTCAGCCGGAAAAGGGTGGAGTGCCCTCTCAGGGTTGGTAGCAAGATCCTGCCCCAAGTGGAGGAGTTCAAGTATCTCGGGGTCTTGTTCACGAGTGAGGGAAGAATGGAGCGTGAGATCAACAGGCGGATCGGTGCGGCATCCGCAGTAATGCGGGCGCTGCATCAGTCTGTCGTGGTGAAAAAGGAGCTGAGCCGCAAGGCAAAGCTCTCAGTTTACCAGTCGATCTATGTTCCTACCCTCACCTATGGTCATGAGCTATGGGTAGTGACCGAAAGAACGAGATTGCGAATACAAGCGGCTGAAATGAGTTTCCTCCGCAGGGTGTCTGGGCTTTCCCTTAAAGATAGGGTGAGAAGCTCAGTCATCCGGGAGGGGCTCAGAGTAGAGCCGCTGCTCCTCAGCATCGAGAGGAGTCAGATGAGGTGGCTCGGGCATCTGATCAGGATGCCTCCTGGACGCCTCCCTGGTGAGGTGTTCCGGGCACGTCTAACCGGGAGGAGGCCAAGCTGCTGCCCCCACGACCCGACCTCGGATAAGCGGGAGACAATGGATGGATGGATGGATGGTAATAAACATCAGAAAAAATAAGTTGTGGTAAAAAAAAATTCTGAATATCAGTTTCCCAGTGCTTTTTAAATTCTGGGATTTAAACACCCAACACTCTTTTCCACCTTGTGTTTAATTCCCTAACTTCACACCTCCTTTTGAAAATGAACTTCAAGCCCTTTGAAGCGACAGTGTATACTTTGGTGTTAGTTGGTTGTTTAGTTAGACTGTCTTCATCGTTGGCAGTTTGTAGTTAAATTATTTGTCTTTTGTGCATGAAAAGCAGTAACAACTATGTTTTGGTTCGTTTTCCTTTTTTCATTGATTCTTGAAAAAGCACTTGGTTTACCCAGCTTTGCTTAAAGATTGCCTCCCTTTTATGCACAGAAATAGATGTACCTCATTCTGCAAAAAATCAGAGTACTGTATTTAGGACCATAATATTAGAGAAGTACTCCCATTGTAAAATCTGATTTTTGCATTCATTTCTGTTGTGCATGCTTATTCGTGTATGTGTATTGTTTGTGGTTCTTGTTGCCTTATTACTTGCTAACTTTGGTTAGTCATCACTTCTGTTTTTTGTACTTTTCACATACACTTAGCAATTTTGCATTTTATAGTTCATTGCTTCACACTCTTTGGGTTGGTTGCCTGGTTAGCTTTATTCTAACATTTTGTGTCTGGTCAGCAGTACACAAACAATTGTTCTGTTTGATAGGAAGACATAAGTAATGGGTCTCAGTCTGTAAGGCTATATTTAAGAAAAAAAAAACAATGTTACTACAACAAATAAAGGTAGCAAGTTCACTATTATTAGAGACTTATGAAATGCCATTCCTGACATTCCTCTGTACTAGAAAAAAATGTAGATAATTTAAGGGGCATACTGTATGTCAAGTTAAGAATTTACATCAATATTTCAAAGAGCACTTCGCTGAGCAAGCCAATCAAATAGTTATTTATGTGCTAGAGAGGGCAAATTTGTTCAAATTCTAATTAGTAATGGTTCCCTTTTGGTTTTTATCGTACCTATTACTTCCTCTGGCCAGATCTCTGTGACCTAACTTTTTATCTATTTGTTTACTATCTTTTATTGTTGAGCAGCATATTCCAATTTACTGTTGCGGTGTGTTACACATTTTTGCATTTTTATTTATTTAATGTATTTTAAGTTTGATACTTCTGGTTTTTAGGTATTATTTATTGGGTATCCCCTTTTTCTGCGCTTCTATTACTGTACTTTCCTTTTGAGTAGCAATTAAGGGCTTTGAGAATGGTGGAGGTGTTAAATAAAATATATATTATTATTAAATATTATTAGTATAGTTTGTTTTTCGGCTGTTTTTAAAATATAACTTTAAGAAGACATTTGAACCTTTTTTCACTTGCAGTTTGTCACCCCTCAAAGTGTCTGACTAATTTGTAAAATCTCAGAAATTGTCATGCTTTTTCTCACTTCCACCTTCTGCTCCCTCTTGGAGGCTACATATTACTTAACCATAGGCAGTTTACTGTTGTACTTTGTGGTGTGTTTCGGTTTAGATCCCAGTATTTTTAAATTCATACAAGTGTAGGATTGTTTTTTGTGCTTACAACACTGAGTGACTGACTCATTGCTAGTGAAAAAGAAAACAATTAAGGTTTGGAATATTGTGCATTTATTTTAGCCAAAAAAGTGATGGATAAGGTGGTATCTCATGAAATAGAGCTTAGTGGTTTTCTCTAACCTCTAGATCTACTGTTCTTTTTGAGATTTGAACAAAAAGTCGATTCCTGTATTGCATCTCCAGGGCACTTTCTTGTGGCCTCGACATATTTTTTCAGGAAGTTTCCATGAATCTGTTTGCAGACAGTAGAATGTTATACAGTATTCTACATTAAGATTGAAAATTAAAGCAGCAGCTGCCAAAATATGTAGCTTTCTTATTAATTTTCCAACATTGTGTAAAATAACTTTATAAAGTAACATAAAAGGTTTAAATACTGGTTATCCTTTTACACTAAAATATTACTAAAGAGATATAAAAAAAGTAAAATGCATATGTTCTTTTCCTTTAAGGAGATTAAATATTACTGAAGAAAGAAAAAAAAAAACTAAAACAGCCAAATGGGGCTATGCATACGAACTTAAAAGGTTTAAATAAAACAGAAATATATACCTTTATTTTTACTTCCTTAACTTGTGGACGGTGTATCCTGTAGCAAAGCCCTAAGTTTTTTCGTGAAAGCCCGTTTCAGTCAATAAGTCTTAAAAAGGTGTAAAGATATTGACAATAAGCTATTCAAACCCACCAAGACATGGAATCGTTTAAATCAAGGCGCGAGTCGAAAAACACCATCCCATACTATTAGTTAATGATTAACACATTTCTATATGTATTGTAAGCATACAATACAACTGATAATATGTTGCGCTTATTTATCTGGTGTACCGACATTTTTGCGCGTTTAACTGCTGAAATCTAACGTGGTTTGTGCCCTTCAGAATGAAAACAGTTTGCATTTACCTTTTTAATAAAAGGCGAGCTTTTAAGCCTGAGAAATCACCCCGTAAATGCACACGTTTAATTGCACATGTGTTAATATGTATGCTTACACAGTATTAAAAGACACTCAACAACGTCATTTACCTTTGTTCCCGCGTTTGATAAAAGGCGAGCTTTTAAGCCTGAGAAATCACCCCGTAAATGTATTAAAAGACACTCAACAATTAACGTCATTTACCTTCGTTCCAGCGTTTGAGTCGTGCTGTAAATCTCTTCCTTGTTTTCAGTTCACGTGATTACGTAGGAGGCGTGATGACGCGATACGTGACTCCGCCTCCTCCATTACAGTATATGGACAAAAAACAGGTTCCAGTTATGACCATTACGTGTAGAATTTCAAAATGAAACCTGCCTAACTTTTGTAAGTAAGCTGTAAGGAATGAGCCTGCCAAATTTCAGCCTTCTACCTACAAGGGAAGTTGGAGAATTAGTGATGAGTGAGTGATTCAGTCAGTCAGTGAGGGCTTTGCCTTTTATTAGTATAGATGTGATGAATGCATGATTGTAATGCTTTGCTACATAGGCAGGTCCAGTTATTCTTCCTCTTGTCATATTTTGCAATATCCCTTCAATATTCACATCAATAACATCAATATTAGGAGAGCTTTGGCTAATACGCTGACATATGTTTTTAGATGTTGATCCTCCAATGATGAACACCACAGAAAATTCACAGAATAAACAGCAGCCATCCCTTTTGTTCTTAAAAAAAAATGTTTTTCCTCTCTAAATCATTTCTGTGTACATCTGGCTCAGAGCCTACTCTTCCAGGAAAATGGTTTTGTCAACAATGTGGGCTCAAAAGTTGAAACATTTAATGTGGCTACACTCATAAAACATGTCTCCTCTTCTTAAAGCAATCTCTTTATTTGTATTTTACTGATTCAATATGGAAAGGCTTGGTCCCTCTGTGTGTGTGTGTGTGTGTGTGTGTGTGTGTGTGTGTGTGTGTGTGTGTGTGCGTTTGTTTGTTTGGTTTTTTTTTGTCTATTTTCGTGGTGATGAAAGAGGAAATGCACATATGGCCAGTGATGGAGGTTGAGGCATGAGTAATTATGAAGGAGGTAAGAAAGGGCTGGTGATACAGGTGTAACTGTGAATGATGATGGTAATACAGTTTTTTTCAGGGTCTGTTAAAAGGTTAGCGCAAAATTGTTCATGGGGGCATGGTGTAGGACTGGTTGGGACTGAGGTGATTTGTATTTAGTGTATTAATATGTCTTTCAAATGTACTGTCCTGATCACAGTGACTGAACTGTAATAACAATGAAATTTGCTATTTTCCAACAGTTCAAGTTATATTTTACAGTAATATTTTATAATGATATAATCTAAACAAGGTGGCACAGTGGTGCAGTGATAGTACTGCTCTCTCACAAGAAGGAGATATTGAGGTTGGGTGAGCTGGTATTACTAAATTTACCCTAGTGAGAGTGTGCCTATTTGCCTTGCGATGGATTGGCACCCTTTCCAGGTGTTGTTTCTGTCTTGCACTTGATAACTGCTGGGAAATGCCCCAGCAGCCCCTTAACTCTGCCCTGGATAAGTGGATTAGGAAGAAGGATAAATGTATAGATAGTTTAACAATTAAAGAAAGTTCAGTCTATTAATGTAAACAAATGTTGTTGTTGTTGGATTAGTATTACAAGTGAACCAGGTAAAGAGCTTTCTTCTACTTCATTCTGCTGTTAGTCCACATGCTTTAGTTTTCATCATTCTTGAAACATGATGTGTTTTTCTTTCTATACTGTAGATTGCTTTTCTATCAGAACATTACTAAATATGAACCCCTTTCAAGGTCAAGTTGTCAGTATTTTTGTTGGTGTTATGGGTAACCTTTCAGCCTTCATAGATCTGAGGAGTATTATTTGTGTCATACAGATGAGGGTGCTGTTGTAGGTTTTTTTTGAGTTGCATGATTCCCTGCTTAAGTTTTTTTTGGTTATACATTTTCAGTGGCAGCTAATGTGCTCTCATTGGATGGTTCTCAGAGATTATATCTGTTCATTTGAATAAATGCAGAAACATTTGTCTTTGCTGCTTATTTTTCAGTGTTTTGACCATACAGGGCAAAGTTTTGACTGTCTTAAGTACAGAGGGGCCTAGGTAAATGACATGCCACCAAAATTCATTTTTTTCTTAGGGAATTAACATTAGCTCAGTAGTGAGCTACACATGTCATGTAGTTCACAGTAATGAAATGAAGTCTTCATTGCTCACTTAAGTGTGTAATGTTCTGAGGAACTTATATATATATATATGTGTGTGTGTGTCTGTGTGCGTCCACTTTACATCACTACTCTTAAGAGGTGGAATACTCACAAACCAGTTTATCCTTGATACTTGACATACATACTATATGATTAAGTTAGTGGAACTGTTTAAAACAAGTGAAGCTTTCATATTGTTTCAATTTATTGTACTGAAAATAAGATTCACAGTTCTTAATATTATAACAGCACTGACAAGTGGTATTCCATCACCAGAAGCATAGGCACTGTCACAAACCAAACTCCACAAAGAGCCATAGCAAGGTTTGGGGCAGCCACCTGTATAATTGGTTTCCTGGCTGCAAATTGACGTTTAAATGATAGCACAAAACCAAGTCCAAAACAGAACTGAGGGAATATTTAAAAGGTGAAGGCTTCTAATGGAAAAGACAGGAAGTGAGATCAAAGGGGTCAGGCTCAGGAAGGTCTTCAGCCATAGGTTCGAGCCTGGACGTGACATCACAGGGGCTGGACCCGGCAAGGTCGTCTTCCATAGGCTTGGTCCCGGAAGCGACGTCAAGAGGGCCAGGTAGAATCTTCCGTTTATGGTCTGCAAGCAAAGGAGAAAAAGAGTCAGTGCACTCTGCCACATCCCGGTATGATTTGGAACTGCCCTTACTCAAGCCCTTTAGCTGCCTCCCATGCGCACGTGTGTGACAGCACCTATGAAAATGGCCAACCTGCAATGATGAGCAGCACTTTTAAGGATAGCAAGCCACCTCAAAGAGACATGTAAAGAGGAAGAAAAGCTGACACTGGCACTATGTTGGTGTCAGGAGTGGGATGGGGAAAAAACCTAATGTCTGACATAGCTAAGTGCTAAGTGCTGCAATACCCTACAACAAACTTACCTGGCTCTTCAGAGGAAATTCTGGAAAGTGTTAGTGGAGCTTTGGGCTCATGGAGCTGGAAAAAAGTGTGGCTGATTGAGTTGCCATTGTCCCCAGAGAAGCCATGTACAGCACAGCTGATGGTAAAACTGCACAGGCAAAGGATGAGGCAGATTGCATAGGGTGTTATAGGGAAGCCATGTTGGGAGAGTCTTAAAGCTGAGATCCTGACTGCTAACAGTGTTTGCAGTCTCAGTCCAGTAAAGGAAAACAGCTGAAACACTGTTAGAGCAGCAGCTCCACACAAGAAGTTTCTGCTGTCATCTTGCAATTGACAGATCAGTGGACAGAGACCTATACTGCGCCACCTCAGTTATTTTTTTGCTTTTTTATCAATAATAACTTAATATTGAAAGATATAATATGCACTTACTAAAAAAATCTTAACACTAATATTTATATATTATGATTTTAGGTGATATAAATTATTTTCCATATTGTTTATATATTTTTTGACTTATTCGTCCTTTGCAAGTTTCTGCAATCTGTTAGCAAGCTAATAAAATATTTATATTTAATTATTCATGGCCAACTTGTGAATAACCAAAAATGTGAAGTTCGCAAATGTAGAGTGGTTACTGTATTTTAATTACTACTCTATGTATTTAGAGTAAATAGATATAATAAGATATACCGTATATACTGGAATATAAGCCGAGTTTTTCAGCACCCAAAATGTGCTGAAAAACGTCACCCTCAGCTTATATTCGAGTCCTGTCCCGCTGCCCCCCAGTATACGTACAAGCCAGTTTCCCTTTCGCTTTGTGCGCGCCGATGATTTCTGCACGTGTTCAGTCTCTCCGTGTGCAGCGAGAGAGAGACAGAAAGACACACGAGAGAGAGAGAGAGACAGACAGACAGACACACACACACACTTCCCCCCCCCCCACGCGTGCGTGCGTGCGTGCGCGCGAGAGAGAGATACCTTATTGTTTTTGTTGATCCTCTTCTCCACTTACAGAGCTAGTTTACTGTTTTTCTTTGAAATAAATACTCAAAAACATTTAACCTACTGATGCCTCAATTAATGTACGGTAATTTTATTGGTATTTATTTTGATTATTGAAACTTACCAGTAGCTGCTGCATTTCCCACCCTAGGCTTATACTCGAGTCAATAAGTTTTACCAGTTTTTGTAGGTAAAATTAGGTACCTCAGCTTATATTCGGGTTGGCTTATACTCGAGTATATATGGTATATGTAAAAATCCGTAAAAAATAATGGTAAAAAGGTAGTTCAAAACAGAGGAAACAACCATCTGCTATACTAATAAGACAGGTGTTCTTTTGCTTTCTTCTCCTTTAGTATCTAAAGGCAGTCAATTACTTATCCATTTGCCAGAATTGAGGCTTTAAAGCAGAATGTTTTTGTATTGGTAAATAAGCAGATGTTTCCACCCATGGTGAATTGTGCAAGCAGACTGGTTAAAAAAGCCTGTATGGGATTCCTACATTTTTGTAGTTGTCCCTTAAAGCTGTTCAAATATCTTTTGTTTAAGTAGTGTCTGTACTGTACTTGAAGGAAAATAACCACCAGATTTCTTAAACAACATAAGTGCTTTTTAAACTCTGTTGCTATTTAGAGAGAATTTAAAATATGTGAAACAGCCTTGAAGTAGTGAAGTTCCATAGGATTACTTGCATTTGAGCAGGAAAAAAACAGCTTTGTCTCAGTGGACAGAATCTCCATTTGAGTGATAATAGAAGTTACCCAGTGAAAAATATGAACATGTTGTACCTGGAACTCTGGACTACCGCAGTTCTCATATGTTTAATTTTTAGTTTCTGAATTGGATCATCACCAAAATAAGTGAAACTCATTCAATTAGTCTTACTTATTTCTGTTTTCATTTTAGGTGGTAAATGTCTTGAGTGAAATCAGAAGTAATTTTTTTTCATTTATATTATTAAAGCTCCTATAGATAATGCATAGTAAAAAGTAATATATACTAGCTGTGCTACCCATCAACAGCAGATTGAAATCTAAGTAATCAATGCAGACCTCAGCATTAACGTTTGCAGTACACCATCTATTGGAATGTATTTTGTAATGCATGTAGTAATAAATAATAAAATGCATTACTACAAATGTTTGTGATGCACCATCTGTTGGAATGACAAATACAATACATGTCTTTGTTATATGCCATTTAGCTTGGGATTTGTGAAAGTACTGTCAATGTTTGTTATTTGCCATCTGTTGAAATGACAAATGCAAAATGCATGTCTCTGCTGTACGTCGTTTGGTATGGGATGGGTAAAATCAGTGTTAATCTTTGTGATGCACCATCCATTGGAATGATAAATGCAATTAATTTTATTAATACATACATTTATGATGCACCATCTGTTGAAATGATGGAAACATTGCAATCCAGATGGACACACAGATGCACAAACACTTGTCCTTTTTTTAAGGCGGATCTGTGAAACAGACTGCTGTTTTTTCACAGTGCCAATGTGGAAGGGATATTGTTATACATCCCTTTCTGCTAATAATATATACTGTATATGGGGCATTTTTATATAGATGATTACCTTTTTAAACTTTGCAGTTTCGTCTGAATACATTTAAAATGTTTACAATTTGTATGAATGAATATTACTTAACTGCATGCTGCCTTTTGTTGTGAAAATCAGAATTACAGTAGTTCTAGCCACTGTAGTAATCTCCTTTGAGGTCTAATGTAGTTGGTGGCACAATTTAAAAAATAAAATGTTAATTTTTGATTCATATCCTCTAACAAATTTATGCAGAGGCGAATATCATTACTTTTACAAAAAAAGGCAAAAGTTAAACCAAAATATGTTTGTTAATTAGGTTTTTAATATAGTATATTTATTTATGTAAAACATTTTTTTGTAGAAACAGCTGCTTTTCCTCATGAGAGAAAAGCTCAGATTGTCAATGTGGAAGGAAATGGATGCATCCTGTATACGTGGAAGGTAATATCTTTTTAACTTTTTCAGGTTTAAGTGACTACTTGAAATGATTTACATAAGTGATTTGTGTCTTTATAAGATAGTTTAGGGAGAGAACTGTAAGATATAGGGAAAATGTCACTATATTTTAAATATTTTTCATGGGATTAGACCAGATGGGTTAGCCTTCACTCCCCACATGCATCATTAAGCTCATGAGCCTATTGCCGGTTTGTTGGTTGTCCTTTCTTGGACTAATTTTGGTAGATACTAACCACTGCATACTAGAAACACCCCACAAGACCTGCTGTTTTGGAGATGCTGTGACCTAGTTGACTAGCCATCACAATTTGGCACTTGTCAAAGTTGCTCAGATCTTTACGCATTCCCATTTTTCTGCTTCCAACACATCACCTTTAAGAACTGATTGTTATTTTGCTGCCTAAGATATCTCTTGACAGGTGCCATTGTAAAGAGATAATTAATGTTAACTACTTCACCTGTTAGTGGTTTTAATGTTGTGGCTGTTTAGTGTATTCTGTATTGAAATAAATTCAGTACTCATGTCTCCCCAAAATGTTTTATTCTTTTGTCTAACATTGGTGTGTAGAAGAGTAAAAATACTTAAAGATGTATGATTTATTTTTGTGTTATCCAAATGAATCAGTATTAGTTGCTGTGTGTTAAGTGAAAGCGTTATTTTTCTTTGGCAGGGTGCGTATGGAAGTACATATGTGGGAATTTATGATCCTTCTTCAAGACAAAACAAGGTATAATCTATAAGTCTAAATCTAAGGAAAAGTTTATTGTAAACAAAATATTTTTTACTTATCTTTAAATATGCACTTTATAGTATGCTGTATTTGATCAGATTTTTAACATATTTTTTGTTTCAAATACATTTTTAGAATGTTTTGAGATAGAATTGCTATATTTGTTATGTGAAATAACACAAAAACTATTATACAACAGTTGACTTTGCAGTTCATTATTTGATTATCGTTCTCTTGCATGTACTTGTGTTGCCATATGATGCAGCATGTTTATTGTTTTCTCAGCAGGTCTTTCTGAAGTACTCAAGAACATTACTGATGTATTTACATCTTTTCCATGACTTTGGTCCAACCTGGCCCTTAGACAGGACTGATCAGAGTTTTTGCATTTCATTTAATATAAAGAAAAAAAGAGAGCTTCAGGGCACTGCTTGTTCTGTTCTTGAGCCTTCTGCATTTTTCAGATGTTTGTGCTCTTAAATTTCTTGGATATTTTCAAAGTTGCTCAGTCATTTTTTTTCTCCTAGTTCATTGTAATAGTGGAAAAATCACACAATAATTGTATTATTTCAGTGTGTAAATGATTGAAAGATATGTGAATGGAGTTATCCAGTCAGGTATCAAGAAAAATGATGCTGTCTTTCCACTTCTTTCTTTTCACTTACATTGGTTCAATAACCAATGAAAAATGTTCAGAATGATCATACTAAGAAAATCTAGAAAAAAAATCTGTCAAGTAATTTTTCTAGGTCTTGTAGAAATAAATCTCACTATAGTTATTCAATCATTTTATTTGGAAATAAAACATTACAACAGAACACAATCAAAAAATTAGAATAACATAGTAAGTACAATAGTATGTTTTGAAAACAATAAAAAAAATACCTTCAACATTCGCCTCCTACCACAACAAGTGCAATTAAAATAGAAGGGCACATCTGAAATAGTTATTTGTATATGATGAAACAGCAAGTACAATTAAAAAATAGGTTAACTTGGGGTCTGGCATGTTCATTTTAGAGTTCTTGACATGTTCTGAAAAAGGTCTGAACAGATCCAAAGAGAATTCGATTTTTTTAAAACTGAGATAATAGACAACATTGCTTTCCCACAGAAAGTTACAAAATAGAAGGTGGATTGCGATTCTTCCAGTTGAGTAAAATAGTCTTTGTGAAAGTAGTATAACATAGGATAGAATATTATAACTGATTTTTTGTAGCACACTTTTAATCCATCTTCTATAAATCCAAATATTGCTGTTAAGGCAGTAGGAGTGGTTGTAAACCTGAGGCATACCGAGAGAAATATATGATACAAATCTTTTGTCCAAAATAGTTTAAGTAAAGAACATTCCCAAAACATGTGATCTGGTTAGGCACGTGCTTGATGACATTGCTCACTAGTTGAATCTTGCCCTGGGTACAAATTTAAATAAGATACATGTGATAATTGAAAACTTATAATTAAATTATGGTTTGTTTGATATATATTGAGCTAGTACTTTATCAATAGATGAAATTTCACTCCTTTTTTGAAATGTAAATTGAAAGATCTCTTTCCCATTGCTCTCTAAGATCAGTAAATGGCAAATTCTGTGACATATTTTACATACTCTGCAGATACTATTTCAATCTTCAATCACACTAGTTAGTATAACTATAAGTATAGACATGGATTAGGGTGCATAAAGTTCAGCAATAGCTTTTAACAAATCTTATAATTTGCATATAGAGGAAGGTGTTTTGCTGAGAGAATAAATCTGGAGCTTAATTGTTCAAAAGATCCAAACATAATATCTGTGTAACAATCTGTAAACTTCACAATCCAGAGTGTATTCCACAGATTTAAAAAAAAGGCTGAAATGGGAAATTGACATGTACAGGGGGGAACAGAATAAAGTTTTTCTGCCTTAAAATTGTACTACATTGGTTCCATAACTTTAGTAAGTGGTGGGCCATTGAATTGATGATAAAATGATGATAATTAATTGACTAGATTACAGTGGAAAGCATTATTTATTGTATGTATTATTGTAGAATGTTTTCCTCATAAACTCATAGTTTAAATGCTTTTGCTTAGCTGAGAAGGTTCAAATCAATCTGGATTCATCCAAATTCGTTCAGGATTTCCATATATTTTTTTTTTTATCCCAACAGAAAACTTTTTTTCTCCTAAAAGCTGTAAAATATATCTGAAAAATATTTAGGATCTTATTAAAATATACCTGTAGCCTTATCTATATTAGTTTCTTTTGCAGACTGGTGAGTTGGTGTCCAGGTTGATTTCATTTTTTTAAACTGTTTTTTTTTTCACAGTTAAGATACCTGTGACATTTCAAATGTGAACATGTAGGGGCATTCTTCTTACCAGCACACAAACTCTCTGGATATATATTTAATTTGTGGAATCCAGATATACGTTTATTCAGTAATTCTCATTTGTAACATGTTGAAATAAGCTACTAGTTAAATAGACTTTTGTGCATTTTTGTTTCATTTCACACAAATATTTTTCATCCATCTGCTATGTATATCTGCTAATATTGGGGAGTCTATGAAATAAAGTACACTTACTAGAATTCAGGGTGGAGTTCTGTTTCTCTTCTGTGCTCACTCACATTCTCTCTTTGGTCAATTTACTGCCACCTGTCCACTTTCTATCCATGTCTTTGGGGGTGTGACAGGAAAAACTGGTGCACCCGTAAGAATACACGTGAAGACACTGGGAGAATGTGCATTTTCTAAATCAAGACTGATCATGTGCAGGATTCCAATAGTAGAGACACGATATCTGTTTAAGTAGCAGAACTAGTTCATCCACCACTGTGCTGTTAATTTGCTATTTAAATTGATTTCTATATGTGTGTTCAGTAGCATTTTTATCAATTTCTGTGCCCATCTTTGTGAACTTCCTTATCGTGGTTGAAGCTTGCCTCAGACTTGCATGCAAACTGTTCAGATTAAGGATTCAGCAGTTACAGTAGCTGACAGTATCATGGGCTGAGTTGCACAATGAGGATGTAACATCTGGCAGAAAAAAGAAATCATGTGGAACAGTGAATGTCTCATGAATATTATTTTGTAATGGTGAAGTAATAAAACTTACTTGTTTAAATGTGATGATTTTGTTATTGTTTATTTGGAATAATTTATATAATATTGAAATTATTTTCAGATTCTCTATTCCTTTGAGAAAGAAGTTTCCATTATCAGCTGCTCCGTCAACAGAGAAAACACACTGTTGGGTACTGTATGTCGTAATCTTAGTAATGCATATACTAATACAGTACAATACAATTTTGGTGTGTTTTGGGGTATCATTAGCCTGTTTACTGATATATCTGTACCATTTCTTAATTTGATTTTACTCTGTTTCTAAAAGAATATATTTAAAATACTGTATGTTACTAACTGAACCACTGGAGCTCATTTGTTTTATGTCTTTTAGTCTGAGAAACATGGAGTAGGCAGATCAGTTTTCTTTAGAAGAAAATTTTACTGGGACAGTTTCTGAGCACTTGAATAAAATTAGTTAATGTAACTTATTAAGCTACATTTGTTGTATTATATTATTGTACCCAATGTGTCTCTTCTTGGCTTAAAAATCTATCTCTCATTTTAGCTGTTAGTATTTTGCAGAAGAAGTACCCTTTGAAAGATCACTTCCAGCCAGGTAATTTCACTCATCATTACAATTTCTTTCTTACAGAAATTGAGAATGGCAACACCCTTAAACTCAATGCATGTTTCAAATTTAATATTAAATTTAATGCATTTTGCTGTTTTTACAGACTAGAGGGCTTCGCCCCCTGCTCGCTTCGCTCGCCAACCCCCGTGTTTGGTTTTCCGGATACACACTTTTAAGATTTTTTTTTTTCTTGGAATTGTTGCTATTTCATTAGTTTCACTTTTATTTCAGAACTTCTGTAAAAACAATATTTGTAATCTTGCCAGTCCCAATATGCTGAATCTTTTTAATGAGGTCAGGACAGGTTTCTCTGTTTGGAATTTCAGCACAGACAAAAAGATCTATATCATCAGCAGTTACTTTTTTACTTTGTAAAAAAAAAAATGAGTAAGTAGAGTTCTGCATTGGACTTCTGTCTGTAAAGTCGTGCTATTTTCCTCTCACAGTTCCAAAAGTACATGGGGTTACCAAGGTGATACCCCAGCTTTTGTCTAGGTTTTTGTACAAGGGCTAGACAGAACGTTTTTGACTCCTGGGGTAAATTTAGCTTTTTAAATAAGCAGACAGATAAATATATATACTGTATATATATATATATATATATATATATATATATATATATATATATATATATATATATATATATATATATATATACTGAAAAAAATAACTTGTTGGATAAACTTAAAAAAATTATGGCAATCAATTGCATTCACCTTTTTAAGTTCTTTCAACTAACACTACTTTTAAGTAAATCCTACAATGGTATTAATGTAAATTTAACATTGCTTTTTGAGTTGAGTGAAAATAAAAATGTGATAAGAATTGTTTGGATTAACTAACATTTTCTTTTACAAAATTATTACTTTTTTAAGTTGAAACAACTAGTGCTCATAATTTAACCCTACTCAAATGGTGTATATATAAGTTACACAAGATTTTAATTGGAATAAACTTAAAAAGGTTTACGCAATTGATTGCCATAATTTTTTTGAGTAAGCATAACTCAATATTCTTACCTTTTCAAACAGAAGTCATAAAAGTGGAAAAAAGCACAAAAAGCACAAGAGTATAGTTTTTGTATTTTAATGTATAAAACATTATTACAATATTTTTCTTTACAAATAACAATAATTACAATGTAGATTTTATTTCACCTTTATTTTCTCTTCGCAAAAGCCTACAGCCATTTTATGGGCTCATTAACACTGAAATTTACTTTACAATCCAAATTGTTCATTTCCTTCTAAATGTTTGCTAGTTCACAGTATGTAACTTTTACAAAATAAGGTTAACTGTGAAGCTGTAAACTTAATAACCTTAACAAAATCTTGTGTAAAGTAGGGCCATCCATCCATTATCCAACCCGCTATACCCTAACTACAGGGTCATGGGGGTCTGCTGGAGCCAATCCCAGCCAACACATGGCGCAAGGCAGGAACAAACCCCGGGCATGTCGCAAGCCCACCGCAGGGCACACACACCCACACACACACCAAGCACAATTTATGATCGCCAATGCACCTAAGCTGCATGTCTTTGGACTCTGGGAGGAAACCGGAGCACCCAGAGGAAACCCACACAGACACGGGGAGAACATGCAAAATCCATGCAGGGAGGACCTGGGAAGCGAACCCAGGTTTCCTAACTGTGAGGCAGCAGCACTACTGCTGTGCTACCGTGCAGCCCACCTTAACAAATTCTTATGTAAAATAGGGCCTCTATATTGGTAGGTAAATACAAAAAAAAAATCCAGTAAACAATGCTTTTTTTGACTGAAATATGGTCATACCCTGTATATACAAAACAATATGGTCTTCTAATATTGCAGTAAATAAAGTTGATGCAAAAAATAAAGCACTAACATTAGCACATTAACCTGTTTTTTAAAGAAAGAACTTTTGAGCTACGTTTGAGACCACTCAATTCCAAAAATAATTTTTGGAATACTTCTAAAGTATATCTGAGCTCTGCGGTGGGTTGGCGCCCTGTCTGGCATTAGTCCCTGCCTTGGGCCATGTGTTGGCTGGGATTGGCTCCATCAGACCCCTGTGACCCTGTAATTAGGATATAGCGGGTTGGGAAATGACTGACTGGCTATATCTGAGGTCTTTAGGGTAACTTAGATTCAGTGAATATATAACACATAGTAACATGGCAGATGCTGTTGCAAATTCACCAAAATTATTTACAGATTCAGTTTACTCAACAATCACACCAACATCTGCTGGTTCTGCATCAGGAGCTCCTTCATGCTTTGCCACAATTAGTTTGAGAGCATACTGACTCCAGTCAGACTGAATACTATCAGCTTCAACATCCTAAAGAAAATAAAATGCCATAATTAATACTAATAACAAATACATCTATATTTCAAAGGAATACTCCACCAAAAAATAAACACTTTACCTGTTCCTTATCCTACACTGGTAGAGCTGGCTGAGAAAAATTTTAATCTCAGGTTTTAAAGCAAAAAAAGCAAAGCAAATCGTGACACAATACAATTTAATAGAAACTAATTCTGGATAGTACCAAACAATATCAAAGTGTTCGTGAAAAAATTTCAGATTACAAATGTTTTATAATCAGGATGGATGACATCCAGTGTAGAGGGCATCACCCAACAAATGAAATCAATTTCTTTTCTTTCAAGCCTTTTCTAAACTTGACTTGGTCATTTCTTTGGTTTTCATTGTTTTATGCATCAGCATCCATATGTGTTATTTTTGACATACAACAGGGCAATATACTGTCAAAGCAAAGAAAAATTAAAGTAATATAAACTACTGAGTGTAAGAATATAGTGTTACTAACATATTATAGTAGTATATATTTTATTTATTAGTTTCTTAGAGTTGTCATCGTATAGATTAGAGCTTTTTTTTTTTTAACTCCACTCAGTCAATGCAATATTGAGAAACCGGCTCTATCTCCGCAAACAGAAGAGGAAAAAAAATAAAACTGATCCACTTACCACATACACTCTGAGAAGATCCTCCACATTTTCACCAAAGTACTTTATCAAACAGCAGAGAACAAGCTCTCTTCACTCGTGGAGAGTATTTTCCTGTTTAAATCAGTATTAAGAGGCAATGTGAAAAAGCAACCAAACCAGGTCATTTAATAAATATCTCTGCAAGAATGTACTTATGCTTCTTTCCCCATAAGATATCTAGCATCATCTGGATTTCTTTTTCTACAGCACCTCCCTTATTACGGAAAATGCTTATCAGCCTTGGTGTGAATTTATCCAGGGAAGATGTAAAATTTGCAACCAGATGGATTGTTGTGATTCTTTGGAATTCTTTGCTGATCTGCACACATAGAACACAAACCATAAAGTGGAACTAATTACAAACAATTCTGAAATGATAACAAACAGGTGTTTTTTTAAAAGCTCTAAAACTACACCATATTACACAGAAAAAAAGAAACTATAACAATGCAAAATAATTTAGAAGATAAATTTACTTACATTTTTTCAGTACCTGAGTGGCATTGAAGAGAGCTGGCCATCTTGCTTTGAAATCTTCAATCCTTCAGAGAGAAAATGTTTTCACCATTTTTTGGGTGATAACACTGTGATTATCTTTCTTCCTCACCTCACTCAAAAGCTCCTCTCTTTCTTTTTCAAGACTTTGTTTTATTTCCCCAGCTGGATGAGGTGGAAGACAATTCGCTTCAGCCTTCTTGGGTTTTTTAATATTTCTTGCTGAAGACTTTTCCTGCAACTGCTTCTTTAATGAATTCAGCTCAGGGCATCCAAGGGACCTTAATGTTGTCTTGTAATTGGCCATTTTATATTTTAAGCTGGTCTGCCAACCATAATAACCAGACTAAGAGCCTGGCTCCTTTAAACATGCTTCTGCTACTGCACAAATCTGACCATGAACAAAACTGCTGTGAAGAAGTCAGTAGTGCTTAAGCAGATCTGCAGCAATTACAATACCACCTCATTTCACACCTACAAGAATTGCAAATAATGCAGCATTAATTATTAAAAATAAATATGTAATTTTAGACATGGAGTAGTATCAAGTGCAGCTATAAATATATATTTTCTGGTGATTACCTGTCATAAATTTAAACACACAAAACATGTTGCATGAATGTATAATGTGTTTGTGTAAAAATAGTAAACAAATGACAAAATTAATTTTACTTGTGATTTCCAAATAATTTATCTTTACCATAATAACATAATTACATAACTCTAAGAGATATATCTGCTTTATAAGCTAGTATACAAATTATCTATTAATATTGGCTGCCACCTGCAATCCATACGAAATAGTATACTAAGAGAATATATTAAAAATTCTGATAGAAAATAATGAATACCTCTTATAAATAACCATTTTATGTGCCATGAACCAGAAAAATATAATACATAAAATATCAATTCAACAACTTAATAATGCAAAAACGATATGCCTTGTAGTCTTCTTTAAGTTTCCCCATTTTCTCCCTTGCAATGACGTTTTTGTAGCATCATAAGTTACCTGTTCTGAAACTTTGTTTTTACCCAGGAAGTACCTTTATATTGAAACTTGCAATACTGTATACTCAAGTATTTTAAAAAGTACGGCGAATGTAAGATCATTGTTAAAGATTTTTTAAACTTATACGAGCAACTGTACATCTCCGTGTCTTCAGATAATTAATTGCTCTATGTAATTTATAAATCCAGTTGCAAATTGTGCAAACTTTGATTATCGCTAAACAAGTGCTCGAAAAATGGCGTTTGGAACGGAGGAAAAAAAGGGCATTCAACAGGTTTTGATTACTAGGAGAATAAAAGTTACTTGTAATAAATACGATAATCACACACTTTCATGCTATTAGTCAGTCAGTTCTTTGGAGAGTTGTAGACAAATTAACAACAAAAATACTTAACTATATGCCTGCGATTAAACCGCAGTACATAAACATCTTAACAAGCTGTTCACATTATCGTAGCTTATATGGAATGTAAGTTATTAACGTCTTAACAAAACTGCACACATAAAAAACTGATATAAAATATAAATAATTAATATCTTACCAATTCCAAGAAATGTAAAGAAAAAAGGCTTAAAGACCCGCCAGTTCTATGAATATAAATCAGGTGATTAATTTGCACAAATCAGAAGCTCTTCAGTGAGCATACCCGTATGATGATCACTGTGCACGAATGAGAAATTGCTCAGTGTGCATGCGCAAAAGTAAAAGCCCGCCCAACTATGTATAATTGGATTTAAACAAAAAACTTAGTAGAGGCAATGTAATAAGTAATGTAAAGTTGAAAGTCCTTGTATTTTGTTGGGTAAACTAGTAAATATAAGTAAATTCTAAATTTTACCATTTGTATGTAAAATAAACTCATTTATATGAGTAAAATAAGCTAAACCAAAGAATGATTTTTTTCAGTGTATATACACTAACAAAGTAACCAATAAATGCATGTGCAGTAAACTCCGTTTTTGAAATTCTCAAGATTCTTTATTTGTCACATGCATAGTTATACAGGAAAACACACAGTGAAATGCATCCTGATCCGCTTATCCAAAACTGTGCAAAGTTAGAAGAATATCAGTTAGATTAACAAAAAGTCATAGATTGAAAGATAACAGTATAGTAGAACATAATAAATAAGTATAATTATGTGAATACAGTAGAATTAAGTGTTAAGGTGCAATAGTGTAGTAATTATTGTGCAAAACCAAAGTTAGACTGGTGCATAGTTAAATGAGGCAGTTTGTTTGTTTGCGCTACTGCGATCTTTACTTTCTTTTTTTAGATTTTCTAATTTTCCTACTTTCATATCCTTTAACTTTCTCCACCTGTGTATAGCACCGTTTTTTTTTTTTGAGCCTTTCTAATTTCACTGGTTTCATAGTCTCTAACCTGCTCTGCATATGTTTAGCGTCAACGTTTGTAAACGTCATTATGAAGTTCTACTTTGTCATTTTACTCATTGTCTTTTAATTCTGAGCCGTACAGTACAATACATAGAACAGAATAAATCCTCAATACAATATAAAAATAAAAATTCTAGAAGTACGGAGTAGAATTTCACATTAGATGATATCACATAATATGATTTGGATTTGTTTTAAGTCCTGGAGACCTCATTCATCAAGCTGCCTCCCCCATTTTGCCATTCCACATCTAAAATAGCGCTAATCCGATGAAAGGACCTCTCATTCCCACGTCCCCATTCATCAGTGATGACTTTACCTTAGGCAGGCAATCTACAATTTAAAGAGATTGTTATTTTCTTGTGAATTGTTACATATGCATTATTTTCACTTTTACTTTAAAAACTTTTGTAAAAACAATACTTGTCCTTTATTTTTGGCCACGTGCCTGGTTACATCTCTTTCTTCCCAGACGTATAATACTGCTCGTGTTGTGAAGGGTGTTGTGGCTGAACGTACGCTAAGGATATGCCTTTGGATCATGTGCTGTCTTTTCGCTGTTTGCTATCTGCCTCTTCTGCCTGTCGCATGTCGTTGTTTTAAGAGCTCCGAGCACATAATGCTTGCCTACCAAAAGCAATCCAATTGCTAGTTTAGAGGTCTGTTGACTTGTTCTAAAATGATGGCTCACTGCCTGGTCTCACGTGACGTTGTTAAAGCAATACCTGTCTTTTATTATTGGCCCCGGGCGTGTTTGAATTCTTTCTTGTTTGATGTATAACGCTGCTCGCGTTCAGAAGGGGGTGGGGGTCATAGCTGCTGTCGCACTGCCCTTCGATCTCTTTAAAGCCTGTACAGCCGCTGTCCTTTTTGCTACGGCCCTGGGACAATCTCCTTGGTCTCGCGGGTCTTTTAAATGTCTTTCGAGACTATCACATATCGTAGCCTTGCATTTGCTTTCCATTCCAGGATTTCCTTTTATATATAGAGAGATAACTATAACACTGTTATACATCCCAGCATTCATTGAAATCTTAAACTGCATTCATATTAAATAAGGCCAGGAGTACAGCTGTTTTGTAGGTTTTTTTTTGGTGATATCTGCATACTAGTAGTACAATGCTGCCCATGAAGACATTCTTACGTCTGCTTCACCAGCCATTGATTCATCAGCCTTAGCACTCCTTCTTTACCATTAACATGCTTCACATAATAATGTGAAACATGATGCACTGCCATCTTTTTATTGAACCTTCAGTCTACACTTCTCACTTTCTTTTTCTCCCAGTGTTAAAAGCAATCATTAGTGCTTAATTTTTAAATATTTGTCTGCTTTTTAGTGTTTTGATGAAAATCTAAATGGAATTAAAATCTTCATTTTATGATTTTTCTGACAGGTGGCATATATGGCTGTGACATGATGGCAAGTTTCTAAGTTTAAGCAAAAATAGTTCTTCCAAATTTTAGAGAATGAATAGGATACTTCCATCTGAGTAAATTAAGATGATGAGCAAGTATTGTAGCTTAAAATATTGCTCTGAAAAAGGCTGTCAGGGGATTTGAAATAGTAATAATAAAATGCAAATCATGCTTGGGTGTTTTTGTATAATCTTCTTAATCTCTTGTTTTTGGAGGCAAATACCTAAGGATTTAAGAGGACTTGTGAAAAGCATTGGTGATAATGGATCACAGTGTTCATTATCGTCAATGCTGATATAAATATATGACTATTCTGAACGATCTTGCATAATTTAGTGGTGACTGAATTGTTAATCTGCAATTGCATTTTGAAATTCCTACTAATATGTTTTTTCAGCTAAAAATGTATTATCCTTTTGTCTGTGTTTATATTGAGTCTGGTCAGACTTTAGAATTAGATCTCAGTAGTAGGAATGCCCTTCTACTTTTTTTTTTTTTTTTTTTTATGCAAAACATGACATTTTCATCCCAGAAACTCTTTATGCACACATCTCTTGAGAAACATTTGTCAATGTGAAAAGATTCATTTTTGAATATTTTTATATATTTTTCATTTTTGTAGAATTAAATGTTGTATTATGATAAACAGAAATATATTGAGCTTTTTGATATCTCATCATATTAAAGGGACTATTGTATATTGGGCTTTTTGTTCAGAAATCTCTCTAAATTGAGTAGAGAAACGGTGATGAAAGTTATTGGATTTGATATGGAACATAAATGAATGGATATAATAGAATTCTTGTTTGCTCTTTATCTAATTAATTGCTATGATATTTATAAAATATCACTAGAAAATGGTCAAAAGTTAAATACAGGACAAATTAAGATTTTTCAAGTAGAAGTCAGCAGACAATCTTTAACCTCCTTACCGTTATGTTTACCCGGGGAAAAACAAATCAAAAATGGGGAATTTGCAACAGGCCAGTATTACTGTGTTTCTTTGTACAATTTTCTTATTACCTTTTTTCTGTTTCTTGAGCATAGAAGGGAAGAATGTTGGTGCCTTATCCATACAATTGATGCACCCAGTGTTTTATATTTAGGCTACCATAGCAGAAGGCGTAGTAACTTCCACATTTGTAAATGACACAAACTACAATTGCTGCATTGTGAACAGTGTTAAGGGTGCTTGATCAGTCATTGTGCTGTTTTACCCACTGCAGTAATATTCAACTGAATTCACCAGACATATCCTTTTGGTTCAATTGTACAGTGCTGTATGCATCAGGTTCTATCTGTGTCAACATCTGATATTGTGAGCGCTGAAGTGGGAAAACGACGAGATAAACACCAATTTAAAATTAAAAGCAATTTCTTTATTCTTTATTCTTGGTGAGTTAGAGAGATTGTGAGACTGCCCCCCCATGCCGCCGAAGAGACTGGAGCCCCCCCTCCCCCAAGCTCAGTGCCACTGGCTGGTCAGAACAGTCAGTGTTGCTTAAAAGAAAAAAAATTCCTCTTTATATTACCTAGCTTATTCATTAGCCAAAGAGAGAACAGAAAAAAACATAACAGTTCATTTTGAGGTCATACATAAATTAGGTTTACACCTTTAATTTATGACATTTAGGAGTACAGAAAAACAAAGCAGTACCAGGCGCCTACATTATCTGAAGACTGTGACCTCTCAGTACACACACACAAACCCATTTTAAGCAATTTTCTTAAAGTTCATTGCATTAGTTATAAAGAGATTACATTCTTATAACTTTAATATCTTCACTAGATTATATTTGTTTTATTAGATTAATAATCCTTATTTATTAATTCATAAATGACAATTTTGTCTTATATTTTTAAGACAAAAGTGAAGAGAGTGAAGAAAACGATCACATTTATTTATAATATCACATGGTGTTCTGTTAATTTCAAGAGGTTAGCACTTTCACATAGAAGAATTAAATCAGTCTCATATTCTGTGCATAAACATAATTCCTTTCCTACCTAAATGCAGATCAAATCATATAGAAGTATAAAATCATATAGTTCTCTGCAGCATGATTAATACAAAATACAGTCATTGGTATTTTGTGAGTTAAATACTTACAATCATCTGTGGTGGGCTGGCTCCCTGCCCGGGGTCTGCTTCCTGCCTTGCGCCCTGTGTTGGCTGAGATTGGCTCCAGCAGACCCCCGCAACCCTGCAGTTAGGATATTGCAGGTTGGATAATGGATGGATAGATGGATACTTATAATCATTACAGTTAATGTTTTTTCTGCTTTCTCAATATCCATTTAACATTGTTATCACTACTGCTTAATTCAACTAATGCTTCTGTTTCAGTTTGTTTTAATGTTCACTTAAAGCTTCTCTTTTTAAACGCCATTGTGTTTTGGGTGCAGTGACATGTGGTGAGGTTCTTGGCTGTTGAGGCACAGACTCCTTCAGAGTCAGATTTACAAATATATGAACCCAAAAGAATAGCTTATTCACTATTCAATTGGCAGCATGCACATTTACTACTGGTTATGTTTCATATCTCATCAGCATTCTTTACACACACACATAGGTAAGGCGCATATTGGCTAAGAAAGAACGTTACATAGAGAGTGGAGAGAGCGCATTTGCTCTGCACCCTCCATGTGTTCTAAATTGCAGTTCCACAATTCATACTCATTCAATACAAATGAAAATATAGAGTGGTGTACAAAAAAACAGATTTCAGTCTGGACCTTAATTGAAATATTTAGCTGTTTTTAAAAGCTTTTAATTCTGATACTTTAATAAATTTAATACAGACTGTTTAACACAAGGATAAAAAGAAGAACAAAATAATATTTCATTTAAGGTCAAAATTTAGTTTTTAAATATTGGATTTTTTTTTCTTAGTCTGACCCCATTTTTTTATAAAGTTGAAAGCTGTTTATGGTCTTACCTTTATTTGTAAATGAAGTCCATGTGCCTATCCTTCAGCCATGAAAATCTCTGTTACTTTCTTGTAAAAGTCCTCCTTATTTTCATATATTTTTAAAAGTCTCTCTGCCTCAATGGAGATTATCGCCAAGGAGGAAAGCCGTCCTAGATCTGTACTATTCCTACTGTGTGTTTTCAGTCTTTTCAATGCAGAGAATGTCCTTTCCACAGATGCTGTTGTAGCTGGTACAGTGAGCACCAGCTGAAGTAACTTTGTTGCCTCAGGAACAGTCTGTATCAGATCCTTCTGGACCAGGAGATTTACATTCATTCCTTACTCAGCTGTACAATCCAGTGGGATCAGCCTTTAGACTAACAAAGTCAAAGAACCTTGCATATTCTGACAGGCTGTGCAGTTTAGTGTCATCAAAATTTTGTGACATTTGTTTAAATTTTGCCCAGTCAGCCAAACCGAGGAAAGCTAGCTCACCATAATGATCAAAACTAGCTTTCATTTGAACACCGATGTTATCCAGAATGTTAAAAAAAACATTTGTTTCCTCTTATCCCTGACTGTTTACTTCCACTATCTGTCAGGCCAAGTGTGGTGCACTTTTGCTCAAATCGCTCATAGAATGTGTCAGACTCCTGTCTCATGCATTCAACAACTCCAATTGTGTCGCGGATTTGCGCACAACAATATCCATGGTCCATGACTTTGTTTTGCAGCAATCTATAAAGTGCTTCAGTTTGACTGAAAATGCCCTCATATGCCGTAATTAAAAAGCACGTTGATGCTTTTGACATGCCACCAATCATATCCAGCAGCCATCATTAGAGTGTCATTACCCTAACTATCAGGATTTTCACTCATAATACGAAATACAGGATGCAGATGAGATTGATGCATGTTTATTGTCTGCAACAGCCGAGAGTTTGAGAACCATCTTGTGGGCGCTGCCCTTGGTAAATGTCGCTTCACAGTATCATCCAGTAAGTGGGTGCTCTTTGTGGACTTATTAAAAAATGACCCTAGTCCTTCAACTGTTTTTAAAAAAAAAAGTTGTACACTCAGGCATGTATTTTGCTGAATGCAACAGCACAAAGTTTAATTTGTGTGCATAATAGTGAGTAAACATGTCCTTGGGCACCTTTTCGTTAATTTTGTCCTGCACCCCATTTAGCTCCGATGCCATCACAGAAGCTCTATCATACGTCTGAACTACTAGCTTTTCAAAACAGTTGTATTTCTCCAACACTCCCAAGGCATACTTTGGTACAGCAGGGATTGTCTATCTTCACTCATATCATCAAATTCCAAAAATGCCTCCTTCACTTCACAGGCCACTTCATTTTTAGCCACATAGTGCAAACTGACAGAGATCTGGGCTTTGTTTGTGACATCCATTGTCTCCTCTACTTTTACAGCAACATATGGGGCTGCATTAACCTCCTTTTAATATCATTTCTAATCACATCACCGACTGATTCAATTAAATTGTTCTGTATTCTGTTTGACAAGCCAGAAAACACAGTGGATCTCTCCAAATGTCTAAGCAACCTTTCATCTTTCCCAGGAAAAGTGTGTAATAGCTCTACATTGCTGCCACGCTTAGAAGAGCTTCTACTCTCATTGTTACCACGAAATGCCAGCTCCTGTTTGGCTAGGAAGCAGGTTACATTAATTAGGTCTTTTTAAAATCTCTTGGTTTTCTTTTACCTTAGCATTGTAGATGCTAATATTTAGTCTCCGCTGTTTGTTCAAGGCCAAATCGATCCTTATGGTTCCAAAAGTTTTTAAAGTAGTTTGGCTTTGAATGTGAGTAGTCAATCTTTCATGCTTACTGAGGCTTCTTGATACATTTATCATGTCACAATATCCCATGTTAGTCCAGACATTGAGTTGAGAACAAAAGGCACGGAAAGCAGTAAAGGCGGTTTCTTGTAGGACAGCTAAAGTCTTTTCGGGTGTACCACTCCATTTGAAAAGAGCGAGTTGTCTTTTGTCCTTTAGTTTGAAGCAAATCTTTTAGCTCCAGTGTTGGTCTTCTGTTATTTATCACTTCCTATTTTGACTGAAAGTCCAGTTTTGAGAATTTTTTAGGCTTAGATATATAAGCTTCCATTTTGGCAGTCAGTTGGAAGAAAAAATTAAAATAAACGGACCACTGCAGTGCACTTGACTTCCTGATATCGCTAACTTATTGGTGCCTAGAGCGCCTGCATAGAAGAACAGTGGCAGCAACAACCTGTTTGGCTCACATCTGCCCCCTTCAGAGTGGCATAGTACTGTCTGCCTCACCTTGTGCCTTTTCACTGCGGTTTTATGTCCAATCAGCAAAACTAAATATGTCACTCACATTCATTAAATATATTAGCCAGACTGTGGAAAGTCAGGGTGTATAATAAACATGTCTGCAAACATTATATTGGTGACATACAGAGAGACAGCAACAGGCACGCGCCAATTGCATACATTAACCCAGTGTGTGAGGGATAGCGCAGTCCGAGGTGAGGTGATGATCGTTGCTGCCACATCTCACATTTCTCCTATGTATTTGAACAGTAAATATGCAAATTTAGTGATTTTGACCATAAAAATGATAAATATTATTGGAATTATACAGAAAACAAATTTGTAGCACAGACCAGTGGAGAAATTTATTTTATGTCATCATTATTAGTTGTTTTACTTTTCATGATGACATCTGCCTCCCCTGTCTGCATGTCCCTGTTTGGGTGAAGGCTCTGCCACACTTATAAATATTGATGTTATTTTAGAGTGTCAAAACACATAGAAATGTTCATGATTTTTTTTTTTGCAGCATTCTGTTATTTTATCCACTACATTGTAGCAGAACGCTGACCTGAGAGTTATTCAGACTTAAGATTGTAAAGCCGATCATTACCATCACTCCGAGTCTGACTCTGGGGTTGGGAAACCATAATTGCATTGAATTCCGAGCTATGTTCAGAATTAATGCCACAGAAGTTAAATTTGGGCTAGTATCATTTCAATCTAATTATGTTAGATTTTTGTGGAAATTAGGTTTGCAATATATGCTTTTCTTCTTCTTCTTTTGGCTGCCCCCGTTAGGGGTTGCCACAGCGGATCATCTTTTTCCATACATTTCTGTTTTAGCCCTCTAAATTATGAATGGAGAGAGAATGCAAGTTTTGCATATTTTCAAGGAAACCTTTGAAAATTATGGGAAAGTGAGTCGCAAATTAAGTCAGTGCTTATTTAGAATAAGGGCGAAAGAACATGGAAAAATTAAAGTCATACAGTTGAAATTTTCTCAACATGTGTATTTTTTTATTTATTTTTATTTGGAAAAATGGAATGCAAACTCAGTAGAAATCTTAGCTAGTTTCCTTGTGACTTTGTGCAAAACGGTAGTAAATGTTTTTTTCTTTTCTTTCCTACACATCTCAAAATAATGAAATTCTGCAGGATATCCAACAAGCAGTTTATATGGTCTCTGATTTTAATTTGCAAGGCAGGTACATTCCTTCTTTCCTGGACATGCTACAGTCTTATTTAAAAATTAATTTACTCAAGAACTTGTACAATAAACCTTTAAAGATATACTGCTATTAAAATAATAAATATAGTTACATTTAACTAACATCATAAAACTAACAGTATAAAAACATATTAGAATGCTATCTTTCTTTTGTCTAAGTTTAACATGTATCTGTTCTAAGTTTAACATAAATCTGTTCAAGTACACTTTAGGGATTTTTACATGTATCCTCCTTTTGGGAGTGTACAGAGTTCAGAAATGAGGCATACAACATGAAGCTAAAATTTTGAACTGAGTAATTTCAATTGAACAAGCAATTATTTATATTTAGCAGTAAATCCTTGTTTTGGAGACCCTTTCAAATTAAAGACATGCAAAGATTTATCTTGGAGATAATTTATTCTTCGGTATTTATGAGTTGTGCTTTTTATAGCACACAATGTGTAACATTTGTAGTTCTAAGCATTAATGCTTTTTTTCTTTCCACAGTTTCTAAATGTCTAACACTACTTATTGAGATTCATCCTGTCAATAACACCAAAGTTTTGAAAGCTGTGGACAAACATGTACGAGTGCAGGTATTTATTTTTATATTTTGTGGTCCTGAAAGTATTTCTGGTAGTCCATGCCTTCATTTTATTAAAGCATAATTTAATAGATATTTGACAATTAAATAATTAAATAATTGAAGTAGATTCAGATTTTTTTGTTCAATGCAATATATTCTTCTAGCATTCTTCTCAAAAGAGAGCACTTACACCGACTTATGAGTATAAAAAAGTAAGAAAAAAAAAGAATTATTGCCAAAATTGTACGATCAATTTTAATGATAATTGAGTCGCATGTAAATTTAAATGATCTTAAATTTTTGTGGCCGGTTGCACTATATTGAACTTCCTTTGATTTTGGCATAAATGGAAAATTATTGATTTTGCTGGTAGCTGGTGACAGTTGTTTAAAAAAAAAAACTTCACCATGCAAGACTTCTATATACTTAAAGGGTGACCTGAATTCATGAGATTCACTGTTCCTAGGATACTGAATTTAAAAAGGTTCAGTGGTTGACATGCCAGGAATATCCCAGTGTTCAAAGGGAAACACAAACTGGTGTGTTGGAATTAATACATTTTTTATGTGAAGTGTGCCAAAGTGGTAAAGTATTTTAAAATTACAGTATACCTAAGTTTTGCTAGGAGCCAGTGTAGAGACTTGTGAGTGAACAGGGCAAAAATATTCACACTTGTCTCAAGAGTGATTCCTATAGAAGCATTTTAAATTTACTTAATTTTTCATTTATTTTTTAAGCATACATATATGCAGTATCATATCCTGCAGAGTACGGAGTAATGACTCTTACTAAATATGAGAGCATTGTACAGTATTAACAGTGTTTATCATAAAAGTGTACATAGGTCACACAAAGCAACATGTTTCCTTAAGATAAAAACAGAAGCTTTTTGAGTACAGCAGGACTTGCTTCATATATTTCCAAATTTTTTTGTTTAAATCAATTTTATTTGTTTTCTAGTTTCTATATCCCGAGTATGAAAACAAACGTATACTTGAAAGTCATCTGCTGCTTATTTCAGAAGACAGGTGTAAGTATTGTAGTTTTATCTAATTAGTTATGTTGTAAAAAATTTAACTTAAATGACTTCCTTCCTTACTATGGTGTATCCCAATGAAGTCACAATTGTAATGTCCCTATGGTCTCTATTTTGTCTTTTTTTACAAAGTAATGTAATAATAGCACAGTATGTTCATCCAGAAATTTGAAATCTGGTATGAAAATGACTCAGACCTTTAAGTGCCTTGTTTCAACACAATATTTTTTATAAAAGTTTAGTGCCCACAAGCCATATTTGTTCTTCATGGTTTGTTTATTAATGTGCCTATTCCATTTTCAAATAAAAGTGGTTAGTGGAGCTTTTTTTGAGCATTTGTCTCAGTCATTGTAGACTGTGCACATTCATTTGAAATGGGGAGTAAAACAATAATGACAAGTGTTTAATTTCGCAATGACAAAGGTGTTGGCTTCATCATTGAAATTTTTAGTGTATGCATTTGAGTTTAATAAATAGCATTCTTTAAACATCTATCAAATTCCATGTTTGCTTGAATTTTTCTCTGCATAATCTGTTTTTCTACAAAATCTCAAACACGTTGATATTAAGTTTATAGGTCAGATCATAGTGGCCAGTATTGATGTTTGTGGGCGAATGTGCCTTGGACTGAATTGACCTCACTCTGTCAAGAGTAGGTCACTTGCCTTGTGCCTAGTATGACTGACATCAGTTTTGCCTCCTGTGGTCTTTGTTATACTTATGTGTCCTGTAATTGTCCCTTCCTTGTTTGATTAATTGTGAAAGTAAATGTAAATGTGAGGATGATATTTTTTTTTAATTTGTCCAGTGCCACAATTTCTTAGGCTTGAGATTTATGTCTGATTATAGATGTGAACAACACTGAAGCACCATAAAGAACTATTCTGCACCCCCCCTTTCACTCTGTACACCTCAGACTATTAGTATAACACCAGGTTGTGTCACTTACAGAAATTTTCTGATTTTGCAATAATGAGGTGCATTGACAAAGGGAATTAAATAGAGTATAAGAGTCAGGGGGAGAACTTTGTTTCTTGGTGCAGAAAGAAAGAAACTGTTGAAATATTCTTTTTCATATACCTGTCCATTGTCTCGAATTCATTTAGAGAGAAGAGCCAGAACAGCTGACAAAGCCCTCATGAAAAAGTACTCTTCATACAGAGGATAGTCTTTAATCCAAAATCTTCTTTGAGCCAGATGAATATTTTGTTTTTATAATTTAGCTCCACTGTTTTCTGTGCTGCCTCTCATCAAAATCTGTGTACGGATTTCAGTTATAACACATGGTCTGTTTTGAAACAACCTTTATTCAGTATACTCTGTAACCTTTGCCTAAATGTGCCTACTTTTGATTTTTTTTTCTTTACAGATATTGAACAATTACATATAAGCCTTACTATTGAAGAAGGATACAGAGTTGTAAGCAAGTTCTGTTAATTATTAATATATTATTCCAATGAGGTAGTTAATTTTCTAGGTTACTATATATTGAAACAAAATTTTACTGAAACATGTAATGCTCCTGATAATTTTGTTTTGATTACATTATTTAGTTCAATTTGAAATGCATCTTTTTCTGAATTTTTAAAAATGTTTTTATTTTAAGGTTTTACAAAACTTGGATTGCATTCCTAAAGACAAAGTGGCAGAAGATTTTTCCTGGGTTCAATGGGATGCACAGACACAGATGCTGCATCTCCTTTTTTTAAAGGTATTAGTCTAGTAAAACTGTGGTCTTAACTGAAAGTATAACTTCTCTTTAGAAGCATTTAAGGCAACATATTATTCTAGGTAGTGATTATTTTAATATGTTGCCTTTTATTGACTAAAAATGACTGACATTGAATTGATCTGTGCAATTACAGAAATTAGCTTGTATTTGTATTTATTAAATTATTACATTGTTACAACCTGCTAACCTAGTAAGGTTTCTTTTTACTTAAATTAATTTATAGTATGCCTACTCTCTAAACCTCTAGTTAGCCCGGTTTAGAGAGTAGGTATAGTGTGACTATTAACTTTGGTTGTAACAATTAACATTTTCTAAAATGATTTTCATGGTATGTCATTAGTACTAGGGTGTTGTACAGTGTTAGCCATTATGAATGTAGTGAGAAATCAAGCTAAATGACACCTTTTATTGGCTAACTAGAAAGATTACAATATGTAAGCTTTCGAGGTAACTCAGGCCCCTTTTTCAGGCAAGATGCAATACAGAAACTGGAATTCCCTGTGCTTATCCATATTACTAACCGAGAATGCTAAACCGGATGGACGCAGGGACATCCGACCATGGGCCGTAGCCGCAAAAAGACGTACTGCGCAGGCGCAAAAAGAGTCCGCAAGAGGCGGATGAGGAGCCGCGAGAGGGGGACAAAAGAGGCCGCGAGAGGCTGATGAGGGGCCGCGAGAGGCGGACAAGACCACAGAAAAAAGGAGTGAGCACAGAAAAAAGAGAAAAAAAGGAGTCAAAGAAATGAGGCGCAACGAGCAAAGAAAAAAGGAAAAAATATAAAAAAGTAGTCAAACGCAGGCAAAGCACGAAACACATTGCACACGAAACTAGACCCAAAAAAAAAAAAAAAAAAAGAGGCTCGCGCACAACAGCAAGGCAACCACCACCCCCCCCCCCCCACAGGCACCGGACGGGACACACACCAAGAGGGGGATTCAACAAGCCCATGGAACACAAAAAAAAAGAACACAAAACCACCCCCACAGACCCTACAAGCAAGGGACGGGACACACACAAAGAGGGGATTCAACAAGACACAGGAACACAAAAAGAAAGAAGACGCTCGCGCAACAACAATCCTCACCCCCCCCCACCCCCCCCCCCCCCCCCCCCCCACACACATCCATAAGCAGTGACACCCAAAGCCACATATTCGAAAGTGAACGTCAACACCTTCACACTAGACAGCATAGGTGTCCGCATAGGTGGATCTCCTTACAATAAAGCACTATTAACCGTTCAACTGCAGAAAAGGAAACATATTAACAGTGAGTGCGATCCTCCTTATTACTTATCCATATTTCGCATGCTGAGAAAGAAACAAGTCATGAATACACGGTCACGGGTACAAAACGAAAAGGAAAGGATAACAGGAACAAACACACGAACACGAAAGAAACAACAAAATAGACGGCTATGCAGCATAGGTGGATCTCATTACAATAAGGCACTATTAACCGTTCAACCGCAGAAATCGCTCCATATTAACAGTGAGTGCAATACTCCTTATTACTTATCCATATTTCTAAAAGAAAAAATGTCTCGGCTCCAAAAACGCAAAGCTCAACTAAAGCTTCTAACTAACGATATACCTAAAAGTAAAAACTTTATGAACTGCATTAGATCCTACAATAGTTCATTTGCTTTTGCATCTACCGGAGTAAATATCAGGCCACCAAAAGGCAATGCCCATACTGCTTTCCCATATGTGCACAAATACTGCATCGCATTGGAACAGTGCACCCTGAAACAAATCAACAACGCAAATATGCACAAATCTACATCCTAGATCCACATGACGCAATCTATCAATCAAAGTGCTGCATCGCAACAGGCACGGATTCAAAACGAAACACCTCCCGTCTCAGACATACGTTAACGGCAAGGAAGGCTACAACGGGCTTCTCACACAGCACAGGCAAATCGATTACAGCTCCAAAACAACACGTCCCAAATACTAATCATGCAACAACGCGCCTCTCAAACGGCACAAGCAAAACATACACCAGGAAAATTCATTCGTATTAATGAATGTCATTTGCAATCACTGTCATTCAGTTCAGTTCCCTGAAGAAACAACTGGCAATACAAGTAATACATTTACACGTTGTTGTCAAAAGGGTCAAATTAGACTGCCTTCTTTACATTCATATACTGAATATCTACAGAAGCTTCTACCTAACGATGTACCTGAAAGTGAAATCTTTATCAACTGCATTAGATCCTACAAATCGGTATCCACTATGAACATTAACGGTGGCACTGCACGTGACATCCGTCTTGAAAAAATGTTAATTATTGATGAATGTACAATGGCATGAAGTCACTTACTCAACACCATTCATAAACTTCTACAAACGTTTATGAATAATGATATTTGCTTTGGAGGAAAGGTACTTTTATGAGGAGGAGATTTTAGACAGTGATTAGCTATTCTTCCAGATGCCATGCGCTCAGCTATTGTTCAGTGCACCTTAAAATACGCAGACAATTGGCATTGCTTTCAAAAGATACAGTTAGTAAAAAAGATACGATGTCCAGAACCAGATCATAACAATTGCTTATTACAACTGAGACATGGTACACTCACCAATACAGATGGTCTTCAGCCACATATTATTACAATTCCTCAAGCCTTTATCTGCGACGACTCAGTTACAGAGAGATTTGGAACAGCAATCTCATTAGACCAAATGCCCCTTTTAACACAACGCACTATATTATGTCCAAAAAAATATTAATGTGGAAAACATAAATACCCAAGTCATTCCATTACTTCCTGGAGAGACACAACTCCTTCTAAGCTCTGACAAACTTGACTCTGATCACAACAATAACCATCTTCATTGACCTTACAAGTTCTGACCTGGAATTACCTTTTACACTTAAACGGCGTGTACAAAGAAATTTTCAAATAAACCTTTACACTGTGCCACACACTTTATTGTTTGCTTTCTATTTGCATCATCTACACCGTCACACTATTCTATATCTCATTCATACATCACGCTCTTTGTCATTCCCAACACCAGGGGTTGGCGAGCGAAGCGAGCAGGGGGCAGAGCCCCCTAGTATAGACACTAAGACAGATACAACATTAGAAAACCTTTAAGTGAGACATCATAGATATAAAAAATTAATAGACTTGTCCAGGCTAAGATTCATTTAGCAAGAGAGGAGAACAATGTCTAGTCAAGATCTTTTGATATGATAACTGTCCAAAAAAATCTTTTGAAGTTTATGTGTTGTACCTGTTAGTGAAAAGTTAAGCAAAATGACACCTTTTATTGGCTAACTAGAAAGATTACAATATGCAAGCTTTCGAGGCAACTCAATTCAGTTAATCAGTTTAATGTGTGGCATGCTCATGTTTGTCAGCATGGATATTTCAATGGAAATAACCCAAATATTCTGCTTGCTTGTTGTCTGGGCAAAAGTAAATCTAAGTAATGTCTGTCTATTATAAAAAAAAAAATCTTGGCAGGGAGACCAGGGAGATGAGACGTGATCTTCTTGGAAGACAATTTGATGTCCTGCGAGAGACACTTTAACATCACGCGAGACAAGGCAGCGAGACAGAAGGACAGCTGCTGTACAGGCTTTTAAATGATCAACGCGCAGCGCGACAAGCAGAGCACACACCTCAGCAGCAGCAGCACAAAGCCAGTAGCTTCTCCTTAGCGTGTGTTCAGCTCCCCCCCCCCCTTCAAAACGTGAGTGGGAGAGCATCTCCTTAGCGTGCGTTCAGCTCCACTCCTACACAACGCGAGTGGGAGAGACGAGAAGTGGCAGAAGCGTAGCAGGCCTCTGGGGGGATGAAGCGAAGCGATCGAGACCTGATCATCTTGGAGAGACACTTTGACGTCACGCGAGACTAGACATTACAACCTTAGGAAGTAAAACCCATGAGACGGTGACTTTTGCACATCACGCCCTACTTATAAACAATTTAAAACAAGTTCACGGACATCTAACCTAGCAGTTGTTGAAATGCTTTTGGTAGACACACTTCATGTGTTCCCAACTCTTAAAACAACGACAAGCAGAACACGCAGCTCGCCAGCAGCAGCTGCAGCAAGCCAGCAGATGATCCAAGCACATCTCCTTAGTGTGCGTTCAGCTCCCACCCCGCTTCACAATGCTAGTGGCACAGACACAAAGTGGCAAGAGGACAGCTGCTGTACAAGCTTTTAAATGATCAACGCAAAGCGCGATAAGCAGAACATGCAGCTTGCCAACAGCAGCAGCAAGACAGCAGATGAATCAACCGCATCTCTTTAGTGTGCGTTCAGCTCCCCCCTACCCCAACACAACGTGAGCAGCATTATACGTCCCGCGAGAAAGAGATTTAACCACGCCCGGCGCAGGAAATAAAAGACAAATATTGTTTATACAAAGTTTTAAAGTAAAAATGAAAATAATGCATATGTAACAATTCCCATGAAAATAACAATCTCTTTAAATTGTTTATCTGGTAAGATAAACCCGGGTTTGGGCAAATGAAGTGAGCATGGGGCAGAGCCCCCTAGTTAAACATTAAAAATGATACTAGATATCTGCCTATGGTTTTAAGTCAAAGAGTTGTGATGACAATTAGCTGTAATCCTTTGAAGTCACAATGTTCATATTAACTCATAAACTGGAGCAAGTCAGTTTATAGTAATTCAAAATTTCAAGGTTGAAATTGGAAGAAAGATTGGGGAAGGTATAGAGGACTTGAATTATGGCACCAATGAGATTTTCTGTTTGAGTAGAACAGTCTATTGAGCATCTTGGCAGCCTACTACAGTTGTACATGCTGAATGTAGTGTTGACTGGCAAAATTTTCCAGAGTGTTTTTTGCAGCAAATATGCTGTGTTCTCAGATGACCTTATTGATGAATATTTTCATGTGGCCATCTTAGGCGAACATTTTGTCCCTGTGACTCATGATTCTTTGAGAGGTCAGGGTGTTATCGCAAACCTTAAGCAGCCATGCACAGAACTTTCATGCATGTGCACTGTGTACTGTTGTGCATGCATTTTTAAACCAAAAAAAAAAAAACGTGTATTATTTTCATTTTGTGGTTGAGGGGGGCACATTAGCTGATCATAATGAGAATATTACAAGTATTGCTACTGAATGTATAACACTAATCCCTGTGCACACACTCATTCATCGCTATGCCACATGGCTAAGTCTTAAAGGAGCAGAGTCAGAAAACACATGAGACCTGTGAAGTAATAATAAGAAAAGATTTCTTATTATTTAAAAGCTGTTTCTGTATTCTTGATGAAAGTAAAAAGTGTGAAGCATCTATATAAATATATTGAAAATAAAAAAGATGTTCTAGCTGCACCTAGGACTGCGACTTCAAATAATGAAACTAGCCAGTTCCACAATGCTGTGTTGTGAAATTGCCAGTGTGTGCCCTGAATATTGGAACTCTGTGAGTGGAAAGATATAGAATTATTTTAAATTATTGCCAGTTGTAAATTAAATTGTTGTGGCCAGTTGCATTTTGTTAGTGGTTATTGTTTTGTCTGCATCTTTTGTTGTTTGAGGCATTGTGGCTCATTGGTTAGCACTACTGCCTCACAGCTTAGATCACATTTTTTTCCAGGTAATTGGTCTAGCATAGTTTTCAAATGTTTCCCTTGCCCTCTGGAACACTTAAAAAACCATTACACCATTATAATTCACTCACAAACTGTTCAGTTTCTCATTTTCTATTGATTTTAATAAATGTTGCTGAGTTTGGCGAAGTTCCTGAACATTTCCACAGTTTCAATGAATTCATGGCGAGGCAAATTCTGAAGAATTTGCTCATCACTGCTTATTAATATAATTTTAAGTGATGACATTTATTTTTCTGATATTCTTATACACAGCGGTATAATGTTACTTAATGCCTATGTTAAAGTAAATTGTTAAAATATGTAGTATTATTATTGTTTTTTCTTATTGATGCTGTTATCTTTTCAGGATGACTGGATTCTAAAGTGTTATCAGTTTTATCCTGATCGTAACTTTGATGTTATGGTAAGTCTTTTGTTTTTCAGAACTGCAGTTGTAAAAATGACAGAAGTATTAAGATAAAGTCAAATTTTGGGCTAGTATTTTTACAAATTTGTGGGTAGAGATTATTAAAAAATATGAGTAATCATTTTTCTATGTTTAAAGTTCCAGGTACCGCTTGATTTGCCAGTGAAACCCATTTCTAAAGTGAGGTAATATTTTCTCCATCTTACTTATTTCCCAATGCTGTAAATTGTTTTTTTTTACATAATTAGACTTTTTGAGCATGTTCTTCTAAACCCCTCCATTCATCCAATTCAGAATTTGCCTAGTCCTATACAATTATTTTGTGTGGCAGCAGCATATTTCAGCAGCAAGGCAGGACCGAAACATAAATGAAATATCATTCAAATACAGGGACTTGCACACCTATATATTTTCTAGTAATACTACTATTACTACTTCTAATACTATTACTTCTACTACTACCACCACCACTACAAATTGGAGTATCTAGTCTACATAACATAAAGATCCTTGTCATTTGGCAGAAAAAGAAAAACAGGATTCTTAGAAAAAAACTTATTCAGACTCAGACAGCATAAAATTTCATATTTATTCAGAATCTTTGAGAAAATAGTGGACAGAATGTTTTTTAGGGTGTCAAGCTATTGAGAAAAATATGCTTGTGGCTAATAAATATTAAATAACTAGCAAAATACCCGCGCTTCGCAGCGGAGAAGTAGTGTGTTAAAGAGGTTATGTAAACATATATATACATATACATATCTACATATACATATATACACATATATATATATATATATACATATACACATCCACATATATATACATATATATATATATATATATATATATATATATATATATATATATATATATATACACATACATATACACACATACATACACACACACATATACATACACACACATATATATATATATATATATATATACACATACAGATACATATATACATATACATATCTACATATATATATATATACATACAGTATCTACATATATATACACATATATATACATATCTACAGATATATACACATATATATACATATCTACATATATATATATATATATAGACATACATATATAGTTTCTTTTCAATAAAGTCATGCGTTAGGCAAGTGTAATTGAATAACGGCGCGTCATTGAATAGCTGCGCTGCAAGTTTAGTTTCTTTTCAATAAAGTCAGGCGTTAGGCAAGTGTCATTGAATAGTGGCGCGTGATTGAATAGCGGCGCTGCAAGTTTAGTTTCTTTTCAATAAAGTCAGGCGTTAGGCAAGTGTCATTGAATAGCGGCACTGCAAGTTTAGTTTCTTTTCAATAAAGTCAGGCGTTAGGCAAGTGTCATTGAATAGCGGCACTGCAAGTTTAGTTTCTTTTCAATAAAGTCAGGCGATAGGCAAGTGTCATTGAATAGCGGCACTGCAAGTTTAGTTTCTTTTCAATAAAGTCAGGCGTTAGGCAAGTGTCATTGAATAGCGGCACTGCAAGTTTAGTTTCTTTTCAATAAAGTCAGGCGTTAGGCAAGTGTCATTGAATAGCGGCACTGCAAGTTTAGTTTCTTTTCAATAAAGTCAGGCGATAGGCAAGTGTCATTGAATAGCGGCACTGCAAGTTTAGTTTCTTTTCAATAAAGTCAGGCGTTAGGCAAGTGTCATTGAATAGCGGCGCGTCATTGAAGAGCGGAGCTGCAAGTATAGTTTCTTTTCAATAAAGTCAGGCATTAGGCAAGTGTCATTGAATAGCGGCACTGCAAGTTTAGTTTCTTTTCAATAAAGTCAGGCGCGTTTTGCAGCGGCGAAGTTCTGCTTTTAAATTTTTATTAAGAAGAAAAGAAAACCTTTTTAATTTGAGGGAAAATATACCAATAACAATTTGTTAAGGATCTGTTTTTTTGTGAAGCTGTCTTTACACAGCTTCTCCGCTGTTTCTCAATTGTGTAATGAATGTTTTCTTCAGCGCTCTTTGTGGCTGTTCCTTGTTTTCAGTTCACGTGATTACGTAGGAGGCGTGATGACGCGATACACGACTCCACCTCCCATGGCCATCAACCTGCACTCCATTACAGTATATGGACAAAAAAGAGGTTCCAGTTATGACCATTACGTGTACAATTTCGAAATGAAACCTGCCTAACTTTTGTAAGTAAGCTGTAAGGAATGAGCCTACCAAATTTCAGCCTTCCACCTACACGGGAAGTTGGAGAATTAGTGATGAGAGAGTGAGTCAGTGAGGGCTTTGTCTTTTATTAGTATAGACTAGCAAAATACCCGCGCTTCACAGCGGAGAAGTAGTGTGTTAAAGAGGTTACGAAAAAGTAAAGGAAACATTTTAAAAATAACGTAACATGATTGTCAATGTAATTGTGTTGTCATTGTTATAAGTGTTGCTGTCATATATATATACACTAGCAAAATACCCGCGCTTCGCAGCGGAGAAGTAGTGTGTTAAAGAGGTTATGAAAAAAAAAGGAAACATTTTAAAAATAACGTAACATGATTGTCAATGTAATTGTGTTGTCATTGTTATGAGTGTTGCTGTGTTTTATATATATAAAATACACACACACACATATAAACATATATATACATATACATATACACATATATATACATATCTACATATATATATATATATATATACAGTGGTGTGAAAAACTATTTGCCCCCTTCCTGATTTCTTATTCTTTTGCATGTTTGTCACACAAAATGTTTCTGATCATCAAACACATTTAACCATTAGTCAAATATAACACAAGTAAACACAAAATGCAGTTTTTAAATGGTGGTGTTTATTATTTAGGGAGAAAAAAAATCCAAACCTACATGGCCCTGTGTGAAAAAGTAATTGCCCCCTAAACCTAATAACTGGTTGGGCCACCCTTAGCAGCAATAACTGCAATCAAGCGTTTGCGATAACTTGCAATGAGTCTTTTACAGCGCTCTGGACGAATTTTGGCCCACTCATCTTTGCAAAATTGTTGTAATTCAGCTTTATTTGAGGGTTTTCTAGCATGAACCGCCTTTTTAAGGTCATGCCATAGCATCTCAGTTGGATTCAGGTCAGGACTTTGACTAGGCCACTCCAAAGTCTTCATTTTGTTTTTCTTCAGCCATTCAGAGGTGGATTTGCTGGTGTGTTTTGGGTCATTGTCCTGTTGCAGCACCCAAGATCGCTTCAGCTTGAGTTGACGAACAGATGGCCGGACATTCTCCTTCAGGATTTTTTGGTAGACAGTAGAATTCATGGTTCCATCTATCACAGCAAGCCTTCCAGGTCCTGAAGCAGCAAAACAACCCCAGACCATCACACTACCACCACCATATTTTACTGTTGGTATGATGTTCTTTTTCTGAAATGCTGTGTTCCTTTTACGCCAGATGTAACGGGACATTTGCCTTCCAAAAAGTTCAACTTTTGTCTCATCAGTCCACAAGGTATTTTCCCAAAAGTCTTGGCAATCATTGAGATGTTTCTTAGCAAAATTGAGACGAGCCCTAATGTTCTTTTTGCTTAACAGTGGTTTGCGTCTTGGACATCTGCCATGCAGGCCGTTTTTGCCCAGTCTCTTTCTTATGGTGGAGTCGTGAACACTGACCTTAATTGAGGCAAGTGAGGCCTGCAGTTCTTTAGACGTTGTCCTGGGGTCTTTTGTGACCTCTCGGATGAGTCGTCTCTGCGCTCTTGGGGTAATTTTGGTCGGCCGGCCACTCCTGGGAAGGTTCACCACTGTTCCATGTTTTTGCCATTTGTGGATAATGGCTCTCACTGTGGTTCGCTGGAGTCCCAAAGCTTTAGAAATGGCTTTATAACCTTTACCAGACTGATAGATCTCAATTACTTCTGTTCTCATTTGTTCCTGAATTTCTTTGGATCTTGGCATGATATCTAGCTTTTGAGGTGCTTTTGGTCTACTTCTCTGTGTCAGGCAGCTCCTATTTAAGTGATTTCTTGATTGAAACAGGTGTGGCAGTAATCAGGCCTGGGGATGGCTACGGAAATTGAACTTAGGTGTGATACACCACAGTTAGGTTATTTTTTAACAAGGGGGCAATTACTTTTTCACACAGGGCCATGTAGGTTTTGGATTTTTTTTCTCCCTAAATAATAAACACCATCATTTAAAAACTGCATTTTGTGTTTACTTGTGTTATATTTGACTAATGGTTAAATGTGTTTGATGATCAGAAACATTTTGTGTGACAAACATGCAAAAGAATAAGAAATCAGGAAGGGGGCAAATAGTTTTTCACACCACTGTATATATATATATATATATATATATATATACATATACACATCCACATATCAACATATATATATACACATATATACACACACACACGCTTTATGGGTGATGATTGTTTTACTCTTTTTATCTTTATTTTATTTTATAGTAGAATCAACTCCTATCTGCGCACAGCAGGGCAGCCGTGGGCGGATGCGTATGGTGTATTCACTCCATGTTATCGTGCATTGCGCTGTCAGTGGTATTTTGATAAAAGAATTTGAACAACATATAAAAAGCGTATAAATTATTAAACAGTAAAACATTAACATTTAAGAAGTAAAGTTACATTAAGTACTACTGCAGTGCCTTCGGGTATACCTCATTTTTTGTTTGCCCATTACATGCTTAAATGTATACATTTTTTGGTGCACCTACCCGAGAACACGCGACATATAACCGAGCGTGGGAGAAGCATGGATTTTAAACACACGTTGAGTTGATCTGCTGGTCTCCCTCGTGGAATAACTGGTAATGTTTGACTAAAATGTACAGCGAGTAAAACGACATTACCTCCTATTTTTTTTTTTTACGATCTCTGAGATCTTGCTTTTTTCGGTTCAAGGCTTCATAAGCTCTTTTATGTTGTATGGTGTACTTATCCCAAACCATCATCTTTGAATGTTGCAAGACTTTCGCCTTGTATGTAGATCGGGGTAATTACATTCATTGCATTCGTAGTCTGAATCACAATCTGATTGTATGGGTGGTTACCTGGCACTGTAGGGTTGCCACCCGTCCTTTAAAATACGGAATCGTGCCGCGTTTGAAAATGAAATTGCGCGTCCCGTTTTGAATCAATACTGGATGGGATTTATCCCGTATTTTTTTTATAATTTTTTTTTTAAAGCAGCGTCTCATGCAAATCATCCCACACGCATTTTATGAAGATGCCTCCTTTCCTACTTTTGATTGGGTAATACTTGATGTCATCGTTAGTTTGATTGGTGTTTTTAACTGTCCAGTGAGGAGGGCGTGTCTTTTAAGTACAGTCTGCAAAGTGTTGGCACTGAGATGTGGCGTCAGCGCCATAGTTGAAGCCCCTAACGTTGCGGTCAGCAAGTCGGCTAACATCCGCCATGTGCCGTCTTTCAGTTGCGAGAAGCAGATCATAGAATGGTTGAAACTGTTGCCCCTAACGTTGCGCCACGGCGTGTGGTTCGTTTATACCTCGTGTCTTCTCATTAAACTTTTATCTTGCGAATATGTTATTGCAATCCGCAGCGGGAGCGTTTCTATAAACTTAATTTAAAGTTACGTTTTACACCGTGCTTTGTTTCCCTTATGAACATGCTTGTATGCTTAACTCGCTCCGTTCTCAATTGTTTAATTAATTTTTTGCTCTTCGCTGTTTGCGGCTGTTCCTCCATTTCCCCGTACTTCGTTCTTTTATCTCGCGAATATGTTATTGCAATCCTTAACGGGAGCGTTTCAATAAACTGATTGAAAATAGTTTTGCGTTTACCTTTTTAGTAAAAGGCGAGCTTTTAAGCCTGAGAAATCACCCCGTAAATGCACACGTTTAATTGGACATGTGTTAATATGTATGGTTACACAGTATTAAAAGACAGTGAACAACGTCAGTTACCTTTTTTCCCGCGTTTGATAAAAGGTGAGCTTTTAAGCCTCAGAAATCACCCCGTAAATGCACACGTTTAATTGCACATGTGTTAATATGTATGCTTACACAGTATTAAAAGACAGTCAAAAATTAACGTCATTTACCTTCGTTCCCGCATGTGACTCGTGCTGTAAATGTCTTCCTTGTTTTTAGTTCACGTGATTACGTAGGAGGCGTGATGACGCGATACGTGACTCCGCCTCCTCCATTACAGTGTATGGACAAAAAATATGTTCCAGTTATGACCATTACGCTTTGAATTTCGAAATGAAACCTGCCTAACTTTTGTAAGTAAGCTGTAAGGAATGAGCCTGCCAAATTTCAGCCTTCTACCTACACGGGAAGTTGGAGAATTAGTGATGAGTGAGTCAGTGAGTGAGTGAGTCAGTCAGTCAGTGAGGGCTTTGCCTTTTATTAGTATAGATATACACATACACATCTATATATATAAAAATGGAATGGGTGGGTCGTCGGGTGGGCCTTTTTTTCATTCCGTCGTTTTTTCGACGTTTTGAAAATGTAGAATGATTATTTGATTTTTTTGTTTTTATTTGATCGTGTCTATGTAGCCGCCGTCGTAATAAAGTATCGCTAAAATCGTCATTTATCGTAATTTATTTTTGACGTATAACGTCGCCGTCGTCGAGGTCAGTGATACCAGTGCAAAAAATCTGCTTACGGTTGAAAGACACGCCCTACTCACTGGACAGTTAAAAACACCAATCAAACTAACGATGACATCAAGTATTACCCAATCAAAAGTAGGAAAGGAGGCATCTTCATAAAATGCGTGTGGGATGATTTGCATGAGACGCTGCTTTAAAAAAAAAATGATAAAAAAAATACGGGATAAATCCCGTCCAGTATTGATTCAAAACGGGACGCGCAATTTCATTCTCAAACGCGGCACGATTCCGTATTTTAAAGGACGGGTGGCAACCCTACAGTGCCAGGTAACCACCCATACAATCACATTGTGATTCAGACTAGGAATGCAATGAATGTAATTACCCCGATCTACATACAAGGCGAAAGTCTTGCAACATTCAAAGATGATGGTTTGGGATAAGTACACCATACAACATAAAACAGCTTATGAAGCCTTGAACCGAAAAAAGCAAGATCTCAGAGATCGTAAAAAAAAAAGTAGGAGCTAATGTCGTTTTACTCGCTGTAGATTTTAGTCAAACATTACCAGTTATTTCACGAGGGAGACCAGCACATCAACTCAACGCGTGTTTAAAATCCATGCTTCTCCCACGCTCGGTTATATGTCGCGTGTTCTCGGGTAGGTGCACCAAAAAATGTATACATTTAAGCATGTAATGGGCAAACAAAAAATGAGGTATACCCGAAGGCACAGCAGTAGTACTTAATGTAACTTTACTTCTTAAATGTTAATGTTTTACTGTTTAATAATTTATACGC